>NW_026294721.1:51159026-51816313 GCF_026119805.1 Tympanuchus pallidicinctus
TTCCCCATTCTAGGCCTTAACAACTGCCATTTCAGGATGCTGCAAAACAGATAAACATGAAATGGCTAATGGGAGATGGAGTCATTATTCCTGTTATAACCCATTTAAGTTCATATCCAGCTGAAAAAAAAAAGTCAAAAGGAAAATGAATATCCTTACACTTGTTTCTCCTGCCAGCCCAGAGGGCCAGCATAGTCTCTCCTTAGCAGCAGAGCTCTCCTGTTTGGTTCTCACTGCAGGAGTGTTACCGTGTGGCAGTGAAGTAGGGGATTGTATATGCAGGGGTGCAGGTGTAGAGATTTTGTCCCTGTTCTCTGGGGAATTTTTGTGCATTAACACTGGTATAATGGTACCTGGCTGTGACAAAGATGAGCAGCTGAGAAATACATGTAATAAATAATGCACGTAAACACACAAGATCATTTCTAAGGGAAGTAAAGTGGAAAGCAGCCCTTTTAGCTCACAGCTAATGTGGTGGAATAATAAAACTCCTTCTGAGATGCTGTTGTCTGGGTTGACATGCTTTGTTTTTCTCTTTAACAGGGGAAGTGTTTTTGCAAATTAAAGGCCCACTAGAAGACACATATAAAATCTATTGCTATCGCCACGATGATGCACACACCTTGCTCGAATCCTATGAAAAGGATGAAGAACTGAAGCAGCATTTAAGACACTGTGTACAGTCCTTAAAGTAAGATCTTTTCAAATGATGATTTCCGTCCATAGTCAGTTGCCTGGCAGGGAACATTTTAAATGGATGCAGATGAAAGGTCCCCTGTAAATCCAGAGTTTTATGAGGCTTGCTGGAAGCTCTGGCTTATGCTGCTTTCATGAAAAGATGACAAGCCAGGGGCCATGATTAGATTTCTTTCTCTCTAAGATGGCCAAAAATAGCACAAGAAAGATTTCTCTTCCCTTAGCTTCAGTGCCCCATACTGGCAGAAGAAATGCTGCATCATATAATGGGCTGCTGGGAACACCCTTGCCCAGCTCCTAGGAAACACACCGGCCCCATTTTCAGCGATTCTATTGCCTGGATTAAAATGGCACACAGTGGAATCATTCACACATACTGGTGTTTCTGGACCCCCACTGTAAGGCCCCAGAGATCTGCAGCTATGCCCAGCACCTCATGATGAGGATATTTGAAATTGGCCTATGTTGAAACAAGCTGTCAGGTTCCACCAGTGGAATTTCCTTCATGCCACTGCCTCCAGCACCATCCCCTGGGGGAAACGTACTGGGGATGCAGCAGAAAAATGGCTCTCTCCTCCAGCATGTCTTCTTCCCACATCCTGAGAACCAGTTCACCTTCTCTATGAGGAGCGCTTCTCTTCACTTGCGAGCTCCCTTATTCCCTCACTTTCTCAAAAATCTTGCACAGAGCTGTCAGCAGAGTGCATACCTTCAGACCATAGGTCTCCCTCCAGCTCCAGAAAAGGCTCGTGCTGCGCACTTCCACAAGGAATGCAAAGCTATCACAACTAATTAATGGAGTGTACATCAGCAACAGACATTTCAATTATACCCAAGCTAGTGATCAGTCAGCAGAGATGTGTTAGGAGATGGAAAGTATATGCCATTTCACGTATACTATGTTGCGCTTTTCTCCCAGTGGCTAGAAATAGCAGCCAGTTCAAATATTAAGACTTGAAAGTGCACACTCAAATGCACAGTTGTGGTCACCTAAACTTTTTACTTCTGATGAGAGAGCACTTGTCCTAGGAAGAAAATTATGTATGAATTTTACCAAATAAGTTACAGACTGTTTTATATTGCGAGATATAATATATGGGGGCCAGTGACTATTATTCTTCAAAGCTCTTTACTTCTTACATCTTTTCTTTTTTCCTTGGGAAGAATACTATTACATTGGGGGGAAAAAAAAAAAAGAAAAAAAAAAAGAAAAAAGAGGTCTAGCAAGAGACTTCTGTTCCTCAGTTGAGTAATATCTGCCTTGTAAAAAACAACTTCTGTATTAAGATGAATTTGCAAGTAGCCCTCTGCACATCTGTACAAACAAATCAGATTTAATTAGCCATACTTAGATTCCTACGCCTCCTGTTGACTAAAGGGGAGAAATTCCATCCCAAAATGTAGGTGTCTGCATGGAGACGTGCAAATCCAAATTATGTAGAAAGCCATGTTTCAGCAGTGATTATGCAAAATGGGAATGTTGTTTGCTAGCTTAGCCAAAGAAATGCAGCTGGTAAAAATGAAAGGATGCTGGCAACTACCTGCTGTGCTTTCAGTCTGAAGTATCTTGGTCAACTATTACGGGGGCAGAGGGACGTCAGAAGTACTCAAAGAGCTGATGGTGCTGAAGCAATGAAAACACCAGCTTCCAGATGCTCCTTTGGCTGCTGATAGGAGATGAAAGTGCAGGTGGTCAGAAAGCAGTGGCTGATTACATGATGTCAGCACTCAATACCAGAAGAGTCTCATGCGGAGGTGGAGGGACATCGTCATTCCACAGAATCAGAGAATCACAGAATGGCCAGGGTTGGAAGAGACCTTAGGATCATGAATCTCCAATCCCCCTGCCACATGCAGGGCCACCAACCTCCCCATTTGATGCTAGTTCCCTTGCATTTGGGTGAAGCTCTCCAAGTTTAATTGTAGCATGAGGAAAATATTCTGTGTGCATGTTTGCATGTTTCCAAAAAACAACAGTACATCTCTGCTGCTTTCTGTATGCATATCAACAGTATCCTACTCTGAAGAGGTTTCGGTTGATAAATAGCCTCTCAAAAGTTGAACAACTTAATTGATTCTCTATCCTAAAAGTCTACAATGTATTCTTTTTCACACAAAAATAATGTAGGAATGACATTCAATTTTGCTCTTTGTGCTAAGGATTTGATGTTGCTAGCACAGTGACTCAAGCTGTCTTCTCTAACAGAGTTAGGAGAAGGCTGGGCAAAATCCAGGTTCCTGACAATCCTTTCTCATTTGGGGCTGTCCTTTCAAAAAGATGTAGGGCCAGATTCATTGGTACCCTCTGGCTGTTTTGTGCAGTTCTGCTGACACACAGCAGCCATAAACCTAAGTTAACTGGCCAGTTACAGCTGCTCTGTGTCACCGAAGTGTATCTGAGAATCTGGCCCATGATCTATATAAGTCCTTTTAGGAGGAACTAATATATATTTTTGTTCCTTTTCTTTTGCAGAAAGATGTACGAGGAAGAGTAAGTACTACGTCTTTTTCATGTGTAAAATAATCTTTTAAATATCTTTTATTTATCTTAAAACTGTACATGTGGAAATTTTAAGAACACTAAGCAATATCTGTAGAATGCATAGAGTTCTCCAGGACATATGTGATAAAATACTCTCGGTTTTAATTTCTCTAAGCCTGTCTGGTTCTCTAATTACTAACTGCACTGGTTTTGCAATGTCTTTCAACACTTGTGGTTTATGAAGCTACTTAATTTGGATGCCAATTCATTCAGAGCCCTTTACTACCACCTCATTGTCTAATAAATGTGCTTAGAGAGCTCTGAGCTCCTCAGCAGTGCTTGTCAACAGTGCAGTGTCAAATCTGAAAATCCAGGCACTCTTCAATTGCTGTGCATTATGCATCTGTAGGCCTGCTCAGTACACACCAGGCTGATAGGTAAAGCTATTTCTAAGGTAAGGACACTTTTGGTAGCCCTAAATATACGAGAAATCCATCTTTCTGAGGAGCTTCCCTCTGACAATGGCCGTAGGAACATCAGAAAAGAACAAATGTCTGGCAACACCTTGCCAGAATACTCACCCAGCCTTGGATACCTGACATTTTTGAAAAGCTTTAAGGGAGAGTTTATCAGGGCTGTGGTTTTGGACATCCAGCAGGTCTGGATCGTTGAATACAACATGAAATCCTAAATTCACCTGCAGGAAGGGGTAAGAGAAGGGATTAGCTGAACCAAAGAAAATGATTACAACTCAGACAGAAACGTTAAAAGAGAAGCAGGTGTGCTTTATGTGGATAGAAGAGAAACATCTGTAAAATCAGAGAATTAGTCAGTTGGACATCATAAATAAGGTCAATGTAAAATAGGTTTCAAAGGATTTACGTGTTGAAATCCTAGGTTGGGGTTTTCAAGGTTTATTTGGTGATTGAAAGTACTTTATTTGCATTGGTTTTGATAAAGGAGATTCTATACTCCTTTCCAAAAAGGGATAGAGGTCCTAGGAGGAACACCAAATACACAGAGTAACAATAAGATAACATGAGAGAGCAGTGTGTAAAAATAACACAAGCCTGGCTGCTCTGCCTTGCACTACCCCCCCAGAAGTTAATGCCCAGCTTTCTCCTTTAGTTTACAGTGTACTGTGGGATACAGCACACTTCTTGAGCTGAAACAAGCTCTTGTAAAGCTGCACAAGGAATGATGTTCACTCAAGAACCCTCCCTGTGCTTGGCTACCTTGCATGACTTGGTGGCATTTGTGTTCACCCTGCAGGCACACAGGCAGGGCATGCTGAAATGCCATCTCTTGCACTTCAGATGTTGTGGAGTCAAAGCAAAACGTGGGCAGAACTGCACCTGAAAGTCTGCACAGTCTGCTCTGTGTTCGAGTTGGAAAGTATGGCATAACTCCCTTCAATCTCCCAGGTTGCTTTTCATTCAAGTGTGATCATTCATTCAAGAAAACAATTATACACATATCAGACAAAGCTGCTTATTGCTATCAACTACACTGGTTGGATTCTGCTTAGATTAACAACTATGCAGCCTCAGTGAAATCCCTGGGTTTGCATGAGAGCCTTACAGCACAGCGAATTATTTGCCGGCCTGTTTTGTGCTAATATGAGCTCACACATAGTAAATTGTAAAACTCAAGTCTTTGAGATGTGCTGCAGCCTGTGATGCGTGCACACAATTTCAGAGCTGCCAAGCTGAACACAACACCATCCTCAGCCCTGCGATACCAAACTGGCTGTCACATTCACCACAGGACTTACCTGCTAGACAGCAAAAGTGCGAAACTAAACCCTGGGTTCCCTCTCTTTGCACAGCTCACCACCATGTATTTTTTAAACTGGTGGGATCTGTCTTGCTTTGTTGTAAGGAGGGAGGCAGGGTATGCCATGAAGCTCACTGCAGCTAAGCCAGCTGCATGCTCCGCAGAGCTACACTGAGAATCTGCGATGAGATTAGTGCAGCTACTTATAACCTAGAATACTTGCTAAATTCATGATAAAATGGGGAGAGGCAGAGCAGCATTGCAAACGAATTATCAACTTAATTCTCTGCACAATGGCTGTCACAAGCCTGTTTTAGTCGCGTGGCGGGGCCACGTCCTGCCTGGCTGCCGAGTGCATGCTCGCTGGGCCCACTGGAAATGGGACTCATCCAGGGAGAGTGGAGATCAGCAGATAATCTCGCTGGGGAGAATTAGAGGAGTTGAACTTTGTGGCATTCAGGGCCCCAGGGAGTCATTATCTTACAACAAACCTACTATCTCTCAAACCATATTGCTAGACTGTGTCATGCAGATACGTGAACAGAGGGCTGTTTATCACTTGGGCAGCTGTCCAAAGTGCAACTATATAAAGAGAAGATACTTGAAGATTTTTCCATTCATGAGGCAGCTTCTACAGATTTGCATTCAAGGGGCTTTTTAGAGAAAACAATAACAATTTAAGATTTTTTTCATTATTGCTGCCAGAAGCTGAAAGAAGGGAAAATAGCTCTATATATTTAATGTAGGATGCGGGGGAAATGAGGGGGATTGAAATGATAAGAAGGTTTGGGGACATCAAGAAGCTTTAAAAGGCATCTACTGTTAATTTTTTTCATGCAGAACTTTTCGCAGATAATGTCTGTGCAAGAGAGATGGTTTAAATATGCAGATGTCTCTTCTCAAAGGCATTCAAACTGTTAGTTAATTAGTCAGCAGTAAGGACTGGTTGGTGTACTTTTCACACATATAAAAGTGGGAATGAAAGCCTTTTTTTCCCTTCTTCTGCTCTTCCTGCTCACAAAACAATAGATGTCAGCCTGCAAATCTGAGTGGATGTTCTCTGCTTTTTGTACTTCCCTTCTATGTTTTATTATTCTGCCTTTCCTCATTCAGAAATCCTTCTTTGCCTAGCATTAGCTTTTCCACAGTTATTGTCAGATCAGCTCCTTCCCTCCAAAACAGCCTTTTTGGGCATGCAGATGGAAGCATTGCTCTGCTCTAGTGCCTCAGACCATCCCCACCAGCTCGCTCACAGTTCCAAGGGGCACCTGTGAGTCTGGGGTAGTTCACAGGAGCGCTGGTGATGCTGCAGCATTCCCAGGTTTGCTCAGCAGAATGCTAGCATGAGGAGAGACAAGGACACCTCTGTCCTGCTGTCAAAGCCTCAGTAGTGTGATGTCACCTCCTGGAAGCCAGCACAGAAAAACAGCAGGTAAAGAATGCCAAAGCTTATACTAGCAAACTGAAAGGTGTTGCAAGAAGGGATGCAGCAGTGAGCAGGCATCTCAGTTACTTCACAATGTGGAGATGTTGCAATTTTAAGGCTTAGGGGCCAGAGCAGGATGTAGTAGCCCCACTTCTTGTATTTCTCAATCTTCCTGTTATTTGCTCTTCCACCTACATCTCCCTTCTTGGGTGCTGTGCAAGTTGCACCATACACACCCCTCAGACTGAGTGGGCCAGTTTCACAGCCGATGTCTAAGCAATATGGCAAATTGCTGAAAATACAGAAAACTCAGACCTGCTGTGTACTTCTCATTGAGGGGGCAGGAGGATGGTTTCATTTGCAACAGCCCGTGTTTCCTGACAGATGTATCTTATTTTTTGACTTAAGTGGTGATTGCATATCTATGACTCAGTGCAAAGCACTGCTCTGGTTTTGATATTTTCTGTAGTTGAAAGCTCAACTGAAGGATATAAAAGGCAGCAGCTTCAATGACTATACAGAAATAGAAGAAGTCTTTGTCTTCAAGGAGTTTCTCCTTATTTGACTTTTTCTTGGTATAAATTATAGAGGAAAGCCAAATCTAATGGACATGGGATCCCTGATGATCAAGCCAGTACAGCGGGTAATGAAATATCCCTTGTTACTCCATGAACTGTTGAATTCAACTCCTGCTTCTCACCCTGACCACAAAGCACTACAAGAGGCCCTTTCTGCTATGAAAAATATTAATGTGAACATCAATGAACTCAAAAGGAGGAAAGATTTAGGTAAGGAAAAAAAAACAGTGAATTTTTCTGTCAGTTTGGGCTGGCAGTTACAAGAGAGGTTTCAACTCCAGTCATAATGCCACAACAGTTTTCGTTGGTGTTACTTAAGTTGTGCAATACACCGGGTTTCAGCAAAATAAAAGATGCCTTAATGTCACTTGTCCTCAGCCAGCTGTGTTACCTGCCAAAGGATGCAGATTCCCTGAACATGAAAATGATAAAAGGATACATGTCATACCCATGTTCATCATCAGTAATGCAGCTGCAAACACTAATAATAATTAAGATGCAGTGATAGTGCTGTTTCTTACAGACTTGCCACATTGAAGTCTTGCTTCAATATTCTCAAGGCTAGCATTGATAACGGGGTTTTCATGATCTCAAGCATTTTGACACAAGATTACAGCAAGTGACATCAAAGTGTCTGGTCTCAAACGGTTTTGTATTTGTGCCCCCATTCCTATGAAAAGCCCCATGGATACAGATTATTAGTGTCATGAAATTCTCTGTCTGCAGTGCTGAAGTATAAGAGGAATGATGATGATGAAACCCTGAAAGAAAAGTTTTCTCGACTGAATATTCACTCCATTAGCAAGAAATCCAAGAGGGTCACCAGCCATCTGAAAATACTGACAGGGGGAGAACCTCAGGTACTTAACTCACCCAACTGCAGATTTGCATTGACAGCTTCAGTGCTGCTTTTGCACAGGCGTTTCTAAAAACATTTTAGAAAAACAGTTTGTGGTGTCGCTTTTTTCCTGCATCATTTATAAAGTCATTTTCTGAGTGTCACATAAGACAGGAAAGATCTCTGTGATTGAAATAGAAAACAAGATAATGTATTCTTTATCCTTTCCTCTTTTATCTAAGAGCTTCTCAAGCTTGTGATCTTCAGCAGAGAGGAAGTGACCAGTATTTTTGTGAAAGTCAGCTTCAGCTCTTTGTGGTTGGACTGGCAATAGTTACTGTGAATACATTCTGGGCGTCTCACTCTCCATCCTAACCTTCACATTCTGAGTCCTCTAAGGAAGATGACTAATAGTCCCAATTAGTAAAGATCATAGGGTTTTGCCTCTACATGCCTAAGAACCTGTAAACATCAAAACTACCAGAGGCAAAGAATTCTGTGATAAAACCAGTGAGTGCTAGGTGGGCAAAACCAAAATGCCCCTTCATAATTCCAAGGCAGTAATTCAAACTACCAGGATAAACATTTTCAGAGAAGCTGCAATCTGAATCTGAAAGAAAATCAATTATAACTGACCTTGAAAATGGTACATCTCTACACAAGCCTACTGGTTATACAAGGTCATTTGCCTTTCTAGATGTGACTTTACAAGATCGATGCCATTTTTTCCTGTTTTGTTGTTTACCAGTTGGTTTCCCCCCTTTCTCTGACGCAAACTACCCACATTTACTTCTTTTTTTCCTGCTCATTTATTTGCACAGTGGAAATTTCTGTATTTTTGCTGGTTTTCCCACAAAACCCCATGACAGACTGGAACACTGTCAACACTATAAATTCAGAGAAATGTAGAATTAAATGGGATTAAGAGGAAGGGTGATTCTTTTTTTTTTTTTTTTTTTAAACAAGGTTCATTTTCTATTTTTTTTTTTTTTAATTGAGCTTAAAATATTTGAGAATCATCTTAGACTCAAGATGTATGTTATAGATTCAGCCCTCTTTCTTGCTTAATTAAAGAAAGTTTTCAATTCACATCTCTGAAACATGCTGTGACCCTTACAGCAAAACCCCAGAAAAAACAGGCTTGAGATTTCTCAAATTCCTTAACTAAAAGGTAGGCAGAAATAAGTGTATTTTCAGGGTTTCTACAGACAGCATTAAAAAAGTAAAAGCAGCCTGTTTCCAGCTGGTGAGGTTACAAGCTGGAGAGCTGACGTTGCTCTAGAGGTAACAGCTCCACCTACAGCCTGCCTGGGAGAAATCTCTCCATTACACACATGAGCACCAAAGGAAACAATGCCATGATGTAAAAGGATACCATATTTTATGTCATATTTTCACCATCGTTTCCCAAATGCAGCAAATATACATACATACATATATATATATATATATATATATATATATATATTTATATTTATTCATGTGGATGTGCTTATAATAAAGCAATGCCTTGCTTCCACGAGGTTTGGCAGAACTTAAAATCTCTGTCATGCTATCCAGTGCCTTCGACTTCTCTTGGACTGAGATCAGAGTTTGGGAGAACTAGGGACCAATCTGTTCTGTTTTCAAAGGGAGGAGTTTAGGGAAGGCTTGAGGTTTTTCCAGCAGAGCTCTAGAGATTTCTTTCATTAGTCAGACTCCAAAATAACAGTGAAAACATCTGATTTAGGTGAAAGATCAGACATTCAATAAGGAAGAAAAGTTGTTTCGAAGCTTAGAGAAGACTGTGAAATCATGTGTGAAGAACATTTCATTATCCTTACAGCATCTACAGGTGGGTACATGGTTTTATGCAATCTGGGGCACAACTTTTTTCAGTTGAACATTAACAACTTTATCCTGTAACAGTTTACACTGAAAATAGGTAAGACACAGGAAAATATTTTCACAGTAAACAACCCCCAAATGGCTGGAAACTGCACAGAAAAAAGCAAATAGGTATGAGAGATGGAAAATACTTCTGATTCCATCAATATTATTGCAGTATCTGCATGAGCGGGTGCTGCACATTAAATAAATCATAACCCATTTTCATCTTCCTACCATCTCCTCGTTTAGGATTCCATACATCTGGCTGCACAGAATATAACTGGGCTTCAGGAAATCTTGCAAGACAAAGATGACGAAGCTAACAAAAACTCAGAGAAAATGAACAACCCTACAAATGTCTGCGAAGACCTTGTAAGTTTATGCAATGTCCAGCATTACATAGATAACAGTGTGACTGAGAGAACACACGTATGTGAGGAAGACTCAGGGCAAGAAGGAGCAAAAAGCCCTTAGGAATCCACTGGGAAAGATGAGTGTTTCCTTGGTGTAAGTTGCTATAGGAAATTAGAAAATTTAGTCCAAGTAAAATGTATTTTCCCTAAAAAAATAAAGAAAACTTTGTAAGGATTAAACTAAAATCACTGCGCTAAGTTTGCATGCTTCTGCTGAGCTTTAGACAGCAGCAGCAGATCTATGTTTTTTCTAGTTTCCTTACCAATATTCACAGTCTTACAGTGACTTTTTTTTTTTATTTTTTTTTAATCTTTGCTGTATAGTCCTGATCTATTAGTTCCTGGGATCATAGATCCATGGAAATCGCAGCTATTATCACCCTTCCAAGCAACTTACTGTCCTTAGTATAGGGAAAATGTGAACAACCTGGATGTAGCCTATAATGGTTAAAAAACAGTAACCCAACTCTGAAAAACTTCAAGTTTTTTAACCAGTCTCTCACTTTCAGGGTCCAAAGGAACTCTACTATCTGACTCTACTAAGATAGACTAAAATGTCTCTTCAAAATGGGCCAGGCTGCTGCTTCAAACAGTTCAACCTGGTGGTTGTTCATTCAGAGTTGGAGGTTTTCTTATGCTTTCCTCAGTCTGGTGACAGGAAGTGAGATGGTGTAATTTCCTTTTCTTTGTAGTTCCAGAATTTACAAAGAAACTGAAAATTTAATCTTAATAATCAGAAATACCTTTTCAATAACTTGAAAATGAATGACTACATTAGGGGAGGAAAAGGGACCCCTCTATCACATCGAATGATGACTGTGCAGTATGGAAGACATCCTTCCCCACCCCACTTCCAGAACCAGCAAAGCAGCAGCAGAAGGTCCACAGCAGGTGAAACATAAAACCATTTTTCAGGAAGACACTTTATAACTCCCACTGCCTCAGGACCCATCTGGCCTGAAGTCCCACATAATTTTAAAAAACATCTGAACATTATTTAACTGTGGAAATTTTTAATAACTATGTTTACTTATTTTCTACTTCTTTGTCTTACATTTCATACAGTCTTTATCCTATATATATTTAAAAAAACCAACAATGTTGTCCTCACTTTGCATGGTGAGCAGATGTCTACACGTCCTTCTGTGTGTGTGTTATCAGTGGAGATCTCAGCAACAGGCTCACGTTAATTTTTTTTTTTTCCCCCCTTTCTGCATTTGTCAGTAATGGATATTTTCCTCTCTTGTGTTTTAGGGAAAACTTTAGGGCAGAAATTCAAGGTAGCCCCTTCACTTCTGGAAATCAAGAGCAGCAGTTTGGAAAAAGCTTTTTTTTGAAACACATCAAAAACTGCTTCACTAAACACAGCCTAGTTTCTCAAGTGGAAATAAGACATAAGCTAGCAGCCAGTGCACAGCATCTTGGCCTTGGGTCCTGGTCCTAAAAAAGATGTGCCCTCAACCATGGCATGCTACGGAGGGGAAGAGGGATGGCTGCGCTTTTATTCCCACGCTTGATCCGACAAGCTATTTCACATAGAACATCCAAAGGCTTTAACTTGATGATGAGGTTTACTCATCAAAAGTCTGTGCTATATTACAACATGTGACTATCAAAAATATATTTTTTTAGTGCAATGTTAATGCTTTGAGACGATTAGAGGCTAATAGGAATGTCTAAGAAGGATTTTTTTTTTTTAATCAGTGTCTATGTTTGCTTAAACAGGAATTGATTTACCGCTATTTATTTTATTTGGCTGAACTCTCAGTTTTACTTGAGTGCAGCACCACAAGGCACTGAAAAGCACATCCACCTACTCTTCAGTTTCAGTCCTCATGGTTATCCTTCACTGATCCTTGCCTTGGTCTTTCCTCCACGGTATCACAAAGGACAGTAACATATGCTATGGGCTCCAGGGGGCCATTTCCATTATCAGACACTGTAAGCTGCAAATCTGTTACCTCCTCCTTTGCAACATTACAAAAGATTTCTAACTTATGCTATACCCTGTGCTGTGAAGCTGCTCCTGACAGCAATACTTTGGGAAGGGTCAATAACAGATTGCTTGATGGGCTGCAATGAGGCTGAACCTGAAGTCTGAAGAGTTGCGAGAAAGAAGTAACATGTGGGACTGTTTTATATCTTTCCAGATGGCTCAGCTAGACAAGGTTGTTTTGACTCCTCTCTCAGCACTACAAGCCTTGTTTTCAGGCCCACAGAAGCTCATCCAGAAGCGCTATGACAAATTGTTGGACTACAACAGCTACCTCCAGAGGTCAACAGGAGAAGAGCTTGATCTAGCAAAGAAAGACTATGAGGCTTTAAATGCACAGCTAGTGGAAGAACTTCAGGTATTCAACAGAGCAGCCAAAAAGATTGTGTTGAACTGTCTGTACTGCTTCATTACCCTCCTCAGAAGTATTATGTCTGCAGCACTTCAACCAAATTCTGCTGTGGTGGTGCCTGTTCCAGTAAGTACATTATAAATAGGCATAAGCCCTATTTATCTCTCTTTTTTTCTTTCTGTATGCATTGGGTAGGATGTGTAGGACACATGCCTAAAAGCTACTGCGATTTTGATTGTTTTGGTGAGCACAGTCAATTTTTTTTTTTTTTTTTTTTTTCTTTTTTCTTTGCAAGCACAGCAAAGGTTAAGTTCTCAGCTTGAGTTTTGTCAGTCTTGGACCTTTTATTGAGAGTGACCATAATGCAGCTGCTCCAGTAATATCAGTGGAGAGACAATAGGGCAAAATGGAGGCAGTTCTTAGTATTTAAGCCTTGGTTTCTTTAGGTCAGCCCTGAACAGCCTAGAAGACACGGGAAGAGAAATTCTAGGAAAGTGCATGAACTCTCCTGCTAGTGTTAGAGCTGCAGTCACACAGAAACCTGTAGGCATAAGGCTGAGGAGATCTGATGAAATAATTTATATGAAAAACAAGTTGCTTTTAAATCCAGATATGCTGCAGAAGCTCCTGCACAGCAGGACAAGTCAATAAAGTATAATTCTGTCTGTGTTGGCATTTTTAGAAAGTTAAAGTAATTTCTCTTACGTAATCACAGCCAACAAGGATGCCTATTTGAGCTAACATAAGAGCATCAGTTCTTCCAGCCTACTCAACTCTTTCTATGCACTGTAAGCATTACCTCAAGATTATGGAAGTATTATTAATTTGTGTGAAAATTACACAAAGTTTCACTCCGCTGGAGGACTCGCAACCTGAGAAACAGAGCTATGACAATACCTCCAAATCCACTCACCTGAACCAGAGGCATGTTTAGGCAACTGTGTTTGGACAAAATTCTGCATAAGAAATATGTTGCAGTGAGGCCCTTCTGGAATATCCCTTTCCACCAAGAGCTGACTTTAGAGGCCGGAAAGGGCTGAAAAATTGAGAAAAGATCAGGATCAAAACAGAGCTGCACTGTTCAAACAGAATATAAAGGCTTTTCTGCATGAAGAAATCTGATCCCTATAATTTGACCATTAAGTATTTTGGAATATGCTCTGTCAAGCGTCAAGCACTGTTTTCTATGATGCTTTTCCCAAAAAATTAATTATTCCATCCCCCCCCTCCCCCCCTTTTTTTTTTTCCTGTTTACATCAGCAAACATACTTGGAGTTAGGCACATACCAAAAGCACTCACCCAGTGCCTCAGACAGAGTGCCAGCTTATCCATGTGTCTTTAACACATCAGCACAGTTTCACAGAAACACAGCTGTGGGTTAAGTCTTGCAGCACATGGGCCACTCTGATGTACATTTGCATCTGAAAGCAGGTGGCTCAGTACCATAAATGCAAAGCTGCTCATTTACATTTTTGTTGCTGTTTAGAATTTTTTTAATGATTCAACTTAAATCAGTATGCCTTGTAAATCTAACAGCAATCATTAGTTACTTTTCTTAAACAGATCTTTCTTTTGTCTTGTGCCTAGCACACTATAGGCTCTGCAGGAAACAGCCGTACCTTGTCAGATTTCTGACGCCTAGTGTTGAGCCCATTAAGCCAAATATGCTGTCTCAAATCTCGTTACCATTTTGTTCATGAGATCTAACCTACCTTTATGTTTGCAGCTGTCTTCCTCAAGCATCTGTGAAGTGCAGTATCAGTTAATGGAGGAGGTTCACAAGCTGAATTTTGTAAAAGAAAACAGCAGTGCAACCTTCATTGAAAGAAAATTGAGCTTGGAAAAAAAGAAACCTGTCCCCTCTCCAGTGAGTATCGTACATCTGAGTCCTTTAAAGAATCCTTTTCTGATCACTTCTGAAACAAATCCATGTTTATATCATTCAGAGATCTGGCTTTTGTCCCTTCACTGGGAATCTGAATTGTGTTATGTGAATGAAGCTGTTCCATTGGCCGGTAACTTTTTAAGACTCTTCACACTCGTGTTATCTTGGAAATCCACTTGAGATCACCTCTGATTATCCTTAGATCTTTGTGCACGTTACGGCTGTATATGTAAAATTGGATTGCTTCTCTTGTTAAGAACTCTTGCAGCACATCTTTTATTCAGAACTTCTTATCCGGCTTTTCTATGTGTATTTGTATGTATACACAAATTAACACACATACCCCAGAACAGAAGATTCATAAAGTCCACTAAGGAATCCACATGTCTGTAGTTCCTAATCTTATCAGACATTTACAGAGCATTCAAAGGGTCTACTTAACCCTACCACACAAAGTCAGATTTCAGTAGAAGCCAAGGAAACTGCAGGATTCATTTTTGCATCAGAGAGGCAGGAACATGTGCTCTTTCTATCACAGTGTGTTAAAGTCACAGGGACGTACAGCCCCTCTCTTTTGGCCCTCTAACCAAACACGCTTCCAGCAGTTCATAGCACCTTGCCATGTACAGCATGGGAATTTTGTACAAAAAGCAGACTATTCTGTTTCTACTCATTTTCTGCTCCAGTGCTTTGCTGTGCAAGTTGCTACATAACCTTAGAACACCTCTGATAATTTTTGATTACACTTTTTGCAACTTCACAGAGCAATTCAAAGATCACAGTTCTGTAAAAACAGTTAAAGCAGTGACAGTTCACATACAGAACACAGGCTTGTGAGAACAGAGTACTGGCTAAGTACTTAATTAGTTATACTCCTATATATCTTTCAAGATCTGCCTGTTATTGGTCAGCTATCAGCACAGCAGTTGGACAGACCCCTTCTGCACGTGCAAAGGGCATTTGGTTACATACAGCTGTGTAACTCCTTTATCTGGATGTAGAAGCGTAGTCAGTTGCCACATGCAGAATGGACGCTGGTTCCTTTTGTGCATCTGTGCTGCTCAACAAGCAGCCTCGACATTATTCCTACTGAACAATTATTATAGTCTTTTCAGCTCGAATCCCCACGTCAAACAGAAGACCACAGGTCCAAGCTGCTGTCTACGTACAGCGCAGAAGTGCTGTATCAAGCTAAGCGCAAGTGCAATGCCACGCAGGAATTTGATATTGATCTGCATGAAGGAGAAGTGGTGGCTGTTGTGGAGCAAAAGGATCCTTTCCAAAGTACTAGCAGATGGCTTGTTGACACAGGAAGTAAGTTCTCTGCACAAACATCTCAATAACAGCCTCCTATTGATTTCTTCTCATTCTGGCCCCATCTGTCTGCTTATGTTGTACTGACAGCTGCATAAAATGGTTTAACAGCTTTTTTTTTTTTTTTTTTTTTTAAATATTCTGTCTTTTTACTGTGATATCCAGTCCTCAAGGGATATGTGTATTCCTCCTTCCTGAAGCCTTTCAATCCAGCCAAAGCACAGAAGGACATAGCAGAGAGCAACTTGTGTGATGATGATTTTGATAACATCAGCCTCTTTGTCTCTTCACGGCCATCCTCTGACAGCAGCTCAAGTTCAGGGCACAAGAAGAGTGACAGCAACTCATCTCTTCACCCCTGTAAAAATCCCACAACTAATAGCACAGAGGCTGGAGATTCTCAGGATGTGGATGATCAGCATGTAAGTAGGATACCTGCTGAGCCCTTCTTATTTTTCTCATCTCAAATCCACCGTTGTAATGGCTGTAATTTAAATAGTTCCTTTTGCACTGGAAAATTCTTGTACTAATCTGTCAGAATGACATGGGGAATTTGCTATCCTCTGTCCTTTGGCTTTTTTAAATAGCTACAAAGCAGTAAAAGATAATCAGTTCAACTGCAAATCTCAATCTTGTCTCACAGAAAACACACCTTTGCATTACACCACTACATGTACAATGTCTCACAGTTCTCATTTGAGCTGCTTGGGGATTTTTCCACTTACCTTTAACAAGACAGCTGTAGCAAAGATGATCAGCAAGGCACAGAGGTGTCTGAAATTTTTACCATCTTCAGACCAGATCACTGCAGATAGGATCTCTGGCAGCTGAGAAGATGGTTTGAGAGATCCATCCTAACAGCTGCCATATTTAAGAGTAAGAGATTTAGACGAGGTCTTTCTCTCCTTTGAAACCTTGTAAATTCTCCAGCCAATGCAAGGCTGCACGATCTGAGCTGAAAACTTCAGCACAGTGCTCTCTTGATGAGCTTATTTTGTTCCTTCCTACATAGAATTCCTAAGACCCTTCAGTTTTACTTATTACTTTGGCCCTGTTCTTCGTATACTGTAAGCAATTACAGACCATGCAGTTACAAGCAATTACAGACCATATACATACATGTTATTAGACACATTGTACATACAGAACTTGTACTAACATGCAATGGCCAGCTAAGACGTGGCTACATTTCTGAATTCAGATTTTGCATTTTGTGGCTTTCCTTTTTCAGACCTTCTATGCTGTTTATGCATTTCAAGCAAGAAGTGATCAAGAACTCAGTCTTCAGGAGTATCAGAAGGTTAGGATACTTCGGTTTTCTGACCTGAGTGGCAATAAAGAATGGTGGCTAGCAGAAGCCAAAGGTCAGAAAGGATATGTACCATCTAATTTTCTCGGAAAGATGACATATGCTTAGGAACCTAAAAGGTCCGTTCAGCCAGTTTCTACAAAGCAGACAATGATAATCTACAATGGTTTGCGGAAAGCAAGGCAAACTCACAAGTGACTGACAGAAGCCACGGCACCTGATGCAGCACACACATGATACTGAGGACCTCTGGTTTCCAAAAGCCATCACCTTGTCAAGACCTCAGGGAAGAAGCATTTAACAGGAAGACCAATTCTGCTTACCACCCCAAAGGGCTTGCTTTTCCCTATTACCCCATAATTTTCACTTCTATCAAAATGTCCTACATCCAAATTCAACCTACAAATACACTTCACAGTAGAAAGTGATGTCCCCCGTCCCCCCCCCAATATTCCACAAATAATATTCAAGATGAAGGCAGCCAGCCTTGAAAAAAGACAAATTCAGCCTTCAGGGATTTTGCAGCTCAGACTGAATTGTTCTTAAATCTCTACCTTGATGAACACAACCACATCTCCAAACTCAAGCTTTTGGGTTATCTATTTTTATCTCCAGCCACTTTTGTAAAGAATCTTTTTCTCAGTGGTGAATAGAGTGGGAAAAGAAAAAGGCTTCCTTTATTTTTTTTTTTTTAAGAAGCATTTCAGTTTAAACCATACTGATGCAGTTGGTATCAGCAGCTGAACTCAGAAATGAAAGCATGTTTAGTTACATGTAGAAATGGAATGAGGAAAAAAAGGAAAGAAGAAACAAGTAACATGAAATAAAGGTTATCTTCAAGAAAATAAATTTCATAGCTACTTTGTAAGGTAAGAAACAGTCTGCAGCAAGACGAATCTGCCTCAGGTTTAAAATGACTTTTCTATACACTAGCTGCTTTTTAGTGTAAGATCCATGTAGTGAAACAATTTGTGTCACTAGATTTAGGAAATTCATTAAGATTTGGAAAAAGGGTCAAGCAGTGCCATTCCAAGAATATTTACTGCCTATCTGATTCTTTAGGTCAGACACAGAGATCATACTATCAAGGGAATACACTAAGATTTAAGATGTATCAACATTTATCTTCCCAAAAAGAAAAAAATAAATCATTCTCATACTGAAAGCATCTTAACATTGAACAGTGAAGAAAATACTGATGAGCTGATCTGCTGTTTGCAAAACTTGGAATTAAAAGCCCTATATCTGGCTGAAGTATCTTAACAGCAGTCAGGGTTATTTTAAGAAGATAAAATAGTTTACATCATACCCTCAGTGAGCATGGAAAACTAAAAAATCCCAAGGAAAGATGTGTTTTTCAAGCAGTACTTCTTGAGTTTCCCTGACTGCAGTGACCCTTACTGAGCTTAGGCTGGTGGGCAGTCTAACAATACATCTTTACTACTACCATTGATAACTGTGCATTTATAAAAATTTATTACAGGACAGAAATGCCTTGGTCCTCTAGCAATGAGCGAGGACCTTCTTACATTAAGTACTGCAAAAAAGAAAACAGATCAACAACCTAAGAGTCTGAGCCTGAAACAGTGAAAGAAACTCCTTGTAGATATTTTCAGTACAGCTTCATAATTGTTTTTAACTGACTGACCAATAAAATGGGGGGGGCAGGAGGGTGTTGTTGATCAAAGGTGAGCATATACAGAAATTGTTCTAAAGCTGTTGTGTCAGTTTCTACTTCCTGAAGCACAGGATACGAATGTAAAACAATCCAAAGCCTACAGCATAGCAAGAAATAGCCAGTCTGCAAAGAAAGGATGAGAGAGTTACAATAGCTGATGCAAGCAATAGTTTTTGCTGCACAAATGGATCTACTTTCATTTTCTTTGGAGCTCCATATTTGCATTTCATTTTGCTGAAAAGATAATTTTGATTTTTGCTCAGAAGATCTAATAGATACACAGTGGAGCTGTGTATCTCACAGAGCTGAGATCCTGAAATTTGTGCCAGATTAAAGTTATACGATAGAGAAACTTGTAGACTTCACTGAGATGGACATCCAGAAATTAGGATATGAAATTCTAAACTATTGCAATCCCAAGACCAGTAAGAAGGTTGTACAAGGTTGCTTAACTTGCACTTTCATCTTGCTGTTTCATAGCAAGCAAAAAAAATAAAAAAATCATTCATCCATGGATGAAGCTTTTTTTTTTTCCCCAAAAAAGAAAACTTCACATTTAAGTAAATTAAGAAAATAAAGTGAAGGAGGGGGATGAAGGGGAGGGGTGCATGACCTTGGATGAATGAATCGTATGGATTACTATCAATTTCACCCTACTGAGACTGCATTGCTCTGGCACTTAAACTTTAAGATTATGGGGAAGATATGCACAAGAAGCTTTTCAGCATGTCTTACATTTCAGAGTATTTTATTTGGAGATGTTCTATACTTCACAGTAGCTGAAAGAGTTTTAGAAGTGACTGAATTGTTTTTAAGTGCTTCCATGACTGCATTAAGTCAGGGAGTGTTTTATATTTCAGATAGGGAAATTAAGTAAGGGCAAGAGTCAGAAAAAAAAGATTTCTGTAGTATTAGTTCTCAGAACTCTGCTTGAGTCATACGGAAGGCTCTGATTTTGAGTGTTATGTACATTCTCCATGAAAAATCAGGCTCTGTGAAGGTGTCTCTAAGCAAGTTCAAACACTGCTTTCCCAAGTGTTCAGTAGGGATCCTGAAGTAACAAGAAAGATGAAGTAACAGCGACAATGTTTCTTTAAATATGCGGGATTTCAGAACTTCTAGGAGGATTCTAATAAGCTATGAAATCCCACTTGATGGTTAGCACTCTTTAAAATGTTATACTGCAGGCTAGTTTATGTGACTTCATTATATATATTTAAAATCTTTACAGTATCTTGGGATTCACTAAATATAAACAGGTGTTCCAGTGGATTAGCTTATTTAACCACCTCAGAAATTCCAAGTCTCGTATACTAAAATTTGGTATTACAGGTGTCTCACAATCTTTTTGCTTGCTTAAAACAAATAAAAACCAAGAGATGCTCTTTGAATTAAAGCCTTCACCCAATAAGATTTACAACAATTCAAATCAGACTTGCTCAGACGCATTTTTGTTAAGAGTCCAACTTTCAGCACTACAGTTCTGAGCCAGGTTAGGACTCCAGACATTCTTAAAAGCTACGTAATGTTTTCACAGCTGATTCAGTAATGTAAAAGAAGGTTACAGTATTCTAAGAATTTTCTTGTTCTAATTAGTGATAAAACTAATTATTTTGACTGAAGGAGGAAAAGGCTGCAGTTTAATCCTGCATGTACTCAAACATGCATTTTAGTTACTTGAACCATCATGACAGTAAGCATGTACTACTAGGACTGGGTCTGTTCAAACTGAAGTGTTCCTCCCCTCACAGATGTATTTTTAAGTATTGACATTGGTCACCTGCAACCCTGCAGACATCCAAGCCAGCAAACAACACAGTGCCTCTCATTCGACCTTTGACAACTGTGCTGTCTTCCCTCTTAATCCTTAAATGAGGATTTACCTTTTTGAAACAAAAACACATTGAAGAATTCTTCCTTCTGAGTAATTATGCCCTTCAAATGCTAAAATATACCTTTGCTGTCATTTTAAGCTAGATTGCAGAAATGCCACCTCTGAACTAGAGCTGTAAAAGAAAACAGTCACAATGCTTGTGTGACTATAACTCCTTCTACAGTCATCTTTGTTCAGAAATGGTGAAATTAATTTTCTTAAATTATTGTAATAATAAAAATATTTTTCTAAGGCTGTTGTCTTTTTTTAAATTATACAAAAAAAGACCTATTCCAGAAGCTAAGAGCTATGCAAGAGCTACCCAAGATCTGCTTCTTGTTGTCAGCTATAAAAAGCATCACTGCAAAACTACCAGAGCAGAAGAAATGGTCAGTTGCATCAAATAATACACTGCCTTTTTAGTATACATCTTAACTTCTCTATTCACATATTAAAACTTGCTAAGTACCTTGATAACATATGATGAGTTTCTTCGACACCAAGTGTAAATTCAGTTGAACAATGCCAAAGAACAGATTCCTTTCCTGATAATACAGTTAATTCCATACTAACTTCAAAGCAGAAAGCAACTGTTCCCTTCAATATACTGCGGCTTCCAGCAGTGCCTATTTTATGTATTCAAGCTAGACTGTTGATTTAAGAGTCCAGGTCTATGTTACAAATCCTTATTGATATAATACTTCAGAGAATCACAATCCTAACTGACATTTTTATACCAACAGAAGGAGACTTAACATTTCATTTCAGAAGCTGGAAAAGTTACAACAGAAAATTTATATTAATTGCAGATCCAATGCAAGTTTTGCTAAATGTAGGGCAAAAGAAGTTGATGACAGTGCCTTCTAATAGGGATACAGGCACTATGGAGCAATAGCTCACCTCCTTCCAGTGGCCCAAGAGGAGTGCAAGGGTTTGTGCTACAAACCCTTAAATGAAGATGAGGAGGGGTGGATCCAGGCTCCAACCCTTTCAGTCACTCAGGTGCATTGCTTTCATCTGTGCTCCCTGAGTTAGCCACACTTTCTCACCTGGTGCTCAGCCATTGTTTCAGGCAGTGACCAGGTAATTCCACTATCAATACTGATCTGTTAGTACAACTTCAGCTAGACTTGGCCTTACTAGAAAGAAGACAGGGATGCACAGAGGGTATTGCATGTTTTTAGATCTCAAGGGTTATATTAAATTCTGCTAGCTACCTCAGTTAAAAGAAATAAAGACCAATTTTTCTCACTTTGTTCAGCCTGTATGTAGTACCTAAAATGAAACAGTGTTCATACATAAGCTTCTGAACTCTCACAAACGAAGTTGTTTATTTGGACACAAGACACAGGCAACTTACATCTAGAATCTTCCTGTGGGAGCAAGTCCTATAATTATAGTTTATACTTTACATAGTAGCACTCCAGCCATTAAAGGAAATCTAGCTGAATGCTCTACTTCATAACATGAGCAACATTCTTCAGAATAATATTTAAGAAAATACGCCTTTTAATTGCAGTATCTTTTCCTACTACACCAACATTAAAAGCCTTTGTGCTGGCGAGTGAGAACAATTAGCTAATAAATGGGTAATAAAGATTCTGTATTCTCCCTCCTAGTACTGTCACTTACTTTTAAATTGCCCTGGAAGAAGCATGCACTACAAAGACAAAGTTCTTCCTTTTTTACCGCACAAGAAATGTTAATTGAAGCAGAAAAGAAATTCTCAGAATAGCTAAGGCAATGCTGAATAAATGAAGCTATTCAGATATTCAAAAACAAAACACTTAGCTTAAACCTGAACAACAGAGAGTGGAAAAGAAGTGAGGAAAGTAGCTGCTTGTATCAGATTTGCTCATCCCACGTTTCAAACACATAAAAGGCTGTGGTTTTCATGTACCTCCTAAACTCTGAGACATTTTCATGTTTAGAGATGCTACCCTCAACAGAATGGAGAGGGGATCACTGCAGGCTGATCATAGACAACAAGACTCAAAATCCTTCTCCAGTTCTTAAGAGACAATAACAACACAAAATAGAACAGATACAGCAGTTCCCATGAAAAGTATGTGGAACACTCAGTATAACAAAGTTTTCCTATTCAGAGCTTAAGTTTTTTTCCTTATTCTTTAAGAAAGCAAAATATGAATGCTCATTTTCACTAAAGGAATACATTCAGATCTCAAATCATCTTCTGTATTTTCAAGTCTACGCTATTAGAAACATTTTTAATGTACTTCAACACAACATAGCTCCTATTGCTATTTTACATACTTGCAAATACACAAATGAACTAACAGAAAGGAAAAAAAAGTCTGTGAGTTGGGAAAAACAGTTAAAGAGACTAAACCTCATTTTCCAAAATAGGTTGACTAGCATGCAATACTTCTAAATTTCATAGCATGGAGTATCTAGGTGATCAAAACTTTTTGTTTCAGGTGCACCTGAGAGGGAGCCAACACCCTGACCCCTAATATAATTCCCTTCATGTTCTTCTAGTTTTCTTTCCACATCAAAACAACACAGTTGATTGCACATTCAATTAAAGTATGTGGTGAACAATTATCCATTCAAATTACAACAGGACAATTCTAAGGTTCTTTACAGACTGAAAACACCGTTTTGGCTCTCTTCCACTCTTCACAGGCTAGGGGTCATTTTTACTCTTTTCCCTCAGAGAACTAGAAAATGACAAAAACTTCTTAGTGCAGAAAACCAAATTAGGCCACTTAAAATTCTCACATGACCTGTGCAACCTGCAGAGAACTCCATTAACTGCCCAACACAAACAACTCGTAAAAGCTGAAGCATTTTAAGAATCAGAAACCTGGATGAAAGAAAGTGGCAGTGATTTCCCAGATTAATAATACGTTTATTCACAATGCTGAAGGATGACAGCTTAATTTCAATTTGTGTCCACAAATTGTTCTCTTAAATACACCAAAATTCCCCAATGCTTACAATTTCACATTCTGTTGCTTTGAGCTAAAAACCAACAGCATATAATAGTGAATATTTCTCAAACATATTGAGTTTTCAGATTTATAGTCAGAAGGAATACTAGGATTACCTAAGTTTTACCTCCTGTATAGCACAGATTTGGGACTTCCCTAATTACCGGTTCAGTCCAGTAACTTGGGAATTTTCTTTAATTAAAAGATAAATGCTGCTGTTTTGCAGATCACAGCCAGCAAGATCAGCAAGTAGCTGTACTACTTCTTGAGTTTCTTTTGAGCAGCCTTCTTCTTGACCATTTGTAGCCTCTTCATTGCATTGAGCTGAGATTCCTGAGAAGTTGGGCCTTTCAGAGAAGCTGACTGATTACCAGCATCTGCTGTGGTTTTGCTTGTGTTGCCCCCGCTGTTACCTGCAGTCCCACTGTTGCCATTCCCACTGCTCACCTGACTGCTGGTGCTTGGCGCGGTGCTGCTGGGACTAGGAAGACCCACTTTGCTAACATTGTCGCTACTTACCGAACGACTAAGAGTGGTTTTCCCCAGTGTCAGAGGTGGAGGTGGTTTCAGCTGAACAGGGCTTGTGCTATTGTTAGCAGAAGCTATTTTTGACCCTAGTCCTGTTTTGGAAGCTGCCAACCCCGACAGACCTACGGGTTTCTGGTTATTTGAAGCTGCTGCAGGTTTCCCACCGGTGCTCTGTGCTGTTGATCCCAGTTTGGCAGTTGATGGATTGGCAGAGGAGTTTCTGGCTGCAAAAGCAGCCCATCCTGTAAGGCCACTGGTGGTTGCTGAAGAGGAAACACTTGTACTGGCTGAGTTCCCCGAAACTGCTGCTGAGGGCTAAAATAAATAAATCATTCTTATTATAGCAGCATTTATTTGTATTAATGCATCACAGCAGGATGAGATTGAGCCTCTGTTTTAGTTCTTTATCCAGAAACACACAGTGGACAACATTTCATCGCTGGTCATTATAGTTAAAGAAAAAAAAAGCAGTAACGGGAAAAGGATGCAGGCACAGATAACTTTAAATTTCCCAGCCAAATAAAACCAATACCTTTTTTTCCTATACAGGCCATTATATAGCACTGAGATCCCCCCATAAATTCTAAACATCGGTTTTACCCAAATAACTCCAATGCAGACTTGTGAAGTATAAACAAGGGAGGCAAGCCAGTATCTTTTATTGCTTGCCATTAAGTGGTGTCACTTTTTGACAAGATAACAGATAAAATAACAGCTCCATAGTAACTAAGTATTGCATTCTTCTCTTTAAAGTATAAGCATCAAAACTTTCCTCTTCCCATCTTGGTTCTTAGCAGCCTATACCCACAGACACAGTTTTAAAGAAAGCCATTGGACTTCTTTCCTCTAGTCTTTCCATTCAGGCAGAGCAAAAGACAAGTGTTCTGCAGACAAAGCTTCCCTTGAATGCAAAGCACAGTACACATCAGTTCCCAAACCTCAACCAAACCCGTTTTCAGCTGGGGATAATACAAATGTTGACTTATTAAAACCAGAATAGTACCAGTTTATGGCCAAGGTGAAAAGTTATTCAGAAGTGCAAGTGCTTGAGCAAAAGCCATCGTGTCATTCACAACAGTTTCCATCTAAGCAGCACAACAAATTTACCTCTGAGAACATGAATGATTGCTTTCATTCTATGTTACAGGCGAGTTGCTTCAGTAAGCATCACTGTTAGATGTCGTTTATTATGCCGCTTCTGGTTTACCATCCTAACCAACTCACAATGTATTAAAAACCAACATTTATTAAATAAGTAGGAAGCTGATATATGTTGCTTCATGTTTCTAAATTAGACCCTACAGGATCAGCTGGATTTCCCTACTGCCATGAGGAGAAGCCTAACTACCAAAATATATGTATGTTACTTGGCCGCAGAGAATAAATATTATATTTTAGAGTGTTCTGAGGACCTGTATAAAATCCTGCTTGTATAGAATACTATTAAGAAAAATTCTCAGAGTAAATACTGTTCTGTCCTTTCTAACATGAAAATACAGTCAAGAGCTGAATGCTTCAGGGACTTACTACTGAATAGAAGTGTTTCCCCCCCACTCTTACGATGCTAATGCAAAAACCACTATGCTATATTACCACTCAGTATAAATAGTACAGCAGACTACTTGCATTTATTGTGCTTATGAGAAAATGCGGCTAAAAAAATAGAGAAATATACATTGAAATGTAAACTAATTGTTTACATTTACTAAATGTAAACTGGAAAATTTATAGTATGTTACCTTCACTTCTGTTCTCTTGAATGCTAGAAAAGTTGTTTGGGTCTCAGGCTTCAATTTAATTTCAGATTTCTTGATCAATGGATCCTTCACAGCTGGTTCAACTGAAACCACAGCTGGAGCTGGTTTTTGAGGTGGTTTTTGTGTCTTTTGAGCCTGAGTGGTAGTAAAAAAAAAAAAACAAAAAACAAAAAACTAGTTAGAGCTTCTCCAATACTGTTTTAAGAAAGCATGAGCATTATCATATTGAAGTCTAGCCTTTACAATTTGAAGCTGATAAGAATCTGAGAAAAAAGTAGTAATAAGCTGCAGTTGTGGAGGCCATGTCAAATATGGCACTGGTGATAAGGAGTCCAGCCAAAAAGCCATATTGAATAGAACTTTCTATTTCAGCACAGAGAGAGGCAACGCTGAAACTCAGGAAATAGAAAGGCACTGGGCCATCACAGAAAGAATGCAAAGACAGGTGAATTTGAGGAAAACGTGGATATGATCCAGTGCTATCGGGAAGTAGACTGTACAAGTCTGCTAAAAAGTTGCAGTAAAATAAAAGGTAGAATTCACACCAAAACATAAAAAGTTAGAAATGGGGTCACTGAAGGGAAAGTCTGAGTCACTGTACAGGCTATCCATTGCATTAACTGACCTCAAGCAAACACTCTGCTGGGTTCAATGTTCTGATGATCACCCGAATAACCATGTACTTCAGTGAGTATTAACTTCTAGGAAAGGATCTTACACTGACTTTTTCTTGTTCATTAGCAGAGACATTTCAATAGATAACCACTTGCTAAGTTAGCACAGAACAGCTCCAAAACAGAGCATATTTTTGCTGTATAAAGGGGCTTCATTGAAAAGAAAATCAGAAGTAGAGATATGTGAACAAAGACGCTTTCCTCACTTTGTTTCTCATGATGAGATGAGAGAGATCTGTGTGGGATCAGAAATAATTACCCTGCTTAGTCAAGAAGTTATCCTGCAGACAAATCAAAATGAAGGGTTTTTTTTTTCTTGGGATGTGCTCTTTCAGCACTTATGATTTGAACGAAAATTTTTGCTCTCTTGTTGCAAAAACAATCATTCACATCTACACCTATGAAGAAAATCAAAACTGAAGGGATATTCGGTAAATACGCACTAAAAAAGTAATCAGTATCACCTAAAATAAAAAAAGCTTTAAAAGCATTTACTTACCAAGTGAGAAAGAGTCCTGTTTCACACTTCTTCACTCACATTTTGTTTTTAATTAAAGTTTAAGATCATACCCAAATACTCCTTGATACTACATTAAAAAAAACACAGTTGCAGCAAGTGAAGCATAGCTGAGAAAAGTGGCTTTCCAACACTCTTTCAGAGATTTCTGCAACCTAAAGAATACTCTCACACAAAAGAAATAACCTGCTCCATTTCAATAGTGCTCAAACTAGACAAAAAACTGACTCCTACCATTCTCTTCATCTGTCTGGTACAGCGGGCACAGTACCATACAAGTCGAGGATCATTCACTTCCTTGTCTGTCACCTGAGGTTTATGGCAGTCCTGGTGGTAGAGATTATGGCACTCCTGACACTCTACAAGCTGATTCCCAGAAATAACTGTCATTTGCCTGCAGAGCAAATAGTTAAGAACAGATTATTGGGAAAAGCACTTCAAGGATTATCCAACTGCTGTAAATTTTGCACAGCTTAAAATAAAAGCTAAAAATATTTTTGCTTTTGTGAATATTTTCTACCTGTAGCAGATGAGCTACACTGATTTTTCTTCCTGTCCAAGTTCTTCCTAACATTTCAGAAATTATTAGATTTTCATGGGAGAACCAACATTAAAAAAACTTCAGTATTATCAGACATGCATACATGACACTTCCTGCTCTTCTGTTTGATTTTTATGTTAGAAACTTAAGTCTCATCTGTCTTGTTAACCTAGAGATTTTACCACTGTTTACTTGTTATGATTTTCTCATTACAGTAATATCTAAAGGCCTATAGCCCACATTTGGATAATTTTGCTGTAAGCTGTAGAGCACTACAATTCAAGAACAAATAATTTTGCATTGACTGGTATGAAAGAGTGCTTTCTTCTGAAGAATTTATAAGCATCACCATCCCAACTCCATACTACTTTACTGATGTTTTATTAGCTATCCTTTTGGTCCCTACAAACAGACACTTGGAATTGAAGATAATACCAGAATCTTGAAAAAATAGAACACAGAGGATTAACTTGCAGCTCTGCCTTGAAGCAAGTACAAAGCTGGTGATGAAGACTTAATTCTGCTGTGGGTCTCTGGCAAAAGTAATCATGCTGCATAAATGACAAATTACTGATGTACACATGACTGCGAATGTCTAAATTAGCCAAATATCAGATTTCTAATGATTTCTTCTTTCAGATGAAGAATCATGCTATTTAATTGCTAAGCTGCTTTTGCTCATAAGCCCAAGGAGCAGGTACTCAGGTAACCATAGAAACCCTATTTGTAGATGGGTACAGAAAGTTAATACCTTGTTTCTCTATAACAAGAAAAAAGTCTGAAAGTCTTGTCTATACAGACATTAGAACACTTTCTAAGGAGTATTTCTTTTTCAAATGGGCTACCAGAAAAAACAAAAGACAAAACGTTTCTGAAAGTCCACCACCCCATTAGAGATGCAGGAAATTTCAAGAGCCATTTTGTTTATGATTCCTAAATAAACTGGGTAAAAACGAAGCAGTGATGCTTTAACCCCATGTCTCAAGCAAGGAGATTCACTCTATTTCAAAAGTTCTGAAGACAATTGCAAACTAATTAAAAAAAAACCTCAACTCTTCATCCTCAGAATCAAGTTAAACCAGTCTTATTTTTAAACAATTCGATAAATAAAAAGCAAACTTACTGATCTTTTAATTTCAGAAAACAAGTATTCCTAAAAAAAACCATATGGTCACTATTTCAAAAAAATGGGCTTTATTTTTTTTTTCCCCACCCGCAAGGTTCACTATCAGCTGCAAATTGCAAGTAATGTTTCTTCTTCACATGACCGAGGATCCCTGTATCTGTTGAATCACTGTTTTCTAAGATCTAGAAGTACTGAAAAGGGTGAGGTTATTCCAGTATTTTCTTTGTGCCTAGTTTGATATAGCAGAACAGGATCTAAGTTAAACAACCCACAGACATCAACTTCCAATATCCCTGATGATTGTGCAGGTACATCTCACACTTAGCAAATCTTGACGAAACATTCCACCTCTTTAGTTTCTACATCTATAAAAAAAGGAATAGTTAATCTACAAATGTATCTTTTTGCATTTGTGAACTCACTGTACACAAGTTGATAACACAGTTGTCAACTTTTCTTCAGCAATATAAACCATTGAACTATGAAAAGAAGAACCTCACATACTCTGCAACTGGACATGGTGTTTTCATTCACAACTGTCTGCATATAAATATTAATAGCTGTCAGCTTCCAAATGGTATTCATACCCACGTTACTTTACAAAAGCACTGCATACTTCTGTATTTCATATGTTCTGAAGTGTTAGTATTTCAACTCAAAATGTCCAGCCACAGGAAGGGACCTTATGTTGACAGCTGAGCAGTAAATAGTGGAACACAGTCCTAACAACTACGCTGAATTTAGAAAGCCTGAAGCATAAGTGTTCTGAAAAACAATCCATCCAGATTAAGTTGGAAACAGAATCAGAAGACATCAGGTCCAGCAGTGTTCATGTACAATAAAAACAAATACTAAGTCTTTGGAGATTGCTACCATCCTCTCTAATGAGTTCCCTCTCTATATACTTTTTCCTCTGTCCAGCATCACTTTAATAAGAGCTATTTTACAATCAGTATTGCAGAAAGAAAGGTAAGATTTATTTATTACTTCAGGTATTTGAACTGTTCTTCATTTTTCAGCATCTGTAACCAAGTCAAACATTTGAGCTAACACATGGGAACAATATGACAGGAAATCTCGTCATTCTACAACTGGTTAACAGTATAATTAGCTGTGAAATGTGAATTCCTCCACGTACCAGGGACAGCTTGAGAACACACTTTCCCACGTGGCTTAAGCTGAGCTAGAATACAATAGCTCTACCAAGAGTCTGGCCAGTCCCGCAAATGCCAGCTCCATCTTCCTCCCTGACTTGATCCTATGTTCTCATAGCCATGCATGAGGATAAGTACACTCAGTGAGTTGACTGAAACCCATATCTGCAGAAAAACCTGAGCAGGGAGCTGCCCCAGAGGCTAGTGCATCTGATCACACTGTTACATAACAAGACACCCCTGTCAGAGGTAGGCAAGTAGGCAACAAGGGAAGCTTACAGGAATATAAATCACCTGTGAAACACAATGCTTATTCAAGTTGCCTGATCACATAGTGGATATTCAAAAGTACGTTGTTAATTCTTTCACACTTAGATACACACATCATTTACAAAATATTACTAAGATCCAGTTTTAGAAGCGCTTGATGTAAAATAAAAACCTGTTTTGACTGCAGGACGTAAGATACATATAGAGAATGAACTGAAAAAACATGGTCACACGTAAAGTAACGTCAAATGATTATGAAAAAAGTGAGCAACACATGCACAACTCATGCTAATGCCACTAAAAAAAAATGTACTCAACTGCTTTTTAGAATGCTGCTTAACATTAGCTATTAATATTTTAACTTGCCTTCCAATATTTCAAAGACAGTATCTGTTATGCTAGGCTTTTCATTTTGTCTGATTTTTTTAATTCTCATTTGCTCTGTTCTAAAGAAAAATCATTTTTACTCTTTAAAGGCTCCATTTAAAAAAAAATCTTGTTTGTGAAGAATGCTTACATGCATTAGTAGTTTTGCACACGTGCTTAAGTAATACAACCTCCAGAATACAACCTGCAAGGTAGCATTAATTGAACGCCACATGGGCAAAAGTCAACCAAAAGCAAATATGCGACTGCAATGAAACACTTCACTTACCTGCAAACAACACAGGCCAAACCCATTTCCATCGCAAAGTCATCAGCACTGGTTTCCTCAAAGCTAGATAAATCAGGCATGGATAAATCTTTACTTGTCTGAACGGTAATAGGAGAGGAACGAGCCTCTTGCTTCTCGAGTCTGGGCTTCTTTGGCACATCAGCTCCTTCAGCAGCATCCCCTTTCATCTATGGCAAACACAAACAATGTGAAAAAGCAGAAAGTTGATGGATCTTCTAAAATGAGAAAATGACTGAAACAATTAAAATAGAAGTATAAAAAGGTGTATATAAAGCATACACAGCATGTTTTCCTCAGATACATCTTCTCCAAAATACTCACAAGTTAGAAACTCAAGTCCACCTTTTGTGCTTCACTACAAGAATCTCAAAAAAGCCTTGGAAAAACCCACATTTCAGGCTGCTACATTTTATCAATGTGTCATCAGTGTATTTAAAGTATTTACAAAATAGTTTTAACTAGACCTCTGTTGGATTGCCTAAACAACAACATGAGTTGCTAAGACACTGTAGGCTATGCACTATTAGCAAGAACAGAGTTACACAGACTACACAGGACGAGAGCTTTCACTAAAACAACTTCGAATTTGTTAGCCAGGTTATGTCACTAGAGAACAAGAATTAGACTCACTTTATCAGCAGATCTCTTTTCTGTTTCTTTTTTCACCTTTTCTGATGCAGTAGGCTTGCCATTGTTGTTACCAGAAGGCAAACTAGAAGAGGCCTTAGGATCTTGCTTATTAGAAACAGGCTTGGTAACGCATACTTTTGGTTGCTCCACTTCCTAAAAACAGAAACAAAAATTGAAGTCAAACCCTACAATCTACTTCCTGTTTTGCAATTAGATCACATATTAGGCAAACAAAACATTACATAGCATTGTTCACATGTACATACATTCTTCTAAACCTTTCTTTAGTCCTTTTATAATACATTCACAAATAACTGTTTAAACTACAGTTATTAAAATCTCCCTTAATGCTAATCTTCCAGAGGAAAAGATTTATGCTAAAAATATAAGTAGACATGTGCTGCCTCTGGACATCAATATATCATTCCTTTATGGAGGCAAGTCAATCTCAGTTCATATTCACTTACCAGCTTAATAATTTAGATGTCAACAGAAACTGACAGTTCTTGTAAATGTTGCATTAGCATCAGCAATGTATAATAAAAAAATGAGTGATCAACCACAGCAATGTGTATGAGAATGGTATCCCTCCATCTTGGTAATAAGTAATTCTCTGCTGCATAGTGGGATGAGTTCTCAGCTTCACTTTAGCCCTACCAACTTTCCTGATTTCCTGTTGCATGTAGACAGTGACAATCAGCCGAGCTGCTACTGCAGTCAGCTTTCCAAGCCTCTGTGATATTCAGCTCTGACAGAAAGCTCCTGAAAGTCATAACACCTGCGTTACTACAGAGGGGTACAGTTGTAATTTAGGATTCAGGAATTAATGATTTGCATAGAGAAGAATTAGACCGTGTAGTACAAGCATCACGTATGCCACAAGGTAATACTGTCTTTCTGATATTTTAAGAAGTACCTGTAGAAGGAAAATGTCAGTGTGTGTGAATACAAACCATCGTTAGAACATACCTGGCTGATTTATCAACATCAAGGGAGAAAACTACCTCATTAACTATACGGCAACAGTGATACTAGGATGTACCCACATGTTTTTTTTTTTTTTTTCCATATGCTAATCTCAGATTCAAATATTCTGTCTAGCAGGTGGTTAGTTATTTCCAGCAAATGAAAAGTTATGTATTTCTATGGGACAGCGATGATTTTTGCCTGCAAATCATTTACATTTCAAATCATTTGGAATACTTCCCCTCCCCCCCATTTTCTACAACTTCATCAACCATATTGAGAAGAGAGATCCAGTTTTATCAGTTGTTGGTCCTTGAAAGCAATGAAATTGCTTCTGATAAGTTCTTTGCAATAGCAGGCAAAGTGTCATTATGAGTATCAATAACTACATGTAGGAAAAAGTTGATTCACCTAACTGGTGATAGGGTCTCTGCCTACAGAACACTCCCTCTCAGAAGTGGTCCTCATCCAGGAGGCATTCTGCTATTGGAGGCTAGCTCTTACACGAGTTCAGGTAAGGGTGGACCTGAACTGCTTGCACCTATACTTCCTGAGCCAGCCATACCCCTTCACCAGATGCTCAATCATCAAATTAGGCACGATATAACAGTTCCCTTACTTCCCTCAGTAATTAGCTTTTTGTTTAATAATAATCTGGTCACAACAATATCTGCATTTTAAAGAGCTTTTTATCTTTGTTTATAACTGCGTAATTTTGGTTCCCCTTTCTGTGATAGCTACTAAGCAGAATGCTAAAACCAACATAAAATACAAAAATTACCATTAAAAAAAACTCGCATTTGCAATATAGTAAGGAACAGATATTACACACGTTTGGATATATCAAGATTTTTTTTCCCCATTAACTTAACTGAATGCACTATTTTGCAAAAAAAGGGAAATGGTGAAATTGAACATTTCATAATTACTCATAATTTTTTCCAGTTTCTAATTCTCTTCTAAATCTTCAGCTATAAAAATGAACAAGGAGTAGCTGGGGCCATAAAGGCATGTGAAAAAGGCCTGTGTTGTCTAATAGTAATACCTTCTGAGATGGACGATAACTTGAATCGGCTCCTCTGGCCAAAGACTCATCAAGAAGTGCTTTCAGCTTTTCCGCAGAATCCTTGCTCTTGGAACGCAAGAAGCCCAGGGCTTTCAGAAAAATAGGATCAAGCTCCATGTTCACCGCAGCAGCCATAGTGGTGTCTTTGTAGGAAGACAAAGAAAAAGGAAGAACTTTAGTAAGTGAATTAATTATCATTAGAAGATGATCGTAAACTTAAAGAGCTGAAGAACTTGAATTTGGCTTCACATTTGAAGGGACATCAACTCTGTTCTTTGGACATCTGATGTTCAGAAATTAAACTCATCATTCTTATGGAAATGGAACAAGAATTTCATATTCTTGATAACCCGGCAATATGGAATACAAATGCAATTAAGTGTAAACTTCAACAAGAGCACCTACTACCCTAATCCTCATTTAGATTTGCACAAGATTTTTAACACATTTGATCATTTAAGAGCAAAGAAAAATATGACCATAAAACTCACTTTTGATAATTCTGAGAATAGCACCATGCAACATACAATACAGAGATTCAACACAGCAAGTACACAGTTTTTTTCTTTTATAAAAGTACATTGTTGATTTTTAAAGTGAGTTGAAACAGTGAGAAAAATCTACAACCTGGATGGTTGTTTATCCAAGTTCACTTGTTTTCTCACCAAGTACCTATCCAGAGCTCTAAGAGATACCACAGTGCCTATGGAAATGAAGTGAGGAAAAGCAAAGAATGAATTAAAAAAGAAGTTGCATAGCAGTAGTTACCTGCACTCCAGAGCCTTTATTGCTATCCTCTTTAACAAAAGTTGCATCAGAAACTCTGCTCTCTAATTATTAACAATAATAAATTTGAGAAAAGCCAAACATGGGAAGTTTCCTGTTCTTTTTCAAGAACGGATAATTAACAAATCTCATTTGAAAGATATCAGGATACTTTATTTCTTATACAGTGTTCTAGAGAAGTTTTCAATTCTGCTCAAAAGCACTATCCAGACAGGCTTTTTTTAGGCTGAAGCCTCCAAAGTTTTGTCTGAAGAATTTCTTTTGTTATTCAAGGCAATGAACTTTTACCTCTCTCTCTGGCCATACACCAGCAGCAGAAGTCCGCTCCCTCAATGCCTGCCTAAAAGTCTCCAGGAACCTTTATCTCATGCTGGGCTTTCACGAGACACCAGAGAATCGCTCTACTGATATCATCAAGGAGTTCAACATACAGTAGACTTCATAGGGATTTCATCAATGGAACCAGCAGAGAGTTAAGAAACCTCTTCAAGAGCTCATTCCCTATTCCTTAATCCACTCGTTAAATCATTTTCCAGTGGCCGCAGAACTTGTCCTACCAAGTACACCACAGCAGGAACTGCCTCACCACTGATCACGCAGACTACTACAGTGCGAGCCCCATCCACACAATTCAGACTCTCCCTAATGTTTACAGAAAGGGAATTCAATGTGTGGAAAGTACGTATCCACTTGTTTTTTTTTATATATAAATACATTTGTCTACATTTAAAATTCTGGCTGCTCTTGAACTCCGTGGTTAAGTTACCATTTCTGTGTTTTGTGAATTTGGCTTCCAAGTTTCAGTGCAACATAGCCTTAAGTTAAGAATGCTACACCCTCCATTGTACAAAAACAGTGGAACAAAGCCACTAGTTGTAAGAACTTGGAATAATTCTTAATTCCCTCTTAAATACAAGGAAACAAACCTTTTAAGTTCATTTCTGAGGCATCTTCAGAGAGTACATACATGCGTGCATAAGGAATTGATAGCTTCAACAGTCCTTAGCAAACAATTCATCATAGTTGTAGAATTTAGAAAACAAGTGTAAGCCCGCTAAATCCATTTTTCCTCTTCTGGAAGATAACACTTCCCTAATTATTTTGAGCTCTAGCTTTTTAAAGGCAACTATTGGAAAGTAATTGTTTAATTCAGACATTTTCAGAAGCTTTCTGTATACTCAGTCTTTCATTTGCGCATGAAATTGTGGCAGTTCTTTCTCCTCTCAAAGGTAAATTGTAATAATGTCACAGGCTACCGCAACCAAAAGAAATTTCTTACATGAAGAGAGGGACTTCGTATAGAAAATAAAACATCACGCAGAAAAAAATACAAGAAAAAAGTATATGACACTTTGTGCAGTGGTTTAATTACACAGCTGCAAGATTAGAGAGCTGTAATATAATCCTTGAATCCACGATAGAAATGGTTCTCCTTGAAGCCGTAAGTGGATAGAACACAGATAAGTTGCAGAGCAGGGTCAAGAATACACACGCACGCTCTTGCAAGTGAGCATAAAGTCACCAGTCCAGCCCTACAAGCACCCTACTTCAGTTAGCTCTCTGATAGTTCTTCATTGTTTCCCAAGCCTTTAATGATGGACAGAGAACACCACACTGATGATAACAAAGCTCTCTGATGCATCTGTGATTTATATATGAAATCCTTCTATGATGGAGAATCATCAAGTAACTTCCCAGCATGGTCTACACTGAACAGTTTAAATATCCACAGGAAGAAAACTGTTAATTAATAGGCTGTTCATCTCACAGTGTCTAAGAGTTTTTTTCTGAATCACTCATTTCTAAACTATTTTATTCTGCCAAAACTTACACAAAATTAACCGAGCACTATACGCACAGTCTTTCAACTTAACAGCTACTCTTCCCAGGGTATTAGAGGCCTTTACTGTCCATTGAGTGGCCTGCTAGTATTTCGCATACCTACACATGACATTGCAATGTTATTATCAAAACCATTTGTTGTAAATTCAGCTACAGTCATACCTTTCCACCATCACTGAGTAGGAGGACTTTCACCCACATATCCTTTGCATCTATCTCCAACACCTGCAGTAGTCAACTGAGAGCCCAGAAACACGGATCAGCAGCACAGAATAGCTTTCAGCACACTAACCATGTTTATCAATAACTTATTTAATTCACCACCATAAAAAAAAAAAAAAAAACCAATTAATCCTTCATTTTTTTTTGTCTTTTAGAATCTTCTTTTCCTCAGGAAGAAGAAAATTCTTCTTTCCTGACTAAATGTAACAACTGTAGCAGTGGTAGATCTTGTGTATTTACCAATACCGCCTTTTCCAGATCACTCTCAGATTTAACACAAGTCTTGATGAAATAGATCAAGGAAAGCAGGAAAAGCTTAACTTCCATTTTCAGATTTTACTTTAGTATCATAAAAAGGATTTGATTCATGAGAACAATTTCACAGTACCTCCCATGAAGGATATTTCAAAACTCAAGCACTTTAGCAGTCCCGACAACTGCATTAATCAGAACAATTGCATTCATCAGTTCTTATTTATGGGACATCTTTATGTGAAATTCAAAGAATTTCAGAAGATTTGAGTAAAATCTTCCATTATAGTTACCAGTTATCCATAACTTTATATCCTATCCTACAGCATATTTTATACCATTATTTCCAATCAATAATTCAAATCTATCACAGTAACTTACTAATCTAACATTTCTACATTACACTATTGTGTAATATTTGCTGCTTTCTACTGCTCATAAACAATATATTGTCTAAGAAACATAGAAAACCATGGTTTTGACTGGGATATAGTTAATTTTCTTCATAAAGGCTGACAGACTGATTTTTCTTTTTTAAATGAAAATAGTACTTATAACAGACTGGTGCTTTAGTTGTTGCTGAGCAGCGCTGCACAGAGCTGAGGACATTTCAGCTCCTGATGCTGTCCTGCCAGGAGGGGTTGGAGGAAAACAGGGAGCTGTGAGGGGGCAGAACCAGGACTGCCGGCCCAGACCAAGCAGAGGATTGGCACATACCATATGGTATCCTGCTCAGCAAAAAAAAAACAAACACTGGGACACAAGAGGAGGAAGAGGGAATGACATTCCAAGAGATGATGTTTGTCTTCCCAAAAAACCACTATATGTGATGACTTCTGCTTTCCTGGAAGTGACTGAACATCTGTCTGCCAATGGGAAGCAGCAAAGGAATTTCTTGTTCTGTCTGCGCGTGCAGATTTTGCTTTACCTACTAAGCCATCTTAACCACAAACAACCAGTTCTCACACTTTCACGTTTCTGATTTTCTCCCTCACCTAACATGCAGAGAATAAGTGAGTGGCTGCATGGTGCTGCATCTAATGCCTGCTGCATTACACCACGATACACAAGCATTTCGTTTCTAAGAGACCTGCTCAAAGCAGAAGTCAGCCATGAATTCAGACAAGCTTTCCCAGGACACCATCCAGCTGGACCTTCAAAACATAAGACGACAGATCTCACTGCCTCCTTTCACTTCTTTAATTCAAATTGGCACCTCCCCTGTTTCAGATTGTGCTTTCACATAAAAGGAAATACAGGCTCCATTTTATCAATCTCCTCTTAGGTACAGAAAGGCTTTTTTTTTGGTCTCTGCACACCCCTCCTCAGATGACATTCTCCACTCCTCCCCCCAATTTCAGAGCTAGCTATTTTGCCACAGACAACAGTCCAGTTGACCAGGCATGACTGATTCTTGGTAGATCCCAAGCTGGTTATCCCCAGTCAACACCTGCTCCTCCCCATACTGCAGTGGCTTCCTTCATAACCTTTCCACGGATTGAAGGAGGGAAGCTGACCAGCCTGCACTTCCCTGGATCGTCCTGCTTGCTCCTTTTTAAGAAGGGACATATGATCTGCCTTTTTCTAGTCCCTGGTGATTTTTCTCAGCCTCATGACTTCTCGTAGAGAAAAGCAAGTGGCTTCACAATGATACCACCAGAACACAGGTCATCCAGGCCCATGGATTATCAGGCAACCCACCCATGCTTCAGTCCTCTTTTGCAACTTATCCTTGTTGCGGAAACAGAGGCCTCACTGATGAGCCCTGAGGCAAAACAGATTGTCTTAGATCCAATGGGAACAGTTGGTTTCCTTCACAGTACCTGATACAATGCTATATTTTGGTTTTAAGAGAAAAACAATGTCGATAACACACTGATGTCTCTATCTGTTGCTGAGTAGTGCTGTACAATGCACAGTGTTTCAGTTTTCTCAGCTGCTTACACTGTCCTGCCAGTGAGGAGGCACACAGAGTTGGAAGTGTACAGAACCACTTTTTTCTGGTTCTCATCCCCATCCCACTGGGAAGAGGAGGAACACATCAGTGGCTGTGCGGTGCTGCTGAGTTAAACCACAACACACAGAGTATCAGCCCTTACTCATGCTCACTGACATTATAGCACTTGCCCCACTCAGCAGCTGCTTCACATTTAATTTGCGCATTCTGCTCCTGATAATCCAGCAGAAGCATCCCGCTGCCGTTTCCTCCTCGTTTTCAATCTAGCTCGCCTTTGATTTTGCTACCACGACCTTCACGTGCCTGGGCAACGTTCACATACCCCCCTTTGCAGCCCGCCGCCACAAACACACACCGCCTACCTCCTCCGCGTACCACCTCGAGCTGCCCGTTTAACTGAGCCCTCCTCCTGCAGTACCACCTCAAATCTACTCACACCGGGCCACCCTCCGGCACCCACCGGGCGGGGCCGGGCGGGCTCACCGAGCTCAGCCACACGCGTTACCGCCGGCCCCGCTCAGGGAGCACGGACGGCCGCTTCCAGCCTCGCCGTAGAAGCGCCCACGGGGAGCTCAACGCCCGCCCGCAGGGCCGGGGACGACACCGCAAAGCCCCGAAGTTTCCGCCGCGCTCTCACCTGAAGAGATACGGCAGCCGCCGCCGCTCACAGCCCTCAGCCGGTACCCAGCGGCCGTTCCGGCTCGCTCCGCGGGCGGGAAGGCGGAGCGCTGCGCGAGTGAGGCGGAGCTGGGCGGGACGCGCATGGGCACACCGTGAGAGGCGGAGCCGGGGCGGAAGCGACCGGGACGTATCGTGCGCGGGGCCGGGTAAGCGGCGGGGAGCGGCTGAGGGAGAGGCGGACCCCGGCAGATCAGCGCTGGCGGCGACCGGGGGCCGTTTATCGGCTCGCGCGGCGGTGGGCGGGGCGGGAGGTGCGCGAGGCAGCGCGAGGCAGCGCGCGCGGGCACGGCGGCCTTGGGAGTTGGCGCCTCGCTGCTGCTTCCCCGCACGGGCTCTTCCTCTTGCCGGTCGCCCCATTCCTGAAGCGCGTGCTCGAGCGCGGAGACCCGCGCTGGTGGCGGGAACGCACAATTCTTGGGATACGCTGAAGGATGGCTGGCCCTAAGCTCCCGCAACGCGTTGATCGTCCGGCTGGAAACATAGCTCAGCTTTCCGCAGTTGTCTCCCTTAGAGCATAAATATTAACGTCGTGCAAAGTTAAATATTTCCTGGGGGCACCTGTCTTTTTAAATGACTTGTGATGAGCAGCGTATCTCAGATGATGAGTAAGATGTTAGCCAAGCTGACTGTAACACCGAAGGCAAATTCGTGTTATTTATCTTCAAGCTATGTTGCAAAACCTGTGATATATTCATTATTTATGTTCAGCTGGTTTCTGCCTTCCCTGCTTTTAATCGTGGCTACTATTAAAAAGGCCAGTATAAGATAGAAATCCATCTCACAGAATGCAGGCTAATCAGAGAAGGACAAATGCCAGGGTGAACAATGTTATGTCTCGAGGGTTTTGTTAGTTCCATTCTTTATTTTATTATCACAGAACAGCGGGGGTTGGAGGAGATGTCAAAAGATCATCAAATCCAACGCCCTGATAAGCAGGTTCCCTACAATAAACTGCACAGATTGGTGTCCAGATGGATCTTGAATATCTCCGTAGAAGGAGACAAGCTGTCAGGAGGAAATCGCTAAAGCAAAACGTGGGAGAGAAGTGGGATGTGGCAGGGCGAGAGCCTACAGTTCTCTGAAGTGAAAGAAAAAGGCCTTGAGTATATTCTCCCAAGAAATAATTTAAGGGAACGAAAGTCATCTGTAGACAGGTCCCAGATAGATGTCCTGTGAGAGACTAATATGAATACCGTTGGGCCAAACCTTATTCCGCTGACTGGATTTCAGAAGCAGGTGGTGTGTGTGTCATTGTTCATGGCCTGAAAGTGGGGAAGACGATTTCCTAGATAAGTGTTTGGAGTGGTCAGTGAGCGATTGATTTTTATGTATTTATTTATTTATTTTGTGATACGGAGCTTTGTGATGTCTAGTAAGACCGAGAGAAATTTCTCAATTAGTCTAAATCTTCTAATTTCAAAGATGAATAAAAAAATATTTCTATTTTAGCAAGCGAGGCGTGTTTTTTTGGCAGCTGCATAGGCTGTGTGACAGTTCAGAAATCATGCTGCCTGTTTAATTGCTTTGTGAGAAATAAAAGAACTTTCAGTATTAATTTTTGAAGTTTGTAGGAAGTAATACTTGCATTTAGAAGTCAGAAAATGGTGATAGATGACTTGCAAAATATTTCTGCACCAATTGAGCTCAGACCATTTTATTATCCACAGTGTAATAAAAAGCTCCTAAAAGATTAATATTTCTTCTGTGTTTACCCCATGCATTGCAGCTCTGTTGTTGCAATGAAACTGAGTCTAGACTTGACTTATTCAGATTTTATTTGGCTTTTGAAATTACATGTCTGTGAACAAAGTTAACTTCATTGCTACTTTTTGGCCATCTGAAATCTCTTATGGGAAAAAATAGATGTAGTGTAGCTGGGGCAAAAGCAGGAAGTTAGGGCTTTAGGGAACAGATAGATGGTGGAAGAGGGTGGCTATTGTTGTTTATACTTAGGACAGATCTGGAAAAGTGGAAGGAAAAAAAATCAGGCTGATATAATGTTTGTGAGTCCAGCTGCAAGTTTGGGAATAGAGTAAGTGATAAAATGCCCATGGTACACTGCAGACTACACAGGAAAAAAAATCCTGGCATTTCTTTCTGGAGACAGCTCGTCTTCTAAGTTAGAAAAAGAAACACAGTAGTATGACAAAATAATTTGAGTGATGCTCTCTGTTTAATAGTATGAATGAAATGTCTGTGGCTCTTCTGTACTTTTAAGTTGGTGAATAGGTAGGATTTGACTGTGATGATGATAGAATCAGAACAAAGTATTCATTAGATCGGCGAGGCTCACTTTACGTGCTGTTTCCATCTATTTCAGGAAACCTCGTGCTGAAACAGAATAGAAAGTTGCCAAAGGTAGCACTTATTGCTGTTGCTTCCTTATTTCTCATCTTCACACCTCTTCCAGGTGCAGACTTAGAAGAGTTTGAGTCAGTGCAAACTGTGCATAATCATTATGCATTCCTATCTTGTTTTGAGAGGGAGTACTCTCCCTCCCTAGATAAGTACAATTCTCAGTGCTTCAGCACTGTAATGTTCAAAAGCCACTACTTTCAAGTGGGCAAAATGCAGTGAAGAGTTAAATGTGAGTGTTAGAAGTAGAGAGAAGAGCAAATCTGAACAAAGTGACAACTAAATCTTAACCTACATAACATCCATGGGTAAAGCTTTAAAAAAAAAAGATGTTCAGTTTAAAGTGTCTGTTTGGAATTTAGATGCAAGTTCCTTAGTGACTATAAAGGAGACAGTCTCAATACAAGTATATAACATTATGGATTAAGGTAAGTGAGCTACATGCATATTCCCCTTCTCTGACATTGTCACAAGGCTGTCAAGAGACTGGAGTATGCATTTATCCTGCTTCAGGGAGATTCAGCAGTGTTGGCATACGTGCTTTGTGTGGCTTCTGGATGCAACAGTTTTGTAGCTGAGGATAAGAATGGTTGAATTTGTCTGGCCAAATTTCAAGCTAAATTTTGAACTCTGAAGAGACAGATGGATTAATGGGATGGTGCCAGCTGTGGCATATACAGGGTTGAGTACAGAGCAGACCAATAACCAACAAGTCATTATTTCCAATCAGTTGCTGTCCCTGGGACAGACTGACAGTTGCTATCTATTACTCATCGCTACTGGGAAGAAGTCATTTTGTTCAGTGGATTGGAGTAAGATTCACACTGACACTGTTAACCCATTCATCCACCAGTTTTTAAAGTGGAACATCTTTAATCAGTAGGCTGATCAGTTGTACCTCTATTTTTGCATCTTCCTAGAAGTTCTGTAGGAAAGGATTTGAGATTAAGTGGTTATATATATGGATGAAACAGATAAGACTAACTCTTCTCTCATCTTCTCCTCAATTACTTTCACTAAACTGTTTTCTCCACAGTCGTAGTTACAGTATTGTATCCATCTTCATTTCTATGTTTATCCAAGCGAAATAGCCTTTAGGAAAGTATTTTATGTACTTTTGTGTATTTTATTATTCTTTGAGTGGAAGCTGTGTTAATTAAAGAAAAGCAAGAGGATTTTTATGGTTAGGGACTCTTGTTTTGAGACAGCCATGTAACAGAACAGTTGAAAAACATTTCTGTATAACAGTCATTGTGATTCTTATTTAATGCCAGGTGGGCTTGATTTTATTTTTCCACTGCCTGTCTTTGAGCAATTGCTCTGTCCCAGTGACAGATGATATAAAATAGTACATTTGATGTATATCTCCATATATGAAATGTGAGAACTTTTTGCTGCATATTGCTATCATGTCCCTGTAACTGTATAGAGACATTATTAGATAGTTACTTGGAAGATTTTGTCCCAGTGTCACTTGTGCTCTACCTACATGCATATAAACTATATATAAATAAGCATACTGCATATCTGAGCAGCGTTCAGAGTTCTTCTTCATATTATAATGAAGCTTTGTTCTACATGATTGTTTCAAGAGTGCCATCTAGTGCTCTATGCTTTTCAGTAGGAATTGTGATTTTTAAGTTAACAGAGAATGTTATGTGGTGGTGGCACAGAAAAGCTATTGCATTATTGTTTTATATTACACTAGTATGAAATTGCTTAATAAAAAAAACAGACTTTCAACAAAGTATAAGGAAAAATAATTTAAACATTTAATATAATGACATTAATTTCAGCTACATCACTTGTATTTCACTTTAAAACAGTGACTCTGTGTGTATATGTGCTTTAACAGAGAGGCAAATGTATGTATGATAAAACTGTTTTAGGTGCTCAGGAACATGGTTTTATAATATTGCATGATAAATGTATGATTATGGGTGATTTAAAAGTGAGCTTTATTGTAAAATGTCTAAACCTTCAAAGTTTAAAATAAAATCTTTTTTGATTTTCATATTTTTACTTAGTGTCGGAAATCAGTTCCTTGTCAGTGATGTGTATGTGAGGCGGCAGGCTATACGTGAGACATCTTCCTCTCTAAGTGCCGCGTTCTACTTGCTCAGGCAGGATGTCTTTAATAGTATCTTATTTTACAATCAGTTTTAGCAGATAATGGTACAACCGCTGTTTCAAACCCTCTGTTTTGTTCTCAATTCTGTATTCTTTTATGACTGTTGTGTTCTAATTTCTATTTCAGGAACTTCAGCTCAGGAGGAAGATGAAAGATAGCGTCCCTGAAGAACATTTGTATTTGGGTTTTTCTCATCAGTGTCGAGATAGTATCTTTCCTCTTCATACGTCTATTTCACTCTTCTTGCTATCCTACTGTGACTGCAAATCATTCAAAATTTTCTTAGTGCCAACTAATGAAAATGCAAATGATCAGTTTGTGACAAAAAACCTCCTTGGAGATCTTGAGGTCCATTTAATCCCCAAATGTCAGCTTCCTATGGTCGTGCAGAGCTGCTGTTTTCCTGCTGTTGTCACAAAAGACAGCAAGTTCTGTCGAGCTGGGCTTTCTGTCGTCTTAAGACATATAATACAGAAAACATTTGAGGCAGATCCATCCAAAAAGAATGTTTTGGAACTCCTAGGCTTTAAGAAAACCTGCTTAAAAGCCTGTGCAGAAGTGAGTGCATCTCTTTCTCTTAGTTACCTTAACAGGGTTTTAAATAAGAATGGAATGCTCTTGTGAACTCTTAATATTGATATTTACTGTATGGAGAAATGTCTGTATTTTATTATAAGGGAAAAATTGTTCTTTTTGAGAGTATAGCTTCAGCAGCACAAAAACAGTTCAAACACTGGTTCAGATATTTGCTTCATTTTGGCAATATAGTCTCAGTGGGTTAGTACTGTGTCTGTTCCAGTTCTACGTGAATTAAAAAATACATAATACAATGATAATTTTTCACAGAATGCCACTTTCTTTAACTGAGGAAATCAAATATCTGAAGGCAGGATGTTTGTGTGTGAAGTCATCGATTGTGGCTGTTGCCACAAGATCTTTGAGCACATCACTAGGAACTAATCCTACATATTTTGCACATGATGAATTTTATCTGAAGAACGTGAAATCTGATGAGAAATAAGTGAGGGACACCGTTAGCTTTGTGGAGAATACAGGAATCAAGTTGTAGCCTTGCAAAGTTTGAGATAGAATTTTTGAATGTACTTACATGTTATTATCAATATTAATATTAGGCATTTAAGAATTTGAACTAGTAAAGCACTTTCCAGAGTTTTGTCCAGGATGTGACCTTTGTCACAGCCCTACAAATGTAAACCTGTTCACAATGGTCACTGCTATATTTGCCTTCTTATACTTACTTCACACCTTAAGAATAACCATATTTCAGATCATATCACAGCTGAATATTGCCTGTCTTCATCCCCTTTCTGATACTATTTATGAAGGAAATTGCACACATATAAGCTTATCTTCAATCAATCCATATAGATAATTATTCACTTGCCTTTAGATTATTCAGAACTTGAAATATATGCTCTGATAGTTAGCTACTTAAAGGTATAAAAGGTAACTTGGTCTGCCAGGAAACCAGTAAAAATGAATTCCTGCGTAGCGGAGGTCCTTAACTGAAGACCAAATGAAGCTTTACTGGAACAATTTGGGCACTGTAAATGGTTGTCCAAAGAAATGAAATTATCCCTGGAAGATGTTTCTTGGTAAACTAACGTTTAATGTATTTTTATTAACTAATTCAGAATGATGGTAATTATAGCTTCTGCACTGTGCACCTTTGTCAATACTGAGTGTTTCCTCAGAGAATAAGGGAAATTGGATTTAAATGCACGATGTTTGGGAAAAGCTAGAAAAAGCAAACTAAAGCAAAAAAGCAAACTAAAGATTTTGACAACTATTATTTAAAAATAAATAAAAAGGTATTTGAATAGTGAATTTAATGTACAGAACTGGCATACTGTGCTGACTGTATCTGTGAATTCAGTAGCATTCTTGGGGAAGACATGGTAGAAGACTGCAGTTGATTTGATATCGTAGCCTAAAGTAAATAATAGAGAAGAAGAATAACATGAAAAAAATTGTTTAAAGTTACTGCTTGGTTACACTAAAGTTTCTTAATGTTGCATGCTAAGAAAAAAAATAAGAGAACTAATCCAAAGCATTTCTGTACTCACACTTCTCATGAGTTACACAGCCAGCCTCATCTTATGCCAAGAAAGGGAACTAAAAATGTACTGTATTGGATAACATTTATATATATATATATAAAAAACAGGATGAAAAAAAAAAAAAATATATATATATAAAATATATATATAAATATATATATATATATATAACATTTTGCTTCTTAACTCAGCTATCACAGAAGTAATACAGAATATTTGGTCTCCTAAAATTATCAAAGGATGTATTTGAAGCCAAAGTTGCTAACTTTGGCTGAAGTTTCCTTGTTTAAAGTAGACAAAAAGGAAGCTTGGATTTTGTTTCCTATTGTATTTATTAGATAAATTTATTTGACAGGTTAGCCAGTGGACCAGACTCTGTGAGATCAGCATACCTCTGGCTGTTGAAGGATTTTTGACGGCATCTCCTGAGCACAGTCAGACCATTCCTGCTGACATTTTACAGCTCGAAAGAAAACTTGCAGAGCCTGTCCGAGTGCATAACGATGACAAAATTCGAAGGCAAAAGCTTCAACAACAGAAGGCAGGTGCTAAGGCTGCAGTGTCTCCACATGAGAAAGAAGCAACAGAAGAAGGGAAAACAGTGGAGGTGCACGAACATCCACTTCCAAGTTTGGAACTGAGTGTAGCTTTCTCTAAGCTACATGTCCAAGAGGTGTCACGTGCAGTCAACAGAGAAGCCCCTCTCATCAGGAGAACAAAAACATCTGACCTTCCACCTTTAGACCACGTTTTTGCAGAGGGGCTTTATTTTACCTTGGCAGATATTGTGCTTTTACCATGCATCCATCAGTTCCTGGTAAGACATCAAATTCCACAAATATTAAGTAGTGTAGATGGGCTTTTGTAAGAGCTGGAAAATCGTGAAATGTGTTCATTTAAAATATGTTGCAGCATTTGCAATGTGAGCATAACCCGAAACAGACAACTTGCCTTTGTTTTTATTTTTGTACAATAAAAGGCGGGGCTTGGTGAGATCAACAACAACATTTCAAATAGTACTTAGTAAACACTCTTGACTACTCAAATACAATATTGAAATACTTTGGCCAGAGAATTCCTGCATGGGAATATTTAAAACGGACGCTTGTAGTACATTACAATGTGCATAAAACAAAAGTAGGTAAATATGAACCTATTTCAGTTTTGGATACAGCGCACTGGGAGAGCATTAGACAAAACGTGCTATTTGGCATTTTGTTGTTCTATTACTGTATCAGTATGGTCTGAGTTGAAATTCTATCCATCTAAGGCTTGAAACTTTGTTACTTTGTCACTTTGTCTTGACATAGAATGCTCTTTAGGGAGAAGATGAGAAGAAAGATTTAGAGAGTGTAGTGGCTTTTCAGAGATGTAAACACTGGAGTTTCCATGCTGTTTCAGAGCTAAAGAGCTACTTGAGTATTGTTTTTAAAAAAATTATTTGACTGGCATATAGTTTCTTGAGCTTTTTTTTTTTTCTTATAGAGGATTTTTTTTGTTGTTATTTACAAATATTTCCCTCTAAAATACAGTGCAGGAGGATTTCTGATTTGCTCTGCATAGTATGTTAATATTCTTAGTCTCTGCTCTTGTTTTCCTCTGGTTCTAGAAATGATTCCTTCACTGGGGACAAAACATTCCTGTGTAGACAACCCTGTTTTATTCTGTCTCAAATGGATGTTTTTATTACCAAGCCCTCACGTGAAGTAAGCCAGTTTCTTTGCACGAGTAGATAAGAGATGGATGTGTAGACAGCAGCATACCTTCATATCAGCAAACTTTTTATTTGTTTGTGCAGTATTGTGGTGGTTTTGTTAGGTCATTTTTAAATAAACTTTGTGCTCTCCTCCAAGCAAGGTCTGATCACTGTGACCAAGCTCAGAGGGGAGGGGCTACATCTAGGGAGCCAGCTTCTTTGGCTTGTGCTCCAGCCCTTCAAACCTCAGTAATCTCTAATTTTGTCATTCATAGTATTTTTGCTGCTAAACTGTTTTCCACAGCTTGTGGAAGGTCCTTTGTTTGTTACAGCATAAGAAGAATTTCCCTGGAAAACATTACATTGCATAAGGTCTTGGAGTGGAGTTGTTAAATAGCAAAAATTAAATACATTTTATTCAAGGTCTATTTCTGCATTTGTAAGATATCATCATATTGCTTTTTTAATATGAAATTTTTTTTGCTTTGTAATTTTTAAATACTGAACTTTCAGAAGTTGTTGACTTAGCATATAGCACACAAATTTGGCAAAGGCAGCTCCTGGCAGTAGGTAAATAAAGAATATTTTCAGTTTCACTGCACGTATCTGCTGCACTGTAGAGAACTATGAGAACTTAAAAAAAAACAAATTGAAAATACAGTAAGGTAAGGGCCTTCATATAACCTTTTATAACTTATTGGAACACAGGCAGGAGTTACTTTGGTTCATCAGAAGCATTGCTTTTAAAAAACCTAGATGGCCTCCCTATAAAAATATGATTTGAGTATGTATGTATTTTTTGTGTATATACATAATACTCACATTTAGGATTTTGTTTGTTTTGCATTCAAGATTTCAGTTTTTATTTTCTTTCTTTGCTTTAAATCCAGCACTCGTTGCTAATTACTAGGTCTTATAATTCATTAATTAAAATGAATTATTCTCATGTTAGGAAATAATAAATAATGAACAGTATTATTTATGTTTTTGTGGCACTGACTAAAGTTACGATTAAAGTTGTTCACATAAATACTTTCATCACATGGAAATTGCAGATAGCATTTAATGGCATTTCCACCTGCAAGCAGAGCTCCTAACTAGTTAGATTTTTACAGTAAGCAAACATTTTGAGATTTAACATGGAGCTATATTCATTACCCACAGGTTGTCTTCTCCACATTGCTTGTGGAAAGAGGTTTACAATAGCAAGTTACCTTTCCATTTTGTTTTCCTAGGATTACAGCAAAAAGCAAGGCAAAGACCTGGTAAACTTACCTCTGATCTCCAGCTGGTATCGAAGAGTTCAGCAAGTCCCTGGAGTGAAGAGAGCAGCTGACAAATGCAACATGCAGTTTCTCCAGCTTCCAGAGTTGATACCTGCTCCAGAGGATCACCTAGGAGACTTCTTTCCAGTTCCTGATAATTGTGAAGAAGAGCATGAAAACAGTCAATTTATAGGTGGTCCAAGGCCAACTATGACTAAATTAATGGTAATTTAAGGTTTTCAATCAGCTATCTTAGTTATCTTAATTTATCTTAATTATACTTATTTTGCAACAGGTGAAATTTATCTATCTATCTGATATGCATTGACTTAAAAGGGTTTTTAGTCTTTTTGCTCAGTTAACAATATTTGGTTGCTCAGGGATTGAGTAAGTGTACTCTAGAAGCCCTGTAAATAAGTCTTAGCAACCAAAGTAGCCTTCTGTTTTATTTGTGATATTTATATTCCTTTCTTAAAGGTATGTATAAAAAAAAATACAACTGATATTGTATGTTTAGCTTTAGTATTCTGTTTTTCTGTTGTTGCTTTTTGTTGTTATTTCCGTAGATCTTTGAATGTCTGAGACACAAATGAGTTTTGTTAAAGAAAACTCTTTATTGCGTTCCATAGTTTTCTGTATTTTATTCTACTTTATTGCATAGAGGTTACCACCCTCTTCTAAAAAGAATGGATGGTACTTTCTTGTGCAAATGACAACAGTATGTAGCTTGAATTCTATAAATAGGAGTCATCTCCCTGTAAGTCTCATTTGGGCTGAAAGCTATGTAGTGTGATCTGATGCTCTTAAATCTGGTGGGAATTCTACTACCAGTCTCAGTGGGTAAAAGACTGGGCCCCTTTTTTTCTGTTTCACATAGGAGAGGGGTATTGAAGCAAAGTTTTCTCCTCATCCATGCCCTGACTGGACCATAGACTGGCCCAGCCTGCCAGCAGCAGTCAATCCTGGAGAAGGTAAGGGTTTTTAAGATATTCTTTGTGCATTTGTTAGTGATGCTACTCGACTGTATCATAGGAAAAGATGTCACTTTTCATGAATGAATTTCAAAGCTGTGTTAAACAGGCAAGCAGTTTAAAATCTGTTTTAAATTTCAGGCTGTTTATAAGATGTGCTGAGATGACTTCCCTCGAATCATCAACAGTCAATGACCAAACTGTGAAATAAAAGCTTGACCTTGTTTTTGTACTTTTTCTCTACTGTTTCTGAGTTTCTTGAGCATTTCTTCATACTTAAGGTAGTAATCTTTGACCATGTGAGATGTTCCTGTAATCAGCACGCGTGTCTATGTATAAACTGTGTCTCGCAGAGCAGTAGCAGCAGATTTTACTTCTATGGAAATGCACTGCATTAGCAAAGTTTGGAAGCCACACAGCAGTATTCCCTTTTGTGGCAGGTTCCCCTGCTCTGCAGTGATTGTTTTCTCTCCTGGATTGCAGAGCATTCTGCTACCGAGTGACTACAGAGTTCTGCAGAGGAAAAAAGTGTATTACCACAATATTCATTGTTTTCACTGGTGTTGTGAATATCAAATACCTTTCGTACCACACATGCACACTTCAGACATCTGTGAATACAAACATATTCTTGCCTACAACGTGGAGGCTGTAAAAATAAAATTTGAAGTTCATTTCCTCTATTTTGGATCTGTGTGTTGTTTACAAAGTCCTGACAGCTCTCGTGTACTGCGAGCATCTGTCCAAACTAAGTCATGCTTCTTTAGACTTCGCACGGTTATTTTGGATGTACCTTTTATGTTAAAACAGCTTCATGGTCTGATGAAAAGCTTTGGGAGGGTTGTTTTCTTGAAATGCCAGTGACTGCATTCAGTAATGAATGTTCATTTTTGCTTCCATCCAGTGCTCAGGTTTTTGGCTATAAATTTTAGTTACTACTTCTGTTAATGTACCTCTTTTCTTCCATTTAGGAAAAGAAACCAAGAAAGATGCATGATGTGCAAAACAATGTGTGCATTTGGAAACTTTATTTTTTAACTGATCTCTTAGACTTGGTTTGATTGGCTGGAGTTAAAACAACCCCTGATTCTTGTGTGTATATGCTCTCCCTCTTTTTTTCTTGTTTTCTGATACAGTTAGTGATGATATCAATGTCTGAAAGCAGCCCAATTTTGGGGAGCGAATATTTGCTGGCTCGACAAGGGTGCCAGGAGAGGGAGACTTCACCCCCCAAATCACACCTCCCATCCTGACAGCAGTTATGCTGATGCCATTCACTGACTTAGGGAAACTCCACATGGTTGTACTTTCAGTCTGGGGCCTGTAATGTCACACAGGGCAAAAAGAAATTTCCTGATATAATTGATTTCTCTTCTTGGTTGGATACATGCATGTGGTTACCTCTGTTGTTCTATGTGAAACTGTTCTTTATTGCCTAATTCTTCTGCTAGTAAAGCCTAGTTGTTGTTTCATTAATTTAGTTATCTGTATTTTATTAGTAAGTCCTACATGATGTGCTGAGAAAATAGTCACTGACAGAACCTGACAGAGTTTTAAACCAGGTTTGGGTAATTGAAGCTTTCAAACAGATTACTGCTGTAGTTGGTAAATACAATTCTTACTAATACTTATGGAACACAAAATAGTGAAAGTTTCACTTAAAACTCACCTTGGCTTTTATTTACAGTTAACTCGATTAGCTGGCAAATTGTACTTTAATGTCGTAGCTGATGTGATTTCTGTGCTCTGAGATTAAATATTGTACTTCCTGTCAGAAGTATGTGGAAATTCTCGAATGGTTCAGCCTGTCTGTAAGGCTAATTAGACCACCTTGCTGTCACAGCTGATCGCTAATGATTGCATTTATGATGTAATCATTTAGAAAAAAAGATTAACTTCATTTAGTATTTTTATAGGGATTATTTATTGTGAATTGTTACTTCAGATAATAACATCATGATATTGGATGGATATTTTAGTTCTTACAGACTTTCGCTTCAGGAAGAAATTTAAAACAAAATTTTTATGTTTTAAAATATATTGTAAATGCTGATGTCTGTTTTAATTAACTCTAAAAACTTGGTCAGTACTTTTTAATTGGCTTTTTCTTTTCCTGAGCTTATTTCTCAGATCTGTAATGAGGTCAGAAATATGTAGATATCATCTATTAAATAAAGGAGCCAAAATCTCTCAGCACTTTGTTTTCTACATAGTGTAACTGACCCTCAGTCACGTCTCCTTTCTTCTTCTCTTGTGAGTTCAAATAAGTTAAGTAAGAAATATTAAAAAAAAAAAATAAAACAAAATATTTATTTGTGATACTTTGTTCTGAAACAAAGCTAGACCGACAGTGTACTTGTGATGGTATTCACTTAAAAAGGTGGTGATTGTCTGCAAACAAATTTAGACTATTCTTTCCAGGGCGTGAAGATGCTCAGAGTATGAGCACAGCATGTATCAAACTGCAGTCGGTAGGCTCGTAGTGCTGTCTTTTCTTATAAAAGTGTTTCCCGAATTTGCATTCAAATGTTCAGACTTTTAAGGAGATAAATAGAGTTTTAGAATGCTTTACTCAGTTTGTAAAACGAGACGGAATTTGAAGAGGTCAGTGCCCAATATTCAGACTGTCTGTGAAATGGTTATTGAGAAGAGATATGTTACTTTGATATGTAAGACACAAAATAATTGATATCGCACTGTGAATGTGGTTTATTTTTTGTGAGGGGAAAAGAAACCCACAAAAAACAAAACAGAACTTGTGAAAAACAAAACAATCGTATATGCCTTTGTTGTCTTTTTTACACAAATAATTTATGTCGCCTAAGAGTCTGATCCAGTGCTCTTTCTTTGAGAGGTCTGCTTTTATTAGCAGGTATATTTCAATAGTTGTATGAATATAAATCTTAGTGTAAGTGCCAAACTTGATTATTTATGTACATATAGAGTACAGAATGTCCATATAAGAAACAGAAGCTTTTCTGAATTACAGAAAAAATAGTGACAAGAGAAGGAAACTGCTCTTACAGTGCTACTTTTCTTTGTCTGATAGTGTAGTAGCAATTTTTTTTTTTTTTCCAGAAGAAAATGTTAGTCCTATTTTTTTTTTTTTTTTTTTTAAGGGTTCAGGATTTTGTTCTTCTGTAGCAAAAACATAAATGAAGTGGTTTGAATGTAATTTCTGATAACCAGTTATCTCAAACCATTTGAGAATGTTAAGAAACTGAGCATGTTTACTCTGGCATGTTGATTTGAGAATTGACATCAGAATATTTATGACCAGATGAAGACAGAACATTTTATTAAAATCTTTTTAAACCAACTTTTAATGAATTCTGAATATAGACAGATGGAAATTTCTGCTGTTGTTATATAGTTCACTGACAAAGCCCCAGATTTGATGCATGTCTGCAGAAGAGTTGTTTGACAAAGTCACATCCTCCTCAAAAGCATAAATAAAACCCTAAGGTAGTGAGACAAACTTCCTTTTAGAAATAAAATCTTTACATTCCATAATGGTTCCACAGAGCAATTGCTTGCATTTTCCTTATGGTACTAATTATTTGCTCACTAGGTTTTGTTTTGTTTTTTAAACCAACTGTCCAACACAACTCAGGGTTGCTGTAATGCAAATCTTTTTCTGGAAGAAAGAAAAATGAATTACAGATACTTGGCTGACACTTTTTTGCACTGGAATTGTTAAGATATATCTCACAAAGACAAGAGTGATTTCCTTCATTGCCAATAATAAATCTGCTAAATAAAAATTTACTGGGATTTGGATGTCAAAATGTTTTTTATAGCTGGACAGCCATTGATCTTGGAGATGCCATTTATGTTGTAGTTTTTTTTTTTCCCAAGCAGTTGGTTTGTCCTTTGAGGTAAGCTCTCAAGGACTCTCCAGACATTTACTGTTCGGTGTGAGTGCTTTGCAAATACTGAGTACTGTGTTGCTAACTTGCTACTCTGCATACTCTCGCTGTAATTAGAGTAGAATAGAGTGTTCTCAAATTTTATGGGACATTTAATATGAAATTTGCATTAGACTTTTAGGAAGTTTTAGGAAAGAAAATATGCTGATGAATTTATTTTCTTTCTGTGAGACGCAGTATGCTTCTTCCTCCTTCTCCCTTCTTTCCGCCATCAGTGATACAAAAATAGCCTGATTTAGGAGCTGCAGTTGCTTTGTCTAATAGTAAATTAGCATCATCAAAACATTTTCCTTGTGATGCTAGTTTTTCAGGCTTGACCCATATAATTGTTCAGTGTTATCTCTGGTCTTAATTTTCAGTGTGCATAACTTGGGAGTTAAGGTGTCAGCTATTTTTATGCCTACACTTGAGATAAAACCTTTGGTCTTTGAAGACTAAATAGGCAAGTATATGTCATCTGTCTGTAAAATTAATTTACCTATTTGCTAGAATGTTGCTTTGTAAAATGTTTTCTCAAACTCCCAAGCTCTCCCCAGAGAAACGGTTTTGTACTCTGTTTCTTCAGTTCAGGAAGACTCTTGAGATCCATCAGTTTGTACATTTTGAGGCTAGAAAGACAGTATGATCATGTATACCTGTTAGTATTTGATACAGCAGTGTTAGTGGTATACCTGACAACAGTCCTGGATGATTGGTGTTAGGTTTTTTTTTCCAGAACTGATATGAAGACACTGCAATTTGCTGTGGCCTTTCCATCATTGAGGTGCAGAGACTTTGTAACTCAGTATAAAAAAACTTCAAAAATGTTTTGGACTTCATAATACACAAAAGTAGTGTTAATGAAAAGAAAGGGGAAACTTCAATGATCTATGATGACGTACTCCATTTGATCTATCAACCATTGACGAAGGTAGCTTCCTACTGAATTCCCTGTATTCTGGGCAAAATGTTGGTTTTTTGGCTTTTATGCTCATACTAAATGACTCCATAATTGTTCTCTAATTTAACTTTCATTAAAAAAATACTGATGTTTTGATGACAGCTGATTTTTAATTGAAGGAAAACAGGATTAAATAGTGTAATTATCTTTTAACCAATTTCAGTTTTTGAGGCTGGGTCTATATTAAAATTCCTTGTAATTGCTAGCAGAACTTGCTACCATTAACTTGTAAAATAAATGCTTTATTATATTCGCAGCTGTTTGATTTGAAATTGTTAGCAAGATTGATTCAATATATGCAAATTTCTTGGATTATTTTGTGAAGATAGCATGGTTATTTTGTTTTGTTCCACCTTTTATATTGGTATTAACTTTAGACTATTTTAGTTTTGGGAGATGCCTTCTGAGATGTGAATATGTGTTGCTTAAAAGTCAAAACTTTTATAAGAAGTCTGATATTTTACTAAAGTTCTTGCTAATCCAGAGATGCAAATCGTGTTTTATTTTAAATGTTAAACACCTCAGTGTTTCTAAAATGAGGTCCAGGCAGTCATTTATTCTATAAAACAAAAGGAGTTAAAAGGAACACTTTAAAGTTTTTCTATTTCCCTTCCTAGCATGTCAGACCTTTTTTGAAAGACTTTGAAGATGTGTATTTTTTTAATACTTTTGTAGTCTATTTCAGGATCTCAAGCATCCTGAAGCAGGAACTCGTCCTTCTTCATCTGATTTTCTGTATCAGACAGTTCTTTGCCTGCAAGCCACATGGGTAACAATCCAAGTGAAGCTCAGCTGAAGCTGATTCTCATTAACCTCTCCTTATAGCTATAGATCAGCTGCACTTGTTTAAAAGCTTAAACTACATTTATGATTACACTGCATTTTGCAATTCAAGATTTGGAAGACCTGAGATGGTAGTGGAGCCATGTTGCCTCATACTCTTAACAAATAGTTGAGAAATGAAAGACTTCCAATAACAGAGATGCTGGCTTGAATATGAGCAACGTTTGAGGTTGTAAGTGTATGAAAAGGAAGCTTATTACTGCAGTTTTGTTCTTTTACGTGGGTTAACTTCAAAACAGTGTTCTTTCAATACTTTAGATTTCTTGTGGCTTTTTTGAACACTTTTTGACTGCTCTAGGATGTAGCATTGCATAGTTGACCTGAATCCAGTTTTGATGGGAGTTTGAATTAAACTATTATTTTTTTAAATCTAAAAATCAGTATCTTTGTATGTAACTGGAATCTGTAAGTTACCTGTGCTACCAAACCATTTAATTTGTCCATGGCAATATCACAGGATCATAGAATGGCTTAAGTTGGAGAGGGCCTTACAGATAAAAATCTAGGATTAATGTGATCCCGAAAGACATTCTCCTCTAAACATGTCTCAAAATCATCTACAGGGGATGCTTTTTGGGAATAGATATAGAAATGCACTGTTTGTAATGGTCAATAAGGTGTACTTGGGAGTTATGCTGTGTGCACAGTAACACTATGCTTGAATAAGACAGTGGTGGCACGCTGCTTCCTCCTCTTTGTCTGGAAAATGCTTGCATTAACTGTTTGATGGTTTGGGGTTTTTTTGAGTCCTGTTCATAGTGTTTCCATTTTGTAACAAATGATTCCATATATGCCATCCAATCTAAAGGACTTTGAGAACTGCATAAATAGAGACCGTTCATGCACTGTTGGTACTCAGGAGGTCCTCATGGCAGCTGGATAAATAATTATTAAAAAACAAAACAAAAAACAACAACAACAACAAACCTTCCTCATACCTACCTCAACCTTAATCAGAATTTCAGCAAAAGTGTAAACAGATAATGGGATAGAACAATGTGGTGGTGATAGTTGTTGTTCATGTTCCTCTTTTTTTTCCCCTCTTGCTTGGTTCTACCAGTTTGAAATAGACCTTTCTGCCATTCTGAGTAATAGCTAATTGTCACTTTGAGGAGTTTTGCTCTTTGTACTGATACATATGAGCTTTCTTACAGAGCACATAGCGTTCAGACTTGCAGCACATTCATTTTTCATCTTGTCCTGTGCTAAATCTCTGCGTTCCTGACTTTCGGAATGCTTTTGTAATATCGGCCCACTTTGGAATATGAACAAACAACAAACAACTTTGGATATTTAAAACCCTGGTGTACAAATAAAGAAATTCTGTCCTGTTTCTGCATAAGTAAAAATTCAACATAAGTACAGATTGCCATTACTTCTTTGGAGATCGTATTTTCCTTTTTGAAATGTTTTAACTTTCCAAATATTTTAATCAAATTTTGTAGTAATAAAATCCATATGCGTTAGCCTACTTATAGTAGTGACAAAGATCTAGGATGAGGGAGAATTGATCCTTTTCTCTATCTTCAAATGCTCTGAATGAGCTATTGGATAAATTGCTGATACATCAGCCTTCATAATTAGTATTTTCTAGAATCGCTCTAAGTCTTAAACTGGTCTCTTGTAGTATCAGCATTGTCTTTAAATGAGGTATTTCAGCTGTCTTGGTGTTCCTTGCTGTAGAATGTCTTCACTGTTTTTTTCTCAAAGATTGTTCTGTAAGTTTTCTCTTTAGACTTAAATCCCCACTATATCTGCATTACTGTGAAACCACTGTACAGCTTGTGTCCTTCCTGTGTTCCCTTGCTATACATGAGAGTATTATGATTCAGACTTTATAGATCAGCCTAGCTATGAAGCGTAACTGACAAAAGAGTTTAAAGTTACTTTTTTCTCTCCTTTCTTTGCAGTGTTTTTATAGCTCGTTTGCATTGTTTGCTACCTGTGGTAGCTGAGGGACAGCCGAGTTTGAAGTTTATCAGTCTAGCTGTTAAGTGAGCATGACTGATGTATTTCTGCTATAAAGCCTTAAACAGTCCTTTCAAGTGAACGTATCAGGAGATCATTTTTACCTCTGCAGCATCTTTTTTGACTCTTACTTTCGTTAAAGCCTAGCACTGATCTGTGCAAATTTGTCTTTCAAGAAAAAAATATGTGCTGTTTGAGCTGCGTGTGTGACTTGTAGACATTTCTGGCCACAGGAGGGCAGCAAAATCTGTTTGGATCCCAAATTGTAACGGAATGAATGGAGCTGTGCCCGGCAACCAAGGAGTCATCCAAGTAAAAGGTAACAGGTCTGAGAACTACCACATGAAAAGTGCCTGATTCCTAAGTTTGGGATGACCAGCGGGGAAAAAAAAGTGGTTTTAAAAGACTTTTATCTTCTCATTAGATTTGACTGTTGAAACACTTGTATTGTTGGCCCCAAAAGAATTAAGGGCAGAGCACTGTTTGATTTGCTGGGTGCTGTGTAAACAGATTGCAGAATATTACCTGTTTTCGTGAATGTTTTCTGCTGTAAGAAAAGAGATAACAGTTGAGCAAAGGGTGACAGAAGGGAGAAGCTGATCAGCTCAACCACTTCTTTGGGAATTTTATGTTGTGGTGTTGTTTTTGTGATAAAGGTGAATGCTGGTAGCTCAGTGGAAATTTCTGGGATTTTTTTTTCCCCAGCATGTGTATAAAAACACAAGAGAAACTGTACAGGTGATTTTTTTTGTTGGTTTTTTTTTTTTTTTTTTTTTTCCAATTGCTCAATCAATGCTGCCACTGTGTAAAGAGCAATCTTGGTAACTGAAAAAGAAGATATCATGAAAGGACAGGCTATTGCTGGAATTCAGAGTAAAAAGAAGTAACGTGTTTGATAGAGCAGAAGAAAAAAGTAGGCAAATGAAAATGGTGCAAACAAAAGAATTTAAGGAGCTAACCTCTGTGGTAATAGTTTTTGTCTTTTTCATTTTTTTGGTAGCAACGCTCTGAGCGTGTGACCCTCTTCATTAGGAGGATAGGGCTACAGTCAAAGTGTGTAAGAGCAAACTAGCCTGTGCAAGTGTTTTCAAATGTTCCAAAGGAACAAGAGAGAGGTCCAGTTAAGAGAGAAACTCTTTCTCACAACTTCCTTCCAAACAAGGAAATGTAGGCACTGAGTAGTTAACATCTGAAATGAACTAAATGTGAGAACTAAGGTATAGTTTATGTGCTCAGGTAACAAAAAGACTGTGCAGCCCAGAAGATGATTGAAAACCAAGGCAGAGTTTGTCTTTTTCTCCTTTTCCCATGTTACTGAGCACTGCAGACACACCAAAAGAATTTATATGTTGTTCTCACTGAAATTTATTGGTGTTCACTCATATTATGTTCTGTGGATAACTCTTTAAGAAACCATTTTGTTATTGTTTGGGGATGAAAAGAAGAGGGGGTTTGTTCAAAGTTGAAATGTTTCATAGATTACGTGACCTCTTTTATAATGGTCTTCAGAGATCCTATTAGATTATTTATAGATGGCGGAAACCTGCGGAGTTTGCTGCTTAATATTCTGTCTTTGAAGTCAGAAACAGAATTGGGGTGGGTGCTGTCATTTATAGTATTAGGCATTCTTAATAGTGTTTATGGTTCTCTTATGGGGCTTTTAATCCCTCTCTATTATATGTATTGGTGAAGTATTCAGTACTGTGAGGAGACTGTAGCACTGTTGCTGACTAGTTATTATGGCACATCTAAATAGAAATCTTCAAGCAGCATTTGAACTTAAAATAGCTGCTGGACTTCTGGTGTTTTTTAGATTTCCTAGATCAGAGTAAAAGAACTTAAACATCAGAAAGCAATTTTAAAAGACCTTCGCAATTTTTTAAAAACAAAATCTTATTTTGCTGAGGTCTGCATTATATTCACGATACTCTATTAAATATTTAAAATACTAAATATCCTTACTGAGTTATTTTTGAGGCTATTAATTGTTTCCAGAGTTCGTGGTTGCTGTGATTTTTAGGTCAATTAACAATATGGTCACAAATAAAAATGAGATTTTTTATTTTGTAACTATAAAGCTAGACAGCTTCTTTCAGAAATGCGGTCAAACATTTTGAACAACTTTGCAATTTAAAAGCTGTATGTGCCAAGGAATGGAGGTGGAGGACTGCCTCACTTTTACACAGAAAACTTGTTACTGTTGAGGTACTGTCAAGTTACGTGCTGCTTTAGTGGATTTCTGCGAGCTCTCCATTGACATTTTACGATGAGTTTATGGATCACAACGTACTGTGGCAATACGATAACCCTGTGTATGTGAAACATACTTTGAAACTCATGTTTCTGGCAGAAACAGTGTCGTGTACAATCTTAAAGGTAATGGTAGTACAAGTGGTTGGACATATCTTCTTCATTCACCCAATTTTTATCTATTGTTGAATTCAGGTACAGATTTTATTTCCAATCTATAAATCATTTGTGACAGTGCATGAGATAAGAAGGAATTCTTATGTCTGTTGAACTTAATTATTGCTTCCACCTGTACTTTTGGCCCAGGTTAAGAACCATGAAGGCATTGCTTGATTTGGATACAGTCCCACTTTGGATAAGGTCAGGAGTTTCATTTTAGTTCTTCCTGAAAGTGGGCTCTTGGGCTGCAGTTAAAGTACTCTTAAAGCTCCAATCAGCAATTTTGAGGAGGATGCCATCGCTGTATGTTAAGGGAAAAAAAACTTAAAATCTAATCTTAATAGAGTATTTTTGTTGTGAGTGATTCATAATCTCTTCTGAGTAGTCTGATACTTTGTAAGTTTTTAATTACATGAAGGAAAGGCCAGACTACTGTATGTTTAGTGTTTTAGTGAAGGTGGTATTAATTATTTTGTACTTGAAATGCATCTTCTCCAGATGGTCTGGAATAGCTTCTGAAAAGTTAATTTTTGGCGCATGTCTCATGTCAAATTTCTGGCCTCCTACCATAACAATATCAAAGGAATTTGCATCCTTTAAAATCTTTAAAAGTTTTGAAAAGCAAAAGCAAGTGGAAATTCAGCTATTTGTAGAATTATCTTGTAAGTGTAGAAAAATTGGAAAATAATCCTTATATTAAATTCAGTCAAATCTAATCTAAGACAATAAAACCCTTTTTTCTTGCCGTTGTGGAACATGAACTTTAAAAAAAAAAAAAAAAAGTGTTAGGAGGATTTATTTCAGTTTGTCACTGAGCTTTTGGTCTTTGTGTTTGCGTTTTAGTTGCATGTGTAAGCATAGCAAGTAGAACAGTTGAGACAATATTCACTTACTAGTTCCAATCCTTACCTGGAATTTACTAATGTGACTCATTGTTGAAGTACTCTTCATTCTGCTTAAATGCTTCCCCGTATCCTACTTGCAGATCTTTCCTTTGTTCTCGAATGTTTAGTAACAAGAAGTATGAACTATACCCATCTCCCAAAGACTAGAATGCCCTTTAATTGTACAGACTTAAAACTGTTCTAAACACTTCCATAAATGAAAGTAAACTGGACAGAGTTTTCATGTCAGCTCTTCTAGTTGCACTGCAGTCCTTCCTTTGTGCAGGTGCAGTTGCTTGTAAGACAATAACATAGCTATATCTGCATACATTAATTTAATATAATTGCTTGGGTATGCATTTTTTACCAATACTTACTGCTGGCTTTCGCTTCTCTTGAAAATCTCAATTAGATTAAATTTGACCTAGCACTTGTTTGTGACTTCTATGGAAATGTAGGAAATGTGCAAGCTAATCCCAAATTTTGCACCTGGATGCTGTAGTTTCACCCTGAATAGCTTGCAGTGGTTTTTATTTTGAAGACATTTCATTTTTTAATAAATATAAAATGGAGTTTTATTTTCTTTGTGACGCAATTTGTCTGTGAAAAATCAGTCTCTTTAACTTCGTTCTGTATTTTTTGGGATCTGTAGATCTGTTCATCTCCTTCTTGCAATGACTGATCTTCACTGATGTTGTTGAGTCTTTTCAAGGAAGTGTCACATTTCTGATTTAGACTTTCAAAAATTAATATTCATTGGTGTCTCGATTCAAAATCAAGCTAGATATTTTGCACCAAATCTGTCTGTAATTCTATAAATCAGATAGTTTTGGTCCTCTTTGTGAACATTTACTAGTAGTGCTAGTTTTTGAGAGAAGGATGTGCATTTTGAAGTAATACACAATGCATGGATGTTGGATGCCTGAATTAGCCAATTTCTGATCCTGGTGACTTTTTAATGATATAAATTTAAGCAGCAAAGATCTTCTCTTGAGCCTCCCTTTGCTTGTGCAAGACTCTTATTCTTTGTAATTCCAGTTTCTCCTGTGAAAGTGTTTCAGATTTATGCAAAGTAACCACAACTGCCAAGTCATGAATAGGTTTTGAGGAAACAACAGAAATAAGTGTTCACGTGGTTTCTTTTAGTTTATCTGCTCTAGGGTACGACAACCAGTATGAATCAGTAATGTTGCCATTGTGCTAAATTTGTTGTTGTTCCTATGTTCTCTCATGTATCTTATGAGCCAAATCTATTGCTGTACAATTTTTATGAAACAATTCCTGTGAAACGTTCCGTAACTTCTTCCCTACATTCCCAGTCTTTTTTTTGAAATTTTTTTTTTTTTTTTTTTTTGAAAGATTGGAAATGATTTCTTATTTAAAATCTGTTTTTCTTAAAAAGAAAAATTAAAAAAAAAAAACCCTTAAAATTGCTTTTAAGGTAACAGAACAATTCTTAGTCCTAAGTTGTATGCTTTTTTAAAAACATCTGCCAAGTGTTTTACTTTCCATCTTATCTGCAGCACGTATTTGACATTCCTCCTCTTTTTGCTTGTTACCAAATGCTTTGGCCTAGCTGTGATCCCACTTGATGGATTTAATTAATTTTGGATGTTAAGTAAAATGCATAAAATAAATCGTATTTTCAAGGAAGATTTATTTTTTAGAGTGTTTTCAATCCTAGTTGCTTTGTAACCAAAGGTGAGATTATGCTCTTCATATATTTGCATCCTTCCCCCCTTTTTTCTTTTATTATGGTTAATGCATCTTTTACTTCTCTCTGTATTTTAACTGTGATTTAAGGATTATATCTAACTAGATTTAAATCCTACTTGTCAGGAGCAAAGTAGACCACATGGCACAGAATGCTGAAATCATATTTGAGTCTTAATGTCAGAAAATTTTCATTAAAAATCAGACATTGTAATGACAGATGGTGGAACTGAAAATCACTACAGTAACTTTCCTCAAAACACACTGGTTGTCTGTGGGTTTAGCCTCACCTGGCTTTGTGCTGAATTCAGAGCATACAGGTCTATATAAATGTGTACTCATGTTTTTGTTGTTAGAAAAAGTGAGCAGATTTTGTACTATATCTTTCCTGAAGGTTTTGGAAGTTCATGTCTTAATAATTAGGTGATATACCTATCCAAGACATGTTATGATCAGGATTTTTTTTATTTGTAAATTTGTCAAAGTTTGTCATAGTTTTGATAACTGCCATCCATAAGTTACCCTGAGTAAGTTTGCAGATGACACCAAGCTGGGAGGAAGGTCCTCAATGGGGACCTGAACAGGCTAGATCGATGAGTTGAGGCCAGTGAGATGAAATTCACCCAAGTGTCAGGTCCTGCATTTTGGCCACAACAACCCCAGGCAGTGCTACAGGCTTAGGGCAGGGGCACTTGAAAGCTGCAAAGAGGAAAAGGATCTGGTGAGGCCGCACCTTGAGTGTCCAGAGAAAGACTGAAGCTGGTGAAGGATCTGGAGCACAAATCTTATGAGGAGCAACTGAGGGAACTGGGACTTGTTAAATCTGGAGAAGATGAGGCACAGGAGAGACTGTATAGCTCTCTACAACTCTGAAAGGAGGCTGTGGTAAGGCAGGGCCTCTTCTCCCTGGTAACTAGTGACAGGACAAGAGGGATGGTCTCAAGTTGCATCAGAGGAGGTTCAGATTGGGTAATAGGAAGAATTTCTTCTCAAAGAGTGGTCAGGCATTGGAACAGGCTGCCCAAGGAAGTGGTGGAGTAACTGTCAAAGGAGATGTTTAAGAAACAGATATGGTACTTGGGGACATGGTTTAGTGGGCAGTAGTAGTGGTAGGCAGAAGGTTGGACTAGGTGATCTTAGAGGTCTTTTCCAACCTTAATGATTCTAAGGATTCTTGACAGTAGCAACTCCTGATGGTGTTCAGTTAGATTTGCTACTGTGTGATACAAACAAAGCCAATGAGATAAATTTTAAAGTTCTTACTCTGTTTAACACGTTCTTTCAGTTTTGTATCAGAAAAACACTGCATAGTAGTGCTCCATATTATCTGCATTTCCCAACTGATTTAAACTCTGTGTGTCAGAGAGGGAAAAAGCGTAGTGCCCTTTTTTTTTTTTTAATTACTTTTCTAAGGCATTTTCAATAATAAATCATTAAGTGAGAACCAAACACATCAACCCTGTAATCTCTTAGTCATGAACACAGAACAATTTTGTGGAGAAATTAACAAATGGTGACAAATAGCCTATGGCAATAAAACGCACGCTTATTTCCTTTTCTTCCTTCTCTTGATGGGGGTGGTGGGAAGGCAGGGAAAGGATAATGGCAATACCAGACTGATCTGCGTGGAGCATCTCAGACTGTACTGCACATTAGAAAGATAAGATGAAGTCATGAAACTAGGCCTTGCTGGTTTTATAACTTTAGGTTATTTTACTTTGGTTTTTAAAGGAGTGTAGTTATTCTAAATTCCTTTAAAAGAGGAAATTGTGCATTCCTGCATGTAGATTTCAATTAAAATTAGGGAATTACAATAATAGAATTTTCTGAGTGATTATGAAAAGTATTTAAAATGATTTTTTCTTATGCTAGATAGTAACTATTTTAATTGGGTTATCAAAGTAACGATCACTTAAAATTTTTCTTTAATGTGTATTTTCCCAGAGATAAACATGTTCTTGGAGATGGGATGAAAAGTTCAGGAGAAAAACAGTACAGATTAAATAGGTCCTATTTATAGTGGAACAAACATGCTGTTTTAATTAGCCTACTAAGCATTTTTTAGGGTTTCCCTTGGTAATTCCATCTAGTCATCAGTGGCCTTCATCTTCTGGCTTGTTGCACTGCGCTCTGCTGAAGTCCCATTGTCTTTGGTGTATTCCATTTGAAAATATTTTCCTTTGATCCAACTCGAAGCTGGAGCTGGGACTTAAAGTAGCTTTCTGCTTTTAATATTGCTAACTACATTCTGATCCCAGTTTTACAGCAGGTTGATTATTTGCATTATGAACTTCAGGAATCTTGTCTTTCTACTTCTACCTGTAAACATAAGCATATCTGTCCTTTGACCAGAATAAAAGTTGTGTTAAGCAGTTTTTTTTTCTTGTACTCAGAAAGTAAGTCAATCGGTGGAATAGTGAAAGCTGGTAAAAACAGCATCAGCCAACATGGTAATCTGAAAAACAAACCAACCGCAAGCGTTACGATGAAGCAAAACCCGGGTGCTGGAAAGAATGAAAGGGAATAATGCCATTGTGTCTTAGAAATCCATATTGCTTAGTATATGGTTCAGTCAAGCTGACTGTCCAAATGTGTAAAACTGCTGGGAGCGTCATTTCCTGATGCAGAATTGCTGTTTCTACAGAAAAGCTTAACAGCGTGCCAAAAGGGCTGAGACTCAGATGTCGTCTATCTTTGAAGGTTCCTTAAACATTAGTTGGCCTATTTGTACTCTTTGCAGTATCTACTTTCATGAAGCCAGAAATAAAGCTGATGTTAGACAAGGAAACTGAAGGATCCCACTTTTTTGTTTGCTTTGCATGCCATGCTTTGTCATCAATTTAATTGTTAAAAACTTTTAAAAATTATCTATTAAATACCGGGTTCAGAGAAAAAGGAGAGTCTTTCCTAGCATAATAATAATAATCTTTTTTCATCATCTGTGGATCTGAGGAAATATTTCAGTCTTCAACTATTTTCTGGGTAAAGCATTACAGATAACCTGTCCCCAAGAATCTAAAGAACTAAATTTATTCTCAACACAGAAAAGGTGATGATTCAAAATAACAGGAGAAAGGCATTGAAAATAATGAAGGGAAGTTATTACTTCCCTTGTTTAAACAGATTGGAGAGCATGATATTATCAAAAATTAAGTATAGAAGTGAATAGAATGTAGTTGAAATAGACATGATCAAATGCTTTCTTAGAAGAAAAAGAATCAGGGAATGTATGATCAGTTTTCGAAAGGTTCCAAGAGTTTGGATATCTGTCATTAAGTTCATAGATTTAAAGGAGGGAATAATTTATAGCTATGCATATTCTCAACATAGCTTAAGAAGTTGGTGAGATTATTTGGATATCTAAATGAGGAAAAAACATTTGAAGTTATGATATTCAGAGGTGCTGTCACTTCTGAAATTTCACAAAGAAAAGGTTAGGTGACTTTAGCATTGTTTATTACACAGAACTTGCCATATAAGCCAAATGTTGCCTGTGTAGAACTTGTGCTGTGTAACAGATTCAAATTTGATTCCGAAGAAATTGATAGAAAAGGAAACTAAAACCAGAATGTGGGAAACTAAAACAATAAAGCCTTGGTTCTAAGCGTATGACTGTGCAGAGCCTAGAAAACCTGTTTTGTATCTACATTTCATAGGCCATATCTGTATCATTTCTGCAGGTATTAAGGTGTTTCTTTAATAAATACAGTTCAAGCCAACTATATGTTTATGCATAGTTTTTTGTTTCAGCTATGTTTTAACCCCAGGTGTAATTTTCTGTGAAGGTTCTGTTGTAAAATATTATTCCTCTTTCTAAAGAAGGGGAAAAATGTTAAAATGAGCGGTTAGAATTCTTCAAAGAAAGAAGCTGGTTCTTTTCTTTGTTAGTGGATTTTTATTGGACAAGGTATGTCTGCCACCTTTCCAAAAATAATTTATTCATCATCAGGCAACATGCACCATAGAAGCAAATCACCTGGCAACACCCTGTTTGACAATTACTTTGGCTTGCTTAAATGATTTGTTTAGTTGTAAGAATACACATCTCAAATTTTTATAACATGTGATAGATTACTGAACTTGCATAGCATGAAGTATAAGTGGGCAAAAAAACTCAAAACTCATTTAATACCAAGCCAGACGTATCTGCGCTCATCACCCTTCTAAAGTTGCCGTAAAAGAGAAGAAATGGGCTTTACAGCAGCTGTTGATTGTCAACAGATACTGAGCTCCTTTGAACATAAGGGGAAATATGGATTGAAAACCACTGATAACTTTGTCTGCTGTCCTCAGATTTTAATAAACAGTAGGCTATTTATATTGGACATTTCTGCTGTTGTTCACCATTATGCAGACGCACAATGGGGACTGCAATTACTATCACAGCTTATGTTTTTGTGGATTTTACAACTGGAAGTATCCCCTTAAAACTTCTGAACTTTTAGATGTTTCTGTATTCACATATATAAGTTTTTATTGTATTGTAAGAAAGAAGTATTTTTTCCTGGAAATGCATGGTAATTCTTGCAGTATGGAGATGGTTGTTCTGGCTTCATGCCTTTTAGGTTTGGCTTACTCAAGAAGCGATTACATCAATCTAAAACAGACCCACTAAAATAATGTCAAAATAATCTCGCTCTCATACCAGAAATACCCATTTGTTTTACAAGGGCTGCTCTGAAATGAATGCCTCCTGTTTTATTATACTGGTCCACAATGTAATAGGTGGTGATTGGTGGCATGACAGTAGAGGTTGAACCTTCCCGCCAGTATTCCATTACGTTTTGTTGCTGTGTGACAGATGGCAGCAGAGGGGCACTCTGACAAAATGGTGTTTGATATGGAACTGTATGTGAAGTGTGGTTGAATTCCTCCATACAGGAAAAAATTGCATCCTCTAAAATCCATTGATGCTTGCTGAACATCTCTGGAGATCAAACAGTGGATGTGAGTGCTGTAGGCGGTGGGTGATGCATTTCAGCTGTGGTGACACCTCCGCAAGTGCAGACTTTGGAGCACAGTGTGCAGGCTTTTGTTTATCACTGGCAAAAATGCGTAGCTACTGGTGGTGGCTACTGAAAAAAAGGTGTCTTGTAGCTGAGAATTTGCTTCATCAAATAGTGTTGTTATGCTCTTTTTATATGTTGCAGTTTCCAATGAAATAGGAGGCATTACTTTCAGAGCAACCTATGTATTTGTCTAACAGTATTGCTCTGAATGGTGGCACTTCCCTCTGTAGTTTAGTCTTTGTGCTATGCTGTAGCTGTGTTAGTTACTCTCAAAGACTTTTACATCCTTGTCATTGAGGAGAACTTGCTTGCAATGTCAAATAAGCTTTAGCTCCCCCTTGTTTGAATGCTTGCTTTGTGCTTTGTATGCCATGTCTCAGGCATCCTATGGATTCACCATAGACTTATCCCAGGAGCATATGTATATCTTGCTTTCCTAGAGAAGTCTGTGCAGAAATAAAAGAAGCTTCAGCTCCCTTTGGCTACATTATGGAGAAACTTTGGTTGCCTTGTGACTTGCATTGCTGGAATCTTCCCCGTTCAGTTCCCTATGCAGCCATTGGCCCACAGGAATAATTCTCCTTGTCAATGTCTAACTTTTAGATAGAATGTAGAAGTCTTTCTCGTCATTCTTTGTGGAGTTTGTGAATAGCATGACATTAAAAAAATGTGATGGCTACCTGCCTGAGAAATTTTAACTTTATTTTACCTTGTACATAAAGGAAGCCATTAGAAGGAGAAAGTGATACTTAAGTAGCTTAACTTTTGTACAAGTTATCTGCACGTCTTGAAAAGCTGAATGATATCAAACAGAATATCCTTTATTTTCCACTTTGCTATAGTGATTTTCTTTTTAGTATCTTAATTCATAAATGATGCAAAGCACTCTCACAGTTACCAGAAATATGTAAGTATGTGTGCGTATGTATGTATGTATGTGTGTAAAGCAGAAGCACTGCTGAGGCATACTTTAAGACCTGGCGTGACCTGACCAACTGCTGATGGTAGCTCTAATTTGAGCAGGAGCTTGTAACACAGATCTCGGAGAGCTCTTCCAAAAACCCTTTGTTGTGATGATTTGTAATGTTTTTTTCTTTATTATATTCTATACTGTTCTTGAAGTACTTTGCTATTTTCTCTCATTATTGTAATCATATGTTTTACTAAGGCAGATGTTTCAGTGAACCTGCCTTCCGGCACTTGGAGACATGTTTTCTTTTTAAATTTTTGAAGGCAGATGTTGCCTTAGCTTGGGTCGTTGGTTAGTTCACTGAAGTTTCATTTGATTACTTTCTGCTGGAAAAGAGTTCATAACTTTTTTCATTTCTGTTGGCTTCAATACTGAAGTATTCATGGAAATTCAGCAAGCTGTTTGAATGACTTCAGTCCATGCTATCCATTTTTTTTCTCTTTGCTTAACAATGTTTGTCTCATTTTGTTCAAGTATAATAAAGTAATTAAAATACATCAGAAGACAGAGGAAAGAGAAACACTGATGTCTTCACTTCTGCGAAGAACACCATGTTGACAAGAGAGAGTGGGAAGATACTATAATAGATTTCCTCCTCTAAATTATTTAATATGTAGTTTCCATGCTGGAGATAAGTTCATGGATGACTTTACTGTTTACTTACAAGGCCTTAAATACAGCGATAGTTTAGACGTTGTCTGTTTACTGTACAAAGTTAAGCTGAGAGCACTGTTTGTCCAGCAGCCAGCTGCTCAGTTGCTATGTAAGTGCCAAATGAGTCATGTCTTTGTTTCCTAAGGCTCTTTAAATGTAAGGCCTAGGGGATTTTAGTAGGCTACTGGGCTCGTACCCGCTGTTTCATTAACTTTTTTTCCATTTAAATTATGCTTTCTGTTTCAAAGGTGGTTGAAGGGATTTATGCATTATTCCCGACTATTTGCTTTCATAAGCTAGAAAGAATAATACAGAAGGCCACCCTGCAAAAAGCAGCTTACTGCACAAGTAAAAGGAGGTTTTCTTGTTATTAGAATCATTGGTTGGGCAGGAAATGCCTACTGCAAATATTCTTTGCCTTGGAAGCTCAAGTTTTGCTGCTACTTTCAGATTTTAGGAAAGTGAATTAACCTGTGACAATGCTTGCAAGCTGGAGTTACATTTATTCCTTAATAATATCAGTAGGGAAAAACTATTTTTGTTCCTTTTTCAGTGGCATTATATTTGTATTACAGGACTGTATACCTGCTCAGCTTTTCCAGTGGTGTTTCTTTACAGGGATTTTACTTTGGATCTTACAGTTGGTCATCTGGAGTTAATTTTTTTCTACCTTTGGGGAGCTGAAGATGGGTTGAATTGATAGACCCATGTTGTCTCTGTTTAACTGGCATTTTGCATGTGCTCTGTGCTAATGTTTGCACTATACAGTGTAAGCCACTTCTTCTGTCTTATTAGAGAGGTTTTTTTCCTTGCTGTTTGTCCTTCTAAAATGCACTGAATTTTATTATATTCTTTTAAATTTGATGCAAAATGTTACTGTCTGCAAGTTTCATGTTGTCACTAATGAACTTGTTGTTTAGCCAAGTGGTCTGGATTTGTGTAGTTGTGGAGATGCAATACAGAACTCTGCAAAAGGAGAGCCAACAGTTCTGAAGTAATGTGCTGATTCTGATCCAGATTGGTTACCCAGAGTACCATTAAAATATCAAAAGACTAACAGTGTTTTGCTGTACTATGCTACTTGCAAAATTGCACTGCTGGCATTTAGTGACAGTAATTAATGATGTCTATGGGGCTGGCATCTCTATCTGCTTTTGGCTTACTCATTTGTGTTCATCATATGAGAAAGCAGTGAAGTGAAAAGACTGTGGAAAGAAATTCAAATCGTAATGCTAATGGTCAGCATTTACAGACTGGTAACCTGGCTAAAGCAGATGCAGCTGTTAGACATCAGATATTCGAAGTGCGCTTACCCAAATCTGATGATCCACTTTAGAAGTGTGTAGAAAGCATACTAGCTAGCTAGGTAGTCAAAGGATTTAATTGAGTTTATTGTGTAACCTGATGTTCATTTAGATTTTTTCCCAAAATTTGACTAAGAAAATGAATTTAAAAATAAATGTGAGGAAAGGAAAGAAAATAGATGAGTGGTCAAACAGTTAATATTTCTGAATTAAAACCTTATGATGCAGTATTCTAATTCCTATATTTCCTATGAACTCTTGAATGTTTTTTTTAGCCTTTTTAACTAACATAAACCACATGAATACCAGAGGCATTCATTTTATGCAGTAAAATGGATTGAATTTAGTAAAATTTTCATAAATTCCAGGTTTATACAGCATCAAGCTTCAAGTGCCATGATAATTACAGTGTAGATAAGACAGTGCAGAAATACACATTTGACCTTTCCTCATGTAACTAAAATGGCTTTGTTTAAGATGCAGATCCAGTCATCTTGAAATGATGTTGTTACTTGTTTATTAAAATGTCAATGAATTAGAAGTTGGTCATCAAACCCTTTGCAGCTTAGGAAGTTCTTTTTTATCAGGATAAGTGTTTTGGAGGGATTCCTGCAGACATTAACCTTGTACAGTAAACAGCCATGATGGTGAAGTTAAGCTGAAACTAATGCTTTCTGTTCAACAGCCGTCTGTTCAGAAGAGCTTGCTGCATAGAGGCCAAATGAATCATGTCTGTTTTCTAAACCAGTTTTTTCCTGTTTCTGATTTATTAATGCAGGCTCTCTCTTAATGACAGGCAAATCAGAGAAAAGAGTGTTCCAGATACTTAATTATTATTATTTGCTTTTTGCTTATTTAGAAGTTGTGCTGGTAATTGGTGAGACAAAGCATATTCAAGTTGTGGGTAGGTCTGCACTTCATCAACTTGTGATTCACTACTCCTTAAATGGCACAATCGTTTTGTCCTTACTTTTTCTTCCTCAATCTGTTTGAGATATTGAACACAAGGAGCTCAGAAAGGGAAATCCACTGTGTTCCTGCCTGCCTTATGGATAGGCTGCTGCTTAACATGTAAGAGTTGGTTCCCTGGAGGTAAGGTCCTCTGCTTAAGAGCTGTGAGGGTGGGTGGCAGGTGGGGGCTTCTGGCCTTTGTTCTGACCTTAACCAGGCTGTTTCTGGGTCTTGCTGGGGAAGGAGGTCTCCTGTTTCTACGAGAGGCATCCTTTCTTAGCCCCTGGTGAGCACTGAATTCAGTGGGAATTAGCCATCCTTCTGTTGCTGATGATGTTGCTGGTATTTAATATGATATTGTGTATTGGTAAAACAGCACTCCTTTTAAGTTTAGAGACCTTTTTCCACTCTTAAGCACAGCAGAGATTGTTCTTCCCTTTCCTTTATTCTCCCCTGAAAGATGAAGGCTTGTATTGATATATTTTCCTCCTTGTCACATTTCTTAAGCAAATACCTTGCTGTAAGGAATAAGTGAATGTAGACACAAGGAGTGGAAAGTAAAGGCAAAAGGGCTGACTGCTGAGGGGCACTAAAGTAATGGAAAAGAAAAAGGAGCAAGAGAGGAGGTGCAGTGATGGCAGGAGAAATGTGTCAACAAGAGGTACTGCTGGTACTGCAGGTCAGTTTAAGATACTTGAGAAAGTGAAGGGTTAAGGAAACAAAAGCTTAGAAAGACTGATAAGGGGAAACCATTTCCTGGGAGTGACACTCAGAAACGTACAATGGAAAAAGGGAAAAAGTGGAATTTTAAGTATGAGAAGAGCAAATAGAACAAACACAAGAGGTGTAGTTAGTTCTAGTAACTGAATGTTAAATGCTGCATGTAAAATGCATAGAATTGACACACAGATAATGGTTTCACTGTTTATTCCTGTTACTGTTGGTTTATATTTTAATCATCAAAACATTTGACTTCAGCTTCAGATTTTGCTGCTGTCAAGCATAACATTGGATAGCTTTGTAACTTGTGCTGCATAAAAGTAAGGACTTCTTAAAATAAAACAACAAAGTGACCAAAAAAACATCAGCAAAGTGTCTTTTAATCTACTGTTTGCACTCATAGGGGCAGTAGCTGGGTAATCTGCTTGCTTCCTAATGTTGCCATTTCTGTTAGTGGCAACTCAAAAATGAAGGTGAGAGAAGTGGTTTCATACAAGACTGTGGGAAGCTGCTATTGCGTAAATCACCTTTGGCTTTCCTCAGAAGCAGCTGTTAAGTTATGGGTTGTACAAATTCACAGGATAGTACTTAAGTGGCTACTCCTTGTACTAACCTCCTTGTGTACTAACCATGCTGCTCTTCGTATTGCTGAAGGCAATGATCTGCTGTTAACAGAGCTACCAAGGCGATCTGATAATGTCAAAGTATAATATTTTCTTAATATTTCCAGTCAAGATGATACCAAATTCTTGAATGTTTTTTTCCTTGAGTGAAAAATTACACAGCACTGTTTCTATACACTCGTGAGATGTTAGTCTACATATAAGAACAGAGAAAGAAAAATTGAAATGTATTCATTATTAAGTTAACTAAACAGAGTGGATTCACCTGAGTTGGAAGGAAAGCATGCAGTTTATAAATTGCTAGGTAGTGTGTAATTACTGCACGTGTTTTGTATACTTAAAGATGCATTTCACCATTAAGTATGAGACTCTTGGAAGCATACCTTCTAGCAAATACATCCTTTTTGCAAAATTGGCAACTCCTGTAATGCAGAATGTTCAGCCTGTGGTTGACTCTAAAAAAGGAAGGAGCAGTTGAGTGTGCTGCTTGTAAAAGATTGGCAACTTCTTGTTAGTTTTTCTTACTATAGGTTGCTTTACACCACAGGCTTTGAATTTTTTCCTCAAAAGGAAGAAATAATTAAGGGTTTAAGAACGAGGCTGACCAACTGAAGAGCTGGGCAATTTTCAGTGTTGCTTTTGATTAGTTTTATCACAGGCTGGTAACATTTACTTGCTTTGAGTAAACAATTGAAGTGCATTTTAAATGTGAACATCTTGTAGCTATGAAGCAAATTTCAAATATTTTCCTTTTTATTTTTAAACAAAAATTAGCACATCTATCTTAAGTACATGTGTACTTTTTTCACTGTTGGTTACTTCTATTTGCTTGAATATTTTCCTATTGTTTATGGGTCTTTCTTTAAAAGTTTTTTTTTTTTTTCATAGAACATAAGCTGATTTAAAAACGAATACCATTTTCCATATTAAAAGAAGAAAGTGCTGTGGAGGGATTATGATTATATTAGAACTATTGTTAAGTATAAAAGAGTGTGCTCAATTTAGAGTAACCACTGCACACTGAACTTTGTGGATTATGTGGTTAATTTTTACAGTCTTGGTTGTAAGATCCTATAAAACTTAGGCAAGGGAGAAGGGAGATGGGCGTGATCTTGATATGAAAGGTTTTCTTCTAACCATACTTTCGTAGATGTAAACTTGAAATTCTTACAAATCCATCTGCCATCTTGTTTGCTCTGGCATCCCCTATGAGCAAGGTATTTGCTGCCTGTACCTATCTTAGACTCATCACCTATATGGGGTTGGATGGGACCTCACAACCTTACCTGGTTGTGTAATCCAGCAAGATCAGTTTTGGCACAGAAGGTGAATGAAGGTAGGGGAGAAAGATGAAGGAGAAAAGAGAGAAGAGCGTAGGAGAAGCAGCTGACAGAGGAAAGAAAGTAAAGAGAAAAAGAAGTAGGGGAAGGGTGAATGTCATATCTTTTCTCACAGTTCTGTGATGGCACAGTGTTTGGCATCTTTCTTAAAATCCCTTGATTGTATAATATTGTCTGCTTTCATTTTTAGAATTATAATTCCATGGCCCCTGGGATTCTGGAAAAAATAGCTCTAAAATGTGATTCTCGAGGCTTCAGAATGAGTAAATGGATGAATGGAGCATATGATCAGTTGGCTTAAGTGTACAGAAGTTCACAGTTTCAAAACTAACCTCTTTTTAAAAACTAACCCCTTTAGAAGAGGGGCTGATACGTAATTTTTCTAAACCACGTTTTTAGCAATATTGTGATATGGAAAAAATCAGAAGTAAGCATGGTTCTAACCAATAGATGCTCACTAATTTGAATACATGTAAAGGCTTCAGAATCTAGTATAAAATACATAGTTCAGAAGGTACAAATCATGAATTAGGTCTTTGAAAACAATGTTAGCTATTTGTGTCTGGATTGCTTTTTGGTGAAGATTTAGAACGTAAATTTTTTACAAATTAGCAAAAAAAAAAACAACCCAACAAAACAAAGAAAAAGCCCATGTGGAACAATCTAAGCTTTTATAAGTAGAACATAGTTGTATTCACTCAGAGGCAACCCAGCGTTAATTTTCATTTCTTTTCAAGGGCTGATCTGTTGATCATTTTTTTAAAGAAAAGATGGCATTCTCACGATGTTTAACTCCTTCTAATATAAAAAGGGAAGCAGGCTAAATTCCTACTTAAGTTGTCAAAGGACAGTTTTCATATCTGTCTGACCTTTTTAAACTATACTAAGATAGTGTATGTGAGATAAAACTATATTTTTATGCCTAAAATGATAAAACCATTTTGCAAAGCTTGCCTTAATAAAGAACAGATCGGTTAGTAAGACAGGAGGAAGGGACTCCTACCTAAAAACCAATAGAATGTTCTTGTGGAGTTCACTTGCCTTTCCTGTTCTTTTTTTGTTATTGCCCTATAATTTAAACATTACATAAACCATGGTTTTTTGCATTCTGTTCTCATACTTCCTTGACTGTAGCTAAAATTTCACCACATTCAATCATAAAAGCCTTTATATAGTGGAAAAATGGTGAATACTTTGTGATTGTAATTTCTGGCCTTGTATATTGACTGAAAACTCATTCTATACATTCTTCAGGATAGTATATAGTCTTTATTGGTGCTGTTTGACTTTAGGGATGTTCTTGCTTGTCTAGTTGTTTAAGACTGTTTGTTTGTTTTTACAGAGAACACTAAGGCCCTTATTCCACTCCTATGCACTTTAGTAAGTTCTTGAATGCTGTTAGCTTTTCAAGACTTGCCAGGTACATTCAAGTGTGTGAAGTATGGTCCTTGCAGGATGAAGGCTGGTGTGTTCTAAACTGCACTGCACTCCCTACAATGAATACTGGCCCTTGTCAGTCCATCTGTGATATGTAGCCTCATCTTTATCAGGGGTGAATGCAAAAGAAAAAGACAGCTTCCTTCAAAACTGGATTCTTGTTGTGATGCTAAGCTAAGCAAGTTGTGTTGGAATAGCTAGGGCAAAAATTAACAATAGAAATATCTGATGATCTGATAGGAAAAGGTGAATGGACAGCATGCTGAGACTAATAATAGTTGTCTTCCTTTACTAAAGATTGCTGCTTTTAGGAATGCATGAAGCTGTAGAATTAGCAAATGTACATCTTTTAATAAGTGTCAGCATGTCCTGTTACCTACAAGTAAAGGCATTGCAGCTCTTAAGGGGTGTTTCCAAACTTCATAGATCCAGAAGATGTTCTGATAAACATCCATTCAGGGGACAAAAGAAAAAAAAAAACACCTTCCTGATAACTGACTGCTGATTCCTTCTGTTGATAATAACCCACTCCAGGTAGTAGGATATCTTTCTATCTGCTTGAAACAGGCATATTGTAGAATGAGCTGTTTTAGAAAAACCTTAACAGCAAAAATAGAGGAAAATGAGGTTTTCCTCCATTGCAACCTGATCTGTAAAACATTGTTTTCCCTGGACCATTTTGTTCATAGTTTATTTTTCCAAGAGTTAATGGAGAGAGTTGAAAAATGGAGGTGAGTTATGGAAAACAGTAACAAAAAAGCTGCTTGTTAGTGAATATTGTGAGTTCTTATTATTTACTCACTCTCTGTTTTTCTCATACATGTGATTTAAAGAAACAAATAAACAAACAAAACCTCCTAGGATGTTCCCTGATAGTATCAATACATTAAAATTCTGGTACAGAAGGAAATGAGTAATCGGAGCCAGATTTTTCAGTTGTGGTTTGTTTGTTTTAATTTTTATTATTTGGCCCTACTCAGTTACTTTTGAAATTAAATCAGTGGGAAAACTGATTTAAGAGGAAATCAAGTTCACCAATGCAGGAAGTCCACGCTGAAAAAGCACGAGACACTGGAATACTTCTAGTGTACCTGCATTAACTTGTATTTCCTTAAAATAAAATAAATATACCTAATGCGGGGTAAGAGAGACCAGAATAACAATTTCCAAATGTTTAAATTTGGAAGAATAAATGAGTCGATACTAACCACAAGCTACCTGACTGAGCACACGCCTTAGTCTTTAAATAACTAAGATGATTGAAATATGGTAGGAGGCACTGAATGGTGGTGGAGGGAGGTGGTGGGAGTCGCTGTCCCTGGCAGTGTCAAGAGGTGTCTGGATGAGGAGCTACGAGATATGGTTTAGTGCTTGTGTAGCAATGGAAATGGGAGGACGGTTGGACTTAGATGATCTTGTAGGTCCTTTCCAGCCTGTGATTCTATGGTAGAATGAGCTCCTGTATCTCTGGCAATTAAAGAAATAGTGATAACTTATCTTGAGTCATCTACGTAGAGGAGTTAAGAAGCAGGTGATTGCTCATCATGAATGCTATGAAACTTACGCTTTACTAACATGTTATATTGCAGATTTTACAACAAGAATTTTTATAACTCAGCTACAAGCTTCTTTTGACTGTACTGTAGGATTCTTTTAACATTAGCTCCAGAATTAGAGAAAAGGATGCCTTATGTTATGCGTTGGCGATTAAAAATAAATAAAAAATAAATTGTATTCCCCAAAATAGTAGTAGAGACAAAGGAGATTGATTTGTTGCTTCGTTGGTGGGGCTGTTACCATTTCAGAAGTCAGTTCAGTTCCCATCAACTCGTATAACTGCATGTTTTTGTTGTGATGTTTCAAAAATAGGGGTGTTTTTTCTTTTTTTCCTGATGATTATTTTTCCTGGCCTTCTGAATGTGAATTTGATTTTCGAGCCTTTGTACGCTTCTGGAAATTGGACAACCAAGGAAAATATTCTCATTATAATGTAAATGATCATTAAATACCTATTTTGAAATTCTGTGAAGCTGCTCTCAATTAAATGTTTCTATTTACTTTTCAGCGACAGTGATTTGGAAAATTCACCTATTGTGTAAATAGATTTTGCTGGATTGCTGGATTATTGAAGGGAACTGATGCGGTGGAGAACAAAAGCAGTGGGACTTTTTCTTTGAGAATACATCTGATGTTTTCTTTGTTACAGTCAAGTTAGTTATTGCCTTTGCTAATTATATTTCTTGCAAGATTTGCAGAGTTCTTTTTAATAAGGCGTTCTTATTTCTGGCTAGTAAGAATGTTCCTTTATAAATGTTAGCTGAGCTGGCATTCTTCATCAAACATCATCATGTTTGAATTCAGCTTTTTCTAGGAGTTGTATGGAAACCACTTTTTGGGTGTATTAACCTGACAAGTATGGTACATAAGAAGTAAAATAAATAAAAAATAATAAGAGTGATGAGAAAGCCCAGGAAGCTCCCTCAAACCAGACAAGCAAACAACCTCTTGGCCCCAAACTGAACTAAAAATAATGTAGCAGGAGATGCCCTTTACCTTGATGGTGGTATGAGGTGATATGGGAACCAAGTATAAAGAAGCAATTAGAATATGCTGAAATGTCAAAAGAAACCACCAGAAGAAAAATAGCCTTGGTTTCAGAAAATCTTTCTTGGATTAGCATAAAAAAATTGAAATGTCTCTCATGGCTTTTGATTGATAGTTGCTGAGTCTTTTTGTGTAATTAAGATCACATCTCCTTAATCAATACAGCAGTACATCTGCTCTATCCTCATCTCAGTGAGAGGCAGCCTTTCACATTATCATTTGGTTAGCTGAGGATTATGGGAAACCTAATTAAAGATAACATGCTAAAACAGATGTATGTAACAGTAAAAATAGTAGAAAGTATGCATTGTGAGCTTGTGTCCTTGTTTTGGTAGCTGCTTGCTACATTACGCTGACCTCAAGATGAAGTAAGGATAGGGCCTTACAGGTTGTGTTTGGATTTTGCTGCAGGAAACTTTAATGGCTTTTCAAGTTTTACTTACGAAATTCTGAAGTATCATTTGAGGGCTGATGGATTATATGAACTTGAGCCCTGACAAAAGATGACACAGAAATAGAGGGGTACTTGCTGGCTGAACAATTACATTTCTGTGTGCAAGAATGCAAAAGCTGTAAGTGCCATAGAGAGTTTAAAGTCCTGCTTGACAAGGACTGAATTAGCAGTAATGTTAGATTTACGAATTCAAATTAAATATTTTCATTTCAGTCGTTAATCAGAAATGAAAATAAATCTAAGACTGTCTGGCAATATGTCAGCTGAGTTCTTGTGACAGGAACAAAGCACTTCTTAATGGTTTTTCAGTGTATTGTAGGAAAAGGTCACGTTCTTCAAGGTTTTGCCTTGTCAGGATGAACTATCAAGGTACCATATCTCATTATTCTTGAAAACAGTGATTAGCATTATTTATCATGACAAGAGTTGAGAAATGCACAGCGAGATGTTGTGTTTTTAGACATAGAAGCTGTAGTTGAATTTAATGCCTGTTTTCTGTAGCGAAGGATAAACACACACACCGTGCAAACATTCCCTAAAGGCTATGTTATGGCTCACTCACTTTCTGTAATTCTAGCTACTGCACATCAGATACAGAGGTAGACAAAAGACCTATTGATTTGAGCTTGGTTTTCTCTCTTTTAAGGGAGTATGTGCTACTTATTTTCTGCACAGTAAGGATTAAACCTTATTGGTAATTATGAAGAGCTGCATTTTAGAGAGTTTTTAAAGGCTATTAAAAGACGTTTTTGAAAGTATTTTGTATTAACTTACTAATAAGCTGGTTGTCTAACTGAAGATTAAATAGTGGATCTGTTGCTGATGAAAGCTGCTAGCTTTTGTTTTGATTTTAGTGAGTAGGATCTGTTTTGCTGACTGCACAGAATGAGAATTTGGTGGGTTTTTCAGTAGGTATACTTGATACTGATAAATCCCTGACATGTCAGAAAAACCTTAGAGTTGGGGAATAAAAACAGAGAATTTGGGGAAGGCAATTAAGGGCATTTTTGTGCAGGGATCTGTGTGCTGTTTGGTGCTTGGCAGGTGTGGTCTATCTTTCTATCTGGCACAACAAAACAGAACAGTTGTGCTAATGTGTGCTGAGAGGTGGGATTAATAACAAAATTGTCTGCCTGGTCACTCTCAAAATTAAGAAGATTTAAAGTTGAAAGCAGGTATAAGACCACAATACAAAAGTTGCCAGGGAACAATGTGGTTACAAAGAACCCCATTAAATGAATTGCAGAGATGACTTGAGTTCAGAGTTGAATTCTGAGAGCTTTCCACCAAGTAGATTTGCATTTTTATATCGTGAATGAGCTTTAAGTACTTGCATTACTTCTTTTTACCAAATAGAAAGAAAGAAAATTTGTGAAGGTCAAACTTAGTGGTGTGTGGTAAATACTAAAGATAATGCTTGTGAGAACAAATGCTTGTTAAAATCAGTTCAACGTATATGAAGGGGGAAGAGGGAAGGCTAGCTGGCCCTAAATGCAGAGCTGTCACAGCAGGGCTGCTATCGGCGCCCTCAAAGAGCTGCGGTTTACCAAACTGAGGTGCTATGGTGTGTTTGTAGCCAAACAAGTGTTCTGTGCGGAGGACTTCTAGTGGGGTTCTAAAGAAGCTGGATGTGCTGGGAAGTCTGGGCTTGTTTGACTGCTTGTTTGCTTATCAGGTGAAGGAATTCAAATAATCCAGTTTCTTGCTGCCTCCATATAAAGAATCTGGTCAGTGCTTTTGGTTTTAGAGCAGCAACTATTTTTAATAAGTACTCTATGAGATGGAATTGAAATTAAAACAAAGACCATAAGATCTGTTGATTGATGAAGATAAACCCAAGTAATAGCCTATGTTATCTAGATAGAAGTTCTTGTTAAATGTGCTCTCTTTATCACAGTTACTTTTCATATATGTGAGATACAGAAGACAAGTATAAATAGTATTTTTTTCTCTTTCCATTGTTGGAGGCTGTTGAAGCAATAGGGATCACTGTATTAGCTAAGAACCAATATATTACCGTTTACTGCATGTGCCTGACAGTAGCTACTTTTAAAAATTAAATCCATTCAGATTGTGTGTGCATGTATGTGCAAGCACGCATATATATGCACATAGTGTGGTTTTTTAGGTACAGCATTTTGTGTGCATATTAACATCGCAGTATCTGCCTGTAACAAATGATAGGTTCAACCTCACAAACTGGATTTCTTGCTTAGGTATGCTAACAGCCCTTGATGTTGCAGGTGCTGAAATGCTGCTGCTTCCACTGGATTCGTTTAAAATTGGAGGTGTTTCAGGAAGAGATGTTAAAATTGAAGGCAGGCATAATTCTTGTGGGTGATTGGCATTTGAGGAATTACAATTTACAATACAGTCTGTAATAAAGATTTTCTAAGCTTTTGCTCTCAAACAAAATAAATGGTTAGTTAAAATGTTATTATTTCGCATGATGCGATAAAGGTTTCCTATCCACATTCCTTACATACCTTCTTTTCAAACATTCTTGTTGTATTTTCTGGACTCATGGTTATAGCATAATTTGAAATGTAATGATGGTTTTGATTCTGTAAAATATACTATTTTGTGATGACGAAAGAGAAGGATGTAATATTTTCTAATAGATGTTGGAGGCTGTATCCAATCTCTTAATATCAATTAAGCAGTGGCATACATTTTAGTATCACAGTGCAGTAATTACTTAAGTACAACCTTTTAAAACAAGATGCATAAGGATATTGTATGTGTTTGTTTTGGCTGCAAATACTGTTAATAGGTTTGAGCCTGATTAATTTGGCGGTTTGGTTATTATCAGGCTAAAGCTTATTCTCACATGTTCCTAAGGATACATTAACAGCACCAGCTGTAAGGTTTTGTGAAGGCAGAAAGCTCTATGGAATATTTGTAAATTTAGCTGAAAGTGGATTTGGATGCCCAAGGGTTTTAGACATTTTTTAGTTTCAGCCATAAATTTCAGATACCTGTGCTTTGCTGTTACCCATCTGAAGTAACCTATGTTGAGAAGTGCTCCTCACTGTTCAGACGTCTTTCTCTGTTATCCTCAGGAAAGATGTCTAGAGATCGAGCTCTGAGGAAACAACAGCAGTTGAATAACTTGGTAGCAGCAGTGAAAAAGCTTGCTAAGCCTGGAGATGTGATTGTGGATTTCTGCAGTGGAGGGGTAAGGTATATTTTCCTCACGTGTTGCAATTTCTTTTGGTTTTCATCTTTGCAGCTGTACGTAGATGCTGCTGCAAAGTGAAGTAAATATGCTGAAATTTTAACTGCTTTTGGGTGTTCTATCAGTTGTTAGGGGATACTCAGCATGAGATGACGCACCAACATTGAAAAGTGACTCAAATTTTACTGTTTGTTTTTCTTTTCACAGGGTCATGTTGGAATTGTTCTTGCTCACTTGATGCCATCATGTCAGGTAAGTTCTAAATAAAAAGTACAGATGGTATGAGCTTTTGTTCTCTAATATCATATTTAAAAACATGTGCAGCTAGGGAGAATGATCTTGAAGACAAAACTTACTTTTTAGGAAGGCGTATGCTCTACAAATATTTAATTAGTACCTGTACTTATCACATTGTATTAGTAGGGAGTAGCATAGGTGTTATCACCGAAAAGGAAAGTTTAGAAGTTCCTCTTCAGAAAAAGAGAAAAACAAACAAAAAAAACTAAATGTACTTCAAAGTACAAATATGTAATTGAATGTGCACTGAAAGAGCAAAATAACTAAATACAGTGTATGGATGATATTACTGCTTTCTAACAAAGCCCCTAAGCTTGTGTTGTAAAGTTTGTATGGAAATGAAGCCCTTGTAATGAGAGGAGTATCTGGCAATGCCTCTGCACCCCTTTTTTTTTTTTTTTTAACCTCAAGAAAGCCTAAGTGTGATATGATAGCACTGTTGCTACTAGAAATCTTACAGAGGTTATTATTTCATTTGTGTACTTGTATACACGTGCTATGCTCAGTCTGCAGTGAATTCTGCTCAATCAAGGAAGTGATTGAAAAGGGTTTTTTCTTAGCTTTCTTCTTGCAACTTTTGTCTTTGTAGTGTTGTGTTGTAGAAATGAGGTCCAAAAGAAAAAATAAGATTTTTTTTTTTTTTCCAACACTGCTGAATTGGTGATGATTTCACTCTCTTCTTCAACTCTCTCATGGCTGGGGAAATCACTGTGAGATGAAATTCAGTGAAAGGACCGAGAGGCTGGCTTCCTCTTTAGCTGTGTTGCTAGGTGTGTTTCTGGGCATGGCTTGGTCAGGATATGCATTTACAGACTATGGCTGTGCACCAGCAAAAGAGATCCTGCAGGAAGTAGATGAAGAACTCCTCAGAGAACTCAAGGTTTCACTCACACCTCTCACTGAGTTGGCTGGTAGCAAGCAGCCTCATGAAATGACATAAAGTATAAAAACAGTTCCTTACATTACATATGCTTTGTTTTTCTCTTCTGTCTCATCCAGTTACTTTGTCTTGCCTTTAAAAAAAGAAATAATTTAGGGTATTTTAACCCTTCAGAGACAACCTTTTGAGTTTAAAGATTTTTCACTGCAGTTGAAGAGCAAAAAAAAATTGTTTGGAAACATTTGCCTTAGAGGTCATGATCTGTCATTGACGTGTACCTATCAAATTCTTTTCACTGACCAGGAGGAAAGTGGCTCTTCACTTTCATAACAAACATGATGCCAAAGTCAAGAAGCCAGCAGTAGAGCTGAGCCATCCAGTCTTGCTGATGTGACCCAGACTTTCACAAAACATAACTTTGGGAAAACAAAACAAAAACAAACAAACAAAAAAAACCAAAAAACCTTTATGGCAGAGATTTGAAACATGCAAATTCCTAATATAACTGCAAGTATGTGAGGTGTGTGCCTGGGGAAAGGAAGTTCTAGTTGGAGGGAAATGTAAAAATATTTGCTAACTGATTGATATTGGTAGATCTTTGATGCCTTTCATTATGTCACCTGCTAATATTCTGTAGATCTTACAAATAGAGGAGTTTTCTCAACTAAACAACGAAGTTTTGTGCATGTTAGTAATGTTGCTCTTTGATTTTTCAGTATTATTTTGTCTTACTGTGTTGTATGTGTGAAACCTAGGTGGTGCTCATAGAAAATAAGGAGTTGTCTCTGATGCGTGCTAAAGACAGAAGTGATGAACTAGGTTTAAACAACATTTCATTTATTCAAGCAAACTTGGACTATTTTAATGGCACTTTTAACATTGGGGTAAGTGTTTATAGCTTTTCAACTTCAGAACATTAATTTCAATATCTGATTAACTGTTCTTAAAACAATTACAATATTTGAGACAAGAAAATTTTATATTCGTACGAACAATTATTTCTGATGCCGTGAGAAGAATCCTTGCTATTTAGCAGAAGAATCCTTTTAACCTAAGTTAGGGTGGGTTTGTATTAATTATTTGTTGCAAACTGACATCACTTTGGTCATTATGAGTGAAGAAGGAAGAGTCTGCTCCAGTCAAATACAAAAATGAGCACTGCTGGAACGTGTTGAAAAATAGTGTGGCACATTTTTGGTTTAATCACATGATTTTGAAATAAGCAGCTTGCTGATGAGATAATTTGGAGAGGATTTTGAAGGCAGAAGGAAAAGACTGCTCGTGGTCAGAATAAGCCTGGGTACGGTAAAGTGAGATCTGAAATGTAGAAAGGAGAAAAGCAGTTAAGATGAAACAAACTCAGGATTTCACAATGCAAAACTGACAAGAAACCTTGTAGAGAAATGCCAATGGATTGGAGGGCTGGGTTGTCACCAATTGGATGAAGTTCAACAGGAGCAAATGGCAAATTCTGCACCTGGAGCGAGGCAGCCCTGGCTGCATGTGCAGAGGGACAAGAGGCTGGAGAGCAACCCTATGGAAAGGGACCTGGGGAAGTTCTTGCTGATGGCAAGTTGCACACTGCTGACTCGCATTCATAGGTGGCCTAAAAGACAAGCAGTACCCTGGGATGCATCAGGCTTGGTACTGCCACTCAGTGAGGAAAGGGACTGTCCTTCTCTGCTCTCACTTAGAGCACTGGGTGCAGATTTGCGCACTGCAGTGGAAGAAAAACATCAAGCTATCAAGAAGTGTCCAAAGAAGGGCTATGAAAATGGTGAAGGGTCTAGAGGATGAAATGTATGAGGACCAGCTAAGGGGGGAGGCCTCATAGCAGCTGCAGCTCCTCACAGGGAGCAGGGGGGCAGTGCTGATATCTGCTTTCTGGTGGCAGTGACAGGACCTGAAGGAATGGCGTGGAGCTGTCAGGGTCATCAGGTTGGGTGTTAGGAAAAGGTTCTCCACCAGAGGGCGGTGGGCACGAAACAGGCTGTCCAGGGCAATCAGCATGGCCCCCAGCTGCTGTAATTCAAGGAGCATCTGGGCACCACTTTTAGACATAGGGCTTGGGTTTTTGAGTAGTCCTGTGTGGAACCAGGAGTTGGATTTATAGTCTTTCCTGAGTCTCTTCCACTCCAGGATATTTTGAGTCTAACTATCATGACAGGGAGAATGTTATACTAATGATGGTGTTATACTAATGGCTGTTTTTTGTGAAGCATATACTTGAGCTGTGTTCATAAATGTAGAATATCTCAGTTTTTTAAGACTTATAATGATCACTTCTGTTGCAGCCAGTGGGTGATATTTTGATTCACAGTGACTGTAAATAGAGACCTAGACAGGCTGAGCTGTTGGCCCAGATGAGCTTCATGAGGCTCATCAAAGCCAAGTGCAAGGTCAGTACCTGGGTTGTGGCAACCCTGCTGTCAATGCAAGCTGGGAAGTAAAAGGATGAAGCACAGCCCTGCTGAAAAGGACTTGGAGGAAATGGTGAACGGCAACTGGACATGAGCCAGCAGTGTGCCCTCACAGCCTGGAAAGCAAACTGTATCCTGGGTTGCATCAACAGAAGTGTGGCCAACAGAAGGTGATCCTGCCTCTCAGCTCTGCATTGTGAGACCTCACCTGGAGCACTGTATCTACATTGGGGTTGGGGGAGTCCTCATACAGGAGAGATGTGGACATGTTGGAGTGTCCAGAGGATGGCCACAGAAGTGACTCAAGGGATGGAACACCTCCCTGTGAGGACGAGCTGAGAGCTGGGGCTCCAGGAGGCGGCTTTTCAATATCTAAGGGGGGGGGGGGGGGGGGAGGCTATAAGAAGGAAGGTGACAGGCTCTTTAGCAGAATCTGTTGTGACAGGACAAGGGAAAATGGTTTCACACTGAAAGAGAGGAGATTGGACTTGAAGAAGTTTTTTACACTAAGGCTGGTGAGGCACTGGCACAATTTGCCCAGAGAGGCAGTGAATGCCCCATCTCTGGAGACAGCCAAGGTCAGGCTGGAGGAGCTCTGAGCTCCTGATGGGGCTGTAGGTGTCCCTGTTTATTGCAGGGCAGTTGGACCACATGGCCTTTAGGAATTCCTTCCAACTCAAAAGATTATATGATTTTATGATTTGAATACTGATTCAAAGTGTCTGCGTTAGACCCAGAAAGTAAATTCCTCTCCAGAATTCTAAAGTGGTAAAGTGTACGGCATAATGCTGTAAAGATTCCTCTCTTATGGTCTTGTTTTCTCTTAATGAATGGAATATGAACTTTTACAACAAGTTCTCATCTTTGGATGCAAGTCTGATTGTTCCTTAAACTATCCATCCAAGGGGCTTCTTCCACTACATCTTATAATGTTTAATGCTGAAGGTTCATGGCACATAAGTCCTCCAGATCTGTTGAACGATTTGTTTGTTTCTTCAAGAAAATGAAGCATAGTGCAGCAGAAGGGGGATAACAAATTATTTTAGCACAGTCTTTCCAACTGCAATTTTCCAATTGTCTACCTTTATTTTCTGTGTTATATTGTTGTTCAGATTTCATTAATAAATCAGAGATCAGTTTTTTAAAAAAAACAACACAATCTCATGAATAAATCAGTGATTGGTGAGAGTGAAATGTACAATAGATTGTCTGAGAAGTTTGCCTCCAGTTTTGTGGCCACGGGAGTTTTAGATCTTTTTCTGCTCTTTTTTAAGATTAATACTAAGTTAATCATCTGTGTGAAGTTTTTATTTAATAAAAGGATGTTATATTCTCTCAAATCTTGTGACAAGTTTAAATATTTAAATAGACGTCAGCAGAAAATCTTCTTTTCAAATTTTTCCAGGCCTGTGATTTCAGTGTACTTAGCTTGATTCTCTTGATTCTGTAGGCTCTTTGAGGAAACAAACCTGCAGCTTTCTCTTTTTGGAGACCTGAATCAATCTAAGTTATGGAATTAGTTTGTCTCATATAATGATTCATTCTTCTGCATGTGCTCACATTTTCTTTGCAGCTGTATGTAAGGGAGTAGCTGACTGCTTTTCTTAGCAGTAGCCCAAATGCTTGATGGTATCTTGGAAGTTGAATTATGTGAAGTTTAGCTACCTTTGAATCATTGTCACAAATGCTGGTCTGTTACACAAATAACAGTGTAATGATGCATAGATGTATACAAAGTTTGACAGGGTATCATTCCTAAACTGTTCTTGTAAAGGTGATCTCTCATAGTTAACAAAACTTAAAGACATGAAAAAAATCAACTTGACAGAAATCTTCATCTTGCTCCTTCTGGTATTCATTTAAAACATATGTATATGTATCTTTAGATAATATAAAATGAATAACTGCATTATTTGGCTATTTTCTTAAGTGTTATGTGTGAGGTGGTCAAAAGCAGGTTTAGAAGAATTTATCAAGCAATTCCCTTTTGCTCTATTGGATCATCAGGGAATAAATTCAGGTCAGTGGTCTCACACTGCGTTAAGTCAACTATTGTTCTCTTCAGAGGCTGCTTTCCTTTCTCCACAGGTGAATTTGTGACCAAAATGCATTATCTGCATTTGTCTGCGTTCTCTTTGTTTCAGGTAGCACGTTTGTTACATAGGATGTCCTAAAAGAAACTGCCTTGAATTTTATTTGTGATTTTTCTCTTGAGTAAGTTGATTCTGAGGAACGAAGAAGAAACCAATTGGCTTTAAGTCCATGTAGGCTCAGCAAAACTACTGGTTTGGTGGTTGTTATTTAACCGACACAAGTTTTAGGTCTCCTTCCCGAGCATGCAAGCAAAGCAGAGGTCTTTAGAGAAATGTAAAAGTAACTATTCCATGATAATCTAATAGCTGCAATATTAAAATTCATTCTAATCTTAAACCAGTTTTATTTTTGTTGTTAAATTTATAGAAACAGAAAAAAATAATTGAAGTTACTACATTTATTAATTTGAAAGTTCTCCTTCTGACAAGAGTATTTGTTACCATCTGTGTGCAGTTATAGTTCAGCTCACGATTAATGGTCTTCTCAGCTTGGCTTACATCGAGCAGCCAGCAAACAAAAAAGTCTTTGTTATAATCCACATTTGAGAGAGAATTTTTTATCTTCCGATTGCTGTACCTTGAAAAACAGCTTTGAACCTTGAAACGTGAGCTTTGCAGTTTTAAGCGTTTTTTCCTAAATTCACAGAGAAATAAAAGCATAGAAAACAATGCAGCTTTACAAATCTGAACCACTGTATAAAGTAGCAGGCAGAATTTTCAATCAAGGGAATGGCAGACTATTTCTCCAGAGCTGAGAGACCGTAGAAGCAGGTCAAGTGAGGTCCGTTGTTGATTTTTGTTTGATCTTTGGGATTGTCTGGTATCTAACAAGGTACAAATGGGAATGAGATTTTTATTCTGTATTTGTAAATCCTTTTTGCTTAAACAAAAATTTTTGACCAATCTCCATAGTAGTTTCTTTAGTGTTTTTCTGGAACTTTGTTTTCCTTTGAGTTGATATGGCAGTGCGGTGCACCCATGCATGCGTTTATCTTATGACTGTTTCTGAACCTTTGTTTACTGTTGGTGACTCCCTTGTGAGTGCAGTTGGCCATAAAGTTTCATCTGCATAAATGGGGAAAAGAGAAATGAAAAACCAAGAATTAAATATCAGGCCGCAGCCTTTGGCTTAACAGTTTTCATTGCTGTATACTCTTCAGATATTTAAATAACTCAATCAAAAATATGCAACAGGGTTGTATGTAGGATATTGCTGTAAAGAATTTGCTTATTCCTGTTTTGTTTTTTTTTGTTGTTGTTGTGTTTTTTTTGTCGTTGTTGTTTTCAACATTGTAGGTGGCTCTGCATGCATGTGGTGTGGCAACAGACATGGTGATTGAACATTGCATCAAGGCCCGAGCAGCCTTTGTCATCTCCCCTTGTTGTTATGGCTTCATTCAGAACACTGTGAAGTTTAAATATCCAAGAAGGTACACTAGGGCTAACAAGATAAACTTTAAAATACCAATTTAAATTTAAAAAAGAAATGCTAAAGGATTGCAAAATTAGTCAATCGTTGTAGGTGTTTGGGCTGAAATGTTCTCGATTGCAATGCAACTAACTTCTCTTTCTACTTGCAAATTCATCCCTGACAGGGAGATTACCCTAAAAGGGTAATTTCTGGGTTATTTTTCTGGATTTATCTATTCATTGAAGTTCACAAAGGCTTTACACTATCAACGTAGTAGATGGAGTTTGCAGAAATTGCTGTAATATGCAGACCTTTTACCTTGAAATCACTGCAGTAATAGAAAGCTCATGGAAAGAACTGTAAGAAGGGGAATTGACGTTTTAATACTGGAGAAAGATGTAAGCAATCAGTTTAAATAAATGAATCTGCTTTATGCTGCAGTTTATTGCTTGTGAAACTGTTCTGATTTATTCCCTTGTAGATCAGCATTCCTGATTTTTTGTTGTTGTTGTTGTTGTTGTTGTTTTTTGGATCATATTTTTAATACTTTTTCAGTGAACAGTGTAGCTATTCTGTTCTCCAAATTAGCCGTGTTGGAGATGTGTATGTATGTATGTAGGCTTAAGAATTTTAATTCCTTTTGCTGATACAAATAGAGTGTAGAATTCAGGCAGAAAGTGGCAGAAGATGCTAACTGCTTTCCTCGTAGAGCTAGGTTGGGGAGAGGTTTACTTTATTTCCTGAAGCTCAGCTTTGCCTTTTATGTGTCCAAGATGGATCAGACTTAATCGTACTAGGAATTACAGCATTGTCTCAGATCCATATTTGCTACAGTAAGGAGCTGAAACACACTGTATAAAAAGGGATCAGAAAATCTAAAATAATGCAGAATATTTTTCATATTTTTCTCCAGTATTCAAGAGTGTTGTCACAGAAGTGTTTGGAGAGTAAATAATTTAAAATTTACTGGTTTGATGAACTCTGCATTTAACGGTGCTTTCTTGCTCAATTTCCTGCATCTTCATCTGTGTCCCTTTTGTACTTTGTCAGTGAAGAAAACAAAAAAGCAGTATTCTTACAGAGGCAGCAATAAAATTGTAGGCTTTCTGAAGTTAGCGCATAATGCAACTTTTCCATTGGCTTGTTAAACAGCAGCTTTTGACAGGTTATGGTTTTAGGTCGTGAAGACCAGAAACTGTTAGGAATCTTTTGTTTCTATGGGTGCTGCAAGATGGTGAATTGTTGGCGTCTTTGCTAAAATTATGAATCGTGACAGCGTAAGCCAGTGTAGGAAATGATGCGGTTCATAACTTATCAAACCTTTCTTGAGCTATCTTTTAGAGCTTACTTTTACAAAATGAGGGGGAGAAAAAAGATTACGAAACCTACCAGACTGCCCGTATTACTACATGACTCACATTCTCTGTGTGGCCCTTTTTTCCCCACTCAGTTCCATCTTAGAAACTTATTTTAGTGATACACAGAAAATATATGCACGTCTAGAAGTTGTATGCCTGTATGATACCTAGTATGTGAAAATATGGAAAACCTAGTAAACCTCTGATAGCATTTTTAATGGTTTAAAGGGAGGGTTTCTATGAATAATTCAATAGAAGAGAAAAAAAACATCAAATGTGCTTTTTCTGTATTTGTAAATGAGGTGTATTCATGTATAGTCTTTTGGTTTGCTACAGATAGTGCTGTTCTGTTTAAAATGTGGTCTGGTATGTAAGGATTGCTTTTATATTGCAGCTTGACGTTTTAAGATGTTAATTGAATTGTCTTTCTTTTTCCAGTCATCAGTTCAGGGAAATTTTATCCTACAAGGTATGTAAAGTAAACAGCTGGGTGTTGTGAACAGAGGGTGTGTTGTGCCATTCCTTGCACTTCACTGGGTCTTATTAAATGAAATATGAGTATTTATCTTATAATTGAGAAGGGATGCTTGTGTTATGCAGTAGCGCAGATGTCACTGCGTTGCCTTCTCTCCACCACACTTTTTTTTTTTTAAGCTTCTTTCCATAAATTTAAATATTACTTTCCAGAAAAGGTCTTTTTATTTTCATCATAAAATGTAGAAGAGCAATTTCTAAACCAATCCTAAGGAATCTCCTTCAAAACGTATTAGTTAAAAGTTACAGGGTAGCAGTTTAGTTATCTAGTCTTAAATACTAACATTTACACTGTAGAAACTTGTAATCTTTTTAAGATACAATTGTTACTTTAATAGATACTATTTTCATTACTTTTATAGATACTATTTTCTGGTGAAATCGTACTTCTCCCTCAAATTTATGTCTAGAAGATCTCATACAATGAGCAGGAAAAGATAATTCTCTTCATCAAGAATTTTGTGCAGTACTGTTTTAAAAACTTTATGCAAAATTATTTTTAAAAGATTCAAATGTGTTTTGATCCTGGAGAGACATGGTCTATGTGGATGTAGTGTGAGAAAAGTGGGAGAAAGAAGCAGTGAAGCATGCAGGTCTGACAAAATGAAGATAACAAAGGAGTAAAATAGGACAAGATAGTGCAGTAGTCAGGAGATGACTGGTACCAATTCATGGAGATTTGTCCACTGTGTTAAAACTTAGTGATGAGCAACCAGAGTTGTGAAGGTTAGATGCACTTAATGTGGTATGGAAAGAGAATATTTCTATTCAAGAGAAGCAAGATTATATAGAAACTTTATTAACACTAATTTATCACATCCTAGGCAAAGTCTCAGTGTTTAGAAAAGAATTTTGGAGATGCAGAATAGTCTTCTATTACAAAAAGATGTTTGGAAGATGCTATTTTTAATCTCCAAACGTGCTTTGGGACGCTGAGCATACTGAAGAATGCTGTGTATAGCAGGAAGACCTTTTTGATCCTGCAGTAAGAGGACATTTGAGAAACAAAAAATTAAAAACTTCAGCCAGCTTATGCAGGGAGGTTCAGTTATTGTAGTCTTTGTGACAGACTGATCTAACACTTCACTGACTTGCACAGAAATAAATTTCCATAGTTTGCATTGATAAAAGGGCATAGTGAGACTTGAATCTGTGATTAGCTTTTTCATCGGTTAACATTCCTTCAGCACATTTACAACTTTTAACACACAATCAAGAAAAATTAAGGTTTGAGATTAGAAAATATTTGCTCACATATTGTTAAAAGTTGACCAGTTGACAGTACAGACAGGTATGGTGACATGAAATCAAGGAAGCCTAGGTTAGGATAGTGTGTGCAATATTATTGAAGTTCTGATTTTTGTTGTTTTTCTGCTCTTTTTTTTTTCCTCATATCTATTTGTATCTGGATATTTAAATTGCATGTTTTATCACCTCTTCAGAAATTTCAGCATCATTTTTGTGTTGCAGAACTGCATAGGGGCCAAGGACAATGCTAAAAAAATATTTCTGTTCTTAATAATGTAAGAGTTTGTACAAATGATCTCGGCTGGATGGTGCCTCAAGTAATCCTAGTTATAAATAACTCCTGTTACACAGCTAGCTGTATGCATTTTTATATATTTCATATTAATAAACTGTTATAGGATGCTGGCTAGTAGCCAAAGCTACCTTGTGCTAGCCAGACATTGTCTGTGTCACCCCCCTCCAGTTCCCATTTGAAATTCATTTCTCTTATCTCCCATTTTAGTGAGATCTAAAAAGACATCCAGAAGTCTGGCAGTTCTAAAACGTTTTTGATGAGAACATCATGCTGTAATTCATTCATTTACAGTTGTGAAGGTTATGGTAGCTCTAGATGTCTACCATGATACATTTTTTTAAAACTCTATTTGTCAAGATGCTCTCCCTGTCAAAGACCTAGAAAGAAAGAATGAATAACTTTAGATATATGGCTTTAAAACTTGATAGGCATTTTTGTGGGTATTCTAAAAAGCAAGTTAACGGCTTCTGCACGCACAAAGTTTGTGCAGTTTGAAGTGGTTATCCTAGTTACTTCAGAAATGCTTTTCTCCTCATTTTTAACCAACAGAAGGTGTCACAATTTACTGGTTCTGTCACAGGAAAAAGATGTGGTTGTAAGTTAGACTTCAGTTTAACTTTAAGGCTCATCTCTGGTAGGAAGCTAAGGCACTGGAGTCAGTCCAGATTTCCAGGTTAAGTGGCGAGTCTTTTATTCTTCCTCTCCTGCCAAACCCCTCTTTTTCTTCCCAAGCTGCTTATCTCTCTGCTGTTCCTCTCTCCTAAAAACAGCCATGTTGCCTCTTTTTTTTTTTTTTTTCTCTGTTCCCTAGTACCTACTTCTGGTGTAAGCATTTTCAATCCTTTCATTCTACAGAAATAGTAATATTTAAACCAAAAAATATAGCAAAAATGCCTGAGCAAAACATACTGAGTTCTAATCATGTTATAGCACATTGCACATTTATTATGGAGCTGTGAGCTAAAACCCTTGTGTGTGTTAGCTATAGTAGGGAACTGCCTCAATTGTACCACATGATTACATTAAGTACAATTTGATTTTAAAGGCAGGCAAGAAACGTGTATACTTGAGTAGAAATCTGCTTATAGTTGCACTTGATTTTTCAATTTTTTTTACACCGCAAAGTAAGATAAAATTAGGATTTGCACACTGATTTTTTTTTTTTTTGAAACAGTTTTCTACATGATAGTGTTTTTTAATATATCTGAATAGTAAATTAGAATCATAGAGTCACAGAATAGCTTGGATTGGAAGAGATCTTAAAATCATCTAGTTCCAACCCCAATTAGATTTTTCTTACCGTATTCAAAAGAAAGAAATGCTATGAACTAAGTATCTTTACTTTTCCTTTTAGGAGCACATGATCCTTTGTAGGTTTGCAGATCAGACAGCTGTTCATCTTCCACCTGATCGGAAGCTGATAGGTATGAATTTCTACAGCTATTACTTAAAACATTTTAGTAAAGTCTTTACACTGCTATATAAAGGAATAAACAGTGCTGTGAAATCTGGGTTTCTTCACATTTTTCTCCTTGCTGTTCTGAACTATGGTGTTAAAACTGGTTTCTTTGTTCCTGGTTATTAGCATGAGCCAGAGGGATTGCATTTTACTTTTTTCTTCTCCGCATTTTTCCCTTCTATGAAAAAAGTGAGGCTTTCGTGAACTTCAGTGAAGTCCTTCTATTGCCAGTCCATTTCACATTAAAAGCATTTGCTATTTGTAGCAGTGATTTGCAGTGAGGACCCTTTATGCTGCTTGTAATTGCTGGTAGTAAGCTATTCAGATGGGCGAGTAGCACCAGCTGTAAACAGCAAAACTACATCACAGAATTTAGGCTACATTTGATACAGACAGGCTTCATGGCATGCAAACCTATTCTGCCCAACTTAATACTAAATTTGTAATAATCTTGGAAAACATCCTGAAAATTTTCTGGGACTCTATTTAAATGAGTAATTCTAATTTGACAACTCTGACCAGAGCACAATTTGGCTTGCCCCTTATTGGGGTTACAAGCTTTCCCATTGTGGGAAAGCTTATGCTATAGCTTCAGATTTCTATATTACTGCAATTTTGAATAAGAGTAGCTGCCTTCTTTTGGGTTATTTCCCTGCAGTTAGTGGCAAAAGCAATATCATCCCCATAATTTCAGATCATTGCTTAACTGTGCTCTGAGATAAAGAAGTGCATAAAGTTGGTGGTAATTTCATTACCCACATAGACAGCAAAGTATATAACATAGTATTTAATAATCAGAAGCACAGAAGTTCATATTATGCATAAGTGTACACCTCACTGTTCTTCCACTGCTTTTTCTATTTTTTTTTATCTCAAGAAATAATAAAAAAAAGACTTAAGATTTTGAAAATATGGAATAGGCAAAGCTGTTTCTTCATTACGTGCAAAATTCTAGGTTTTTTTATTCATAAAAGGTTGTAATGTACTCCTGTCTGGTACTAATGTTCCAGTGGAAGCTATAAACTAGACTCCATGTCAGAAAAGACAGAAGGGCTTGAGATCTCTAAGGATATAATGGTGGATTCTTGGCTCGTGTGAACCACACAATCACAGAATGACAGAGGTTTAAGTGATTCTATGACCTCAGGAGATCATCAGGTCCTGCTAAAGCAGGTATTCCACAGTAGGTTGTGCAGGTAGAACTTTGTATGTTCGAGTTTTAGGCCACTAGTCCTTGTCCTACCACTACATGCCATCGAGAGGAACCTGGCCTCATCCATTAGCCTCCCACCTCCCTTTAGATATTTATAAACATTTATTAGATCTTCTCTCAGTCATCTTTTCCCCAGGCCAAACTTTTCCCACGTTATTCAGCCTTTCCTCATACAAGAGATGCTCCAGGCCCTCTATCATCTCTGTGCCCCTCCACAGGACTCCTCCTAGGAGATCCTTGGTTTTTTTCTTTTTTTTTTTTTTTTTTTTTTTTTCCTGGTGAGCCCAGAACTGAATGCAGTAGTCTACGCGTGGCCTCACCAGGATGGAGCAGAGGGGGAGAGGATGCCCTCCCTTGACCTGGTGGCCACAATCTTTTTAATGCACCCCAGAGTACCACTGGCCTTCCTGGCAACAAGGGCACACCACTGTGCCATGGCCAACCTGTTGTCCACCAGGACCCCTAAGGACCCCTAGGTCCTTTTCTGCAGTGCTCCTCTCCAGGAGGTCATCCTCTGCCTGATATTGATGCACGTGGTTATTCCTCCCCCACTTACTAAGCATATGAAAGCAGTGGAAGCAAATAATCATGTTTTTCAATAAGACTTGTTCAAAGAATTTTGATCATTTCCTATACTAGCTGCAGAAAAAGAAAGAAACACAGGTACTAAGATGACAGTATTTTACAACTTGTCTGTTCTGCTATCATCGTGGTATTTGTGAATGGAAAAAAAATCAGCGTTCAGGTACCAGTGTAGCAACAGGAATTTTCTCCTGCTGTTTGCTAGATGGACTGAAAGTTGGAAGAGGACTCAACATCTTTTAAAGATTGTAACTGTTACCTTTTCTCTCTCTGAAACTGTAATTTTTTTAATCACAAACATAACTTCTATGTTCTTTTTCCTGGCAAAGACCAAACACAAATCATTTTTCCCTCTTCCCAGACAGGAAATGTCATTGCTTTTTATGTTTTAAAGAATGGTTGTTGCTTTATTTTTCCCCTTAAGGTTCTAGGTAACGCTTCTCAGCTGAATTGAAAACCATTCCCATTCCATTTAACTATTTCAGCTGTGAAACTCGATGTTGGGCTGATTTGTCATGTTTGCAAAAAACTTAGGATCAACTCAGATTAGTGTTGCAGCCATTGTGAGATTTTGTTTATGTCTGTGCAATGCATAATCAGATATTGAGAAGCCTCTGCAGATTTCATTTAATGCAAAATATTTCTAAACAACTGAAGGCTTTTTATTTTCAGTTGTAAATGATAATGGCTTGTTCTACTTTTAAGAATAGTATTGTAAAATGTATTTCAGCAATTATACAGCCTCAGTAAACTAACATAATTTTGTTTAATTACCTAAAAGCCCCTAAATAAGCTGCACACAAAGTACAGCATTATAGCTCCCCTCACAAATTGGAGGCTACCACCAAAGTAGAATCAAAATGTCATTATCTTGATGAAGTCAAAATAGTGAATTCAGTTGAGAAGGAAAAAATACTTCTGGCCATCAGCTCACTGTGGAAAGAGAGGAAAGACTCCACTAAACATTGTATTGAAGTGTGATGTGCACCAGCTGTCCTGAAATGCAAAGATACTAGGGGACATGTTCATGCCAACTACCTTAAGCTTGCACAGATGCTTACCAGGTGCAACCAAATTCCATATATATTGAAGGGAAATAAATAAGCAAGTAAGAGAGTAGTTTAGAATACCTGACTTCTGTCCTGATGATGAACTGAATATGAATTCTCTTTATGAGTACTGATCTCAGTCCAAAAAATACATAATTTTGCAATTCTTTCAAGAAAGAGAAAAGGGACAGTAATATTGGCTTTGAGAGTGGCTTGGCGACTGTGTCAGCCAGTTCCCTCAGGACTCTGGGATGCATCTCATCAGGACCTTTAGACTTGTGGATATTCAGGTTCCTCAGGTAGTCACAAATCTGATCTTTGCTCACAGTTTCATTTATGTGTCTTCACATCATCTACACTGGATAACTATTCAGTATTTTCTTCCTTCCTTGCTTGTTAGTAACCAAAGATTTTCAGATTTTAGATCAAATTGTGGTAGGAAAACAACTATGGTTATAAAGGAGTAAGGATTCAGCAACTCAGGAGCTGAGGGACAAACTAGCTGTTTTCTTCCTGTGGCTTTTATTTTAATGCACACACTCTTCTGCAAGTTTTGGGAATACTTAAAAATAGCTGTGCCTATTATATTTCTCCCTACGTACAGAGTTAATAATCCTTCTGAAGAACGTTAATAACTGAAGTTTACAAGATGCAGATGTGATTTAGAACTATTAATGCTTGTCTATTTGAAGTAAAACAGATTAAGATAGATTTTAAAGCAGATTTGGAACTTTTTTTTGATGACTTACTGATGTTTCGTCTTAAAATTGAAGTACATATTTCTGATAATGCTTGCGTATTTTTAGACTTTCTGTGCTCTCCTTTCCTCTTTTTTTTTCAGGAAAGCAGTGTATGGGGCTTGTGGATCTTGATCGAGCATGGGCTGCAGAAAGATGTAACTACTCTGTCCAAGTTACATCGATGGAGCCAGAGAGCTGTTCTCCAAAGAACAATATGTTTGTGGGCACCCCAGTTTAGAGAATGAAACTTGACGTTGATCATAAATCTTCAATGCATAAAAACATACAGCAAATACAAGCATACTTGGAAACCAGGCATCATGCATCTTGAACCCATCGTGTTTGGAAAAGGAAGCAGCATGAGAAGTTTTAAAAAGTGAACTGCATGCAGAGCATTGCAGATTGTAATGTGTCATTAAGCAACTTTAGGTTCTCATAGTGAGAAGCTTCTCTAACAATGGTCCATAGAATTGCATCCATCTGCAGAAGCTTAGAAAAAGGAGGAAGAAGGCTTAGAAGGGAAGGTCATTTCCTTTTCAGTAAAGCTGTCTTGGCTGCTTCCAAATTGCATTCATGTTCAAAACTTCATTTGTGCTCGTGGGCAGAGCAGTTATCAGCAGGTAATGCAGTTCACTAGAGGGAACAGATTTATGGTGTAGTGATGGAAAACTGTTGCAACAGTGACGAAACAGTGATCAGATGAAACTGATGCAACAGGTGTTGGCTAGATTTTGCTAAAGAATGCCATACTATTTCATCAAGATTCTTAATACAAATTCTTCAGAATGCTTTCAGCATCACTCTGCATATAATTTGTATTCCAACGTAATGCTTTTAAAAATGATGTAAATTTTTTACCTTTAGATATTGCACAAGAATTCTGTACCCAGTCATTGGAAAGTGGGGGGGGGAGGGGGGGGGGGAGGTAAAGAGAGCAAACCCTTATTTCTCTGTCCTCCAGATTATAGAAGCTAACAGTGATGTCACAATGATGGTTAGTTCACTGCCACCTCTGCTAATTGAAATGGATTACTTTCCATTTGAAAGAGACTTGCTGTCAGATGCAATTTTAAAAAGAAGTTCTTGTGTCCATATATGTCATCTTTATTTACTTTTATATTCAATTTAAATTTGGAAGAAGTTGCAGTTGTGGAATTATTTGAAAAGCTCAATCATAGACATGTTACCATTAAATGAAAATAAATGTTCTTCTGTGTTTGGGTTAGTATGCAGTTTCCTACCCTACTTTAAAACTCTGTTCACACTGTCACAGCAAAAAAAGCTCATAACAAGATATTTCTTGTATGTTTGTGGGTTTCATACACTTCCAAATTCTGCAGTGGTTTAATTTAAATATATCTGAAGTTTAATCAGCATATGTAGGAAAGAGAATTACAAACAGCAACAGGTATTGGAGGAAAAGAAAGGATCGCAATATACTTTATTCTTTATGAAAGCTCTTTCTAAGATATCTAAATATTTGTTTTAATGTGAAGATTGAAGGAAGCTGCACTCTTATTTGGAAGCACGAAGGTAAGCAAATAGGTATTAATTCATACCTGCACTGTGAATTCTTGAAAATAATGTAGTGTTTTTTTCTGCAATTTTCTATAGTTAGAAGAGAAGGTAGGGATTGGGAGATTGCATAGCTAGTATAAAACACTTGGCAATATCAGTTGTCTTTGGAGGTTTTGCTCAGAGATACATTTGCTAAAGAGAACTGTTTGTAAGTTAGAACTATGTCAAATCTGAACATTATTCACGTTAATTTATTTGGATCTCCAGATTGTATATCTGGAGTGAGAAAATTTCTTCATTACTTTTTTGTGATGAAGGAAGGACAATATTTTAAAAATGATGTAAATTTTTTACCTTTAGATATTGCACAAGAATTCTGTATCCAGTCATTGGAAAGTGGGACATGCAAAACTGAAATCAAGTTTATTTTTTTCTTCATTTGCAGCTATTTCCCTGATAAGCCATGTGTAGGGAAAAGTATTTAGGCTAGTTTTATAACAAATTAAAATCATGCAGGTCATTTCTGAGTGAAGCAATTAGTTTTAAAACTTCATAGGTGTCAAGCATTGTATTTCTTAATTAGTAACTCAAAATTATTTTACTCAACTATTTGAGTTTCTCACATGTTTTTTTCAGATGTGCTACTTGAATGCTTCAGTTTATGCAAAGTGAGTGATACTATTGGAGATTTCCTTGTTAACTGATTAAATAATCAGTGATTCTAGAGATTAAATTATTGACTAAAGGTTCACTGTTTCCTCTTTAGACTGTTTCACTTGACTGTGCTGATTTTTCATGAGTTTGTACAGCATCAGCTGAGATGGAGCCCTTGGAACAGGGCTAAATGATACAGTTGCACTAATAATGAAGACAACTATTAATTTTAGTGTTTACCATTTTAAACATAAACACTTCATGATCATAGAGGAACTTGTTACGTGAACTGAAATGTACCTTGTTACCAAGTTATTCTTTTTTGTTGGTCATCCTTAAGTGAAAAAGTTCCTTGAATTTTTAGAATTAGAATGGCTCTTATGCAAGTACCTGTGGGTTGGAATCTTGGCTGCACTGGACGTGGCAAGCTCTCTGTGATGTTGAATACGTTATGTTTTCATCTCTGACTTTAATGTATATGGCACCTGACTCTTTAATTACTTCAGTATACTAAGCCATCATGATGTTTAGACTCCAGTATTTGTTTAGTTCACAGCAGGTATGTCAGCACACAGAGAATCTATTGCCAATTGTTTTTTGGCTGATATTGCCATGTTTTTTTCTTTTTAATTTAACATTATCCCTTCTTTTCAGTGGGTATCTTTTTGAGTTTGGAATTTGTTTATCAACACCAGTGCCCAATATGGTATTTGTAAACTGATGAGGATGGAGTTACGTTTCTTGAAGTTAGAAAAAAAATCTATGTTCTGTCTGTATTTGGAATCACAGTGCAACTGAATGAGTGGTGAACTCAGCAGAATCTTAATATGTGGGTTCTAAAATAATTTAAATAATGGTCTTGGTTAAAAAGATGGCTATGAAATTTGGGGCAATTGCAGGGTAGCTGCAGAAGCATTAGGCTTAGGTAAAACACACAAAAGAAAAGGCATCTTCATTTCTTGGATGTGTCCCCTTCATTGGCAGAAAACAAGATCTAATTTTAGAAAGTGTTCTTAATATTTCTGAGCACCTTATCCACCATAAACGTTAGTTGACATTGAAATATTTACACTTTTTTCAGTCAAGAGTAATTACTTTATCTTTCTATTAATATTTCTATTTCATATCATTATATGATATAAATTACTCTCTCCCGGTGCTACTTTTCCAAAGTTGACTTGTTCTCTACATCCTGGAACAGCATTCCATACATGCTTTTAATTGTTGACAACTTCTGAGCATTAAATGTTGACTTAAAATAATGCACCAGTGTAGTTGGTGCTTTTTATTCGAGTATGTTGTTGTAACTCTAACATTTCTAACATTTATATTATGTTTGCTGTGTTTGGTGTTGTAACATTAGATGTAATTTAACGTAGCATTTTGACAAGATTTTGACAATTTATGAAGGTACAGTAAGTTACTATGAACTGTTGTCAGTATCACTAGTATCTAGTATTAGTAGAGCTCTAACACCTTCAAATGTAGCATTATAATCCTCAGTTAAATTAAATAGGTGTATCTGTCCAATAATGGATGCAGGGGACAAAGGAAAGTCGGTTTCATTTATTTCGTTAAAGCAATAACGAGGAAAAGGCTTATTTAGGTGAAACAGTGTAAGAGTTAATTAATCTCTGCCATGTAACAGTCTTGATTACTAGATTTCGATGTGTTTCCTGGTGCTGCTGTTTCTTTTTTTCTTATGCTACTGTTTAGAGACAACAGAAATGATGCTGAAGACCTCAGCGTGATTCCTATTACAGCTGTATCAAGCAGCAGTTTTTCAACTGTTTGGGATTGATGTGCCAGAACAGATGTTCCTAAAACAAGGTTGCAGGTAAGAAAAGAGATAAATCTTGTGTTTTATGCTTTGTGTTTGCAGTTCATAGCTGTTTACTAAGGAGGCTACAGAGTTAAATGGAAATAAGCCATATCAGGTTGGAAATCTTCCAAGACTCCTCATTCTGTGATTTTCCAGGAAGGGAAGTGAGGGTGACCTGCCTGTGATTCCTCATGTTGTACTTCTTGCTTTAGTATTTGCCTTTCTGAAGCCACTGGGGAGCCTCTCCTGTTTCACAACCTATTAAAGAGGAGTCTCATGAAGGTTTCAGACAGTTCTCTCCATACTATCAGATGCATCCTGTCTAGTCCTTTGGACTTGTTTTGGTCAGAGAATGGTTTTCAAGAGGGAGAAATAGGCTGGAGATATGGTATGATGGAAATGTTAAATCTGGAGGAAATGAAGTTAACTGACATATGAAATAAATATGAACAAGACTAGAACTCACTTTTAATTTACTCATTCAAAAAAAAAAAAAGCTACAGAGTAACTACACTGTTGAAAAAGTCTGATTCTTATCAGATGTTTTGCCTGATACTTTCAATACAGCCAATGTAGTTTCAGTGTAAGCAGAGGAGCAGTGCAAATGTGCGAAGGAAGGTTGAGTTGAGTAGGCAGTAGTTATCTGAGATACTCCAGCTGTGGAACTCAATCCTTCTAGCAATTGTGTCTTGCTCCCCATCCCAGCATGTTTTAAGATATTTTTATCTGTGTTCTTTTTCTGGACTGGGGACCATTTCTGGCTTACCTGTGGCTGTTTGAACTAATCTAAGAGCTTTGCCTGTTTTTGTTTTGATTTATTTTTGTGATAAGCTGACCTACTCCTTGGTTGCATTGACTGTATAAAAATGCGTATTAGAAGACATGTAAGAGGCCAAGAAAAACACATAGGTGATTTTAACAGCTTATACACAAAGAATCCTATTGTTTTGCAAAGAAAATACAAAACTGGTGTACTAGAATAATGTAATCAACTTAGAGCTTTCCACAGAACTCCAGGGGTACCAATAAGTTTGTAAGTGTCTGGGTATGCATTTTTATAATGTTGTATAATGTTTCTCTGTGGCATCTCTGTTCAGCCAGTGGAATTCCCCATCACAAATTCTCCCTGAGCCAAGATTTCAAGATTTAAATCACGCTTTTAAATAGAGCTTGTTAAAAGCAAAACAAAACAAAAATGGATTGCTTAAGTTATCCATAGTTAAAAGAGACAATAGTGAAGGATCGTGGTGGATAGAAGCTTCCTGTTTTAGAGCTTACACCAACAACTTTGGGCCACCCGCACTCCTTCAACAGCAGAGTTGCCCTTTTCTTTGAGGTCTCTGGTCAGGACTAGTATTGGCAACCAGAACAATCAGAGTTCTGAATTGCTGTTTTAAATCCCTGGTGCCACCATTTAATTAAGTGACTGACTTCTTAAAATCAACTTTTACTCAGTCTTCTTCAGCTAATAAGAGGCTACTGAATTGCACAGCTTCTAGTTATTATGGTTTTTCATCAGCTATTATTGTTTTTCATGCACTTTGGCATAAACTGTAGGTTTATTTCGTGGATAGATAACCTGATTTCATACTCATGCTGTGTTAACAGCTCCTGAGCTATGATGCATATATATTACTGCAGCTCAATATAAGCTTGGATGACATCATGAACAGATGATAACTTCTGGTCTGTTGTACTACCATTGCTTTCTTAAACAGAATCACATAAAATATAGACAATTCAGATTGTCTAAGAGGCGAGGAGATAAAGTAGATATATGTATTTCTGTGCACTGCTTTTGCATGCTTTTAGTTAGTTTTGTAGAAGTAGCTAATGTTTGGCACCATGAAGGTTGTTTTTATTCGTTTGGCATGTTACCGTTCAAATACCCAGTTAGTGTGGTCACCTACTATAGAAATAGTTAAACAATACTGTAAATGGGCATGTTCTCTTTGTTAGGATGATTGCTGACACAGAGTTCTTTTCATTAAGTAATTTGACCACAGCCATCTCTTTACTTTGGAAAAGACAGAGGAAAAAAGCTCTTGCAAATATATTTTTCTCTCGGTTTTCATATTTGCAGTGCTTGTGTAGGGGATATAATTAGAATTTCAGAATAAATTACCCAAGGTATTGGATGAAAATCAAGACTCAGATAAACGTTTAATTCCTCCTTTTTTTGCATTTGACCATCATACACAAACATTTGGCTATAAATGGATGCCTCATCCTTGTTAGAGTAACATTTTGTATTCAAAGTAGGAATCTGGAAAAGAAAATTTTTAAGTGATTTATGCAATTTGAAACCTTCAGTTAGTTTACAAATCTCTTTTACAATTGGATTACTTTTATATGCTCTGTCATAAATACCAAAAAGCCCTCAAAATAAAATGTGTTCCAGAATAATCCTTACTGAGAGTTTCCAATTGCAGCTTTTAGCCCCTAATAATCTTAAACTAGCAGGATATCTGTACATGATTAGTATACACAATAGCTGCTGCTACAAGAATAAATACTACTGACATGTATGCTGTCAGTCTGGAGGGCATAAACCTTCTAATTGATTTTGTGTTAGCACCTACCTTGCTTTTAAGAAGTGAGGAGATTCAAGTTCTGAGAGTAACACGGCCTCACTGTGTGTTCTTACTCAGAATTTGCTGGTGTGTGTGGAAATTACGAGAAGGTTTATTTTAAACTTGTAAAGGGTAGTCAGTTTTGTTAGCATTCTTCAAGATTAGGTGCACATCTTTTTCATCTGTTAACCATGAGGATATGGACAAATATGTGCAAAAGATTGCTATGATGTAATACCTGCTTCCATGTACAGACAGCACTCTATGCAGTGCAGAAAGCACTGTTTTTAAGTGGACTTAATCCGATTGCTTTCTGTTCCAACATGTGTTAAATGTGTTCCTTTTTCCTTTTGTGACCACTGCTTTTAGTTTCAATGAAAGTACAAACTGAGTACTACTACCAGTCTAATTTTCTGATGGCATTCTTTAACTCCACGCAAGGGAAAAATGGCAGCTTGTTTATCTGTGGATGCCCTCTGCCTTTGAGAGCTGACAGTTCAGAAGGGGCACTGTTACTCTACTCAGACCATTGCAAAAGATTTTTGAGTAGTTTATGCTATAATTCTTGAAAGAAGGTAGAGCTTTTTATAGACACTTTACTATCTGTCTTTCAGTTCTAATACCTCTCCTGCTGGACCAAGCTCAGTTATCAGAGTTATGCATGTATTAGAAGTAAAAAGACAAGAACAAAATGTATTTTCTTGAATGTGTCAGCAAACAACCTTTATCCCTTTGTTTTTGTTCACAGAACAGTTTATTAATTCGTTTATTAATTCTTTTATTAATTCTCTTACCTGGGTATTCTGCTATTTAAAGCTCTGTAGAGCTCTCTAAAATTGGATTTTTTTTGTTTGTCCTAGAATATTTTGTCATTGCCTGTAAAGCAGTTTTGATTGAAAACTGTTGATAGATTTGCTCCAGTGTATTTCTTAGATTTTTCCCTCTCCTTTCATGAAACAGTCACAATTCATTTTCTGTTCCTGAAACTTTCTTACTTTTGTTATTGCAGACCTTCTTCAATCCTAATGAAAAAACTTCTAGTTTGGAGCTCCCAGTCCATCTCAGCTAGAGCTACTGTGTTTCTCTACCTTAAGAAAATCTCAGTTAAGGAGCATGCTTGCTTATTTAAGACTGTTGAAATCCGTATCCAACTGTGCATTAAATACTGATCCAAATTAACTGTTTCCCCTCAAAAAGTATCCATAAAAACCTATAGAATTGTTTAAAAGTGTTATTTGGAGTTATGTATTGGTTTTGAATATAGAGCTTTAAGAATATAGTAAGATTATACAAAGTAAGATTGAATGCTGCTGTGTCATTTGAGCAGACTGTAGAAGAATCAGAAACTGTTTACCAGACCAGGTAGATAGCCCTGAAACTCCTTAATTTCCTTTCATACCGAGCACTTAAGCCTATCTTAAATCTTCTCCATCCTCTTACCACTCACATTGTAATCTGAAGACGTGAATTTAATGGACTTCTTGAAGTTTTTTAAGTGCTGCATAATGAAAACCACCAATAAACTTTGTAATGCTCAAAGGCATTAAAAGGCTCACAAGCAACTACGTATGCGATAAATATCATAGCAGTCCTGTGCTGTATGCAGCTGTTAGAGACTATACGTGATGGGATCTGTCTCGCTTTTGACTTTCAGCGGACAGGAAACTTAGTGATATATGTTGTTAGTTTCACTGAGGTATTTGATTTTACAGGATCTGAGGACCTGACCCGGGATTATCCCAGTCTGTTACCATTATATTTGCTAGAATATGTAATATTGGACTCACTGCACAGAGGGGTAGTCTCCATTCTTGAAGGTGCTCAAAATCTTTGTCTTGGGCCAGAAGATCTATACAGCTGTACTTGAGCAGGGGTTGGGACTAGATGGCATCCAGAGAACTCTTCCAACCTCAGCCGTTCTGTGGTTCTGTGAAACAATGGAAGCAATAGAAGTTATCATCTGTCCACCCTGTTTGAACTTCTGAAAGTTCTTTTGGGTATTGCAAACATCTTTTCACCACCTGTAGTAGGCTTTCCTGCCTACTAGCTCTGCTTGCCCCACATCTCAGAACATACTAGGAATTTTTCATATGTCAAAACAAGATGTAAATTAAATAAGCAATACAATGAATTAGACAAGCAATTCTTTTTCTTGATAACAGCAATACAAACTCATTTATGTCAGTAGTCCTAAGTTCAATTACAAGCAACTAGTAACAGAGGATGCATCTCATTACACAACTATATCTCAGCTCATACAAGTGACATGACAATGCCTGAAATCAAATGAGATGGCAAATATGAGGACCCAGAGTATTTTATATAACTTGACCTAATTTATCCCACCTTTGTCAGAATCTGTAAAGCAGTTCAGGTTCAGTATGACAAAGAACAATCCAAAGAATTGGGTTGAAGTAATTCTCTATCATTTCTCTCTGGAAAGGCATTGTCAGGCAGCATATCTATGTTAATATAAAACTGCAACTTTTTTTTTTTTTACCCCTAATTTTGGCAATGAATCCATGGCATGGAGATAACAACAAAGTTACAGAAACTGTTATAATCAAGGCTGATTTCTTAGCCTACTGTAAAACATTTTCTTTGGTTCTGCAATTACCTGTGTTTTTTCTTGTTGCAAGGAATGTGTTTCATGAGCAGAATCATTTGAATCCATGCTGTGCCAGATTAATTTCATTTGCTTCTTTTGACAAAAAAAACCAATTCTGATTACTTTTCAGACTGGTTTACATTCTTACATGTTAAAATTCTTAAGCAGCCCAAAAAGTCATAGCTTGCAGTCTGAGCATATGAAGGTTGAGCAGAAAGAGAAAGCTCATGAAGTCCAGATAATATACAGAAGAACATGCTTAATTAAAGATAGTTCACATTACAACTGAGGTTGAGAACATCTTCATGGAGATCTCAACATAATATTGCATTTTTCTTTTGTTACAGTTAGAGCAGTAAGTATGAGGTTAAGTTTGGTTTCAGCTCATGTCCTTGTGGTTTTTGCATTCTTAGCAGCTCTTTTTATTGTGATGTTCTGTGTAACATATGTGATGCTGTTCCTGTTTTGTTTTCTATATATTTTCGCTTAGTTACAGATAGTAATTTGATGATTTTTTTTCTTTTTCTTTAAGAATCTGTCATCAGCCTTTAATATTGCTGAACGGAATGTTGTTATGCACTTCATGCCCATGAAAAAGACAGTAAACTGTTGATTATGAGCATTCCATAGTATGTATTTTCTTATCATGTAAGTAATATTTTTTTATTAATAATCTGCTGATCATTCCTAAATGGCTTCCTTTTGTCTCAGTTCTCATCCCTCATGCTGACCGCTAGGTGTGTATGCATGTAGCCCATGAAGGTGATGATGAAATTGTGATGCATATATCAGTTTTCTTGCACTGAAGTATTCTGTTTTCCTAAGGATAGGAAACAATGTGAGGCATTGGCTGCACGGGGTAAAACTAGACTTGGGGAGTTGTAGTATGACCTGCAAAACAGGCCATAATCTGTAGGATTTGTATTCAATTTATTCTATTATGAGAACAGTAGAATCTTACACTGATGAAAAACCGTGTTACAGAAGTGTGACTGTTGGGCTGCTTGGGAATCAGCCCTGCATCCTTTTCAGCAAACCCATCTGGTTTGTTGTGACAACTTTTCCAAAGGCTGATTGAACTGCAGCAATGAATGGGAGCTAACTGGCTGAGCCAACCAGGAGCAGACAGCAATGATGCTAATGTATTGTTGGAGGCATTTTTTTTTTCAGTGCTGACTGCACAAAATAGTGTGTCAGTCATTTATTCGGCCTAAAGCTTTCTCTATTCCTTCTCCTTTTTAGACAGTGTCAGAAGCCACATGCGTGGTTTTTTTGCTCAGTCTGTGAAGGCATTCACAATTGTTTCACTCAGACGTAAGGACCCATCTCAGGTCTGTCTCTGTGCCAGTCTGTATAAAGTGGGTCAGTGCTAAATATTTCTCAAGCTCGTGTTCTCTAATAGTTGCATCACCTTCACTGCTGGTGTTACTGAGAGGTGTAGGATACACAAGGCTTCCATCAGAGCAGGAAGTCTGCCATCATTTTCTGAAGTTGACTGTGCTGCCCTTCACTGTTCTGATGAACACGTCTCTTATGCCAGTCACAGATTTTTCTGCGTTCAGTGATTGTGTCTTGAGTAGAACCAATCTCTTATAGGGTAATGTTAAGTTTGGGGGATATTTCTCATCCTCAATGCAAATCACCTTGGTACAAAAATTGATCAAGTGGCCATATGTTCAAAAGATATATACAGACTGGAATAGGGGAATTTTCCATTCAAAGCCCAGAAAGTTATTGTGTGTTTAGAGGGAAAATAAGTACTTCATCCTATAATAAAATACAGGAAACTTCAACACAAATTCCACTCTTAGTTTTAAAGAAGGATCAAGTCTGTGTGGAAAAAGCTTGCTTCAGAAAGCAAATTAATAAGATGTGACATGGGAGGGAGGGGAACATTTAGAGGCTTTTGAATTGGTATTTCCAGTGCCATAATGTCATTTAGTGACTTGGAATGGTGTCATTGTTGTTAACTTCCTTAGCCTCAATGAGGGTGAAATACTTGGAAAGAAGGATGGGTTTGTGGTTTAAATGTGAAATTGGAAAACAGGAGATTTATTTTTGGTTAGATGAGAGATAATTTGATTTGGGGGAAACATCACTTTCTGTTTCTTAATATCTGCTTATGAAAACTGGAGATTCACAAAGATTATTGCCTGATTCATCTGAATAGAGGATCAATGTAATGTATTCTAAGACCCAAAGAAGGAAATTAATATTAAAAAGAGTCAACTAATGCCAATAAAAGTTAGTTGACAGTAGATTGGCCTAAGGCAGTTACTATTGTGATTGTTTAATTCACAGCTACCTGTAACAAATGAAGGTAACATTTGAAGCTGGTTCTGTGATATTTGTTATATTTACTGCATTCCAGTACCTACTATATCTAGTAGTATTTGCCATTTAAAAATATCTACACTGCTATCTTTACAACTCTTTTTTTCTTAATATTGTCTGATCAGTAAATACTAAAGAATATTCTAGAAACTCCAAAAAGCCAAAACAAACAAAAAACCACAGACCCAAACCCAGCCAAGCAAAATGAAAGCTAACAAGCATACTGCCTTCATTTCACCAGGTGTGTCAGACTCTTCCTCTGCTCTCAAAATAGCATATCTTGAGCAAATTTAGGGTCTTAATATTCAAAGAGGAGTCGCAATCTGAACCCAATGAATCTGTGACACTGGAAGTCCAAGATGGGGATCAGAGCTGATAGTGTGGTTTCTTGAGGACAGGATACACAAGTTCTTTGTGATGTGGCATCACAGGATCTTTCTAAGGGAATGGGGAGGAGTAAATTAAGCATAGTAAGCATTAAACGTCTTTTAAGACCTGTCTGCACCTTCCTTTTTTGATTGCTGCATGCATTTTGAGTCTTTCATATGGAGGAGAACAGCATTACTGTTTGAAATACCTTGCATTTTCCTCCATGTTTCTGCTTCGTTGTTGCTGATTTGCAGTGAAAATCATGGTTCATGTTGCACTCAACAAATCGTCTTTGAAAGAGATTCCTTGGACACTTGTTCCTTTGTCCATAATCCTCCACTTCATCTGCTTGGTATGTGCTAGTCATCTGTCTGAGTGCTTGATGCATTCCTATTGGGCATGTATTACTAATGTCTTGCTGAGCATCATGTCAGCCACCCCTGTGACTTCAACATTTGTGATGCTTTCGTGCTGCTTCGTTAATTGTAAGGTATGAGGGAGTTTCTCTGACTATTTCCATGATTTCTCCATCTTCTATGTGTTAGTTTGATACACACCCTCACAGTGTGTACAAGTAAGAGTACACAGTGTACTCAGTGTACAAGTAACTTGTACACAGTGTGTGTACAAGTAAGAGCATGGAAGGCAGCTTTGTACGCTGTTAATTTGTCAAAGATTTGATTCCTGTACTTATTCACTCAGTGTCCTGAATATGAATAACTACACTGTTAAGAATACTCCATTTAGATCAATAAATCATTGCCAAAACAAATGAATTTGTAAATGGCTGGATGTCCAGTCCTGCTGGTGGGTATGGAAGTGCAGTATGTGATCTTCCAGTGACTGGTTAATTGTTTTTTCAGACTGGTATTCCAAAAGCAGCAACAGTTAACCAAAAGCAGACAATCCTAATTGAAGTAGGCACCATGTCTGACCAGCACAGTTATTGACACACAAGAATGCCAGAGAGACTGCGGAGGAAATCTTAAATACTGAGTGCAGCCTGGACAGATTAAATGATCTTACCACCATTTGTGAGTATACATGATTTCAAAAAGTAGCACGTGCTTTAAAGTTGCTCTGTACTTAAGTACCACCGGGTTTGACTTTACAACACGTCCTCTTGGACGCTGGAAGGAAAGTGTCAGGTTGCCCTACACCTTCATTCACAATGCAGCCAAAATGTTGCTTTTGGCACCTGTCCTGAATTTGGCCGCAATGTAATTTGTGGATATTTTCCTTCTGCGTGTTGGAAAGATACAGCCGGATGCTGGTACCAGAAAGAAATCCCTGCGGTTATCTTAAGTAGGACTTCTCCCTTTTTGCCCATAAAATCTTGACAACAAATTAATCCTGCAAGGGCTGTGGGCTGATCCCTCATCACGTATCTGAGTGGGGGAAAAAAATAATTCAATCAGTCAAGAGCTGGAAATCAGCTCTGTTTCAGCAAGAATCTAATCTAAGCCAGATGCTCCCCTGTCTTTCCCGAATGCTACTGTGTTATTGCATGGGTTATCAGCCTTCTATAGATGTGAATGGAAGGAATGGCATTTGGTCTTTGGTGTAGTTTTCATGTCTAGCTCAGTTCTCCATGGGGTCTGCTGTCTCAGCACAGGTAACAAACACCTTGCAGAATTATGAGCTTTTAACTTTTTTTTTTTTTAATCTGTCTGGATGGTATTGGATTGATACTGTGGACAGGAGCCTTAGCACAGGGAAATTGGGGTCCTGAAAAAATAATGGAAGGGTGGAGAGTTTTCTGCTGAAGATTTCAGTAAGTGGTAAAACTGCTCTGAGAAGTGTAATTTTATAAAACTCACTAGCTCAATTCATCCCTTGTGCAAAACGTCTTTACTACTGTCATAACCACAGTGTTGCTTGTATATCTGTGAAATGTTATAAAGGTGCAAAATACTCTGAGCAGAACTTCCAGCTCAAAGCTGAAGCCTGAAATCATATTTTAGGAAGCTGGCATCTAAGTGCTCCCTGAAGGGTTTGGCTTTGTGTTACAGCACAAACTGGAAGGTCTTTGTTTTCTGGGTCTAAGCTGTGTGAGACTTGTAGCACCAGCTGACGAGATTAGCTGTGTTGCATGCACACATCAAAACCAATGCTACAATCTACGGGGATCTGTTGGCCCATCTGTCTGTAATAATCAGAGCACTGTGAGTGGTTTTGACCACTAAATTGGAGACAAATTGTTATTTAGCGTCCCCCAGAACGTCCCCATGGCAGTAGTTCATAGAAACCAAGCAGACATGGCTGCCATCTTTTAGTGCTTTAATGTGGAACAGAGCTGGAGTCATCCATGTTGGTAGTGCCATGTGGTGCACAGGTCCTGCTTGAACCTCTGGTTTCTTTGGCTGGGGCGAGGGGCACCTGGCCACATATACTAACATCAGAGCTATTAAAGGAAACTTTGAGCCAGAACAAAGCAAAGAACAAGTTGTAATCCTCGTGAAAAGCGTTGTTCTGGAAGAACCGCGTTTGGCAAAAGTAAGCTGAATCTTAATGCTCTTACCTATCTATGCCCGCGGACTCTGCTCGTGGCGAGGGGCGGGGTGGCTGTCGAACCTCATGTGATAACCGCTCCTTCACAAAATCGAAGCTCTGCCTGTGCTCTACCGTCGGTGCCCGTTGTTCTCCCCTTGTCGTGCGAGGAGGGAGGGGGTCGCAGGGCGGCTGGGGGAACGAGGCGGCGCTGAGGCGCGGTCCCGCCGCCAGGTGCCCCTCAGCGGGAGGCGGGCAGCCCGCCCTCGGGCGCCCCTAACGGTCATGGGCGGCACGGCCGCTCCTCGGCGGCACCTCCTCCGCCCGACAGCGAGACGGGCGGGCGGCGCACAGGGGCTCTCCGCTGCCGCTCCGAAGCTCTCGCGGCGCAGCCGGGGCGTGCGGTAGCCGTGGTACCCTCAGCACCGCGGCTCGTCTCTAGCACCGCAGCTCCCCCCGCAGCGGCCGGCCCGCGTCGCTGGGGAGCCCCGCCGGCCATGGAGCTCTCCGTGCGGCTGCTGCTGGCCGCCTGCCTCTCCCTGGGGGCGGCCGGAGAGTTTGACAGAAGGTAGGGGCCGGCCGCGCGAGGCGAGCGCCGAGCGGGGGTTGCCGCGGGAAGGGGGCGCGGGCCGTGCCCCGGGCGAGCTTCGGCAGTCCCCGGGGTGCGAAATGGCGCCGGGGGGTCCTTGTCGCACCCGAGGCCGTCTCCTCAGCTAGGCGGGGCGCCCCGGAGCCGGCGGCCGCAGGACGGGGCCGGGGGGGCGAGCGCGGGCACCGCATCGCCCTCTCCTGCCCGGGGCCGTGCCCGTGCTCGGCTCCGGGGCGTCAGCGCCGTCACGACTGCAGAAAGTTGGTCGCTGCAGCGGGGTCGCGTTCTCTCAGGATTAAACGCGAAGCGCTTCACGTGCTGCGAAAATAAAATCAGTCTATTGACGCCTCGAGGCACTAGAAACAGAATACGGCGGAGAACTGCGACTCAAGTTTTAACACGAAGCCGGGTGAGAGCGGCCGCGGGGCGAAGAGAGGAGAGCCGAGCCCCTGCGCGGGGCCGGAGCGTCAGGTGGGGCGCGCGGCGCGGGCTCGTGCCGTGCTGGTGCGCGGGGCAGCGCCCTGCTCGCTGCCTTCCCGCCTGTCGCTGAGGCGCGCTGACAAGTCACGGCAGCGCTCTGCCGTCGCCCAAGGCTGCGCTGCCTCTTTCCCTTTAGTTTTTATTTACGTCTCTCTAGTTCTCCCTTTGTATTTATTTACCGTGTAACGTGAAGCTCGTGTTTTGATTTTTTTCTTTTTTCCTCCTCCCTTCAAGTTTTAGTAAGAAAATTTGGTGACGTATCGCGAAACAAATCAATGCTGAAACTCCGGATGGTGGTTAATTGCGTGTTATAGATAATTTCACAAGTCTGCAACGATTTAATTGCGACCTGTGAGCGGCAGCAGCGAGCACACTGCGAAACGTGTCCGTTGTTTCAGGTGGTACAAAGTTACGCCAATTATCTTCTGCCTAAAGCTATGTCCAATGTCTGAACAACACGCTGCATTCGTAACAGAAATATCACAGGCTCAGGTCAGAGCACTTTACCAGAAAAAGAAGTGTTTTGTTGTTATTGTTGTGAAGTTCAGAATGATTTTAGTTAGCTGCTTCCAAAGGGTTTCACCGGCTGTCTTTGAACTGTCTCATTCAGGTGGCCCAGACAAATAGTTTCCTCTGCAGGACTGTGCCGGTTTGGAAGCAGAATTGACTGCTGCTGGGGCTGGGCCCGTTTGGCCTGGGGACAGTGCCAACGTGAGTATCATTGCTGCTGGGGCTTCTAGTCACTTATAGGAGAGGCTTGGACGTGCACCTAGCCATCCTTCATACACAGTCTTATAATGGATGGCCAAGGCTTTTGCACGTGTGAGTCTGGCTTAATTAAAAGGATGTCATCAGGTCAAAATCCAGTCTGTTATTAACAGTTCTGAAAATGATTTCAATCAAGTAAAGTAAACTTTGGCTAAGGCAATGAGAACCTGTGAATTTCTGTTTTGTTTCCACTTCATTTCATTCCTAATAGCCTGACATAACACTTCAGTGTTACGTTACAGGCAGTGCAGGCCAGAATATTTATATCTGAGAAAGAAATCTAAACAATTGACATTTCATTTTAAAAGTCAATGGATATACTCAAATTGATACTAAAGCTCAAACATTCTCACAGTAATCCCGAACTAAGGATATATAAACCAGCCTGACAGCATCCTTTTATTGGGCCACACATGAAGAAAAACATCTCTAAAATTATTATTTTCTAATAGTATATTAGAATCGTATTCTAACATGCTATTTAAAATCCTTGAAAATTGCAGGATAGCAAAATAGATAAGTTCATCATTCAGGGTATCTTCTAAAAGTACTCTATGATAGCAGCTAGGGTGATGTAGAAGTTCAGGTTGTTAGGAATTACAGACCTCAGTTTGTTAAAATTACAGGCTTTGATTTTGGGAGCGGTGGCTCACGTGCCTAACAGTTCACACAAATGGTTTCTCCAGAGTTTTTGCAGGACTAAACCTACAAATAGCGCTTTTTGCTTTTTTAATTAAGATGCAAATGACTGAACTATTTTTTGCTAAGCCACTTTTAAAGCAGAACAGGTGTTGAATATTGTTAGATGCTAGCCTGCGGGACAGTGACATAAACAAGCAGCAGGCAGAAAGACAGGCAAAAGATAGAAGTAGCACTGGCAATGCAACTGCACACTCTCAGCAAAGGTTTTGTTCAAATCTGTGAATGGCAGCACTGGCTCCTTCTATCCTAAGCATGTTAAGAGCTTGCAGTGTTTAATAGGTATATAAGATGACTGGTAAAAAGCTGTGCAAAGTGCTTTTGGAACATAACACGCCTGCTACTGTTATGAGATGAGAAGATCTCAGATTGGTATCTCTGAGCCTGTATCATCAGTCATTTTGAGTTTTAAGGCTGTAGTTCATAACAGAAATATTTTTTTCCCCGGGATGGATGCTTATAGAGAAGGAAGAATAATGTGAGGTAGTTGATTGTACCTACTCCAGAGGTGATAGAATCTATGTCTATCTTTTTTAACTTGTATTTGGAAATTGTTAAGCATTTAAGTGTTTGAGGCTATGGACATTTAACTGACAAGTATCAATAATTTGCACTGAAATAAAAGAGATCTCGCTGCGGCTTTTCACTTAGACAAGTCATCTCCTGTGTGATGGCCATAAATTTAAACTTGCATTTAGCTGGAAGTCAGCTACAGATATACTTGCCCTTTAAATTCTCTCTCACCAACTCTGATTTGGGGTTGCTGTTTTCAGAGTCTTGGGAGATGGCAATAGCATAAAGTAACACGAGCAAAAAAAGTCATAACTAAAAGTAAATACATATACACACACACACACACATATATATATATAGTACAGAGGTTTTCATTATTTTTCTTACCCTGAATTTTGTCAGTAAGATTATTTGTAGTGATTTGCCATCTTCTTCAGATACCATTAATGTTCTTTTTTTAAGGCTGAATCTAAATGATTCTCCATCTACTGTAGAAGTGCATTATTCACTCTTTCAAGGAGTGCAGAGATTGATTCTGTATGGTCATCTCCAGTAGTTGGGACCAGATTTTAAAAGGAATACAGTTCTCATCTAAGTGTAGAAATACTTTGTTTCCTTTTTTTTTTGTTTTATTTTAAAGACTATTGAGAACTTAGAAAAGCATCAAATGTGCGGGTGAAGACCTTGCTAAAAACTTAGCAGTTAATTCTAGTTCTGAAACAGGAGGCAAAGTCTGAGAAAAGTGTAGCAGGGAACTCTGTTCCAGTTGTGGGTGGTGAAAATTCCAGTCGTATCACAGACTGTGAGATGATACCAGACGAAAGTGAATCTTTCTAGTGCTGGCAGCCAAATAGAATATCTGTAGTGAGCTCTCCACCTTGGGAATGAGGCATTCAGCGTGAAGGATTAACCTCACATGGAAGGCAGCATTCCTGGCCTCAACTGCAGCCTTGAGTGTTTGACTGTATAAAGGGATATTTCTGAAAAGGTTCCAAAAAAATCAAGGATACGATAGAGAAAGGCAAGCCTCTTACTCCTGTCCCCAGAATGAGTGGCATAAACGTTAACTTTCCTTTACCAGATGTATGTTTTCTTTGCCATTTCTAGAATAAATGGTAGTTATGCAATGAAAACAAGTATAGAATCAGACTTAAAAACAGGCTGTGAGACCCTGTTCACTGTGAGTTCAAAAATGAAGCAGTACATATTCAGGCAACAATGCTGAGCTTTTTGTTAATGGACATGAACTGCTGTGGTCAAGCCAAGCGGTTTGAATCATCTTTGCTATGCCTGCAAGTGCTCCAGCACATTTGCACTCTCACCTGTTTACTCATGCATAACTTGTTGTGTATACACCAATCACATTTGAGTTTATCTTACTGGGAGCAGATGTGAGTGCCATGCTGGAGACAGAGAATAGCAAGAATTCAGGCTCTGATACATGAGAGAGCTGCAACCTACAGTTACCAGAAGGATTCTGAGCTGTGATTTCAGGCTGAAGTTGTGCTAGCTGCTCTACCGAACACATGTAGGCCAGTCTCCTGCCCCAGCCTATTGAGAAACGTGGTAGCTTAAGACAGCTGTGTGGTTTAAGATAATGGTTTAACTGTGAGGAAGGTTTAAGCCTGTGTATGTCAGCTTTAGAAAGGCAGGAGTGTGGCCCACCTGACAAGTGGTAACTCATTAAGCCATAGTAATGCAGTGCCTGTGATTCATCATCCATCCATAAAGATGCACTTGGAAACAGAACCACGTTAGCTAGATTTGCTTTTGAAAAGTGTGGAGTAATTCCTTTTTCTCCACACTTCTCCATTGCAGGACGTAGGGGTGTCCAGCACAGCTGTACTTAGTGCTGCTCAGTCAAGCAAAAGTCAGCATAACTGCTGTCCTTTTGACAGCATGCAGGAAGAAGTCAAAATCTGAACCCTCCTTTAATTTATACTCTAAAACATCTTCTGTCTCCTGTGAATGAATTATACCAATCAAGACTTCTGTGTGCTTTTTTACACGTACATCTGATATCTGTAACTTTTAAAAATAAGGCTTTCTTGCATTTTTATGTGTTGCTGTTATGCACATGGCAAAACTGTAAAGCAGAGTAAAAGTGAGGATAGAAGAAGTTTCTTCTGGCATTGTTCTTTCACAGTAAATGACTTTGAATTTCTTAGGCAAAACTTTTTTGGTCAGAACAGATATGGAAGGTATGGACAGTATGTTCATAATTGCTTTTGTGTTGCAAGGCAGCTGCATCTGTGGTACTGTGTTGTCCTAACCCAGAACCCATTTAAAGTATACAGATGGATCCTGCACAAAAGTGCTTTTCTCACCAAAAAAATGCATTCACTCAGCTGTGAATCTACACGTACATATTGGGCTCTGGAACCTGGTTAGCATATCAGGAAACTAAACTGTGGGATAGGAGAGGCACTGATTTCCAAGGTGACCTGATAGTGGCCTTTCAGTATATAGAGGAGATCTACAGCAAAGAAGGGGGCAGACTCTTTAGCTGGGTCTGTGATAGTGAGGAAGGATGGCTTCAAGCTTAAAGGAGGTAGATTTAGGTTGGATGTAAGGAAAAAGTCTTTTACAGTGAGGGTGGTGAGGCACTGGTACAGGTTGCCCAGAGATGCAGTCGATGCATGGTCACTGGAGACTTTCATGGTGAGACTGGATCAGGCCCTGGGCAGCCTGATGTAGCTGTGCTGTCCCTGCTCGTTGCAGGGGAGTTGGACTGGATGGCCTTTAAAGGTCCCTTCCAACTTAAGGACTCTGTGACTGTGATTCTATGATATATGTGAGAAGTGATGCGTTTTATTCTTCACTACGAAAGTAGAAGTTCTCCTTCCAGCAAGCCATGCTAAGAGCCATTTTAAACTTATTTATTCTCTTTTTGTGGACGTTTTTGCCACTGATCCATCTGGGCTCCTTGAAAGGCATCCTTAGAACTAGTGGGCTACCTGCCTTGCTATAGCTGGCTTGCAAAAAGCTCTGTTCTTTTGAAACTATTAAAATGATTTCCAAATACGTGTGCCTTTCATGAACAAAATACACCTGCTTTGTACTTGGCTGCATGCCTGTTTGTAATTCATTTGTATGCTAGCTATATGTAGTCAAGCTACATTAAAGATGTAGGCTGCTTTTTGCTTCATTATTTCACTTGCAATTTAACAGCCCAGAACTAAACCTGTTTTATTAAATAAGAGCTGGCAGAAAGAGATACCACTAATTTAATGCAGATTATAGAAATTGAGTAAGATTCCTTAAGCAATAGCAAAATGCATGAATTCTTATTCTAGATTACGGTTTGGACAACTCCTTTGCTAGAGGCAATAGCAAGTGTGGTTTTGCTGCATTCCCACATACAAAATACAAGTTTGAATCCACAGCTTCTGTAAATTGATGCTGGCCTACTGTCAGATCCTCTGTTGGCATGAGTCTGCATGGTTGGTGAAGTCAACAGGGCTGATTCTGAGGGTTTGTCTAGCGAACAGAACAGAGTTAACAGGAACAGAATTTCACTGAAATTGAATTTAACAAGCTTTGCTGTTATTTGATTACTTCACTTATTCCAATTCTGAATTCTCCTTAAACATAAACAAAATTAATGAAGTCTATCTTGAGAAGGGATTGTGAAGATGAGTGCACTCTTTTAGAGCATCTGTCTGTTGCAGCTCAGTGGTTATTTCCCTGTGCTGAGATTTGACTGTTCTGCCTATGGGAAGAAAAGCAGAGCAAGTCAGCAAAGGTTTTTATTTTTTTTCCTACCACCTTACTGTAAATCCACAATTAACATGAAAAGCCTAGGGACAGAGCAGTAAACAGTAATCTGTTAGTAAAAGTAGAAGTCAGGCAGTCAGTTTACACCTCATTTAAGCGTTGCACCAAAAATAAAAGTCAGTTGGAAGATGTCAGGTTAGCATTAAGATTTAGTCCAACCTAGTAAAATGCATGCTATTGCAGGAAGTTCTGCAGGTGGCCTGCAGTAAAGAGGGGGGAAGCTTGTGCAAGCTGAAATGGCAGATGCAGACATAACCAAATGCTTTGCTGGAAATTGTGCATGCTGCTGCCTTTTTACAAGTGCTGTGGAGAAACTTACACGTATATGCTGCTGCTTCTGTCTCAATGTGTACCTATGCTGTGTGGTTTATTTACAGAGATGCATGGTGGTGGGCTGGGAAGAGGTGGTTGTGCTCTCATTGATGCCGAGATGATTTTGTGTAACCAACAGTAACGTTGATGGGAGTTCACCCACATCGTCATGTCAGCCATCAATGGGAGACGACGCTGTGTGTCTCAGGGCTTCCGCTTCTTGCGCATCACGATGCTTTAAGTGGAAATGGCAATTCTGTATAATCTGAGACGCACAAATCTTCAGCTAAATAAAACCATAATTTTGTCAGTAATGAACCTTGACAGCATTGGCTTCCACGAGGTTGGCCCCCTGGCAGAAACCTCATTAACATCAGCAAGAGTTTTGTTACTAAATTTGTGGTTGCAACAACGCAGTCTGTGTTAATGCATCGTATCAGCAGTGTTTAATGAATATTGATGTGCAGTGGATCTTATAAACGGCCAATAATTTTGTGTGTTTTTAAATGTCTTTTCTGTGAAACATACCTATACAGAATTGCAATACTGTGTTAATTTTGCCAAGCAATAAAAAAAATGAGGTTTTGCTATTTTTATTCAGTTAAAGGTGTGGGGATCGTTTCATTTTAGAACCTTTATGGTTCTAAAAGCAGTTATGACTTTGCTATATTAAAGGTACAGTATCCTTTTCCAATCCTCCATTGCATCTCTTCTGCGTAGAGGTTTTGCACAGTTTTGCAGTCCAGTTTGTGCCCAGGAAATGCCAGCAGTAGTACGTTTAGTACATACTGTCAATTTGAATATGGAGTTTCCTTCAAAGCCCAACAACGGCCCCAGTCTGCCTCCATTGAGGGGCTTGCTGGTTAAAGCAGATTTAAATTGATACAAGTGACAATCAGTGCAAACCCCTAAATGTTGGTCAGTATTGCTTATAATGCAAAGGGCCGCTGTTGTTAAGTCCCCACCCTTGATAACAAGGCTATGGAGCCCAACGAGCTGTGCATCTAATATTCGTTTTTATTGGCAAATAAATTGTCTTAACGTGAACCCAGAACATAGATCTGTTTCCATCTTACTTAACTTTTGTATTACATTTCGTTACGTACGGCAGTAAGAGCTGAAAAGGTCTCTCAGCATTAACTTCAGGCGATCCAAATTCAAACTTCATACAAATGGCCAGTGAACGTATGCACCAGTACAGATGTTCAGATGCTTGAAAATGAGTGTAATGTTAATTACTCTCAAATTAACATTATCCTGATGCAAACCCTTTATTTAATGTTATGCAGCATTAGAGATACAGATATGCATATTTAAATGAAAGGATACTGTCTCTTTAAGAAAGGCATTTGTGTTCTGTTGATGGAAACGTGGGATCTAAACCATGAAACATGAGAATTTGTACAATATTGTATTGTATTGTAAAGCAGCTCCTTAGTTGGTTGAATAAGAATAGCATCACGTCATGATATTTAATTACTCTTATGTATCAGAATGTGTTTGTTAAATCTCATAATGCAATGCAGATGTAAGGTGTTTCTATTTTTAAATGTGTACCAGAATTTTTTTTATTTCAGAAAAGCTCTGAATGTTGAATGTGTGTAAGTCTCCAGGAATGTAACAAGTTGATAAAAGCCCCAGCCAAGTCCATCCTCCTTGCAGGGGAGAAAAAATAAAAAAACAAACTGGAATTTCTTTTTTTTTTTTTTTTTGGATATTTGTTTTACAGCTTTCTACGTCTTAAGGCAGAGAATAGCCAGCCTAAGGTGCCAGCCCAAAGGTTAGCCGAACATATTTCTTGAAATAATTTTGGAAAGATTATGGCTTGGAGTTGTGGCCTCTAAGTCATTAATTATTCATACAAACTATAATACATGGCAAGAAGATGTAGATGTTCTTTTTTTTTTTTTTTTCCTTTTAAATGTTTTTGAAGCATCTGATCTGGGGAGGGCGGGGAAGGGTGGGAGAGGGAAGAAAACTAACAAGGCTGTTCATCCCAGTCACCTATCTGATGACATGCATCTTATCTCCTAAACAGTTGCACTTTTTCCTTTTTTCCTTTCTCTTTTCTTTTTTCTTTATTTTACTGTCAAGCCCCAAGGAATAGTTTTGCTTTTCTGCGAGTTGTTTATACTCCCAGCATCACATTTACAAGCTGTCAGATCTGGGAGGCCTGATTTTGCTTTTGCAGTATAGAATTGTGCAGCAGGAGGCTGGTTTGGGATGGCTGACACGCTTACTGCCCCCCGTTGTCTGCTTTGCGCCTCCACTACAGGTTGTCATTCTCACAGCAGGGAAATGTTACAGCCCCTGGCCTACAGCAGTGCACAGCCTGGCACGTTAGAGCAAGATGAAGTCAGTGCTAGTTTAGATTAGTACTCGGGGCTGTGGTCTCCTGCTGCTTAAGAACTGATACGTCTTGTTTACTTATCCCTGTGGTGGGAACACCGGTCTTTAGAAGGTGAGCAAAGCCATCAGCTGTGCATTAAAGTTGGCTTTGTTACTGTGGCACAGCAGTTGCTGCACTGAAGCCACTGGGTGTTACGTGACTATAACCAAGTTAGTGGTAGGGCCCCATTTCTTTTCTGCCCCTCGTGTGGTGACACTCCTGCTAGCCTGGAGTTGGGTAGAAACACGGAGAGATTTGGGTAACGAACCTGCATTTGAGATGATAAATCACTGTTCTTTAAGGAATTGTCGAAAGCTGCTTAAAAGACAAACATGAAAAACATGACAAAACCTGAAATATTTCTTACTGTTCTCTGTGCATTGTGTTAGACCAAATTTCCACTGGTTTTTAAACAGTTCTAAAATGCACAGGTGTTAGGTTAACTTTCACCGGCTTCATTAAATCCTGTTGATCTCAGCGGTAGCTGAGTGTGTTTTTAAGTGCTGTTCTGAGCAGCATGGCATTCATGAACCAAGGTCTGGATTTGGTATGCAGTTGAGAAACACATTTGAGTATAGTGTAGGCAAGCAGAGAATTCACTGTAACAAATAGCCCCCACGGGCTGCAGTTTGTCATGTTAATGTGCCATTACCACAATCATATGTGCAAACTGAGTAACCAATTTATGCAGGCAAAGGTGAGAGTTGTGTGTGTAAGATTAGGATCCACTTATCTAATGGAACTATCTATTGTAGGTAGAAGCTTTGTGCATTTTAACCTGTTAACGTGAACGCTACAATTAAATGCCAGTCACTTAAAACAGCAAACAGCAAAACACAACTCAGACATAATATGTCACCGTTTTATCTGATGTTATTATCAGTCTCTAGTTACAGAAGTTGGTCAGGCATTCTTACTATCTTTCAGTGTAAGGAACGTTTTGCATGTGAAATTATCTGAAAGTTGATACCTGCTGGCTGTAATCAAGCTTATTGAACTCTGCAGGGATGTATATTGTGACTGCTTGTGCACGTAGCTGGGAAGCTTTTTTTTTTTTGCCATAGTAATTCTGTAATGTGAGTTATGGTTATCGCATGGTTTTACCACCTGCTGATACCTATGTAAGGGTAGCTTGAGGTTGAGCTCTATGCTTTCCTCTGTGCTTGTATGTGATGGAGCAAAGAAGAAATATGTAACTGTAAGAGTTTGTGAAAATGAATAGTATGTAATAATCTATGGGCTGATGCATAAATTACTTCCCGTGTTTGGGCAAAATGAATTTCAAGAAATTGGGATTTGGGATCAGGATAAAAAAGGAGCTATGTGTTACTTGGAAAGAGAGAAGCAAGGCAGATGGTCAACACAGATTATTTCAGATGCAGGCATTCTTGTACAGTTTTGACTTCAGAGAGTTGAAAATAGAGGTTGGAGAACAGATTGAACGCGTGTGGTCTGGCATTTTGATGTGAGTGGAGAGCTGCAGAAGGAGCAACTTTTGAGGGCAACTTCTGTCAGTGAGAAACTCTTGTGGACATCAGTCAAAGAAAGAAGGTGTGTGGAATCAGGAGTTAACATTATGGAACAAATTCAGCAGCAGAACAGAGCAAAGTGTTATTCAGGAGTGCTATATAGTCTTTATAGTCTTTTGCTGGAAGACATGGCTCAAAGTGTTAGAAAAGCAGATGAGAATTGGGATGGTAGAGACACTCTGCTATGCAAGTTCAGGATTTTTCATTGTTGATCTCTAACGAAGGAGTTAGGTAAGAATTAAGCAGTGTGACTGCATTGTTAGGACTGCACCAAGCAGCACTTGGTAATGGATTAATCAACTGTTAACATCAACATTTTAGGGAGCTGAGTGCAGGGAGAAAATAAAGGTGAAAGAACCAACAGCAACGCCTCCCACCACCAACACTGCAGACCCGTAATGAACAAATTGAATGTATACTTCATTGAAGTACTTGTGCAGCAATTAAGAAAATCATGATTCAGAATGATTTAGTCATACTCAGGCACACCAGCTGTTCCTGGTGTCTGGGAAGATGGCTGGCTTCGAGCTTTTATGCAAGCGTACCGCATGCTGAGAGCATATGCGTTGCACAGGAATTCTTTCTCCCACGCTTGAGGAGAAAAACCCACAAAAACAACTCTAAACCCAATTCACTCACTCATGTTTCAGTTCCCTATTGTTTTTACAGGGCTTAATTTGTCCTGAATTTTGCTTGAAACTTAAAATGCAGTATTTATCATCTTATTTTCGAAGAAAAGTTAGCTCTTGCCAACCTTTAAAATAGGTACTCTGTTAGATTTCTGGCTAAATAAAAGGCTTGAAGGATACTTCCTTGCCTCCCATTAAAGTCAGTGGGAACTGAGACAGAGCAAGTCTTTTGTGTCTGGCCCCAAGATAATTTAAAATGAAAAGATTGGAATGAGGTGGTCACGTAAATAGTTTGGTGAGAGTGATTTGATTCCTTGTAGGAAATGCTGTGAAGTTTGGAGGTGTTGGCTGAATTACGTGCATTGCAAAGCTTGCTGCAAAATGCTTTTCTCTTTTTATATAGAAGTTCTTCCGTTATGACATGGAACTAAAATTGAATAGAATGCTGTATTTAAGTTGTGTAACACTCAAGTGGCTGTGAATACATTCTAGTAAAAGAGATTTCTTCAAGAACTGTGTTTGGCAGCAAAAGTTGGTTTCCAAATACCTGTTTATGCGCAGAAAGCATTTTGTAATGTCTTTGGCTTTATGGATAGTGGTTAGGCAGTCGTTAGAGTAGGGATTTTTAAGCTGTGGGCTGCTGAGGCACTGACATCTCCTTTAACTGAGACTTTTGAAAACAGAAAAGATTTAAGTGCTCTTCTGAGTTTTATCTTGGGAGTAGGACATAGTCTAGATCAGGACTTACCCACCTGTCGTACAGGACAGCAAATATTGCAGATAATACTATGGGGCTAAGCTGGTTAACGTGTATTAGGCTGTCATCTGTTGAGGATGCCACAGATCCCATCACCCATGTCTTCTGTCTGTAATTAGTTGTTCTATGTAATTTGCTTTAGATTTTTCTATTAATGCTACTGAAGATTTTTTTTTTGTCTAGTACAATGTCCTACTTGGTTGACTGAGAGAATACTGAAAAATATTGGATCTTCTGAGTTAGATGAACTTTTCCATTTCTAAATTCTAAATTGTGAAGTCTTTTTGTCTTCAACTGTAAGATCATCCTTTTGCAATCTGAGCTGCTGCTAACGTATGCTTCATGCATTTGAGGACAGAAAGGCATTTTAGTGTCAGCTAAACTAGAATTGCAGCAGGTTCTCTCAGGGAACTTTATCACTTCATTCCAAGCTGTTATTTAGCTGATGGTGCTTTGTCTTCTTCTAAGAAGTTGGTATTATCTGATTGGGTCCTGCTTTACAGTATGGATTTTCTTTGAAGGACAGTTGAAACTTTATGGAAGCTCTTGCAAACATATTTGTAGTCATTTCTGTTGCTGGTATGGATATATCGTATCTCTTTTTTCCCAATGATGAGGTTGGTCTTCATGCTCTTCATTTTTTCCATCATCACCTCTAGGTAGAGTAGGGCTAGTGATATTAGGAAGACAAGAGATATGGCATCTAAATTAGCCCTTAAAACAGAGCCTAGTTCTTTGTTTGTGACTGCAATGATTAAAAAAGCAGCAACTGTTTCCAACTACAGTGCTGTAGAATTTTGTGATCTCTCTGTTGCTCCCCTGACAGTTCTGCCTGTTACCCAAGGGCATGCATTTGAAGCTTACCTTCTATAATTCACTGAACTGTTGCAGCTACTTTCACAGAAAAAGAAACTCCATTAGATAGCTGGTGAATCTGAGTCCCGTGTCTTTGTTTCTGGCCAGTGTTTATAGGAAAGATGCATCTTGCATTAAATAAAACCACCCCTCTCTGTTGCTTTTTAGCAAATTCTCAAAGACAGAATTAAAAGAGATGCAGCAGTGTTAGGAAGATCCACCAAGAGCAGTAGTACAGATAGAAAACAAGGTCTTCTGTTCTCTGGGGATCGCAGGATGCATATGTCTGATTTTTAAACAAAAAATGCCCTGAGTAGAGAGCAAATACAGCCCCTGAACTGAACCAAATTCATTCTGTGCTAACTGTTGCTTCTGTGGATGCAGTTGTGGGAACTGCTGATTCCGGATGCTTTGACTCTTAAGGAAAAGGCTTTGGATCATTAGAGATGTATTTGCAAAGTTCTTTCACAGCTGCAACTAATCTCATTTCTGTTTTAATTTTGTTTAATTCAGCCCTGTTGCACAGCCTGGCTGGAATGCAAGCTAGTGCCTTCTGACAGATTTCTGTTCAAATAGATCCTTAGTACACACAATTTTATAATACAGACTGTTGTCAGATCAATGAATATTACAGCTGGGTCTAGTTAGTGACTTTGCAAATTGCAAATGATACTGACAGTTTAGAAAATTAAAGTCAGGGTAAATAGTAAATCCTAATTACAGAGTATTTGAGTTATGCCACCCTCTGTTTTCTTTGTAATTTGTGTCTGCCTTACTTAAACAGTAAGCTCACCAGAATTTTACATCTGCACTCTCTCACAGAATGAGAAAAGCTAGGGCATCTTCCAGTTTACCAAATTTAATGACGTGAACCACAGTACATACATACACAGAGCAAGTGAAGGCAGTGTGTGTGCAAGCTGATGAGCTACTAAGGGAGCTTAATATGCCAGCAACAGCACAACCTCCTGTTGTACCAAAATAGAATGCTAGTGAGTCCCACACGTATTGGGGTGGCAATTACTGTTGAAAATGCACTTGTTATTCAAACAGTGGTATTTGAGACACAACGGTGCTTAAAGGAGGAACATAAATGGTACTATTTTTGTTAGGTCATTGCCATTTGTTTTAAAGTAATGCACTGTCAGTCATGACTGGAACCAAAGAATAATGAGTGGTGTTCTATTTGCAGCTATATGCCAACCAGGATGCAAACACGGAGAATGCATTGGGCCAAACAAGTGCAAGTGCCATCCCGGATACACTGGAAAAACGTGCAACCAAGGTAAGAAAGTGAAGTCCAAGAAAGAGAATTTGTTTGTGAAATCACAGAAATATTGTTGACCCTTGCAAATGCTGTGTATGTTGTCTGCAGGCATAGGATAACAAACTCATATACCACATCTGTTACTCCTGTAGCTTTTCTGAAATTGAGACTGACGTCTGTAGAGAAAATGGCACCTGCAGTGGGATGATACAAGGAAAGCAATTGCTTTTGTTCAGGTGAAATGAATGAGATTAACATCAAGTGTGTATCCACATGCTGTCCTAATCTGAATCAAGTAATTTGAATCTTGTGGTCAGGATTGTTATTTCACAAGGTCACAATTTTCAGGTTTTGATAGTGAAACAGTATTTCTTCAATTAAAAATGATTTCTTAAATACTTTATCATTTTTTTTGTTTCTAGGCCTGAACTGGGTAGCTTAGCGATAAGCTGCACTGTGTAAATAAGAGTTGAAAAGATGATGCCTTCTTTTACTGAATTAGCATCTTGGTTCACTGTAGGTTATATTAATCAGACATTCATGCATGGTATGGGTGACAAAGTTGCTGTGGCAGACGTCCATGAGGTTTTTGAGATTCCTGCTGACAGCAATGTCGCAGACATCCGTCAGTCAGATCAAGTCACTACAGCCTGTATCATTTCTACCTCAGATGGCTGTTCCTGAGGTTGGATTATGCACTCCTGCCATGTGCTAATTCCACATTGGGTTGAGACCCAAATGGTGTGTGCTTGATGCAGAGTCGGTTTTTGCTGGGAGGATATCTGAATGTATGGCTGGGAAGGGGGCTACAGCACAGCTCAGCCCCACCCCCAGTGTAACAACTGGGTGGATTAGAACGGTAGGCATCCCATGAAGCCCACTTATGTACAGGATAAATGTGATCTGTGTTACTGTACTTTAAAATAGCAACTATTCTGTTCACTCCAGAGGCCATCTTTTTCTTTTCTGTTCCGGAATAATTATTAGTAATAACGAAGTAATGGTATAGGCAGAAGAAATGTTGGAATTTCCCTGTGGAGGTGGAAGTCATTCTAGAATATGTGAATGGTGCTGGGCTATGAAATGTGAGTGCTGATAAACAGGCTTTACGTCTCATCTATTTGTGGTCCTCAAAGATAAAGCCATGTACCAGGGATCAATCCAAGAGAACAACGGAATCTCACAGCAGAACTGTTGCACTGCAACTGTGTGAGGATGCCTGAAGGCTGCTCCTTTTCCAGTGGCAATCACAGAACGGCCCGGGTTGGAAGGGACCTCAAGGATCATGAATCTCCAACCCCCTCCCCCCCCCCCCCCCACAACAGGCAGGGCCACCAACCTCCCCATTTAATACTAGACCAGGCACTCACTTCAGGTCACTTAGGAATTAGGATAGCTGATACTATCTCTCTCATATTATGCTGCTATCATCAGCAGCCAAATGGCAGTGAAATTGCCCAAATCTTGCAAGTAACTTCAGTGTTTCCCTTCTAGCTTTTTAATATCGGGTTAACAGCCATAAGCAGTTAAGGGGAAAAAAGAAAAGAACATTCTGAAAGAAAATCCCTCGTGCCAGCTCTCAAGTTTATAGCAGTAAGAACAAAACTAAAGCTTCTTTCAAGATGTGTTGAATGGTAAATTGATACCAACTCTTCATTAAGACCTATCTTTATAGACAAATGTGAATAGTTGCAAGCTTGCCATTTTTACAAGTGTATGCAGGCTTCTTCGTGTGACTGGGAAAGGTTGTCTTCATGTGAAGAATAGAAAACATCTGTTTTGCATATTGCAAAGATTTGGTCATTTTGTTTTTTAATTATGCCTTCTTCCCATCATGTGAAGATGAGCAACTGTATTCAAGTCCACCTGGTCAGAACAGTGAAGCACATCTATTCCGCCCCCTGGAGCATCGTTCAAGAAATACACCTTCAAGGGGTGAGATGGTCCCTGTATTTCAGGCAGCGTGCTCCTTCTACCTGCACGGCTTGAAATGATAATAAATCTCTTGCAAAGGGGGTGGAGGCTAATGGACCAATGGCTGCGATGCAGAGGCTGAACTTGCAGTGTCGTTAGCATGCAGAGCAAATAACATTGTATTCCCTTGATACCACGTGTCTGTTATTCTAAAATGTCTTGACTCTCCATCACACCCAGTGTTGTAACCTGCTTTTGTTTCTTTCCTCTGCTTGTCTTTCAGGATCTGCACTTAAGTTATTTCTAAGCTCCTTTGTGAACTCAGAACGATGGGAATTGTTTATTGGATCAAATAGAGGCAGAAGTTGGTGCTTGCTGGGAATGACAGCTTGAACTACTTTTTTATAGTATGAGTGATAGTTAAATCCTTGACTTTGTGTTGGGTCACTGGTAGTCTCAGTCTGAGTAAACTTGTTATTGGATACCTGACGTGTTTTCTGATTCAAGTTGGCCAGTAGGCAGAAAAAGGCAGAAAAGATTTGAGTTCTGCAGCCTTTTGCAGGAACTAATTATAAAGAAAATAGCAGAGTGCACTGTGCCTTCCTAGGAAGTAGTGCTTATGTACTCACCAGCTGTTTGCGGGCTGGTTCGGCCCGGTTAGCGGCTGGTGGAGTGGGGGAGCCCTGACCCTGCTGAGTGTGCCCTAAAGTTGGTAATTATCCATGATGAAGTGTGAGGCTGTGCAGTGGTCAAAGAAGTCCCCCCAGGTTTGCCAGTGTAGCTCTGTTGTCATTTCCTTGCATTCACATTTTAATTTCTTTTCTTAAAAATTAAATACTTGCACTCAGCAGCTTTGCTTCTGTTTTGGAGCTTCTTTCCATAGTGCCTAAAGCTTTCAGCCTGCTTTTATGTGTACTACTGTGTTCTGTTACTTGGAAAGTAAGAATGCTGGTTTTGTACTGTGTAATTGTAGTAACTGTAGTAACATGTCAGCAGTTCAACAGCAAAACTTTAGGTGTGGGACAACAAATGGAGATTCCTGCAAAGAAATTAAAGGGATTCCTAAAGGCCAACGCTATGAAAACGATTAACATTTTTAAATTCCAGTGTGAAAGTTCAGCCTATGCATTTTATACATCTTAGTTTACTTTTTTTAAAGAGGAAACTACTGCTGTTTTCTCTTTGCCTCTTTTGATGCACTTGTACTGAGACGTCTCTATAGATGTTGTTTGAAGTATGCAGTTGATATCTTTGGGTAAGTAACTTGACCTTTTAAAAGTAGCATATGTTCAAGAGGTATGTTGCTATAGCTGATTATTTGACTGCTAACAGGAGCCTGAACCTGTTCTTGAAAGAAACAGTCCTTACTTATAGAACAAGAAACCCATCTGAAGCAGACAGAGTATATTAATAGCAGGAATGTTGCAGTGCTCCCCCTGTTTATGTGCAGTACATCCGAATTCTTCTGTGGGAAGCATGCTGTTGCAGATTATGGGAACACAGGGGTAGATAAAGGGAGCTATCAGCATATTCATACAGGCCTGTCTAAAGAACCTGCAAGACCTGCCAGTAATTATCCAATATACCTGTTAGGAAGCTGAGCGTGCTTGCTGTGTGGTTTCCGAGTACGTGCCTGCGTTGCTGAAAAGAAGTAAAAGACAAGTTGCACTTCAGGGAAAATAAGGGGCTGGGCAGAGCGCTTCAATGCAACCTGCTTGGAATGTGGCTTTGCTTTTAAGCAGCCGGGGCACTGCCAGTGCTGTTTTCCTGAACTGTGGCATTGCTTCTGACTCCATAAGGTTAATAACATCTTTCAATAGCTGATGTCAAAGGCTGAAGTGAAAGCCCATGACGTGAGCTTTAGATTTTAGTGGAGCTGCACTAACAGCTTATTTCTGATGCCTTGTGACCTTAGCTTTCTGTTATGTCAGCCAAGGTTAAAAAAATCAGACTGTTTAAAGGCACAGGCATTTTATTCACAGCTATGTATTTTTAGACCTGAATCAAAGGGGTCAAAAGCTGATGCGACAACAGTTGCTCACAGGCAGAAATAGAATGCAGAGAACAAAGAATTTAGTCGAAATTTTGAAAACAAAACCTGTGTAATACAGTTGATCTGCCTTTTAAGATTAGGTTATTCTCAAGAGTGTCTTTGTTTGTCAACACCTGATCTTTCATTTCTGTACTAAGAATATTTTGTACCAAATGGTGGTGTACTATTCAGGTGGGACTCCAGTTATTTAAGGGTCACAGCGCAATCTATGCATTATGGAGGGCAGCAGATTTTAAACTGAGAACAGTCATTAGTAGCCTTTCAACTTTGATCTGTGTAGCAGTTCTGGAAGCAGCCGTGAGAGACTGTTGTTAAGGGTAAGAAGTTTTGGAAGTGTAAGCGAGACGTTAGTGCAACTACAGTATCTGTCAGAGGAAGTTCCACAGAAGGAAAAAAAGCAGCCCACTGTGCTACCTAGAGAACTTTGCTCCCCCAAATATTTGCCAGTTAATAATTAAGCATTCTTCTGTCTTTTTTTTTTTTTTTTTTAAGAATAAAAAATTTAAGAGTAATTGTCCTCCACTGTCATCATCATCGTCTGTTGCTCTTCCATTTGACCTGTGCCTGTATCTGTCAACTCTTAGCTGAAGATCCCTGTTTCGCAGTAGGAAATGTGCATCTCTTCTACATCTGTTTCTCTTTTAACAGGGCAGTACAATTTATGATTCTCTGCTATTGGTACCTGCTGGGAGAAGTATGCTCTCCTAGCAACTTCAGAAATGTGTTCAAACTCCTGAAGAGTGAGCATTGGGAGGGGATGCTGCTTCTGCAATGCATGCTCTGCAGGAAGGTTGCAGAGGAGGTCATTCGTCCTTGTTTCCAAGACACAGGTTCATCCCTCCTGGCAGCCTTTCCTTGCTGAAGACATGCTTATGCTCACCTAGTCTTCCTCACAACTGTAGGAGTGCACGTTGCTCTTCAGGCTTCTGAAGGGAGGAAGTAGACTTCAGGAAGATCTTGTTCAGCCTTCCAAAGGGAGGAAGTAGAAACTGTAACCCTATTAGCCTGTTCCAACAGAAGGGGAAACTTGCTGCTCTTCCCAGGACCATGGAAGATGAGGTCAGGTGGAGAAAGGCTGTGGGATGTGGAAGACATTTCTTTGCATGACATCTGCTCTTCCTTGGCTCTGTGAAGATGAAAACAAAGTAGCTCCAAAGATTTGTTTTCATTCGCACAAACACTGTTGGAACCCTCAGAAACAGAGGCAGCATTAACAGTGCTCATTTCTAGGCATCAACAGAATCCTTGAGTCTGATTTTGAATCATATCAGTGACTTGGAGTACAATGTGTTTATTTTTCTCTTGATTGCTCGACATCACATTAATCATAATGGAAGGGAAAGTGGTGATGGCTGTTTGCAAAGTTCCTGGAAATAAGTTGCTGTTATTGTAACAGCACTCCAGCGGCATTGTGCAATACTGGACGCAAGGACCAGTCGTTAGTTAAGTGCTTGCTGGCTGGATTTGTGAATATATTTATTGTGTTCACCTGTGCTGTCATCTTTAGTGATCCGTGCACAAATAGCTAAGTTCTGTAGTGAATTATTCTGGTCTACCAATCACATCAGCATATGGTCCTGGAAGAGAAGGAATTCCTGACTCCATCTTTTCTTGTGGGCTTAGTATTTTCAGTTAAAGTCATGAGTTCTGTATTATAAATCTGAATTAATAACCTTTAACAGTAGTCCTTGAAAAATATCACTGGTGTCACGTGTACTTTTTTTCAGCATTTCTTAGATGATAAGAAACACTTTTTTTCCAAGGGATTGTTTTAAGGAGATTCTCATCAACTTTTCTGCTTTCTGCTGCAACTGACTTTGAAGCATGACAGCAAATCACCAAATTGCTTTCAGACGCACTCCAGCAGTGACTGCAGCAGTGATATGTGCTTCTTCTCTTCTCTAGAGTTCTGATTTGGGCAGTCTGCACTTCTACATTTGCTAATGAAATTTGCCAGTGCTTAACTTAATGATAGTTCTTTGTTTTTTACTCATTTTTATGAAGAGGTACCTGAGAAACAGAAGTACATACTCCACATGGCAGGAGGACAGAACAGTACATTGTAGAGTTTGTTCTGGACGTTTGCTGGACTGCACGTGTAGACCTAATTGCCATATTTTTCCTTCTTTCTCAAAGAACTTGTTTTAATCGGCTTTTCACATATAATTGCTATGGTTTTCTTTCCCCCATCCCTTTCCCTTGTACTCTTTGTTTCAGATCTAAACGAGTGTGGACTGAAGCCCCGGCCGTGCAAACACCGGTGCATGAACACCTACGGCAGCTACAAGTGCTACTGTCTGAACGGCTACATGCTTCTGCCAGATGGAACCTGCTCCAGTACGGCAAGGCTTGCTGCTTTCTTTTTCATCAAAGCCTCTGCTTGGGTTTCCCCAGGAAACTTGTATGAAATTAAGTTGTGTCCCATGCTAGAAGATTTATCTTGCTAGAAATTAGGCACTTGTACAAATTGAGCTGAGCTGCTTTTTTTTTTTTTTTCCCCTAATGAAATTAGCCTGAACAAACCAGAAGCAAATAGTTTAATTTTATTAGTTTTATTATAAGCTTTCCCAGAAGCGTTCTTCAGTGCTGTAAATCACTGCTAATTGGCCTTCAGGGAGAAGTGCTTGCCATTTTCATTGCAGCAAGACACCTGCAGCTCTGTTGTATTTTGTCCTTATAAATGTAAAATCATTAAAGCTGCAGATGTTGGTTGTCTGACTGGTATAAAATCGTACTGTCATCTCTCTGGAGATCAGGTTCCTACTTGCTCCCATAAAAGTGGATATTCTGAGTGTGTGGAGAGAGAGAAGGGAGAAGAAATGACCTCAAATTAAAGATACTCCTATTTTAAAATGTGGATAATGTCCAGGACATGTTATATATAGTATGTACTGGAATTTATTTTCTTCATGAGGACTACGTTCCATTACTCACTACAGTTGTAGGGCTTTTTTTTTTTCTCTATTGTTGTCATTTTTGGTTTTTGTTGTTGTTTTTTATAACCACGTGCATTTGCTCTTCAAAGCCTGAATGACTACCTGTGGAATTCTACAGGTATCGTAACTATAGCATGTCTCAGTTCCGCAGAGCTCACAGTGATTTTCTGTTACTGGTCAGTGTCACTGTCTAAACGCGTTCCATTATTTGTCCCTAGGTGCCCTTTCCTGCTCAATGGCAAACTGTCAGTATGGCTGCGATGTGCTCAAAGGGGAAGTGCGCTGCCGCTGTCCTTCTCCAGGCCTGCAGCTGGGGCCTGATGGTAGAACCTGCATAGGTGAGTGATCAGTTGCAGATTTAATATTTAATATATATTTTTTCCTCATAGAATTTTCATCCTTACGCTGAATGCATTTTAAAAGTTCATCAGGTGTATTTAGAATGCAATGTACATGTAGTTTCAAGAGGTGACTAATGAGGATGGAGATGTACTGCTCAGCTATTCTCAAGTGTTCTACATCAGAGATCCCCAGTGCTTTCCTCCAGTCTTGCAGGTTTCATTGGTATCCAAGCCCCTGGCCCTTACTACTGTCTACTGTTCCTGTGTAATTTTAAAGTACTGCTAAAGTCTTAGCAAGAGATGGCTTTTCTTCATGGGGCAAAAAACGCTCAATCTCCCTTTTTTGGTACGAAATGATCGGGACGTATTCTTTCTAAATAATTTCTCTGACAAGCTTAAGTTGTGCTAAACAGTAAATACCTCCAAGAATGACAATTATTTGTGGCTAGAGCTTTGTCTTTTCCTGACATGTGCTCAAGCCATTTGCTGTTGGTGAGTTTGTCTGCTCCAGGGAGTGTGCAGACACTGCTGCAGTGTAGATGCAGTAGAAAAATAGCATTGTAGATGGTAGTAAGAAAATTGAAGTGTGCATTGATTGCAGCTCATGAAATCCTAGTTCGAACAGAGTTTGAAAGACAGCTGGGAATTTAATGCTTATTTTTAGCACAGGTTTAAATTCCTCTAGACATTATTCTGTTCTTAGTTTAACCTACAGAGATCATTCTCTTGTTAAAATGTTCCTTCCAGCCAACCAGTGTAGAGCAACCAAACAATTCAGGTAGGAAAGCATCTCATTTCGAATAGATAACAAAGAAGTAAAAAAGAATTCAGCAGAGTATTCATTGAAAATAGGGATTGACTAATTAATGACTCTCAACTCAATAAATCTGTGTTCCCTGCTCTTTGGAGTAGGTTTGGTATACATTTTAGCTTTAAAAGATGTTTAGCTATTTGAGGACTGAAAATCATAATTATTTTCATTGCAAAAGAAAGTTTCATTAGATGTTTTGCTTGTGGATGGAAACTTAAAAATACATCCTTGTAAACTCAAAAACCAAATTATTTTAAAATCAGCATCATAGTCGGTTAGTACTTGGGTTGGTAATGCGGCCTTACAGCAGGACAGAAGCAATCCTGTTTGTAATCCTGCTTCCTGTTGAACGCTGGCTCTGACAGTCATTGGGTGCTGCTTGTAGTATTTGCTTTAAGAGCAGCCTCTGGCTTGGGTTTGGGAGCGTGCCTCCATTGCAGACCACTGATTCCGAGATCAGAATGCAAATCACCCCTCTGTGCCTGGTTTTCATGGGCAGCAGGAGTGAGCTACAGCCTGCTGCAGCGGGCAAAGGGGAACCTCCTTACAATGTTTGGGCCAGGTGCAAAGTGGTGCAGGTCTGTGGGTTTGCAGGAAGCCCCGGTCACTGCGCTGTGCGAGAGCTGTAGGAGGCCAGCACTTTCCTTCCGTCTTCTGCCTAATGATCAGTGTTACTCCTACCAGTAAAGAGCATCCACTCCACTTCCCATGTTACATGCGAGCAGTAGACATGTGTCAGTTTTCAACAAAGTGTTGATTAGCAGTGCAGTCCTGTACCTTTAGGATATACTATTGCCTTGAAAATTTGACAGTGTGACAACATCCAGCATGCTAACTTCCTTACATGAATTTGCAAATACGTGAATTTGTACAGAAGGAAATTCAGGCCTCTCTCAGGAGCAGGAGGGCATCAGTCACTCAACTTTGTTTTGCAGACCTGACGCTTGCAGCTGAAATGTTCCTTTTTCAGAAAAAAAAATGCACAGAGAGCAAAATCTTGCTTTCCCATAGATTAAGAGCCTGATAGAGGTGCAGAGGAAAGGCCTGAACTGTGCCCTGCAGATAACTAGCAAACGTCAGAAGCGGTGTGCTTAAGAGGCAGCCGTGCGTGGCAGGTCCCTACCTCAGAGAAGAACTGAGGTAGATTCAAATACTAAGAAGACTTCAGCTCAGTTTTCAAGGGCTAGAGAATGAGTGGTAGTGCAAGCAGCTTTTGAGTATCAGCCTGCTTTCCTGCTGAGAGCCCTGCACGCTGTGAGAGCAGGCTCTGTTGGCATCTGCCTGATGTACTTAGCATGAAGCAGCAGCTTCATGGAGCTGAGAAGTGTCATGCTGGATGAACATCCCACAGCTCAAAGCTCTGTTCTTACCTAGATGAGACACTACGTTAGGTGCTGCTGGCAGAGCAAATATAAGCCATGCGTCTCAGCACCTTTGATATCTGAAGGTCACCTTACACACATCTCCATGAAAGAGGGGTCAGCTACGGTGCAGGGTAAGAACTTGCAAAGCGGCAGACAGAGTGTTTGGCCTGTAGTGATTGACCCAGAAACATTGCACCCTTGGCCTCAGCTTGAACTCCTTGTTGAGAGCAAGTCCTGAACAGATGAGAGTTTCTGATAAGCTCACTGAGCAGGCCGTGGATTACGGATGCTTGAGATCTATATAAAAGCAAGTGACCTTCTATCACATGATGATGTAGTAGGTACATATGGCCTGTGCTACAGGAACAGTGTTTCAAGCATACTTGGAAAAACAATTACTGGGGTATTTTTTATTATTATTTCTCACCTATATCCAAGTGCTATCTTAATAACCATGCAGGGCTTAATGGGAGAAAAGTCATACAAGTGCATGACATAGCTTTTCTTCAGCCAAACACCATTACAGTGTAAGGATGAATCTTTTCAGGCCTTGAAGAAGGCATTCTCTTGTCACTCACAGGGAGTTGGGAAGGCTTCTGGCATGGGAACCATAAGAATCTGGGCATGTGGTTAAGAGCTAAACCGAGGTGACACAGCTAGAAGTGCTCAGGCGTTACTGCTGGCAGACCACCTTGCATTCAAAATAACATTTTCAGAAGTACTTTAGCTATTCTTCAGTTTTCACAATGTGAAACAGCTTCATGTGGGTCATATAGCTTGCATTTTACCTGTTACTAAGAGTAATGCAGTTCCTCTGTTTCCACAGATATTGATGAATGTGCCACTGGGAGAGTTATCTGTCCGCGATTTAGGCACTGCGTCAATACTTTTGGAAGCTACATGTGCAGGTGTCATAAAGGCTTTGACTTAATGTACATTGGAGGCAAATACCAATGCCATGGTAATACCACCATATTTCTTATCTGCATGTAACCAAGGTGTATTTTATAAACTTGAATTAATGGTTTAAAGAGGAATATTTGCTTATGGCTGGAATGTTGAAGAAGGTTATTGTAGGTTGCTCTGCATTTGTATTTTAGGAAAGGGTGGGTAATAGAACTAACTAGACTGAATGTGAAACTGGAAGCGTATGTTTTACTCCTATTGCTATTGGTTCTCCTGTGAAAGGTAGCGGGAGAGCAGTGCTGGTGCTGCAGGAATTCTTGCCTAAACTTCATCCCCACAGGTTTCACTGGGCAGAGACAGTTGTAGGTTTGGAACAGCACGTCAGCTTCGGCTGTGTCTGAGCTGTTGTGCAGTTGTGATCCATTGCATGCCCCAAGATCCAAGAAAAGAACAGTGCCTGGGGCACACCCCTGCTCCTTCCAAACCAGGCTGCAGAACCTGCTTATTCTGGAGACAGGGTTGGTAAATAACCTACCTGTCTTTGTCTCCACACATGACTGGAATGCAGCTGGTGTATGTTGTTCAACAGAGATGTTTCTGATCCCACTGCCTTAGTTTCCCATTGCCTCAGCCAATGTATGATCCTTTTTACTGAAAAACAAACAAACAAAAACAATTGTGTAGAAACAATGAGGCATTGCTTTATGTTTAAGCATAGTTTTAGAGAGAAGTCTTTGTGCAGAGGCCTAAAACATATAAAGGTCATGTATGTAGTTTCTATCTAGACATAATAGGTACAATAAAGAGGAAGTGTTTTATGAAAAAAAGTAATTTTAATACCTGGGTGTTTAAAATGTGGATATTCCTGAAGTCACCACATTAACTTCCTACTTTTTCCATTTCTGTTCTTTTGAATTTCTTGAAATTTGCATTTTTTCATGATTGTGCTACTGTTCATGATTTTGCAAAGATAAGCAGGAAGAAAGGCTTCTTCTGATTTTTGATGTAACTTTCTGTTGCAGATATAGATGAATGTTCCCTTGGCCAGCACCTTTGTGGTAGTTATTCACAATGTTACAATACACCAGGATCCTACAAATGCAAATGTAAAGAAGGCTACAGAGACAATGGAACAAGCTGCATACGTATGTAAAGCTCCTTTTCCAAAAGAAGTTTGGAAAGTAAATTCATGTGTCCATGAATCCTATGTTGTACCTTTTCAGGTATAACGCTATCAAGCTTCATTTATCTCAGCTATTTTTAAAAATTAATGAAGGTCAGAGTTTTGAGTCTTAGCATGCTTTGATAAAAATATCTCTCTCTCAGACACTTTCATAATTAGAAAGATATATTCGTCTCACCCTATTCAGAGCTTCATTCTAGAAGTTGCTTCACAATGAGGACAAGTGAGTAAGTGGGATAAGTCTGGTCAGACGATACATATTACTGATATGCTGCTATTATGTATGCTCTGCAACATGCCCCAGTCAACAGTTTGCCATGTCCACTCCCCAGATCTTAGCAGAGCTGAGAGAGGATTTCTCTGGAAGAATTTCCTCAGAGGATTCATATTTGTGTTAGGAGAAGCAGCCATCCCTCTTGGTACAGAATAGGCCATTCTAGCTCCTTAACATGCGATGTCCCTCAGGACTGCACAGCTCTATCTGCACGATCATTTTGAGCACCCTGTGTTCACATGTGGGTTCTGGTCATTGGTGGCTCACCCGTCTTTCTAAGGAGCAGTACCACTGCAAACTTGTTTCCTGTGGCTTTAGTCATTATGGCTATGCTCTCACTATGGTGATCTTTCACAGCACAAATGCTTATAAAAGTATGTTATATATGCTTATATAGCTTATGTTATATGTAGACACACTTGTCATGTTACTGGGACGTAGTCCTATGATACATTTGATATTTTTATTCGCCACAGGGTAAAAACAGCAGGCTATTCAAAATAATAGTAGTAAGCAGATGGAAAACCTTTTAACCTGCTATCTTCAAACAGTTCACTGTTTAACAAGCAGTATCTTAATTTCAGCTCTGTGTTATACTTCAAACACTTGTGTGTCCACAAAATAAATGAGTAGAATTCTTACTGGGGCTTTTAAGATCTCTAGTGAGATGAAAAGGTTTATTAACAAATAGTAAAATACAAATAACAAAACAGATGTTCTTGGATTTCATGTCTATAGAAACTCTCCTTATGATATAAATCTAAAATTTGTTACCCTTTATTTATGAAATACTGGGGAAGGTGGTATTGTAGGCAATGTCACTGTATTATAGGTGGGGCTCAATCCATCTTTTCTTTTTTGTGGAGGATTAAAAAAAAAAACAAACCACCATTCACTCATTTTCCTGGTGCTCAGCAAAGAAAAGATTTAAAAGACAGCTAGTTGGCTTCAGTTAATTGTCTATAAAGTGATAAACAGTTGTAGATGAAGAGGAGTGTTTAAAAGAAGTGGAAAGACTTGAAAAGTACTTTCTTAAACCAAAGGTATCTGCCCTGAAATGACCTGCCTTGACTGAAATGGTTGTAACACTGGAGTATTACTAAACTTCCTCTGAGTAAAAATGTGTGAAGTTTTACAGCTTAAGATATACCTTCATGTCCATGCTATTTTACTAACAGCTCATTGGGGTGAGTTTTGTTGACTGAAAGAGAGTTGATGCTTGGGAAGATGTAGGCACTGTGTGCCTGCCTTTGGTCATGCTAAATCATCTCTGATACACTGTAATGAGAAGTACTGATAATTCAGTAGTGTTGATGCTAAGGTGTGTGACTAGTTAGTGGAAACATTCAGAAGAGGCATTAATTCAGCAGACTCTTCATGGCAATGAATTATATTCTGAAGTTTCTGGAACGAGGAGTCCATTTTGCTCCCATCTTTATTCTCTTTGCAGTTACTCCTAAGATAATGACTGAACCTTCTGGTTCATATCACATATTCAGGGGCACACTGTGCTTCCTACAGGAGGCACCGGTATAAGCAATAGGATTCCTGATGCGGGATGACAGAACAGCCCCTCAGACCACCATGTGTACTTGCTTTTGTTACAGAAAGGCCGGTGACCAGACCAACAGCTCGACCCACACCTGGGCCAACAACTCGAACCACATCAAAGCCAACAACTCGACCCACACCAAAGCTGACCACTAGGTACATACCTGTGACAACAAGGCCAGTAATAAAACCAGTGGCAAAGCCTGCACCTCCAACGCCACCTCTACCTACAACGTTAAGACCTACGCTGCCACCACAAAGAACTCCTCTGATAACCACCACACATCCTTTGCTTGTTCCTGTTGAAACTACATCTTCCCAAGGAGCTACAGATGATAACAGGATACAGATAGATCCTCAGAAGCCCCGAGGGGATGTGTTCAGTAAGTAGATTTACTTACCCTTTCATTAATTGTCATTGTAGAAACCAGTGTACTGTTTTGGTGTTTTGGACTGTTTTATCAATGAGAATGAAGGCATGAAAGTGAAAATAGTCATGTGCTAGAGCTGTGTAAATAACTGATTTTATGAAATAACAAAAATGTGTGGAAGAAATTCTGGATTAATTCAACCAAAAATTCCAATTAGTTACATTTTCAGATGAAAATTTTGGAGGAAGAAAGGAAAGCCATTTTGTTGGAAAAAAGAAATATTGAAATACAGTGTAACTCATACTCATGCAACTCAGGATTGCTTTCAAACCTGACTTTTTTAGACAGTGTATTTCCCTAGCTTTGAGAACAGTAAGAAATAGGATCATGTCTGGTTTCCTGGAGGTTCTGTTCTGCTGCTCATATTCCATGAATCCAAACAGTCTTCGATGTTTATGACTAAGCAACTGTAGAATTACATAAAAATAGCATGGAGGTTAATGGTATGGAGTTCATCTATGAAAACAGATACGTAAAAGCTGAGAAGGCTGAAGAGTCTTCCAGCACAAGGAGGAGCCTTTTTAAGAGCTGCTCTGAAAGATGCAGCACTGTTTCTGTGCCAGCTGTAGCACATGCCTGAGATGGCATTACTGGCACGTGTAGAGCTGCACACATCTGCCAGGAAGCATTCAACACCCAATTTTATCTTTAGTTCTGCTACAGATCTTAGAGATGGGGAGGGTGTGTTGGATCAGCCTTTTTCCTTCTGCATGACGTACAGTAAAGCTGCTGAACAATGGAGGAGGAGGAAGTGTGCTGTCCTGCAGCAGGTGTACAAGCAATGTGGGAGTTTTTGCTTTGGCATCTATGTAGGAACTTCTGGGGATGTGTTCTCTTAGATCATTAAAGAATGAAATATTTTTGTCCTTATTAAAAATGGTTTGTTTTCCCTGTTCACATTTTGTCTGAACATTATTTAAGATAGGAAAAAAAAAGCATGACTTGGAATTTGGAAATATATATCCTGGTAGTGCTCAGAGTTTTCTTTTGATGCTTTCCAGGTTAATTTTAAACAATCCATATAATACATTCAGTTAAAACTGAATGTTTTAACAGTTTTTATGTAAGAATTTTAAAAGAAATACACTAAGGACTCCCAAAACTTAATATAATGGGAAACATAGTTAAAAATACAGTGTTCTGTGGAAATTATTTTAGACTATAGCAGTGCGTTCTAGAATGCAGCAGTATTCCTTCTAGAGGTTAGATTTACTCTTTCAGTTTGAGTGTCTGGGATACACTGTTGTACAGCCAGCCTATATGTATATATATAGGAAAAGTTCATCTACGAAGTGTTCACTTTTTGCTCAGGTTAGCTGCCACCCTTTGGGGGTTGCGCGTAGCTTCAAAGGCATCGGGGCGCAGTAAAGTGGGATTCCAAGAGGTGTCAAGCAGAGCAGTTGTTACTGGCTTCATTTGGCAGGATGGGGATGGATAGCTCCTCAGATCAAATCAATAAGTATGTCTTTAATCCCACGTTATCTTTTCCTCTACGTCCTGCGACAGAGCTGCCCGGTATACCTGTGTGTGTGATTGGTATACCTGAAATACTCTAAGTTGGCTCTAGAGGATAGGAGTTAGCACCGTTATTCTCCCCACCTTTGGCTGCTTTGCAGGAGGTATTCCCTCCCACCTGACTTGCGTCCAAAGGGATTTAATTAGTGAGTACAAAAAATCATTTGATTAGGATTTGAAACCTACAGTGTGGTGGAAAACAGTTCTGTTCTTGGAGAAGGTGTCTGACACAGCAGTGTGTCAGTACCTGCTGCTTTGCTCAGCCATCTGAGCACTTCCGTTGGACAGTCCGTGGCCAAAGGGGTTGGCAGTGTGCTGTACGCTGATAGAGGCCCCTGCTCTAGGCCAATTTCTGCAAACATAGTGGCATTCAGGAGCGACGGAGGGAATGAGATTACACGAGCACACTTGCTTTCTGCAAGCATTTCTCAATTTTAAATTTCTTGTTATTTAACGTTTTTCTGAGGTTGCTCCCAGTGACACGTTCACACTTTTCTCCCTTTGTTGCTACTTGTCCTGCCATCTCATGCTGAGCAGACCTCAACTAAGCTTTCACTTCAGAGCTGATCAGCTCTGAAGTCAGCTGGGGCCCAGTGAAGTTGATCTGTTAGCAGCCACAGAGAGCACAAAGCGTGTTGCTGTTAATGTTCTTTAAATACCTTTGCAGTTTTTGACAGGTATCGGGTTGTTGCATTTCCCTTGACGCTTTCCCCCTTTTCTAAACATGCCTGTAATGGCTTTGGGGATCTACTTTTCCACAGAACAAAAAAAAAAAAAGAGTGTTTTTTAAAATGGAATTCCTACACTTGGCCTTTGAACCACTCAGTCAGATGCAGACAGTGGAATCTGGCACCAAGGATAATCTTCTCCTGATATGGGTATGGGGGGAATGGAAATGAGGGAGGAATGCAGCGATGGCTTTAATGTTTAACTGTTTCACTGCAAACTGTGGTGAAGGAACCTCTCCTGTTTACTAAGATGGATAAAGTCTGACAGATTGAATATACTTCTCATTAACAGTAGGAATTTCTCTTACCGTTGGGATCTTAAAACAGGTCTTAAAAACATAAGCTTAAAGACAAAACTTAACGCACTGGGTATCAGCATTAAAAGACAGTTGAGCAAGTTTCTTTCTTAGTCCCCAGTGTTGCTGAAAAGACTTGAACTTGGAGTCACTTCTCGTAATAGCTATTAACAAGATTTTAAGATGGGATTTTTTCTGCTGCCCCTTCCAATGACTGAAAAGTCCTTAGTGTAGTAAATGCAGTTATGTGATCCTTGAAACTGTGGAAATAAGGGAAGCGCTATAAGTAAAGACTTGGGTTTGGTTATTCCGTGATATCATGGAAATAGCATTTTACAGTAGCATTTAACTTACCTTCACTGTTCTGACAACTATTAAAATGTATCTGTCTTAATATTTAAGCATTTGAGATGGGCACTTCGTTCCTGTTTGTACTTTGGAGCTAAACCCTAAGATTGAGGAGCTGATAGTTTAACCACAGGGCCTGTATGTGAGCTTTTGAAACAAGTTGTTCTAGCTGTGTTTCCCTCAGACTGAATTGCTACTTTCCAGTGCTTCTCTTTTCTCTTTAGAAAAGCACACTGCTTTAAAAAAAAATCTTCTGGAAGTACATAGAATAATATGTTTGATTTAGGTCAAAAGTATGAGCTTTACAATCACCTGAGAAATGCAAGAGTAGACTTTGGAGTGGTTGCTCATCTGCACCATTGCTGAGGAGGGTGGAACAGTCCACAAACATCAATCCTGAAGTAATTCTTACCGCAGAATTGGGATCTGCAGATTTATGCTGTGCAGCCAGGACACCAGGGATATCTTTTTAGCCTGGGATAAATCAAAGTCTTCCCTGGGGGAAAGGAGGATGTACTCCTCTCTAAATGACTGTGGAGTCTGGCTGACCTTTGGGCTCCCCTTTCCTTTAGCTGCTTTCTGCCAGTTCTGTGTGACATCTCATCACTTCGGGGGATTTTTGCAAGTGGAATTTAACAACTTTTAATCATAGCAACTATTCAGGCTGAAAAGCTTTTTGTGAGTTTTGTTTTGACCATGAGTGGGAAGTTTGGTCATGATCATTGTGTGGAATGGAAATGTATAGGAGTGCAGTGCTCCTTGTAAGGCAAAACTGGGTAGTAACAGTAGTAACAGTTATTGTAATAGGAAGCTGCACTCCATGTTTTGCTTTGGTTTTGTACCACCAAAGCAACGATAGGGCTGTAATTAAAAAGGTGTGATTTGTACAACCATCTCTCACACTCCCAAGCTCAGTAATTAACAAGTAAATGAAAATGGTCCTATTTGCTTCCCCAGGGATTACAGAGCTGAAAAGAAACCAGTCCTTAGCAGTTGCTAAATGTTCCCTCCCTGCCCATGCATCCAAGAAGTGCTCCAGCTAATTCACGTGGAGGATATGGCAGTGTTGATGTATTGGCTCACTCAGAGCTTACAAAATTCTCCAAGAAGCCAGGTTTATATTTAACGAGCTTTATCAAACTGTTCAAGTTCAGTGAAAAACACACTTGACATGCTATATAAAGTACACAGAAAGGGCCTGGAAAGCTTGCAGAAAGTAGCTGTGCCAAATACTTGCTCCCACGATCACCACTCCACATACACGTTGTCGTGGCGCAACACAGGGAACACATGGAGCACATGGAGAGTCCCGCATCGCTTGTGGTAACTCTGCTCTTGGATCGAGTGCACATTCCTCTCATTAGGTGTGAGCACTGAACAGGCTGTTTGAAAGCCCAGTGTGCTTTTCTAGGAGCCCATAAAAGCACTGGGAGAGGACTTAAGGGGAAAGGTTTGAAGATTCGTTTATAACTTTTATTTTTTCAAACCTTTAATTATTGGCAAGTAATGTCAACTTTAATTTGGAGAATGCTTGTATGTGTGCACAGACAGAATGGATTTTTAGAAAATGAGCATAAAATATGAAAGAGATTTATGGAATTCTAAGTATATGAGAAATGGTGTTGTACTAAGCAAACTGAAATAGTGATAATAGTAAAACAAATTCCTAATATTTCCTGCAGTTTGTTCCTGCAGCTTTTTGCTGCCTGAGCTGAACTGTTTTTTGTTATGTGACTGTATTATTTGTGCATAGATATACTGCAGAATGTTTACTGGACTAAGTGGTGTAGGTTGTTCAGATTCATAAGACTTCTACTGTATTAAATCTCACAGGAGCAAAAGAAACCCATTAAACAAAATAGTAAAAATATAATTGCAAACAATATCTTAAAAAAGAACAGGCCTTTGCTCCCCAGGCTCACCTGAAGTCCTTAAGGCTGATCATGCACTGGTATCATGGACTGCAAATTGATGTCTTCCAAAATCTACAGGTGATTCTGAAAATGAAAAAAAAAAAAAGAAAAGTTGTAAGAATTAGTGTAGAAATTAACAAGTTTCATACAGCCTTTGAGTTTATTTATGTGTTACAGATCTTGTAGAGCATATTGCTTTTAAAATAATTTGCACTTGATTGATTATTTTGTCCCAAATGTAAGAGGCACAAAGCTACTGTACTGTTTTATGGTTGCTCTGTCTTCTGGATTTGGAGTTCTTACAAAGTGCTATCTATGTGTTGTCCTCGTGCAAAAGAATCTTTGATTTGATTTTTGGGTTAAGGAGGACAGACAGGATAGCTCCTTCTTTCACATGGAGCCTCATTCAAATGCCAGTGCCTTGTGCTGAAGTTGTCCTATGAAGCATCTGCGCAAGGTGAGTGGATTGGAAACTGAGAAAGGGCTTTAATGTGTCTGTACATTGCTGAGAAACTGCTATCTTAAGAAGTACATTTGGAGAGGAATTGTGTGCTTCAAAGTTAGAGATTTCTTTTTTTTCTTGGTTGAAAAAGCAGCTTTCATTAGAAGAGCCCTTAGCAGCTTTGCAGTCACCTTTTACAGAGCTCAGATAAATGTTACAATATAAATCACCTAGGCATAAAGTTTATGAATCTTTGTGTCAACTGTAATTAAATATATTGAATTTTCCAAGAGAAGCACACCGCCCAGAGCTGCTCTCTGTTTTTTATTATAGATAAGGCAGTGGGTCACTATCTTTATCTCGTTCATTTCTGAAAACCTACTTTTCTCACAGTTCCACGCCAGCCCGGAGTGAGCAATAACCTGTTTGAAATACTTGAAATTGAAAGAGGGATTACTGCTGATGAATTCGAAGCAAATGATGACCCAGGTAACGATCAGTCTCCTGTTTGGGGCCCAGGGTTTAGGATTGCTTGAGACCTCTTGTGCTTGTACACAATTCACAGGACTCCCGGATCTTATGCCTCCTGTTAGGCTGTGCTTTGTAAAAAGAAAACAACTACCTAAATGGCCCTTCATAATCTGTTAGGAAAAGGAACTGAGCACAAAAAAAGCACAAATTGTTAGTAATAACAATTGTATCCCTTTTTGTTTTAGTATTTTGGTACGTCCTTTTTCTAGTGCTCCTTCACTTTTGTATTTCTGTGCCTGGGTCAGCCACCAGGGCTTTAGTTCCCCAAGCAAAAGACTTAAATCACTGTTTTGCTTTTTGGCTCTTCTGCCTAGGCACGCTGGTACACAGCTGTAATTTTGACAGTGGCCTGTGTGGATGGATCAAGGACAAGGATGATGGTTTACACTGGGAGCCAGTTAGAGACGCGTCAGGTAAGGCACATGCATACGATCTTATCTTGTAGTTGAAGAAGTATCTGGTCTTGAGGTTGATAACAGTTCTTGAGTTATGACAGATTTACACAGATTCTGTATCACGTTAGTTGTGGTATGTATTTATTTCAGGCCCACACCTCTTCTGTGTATAAAATCAAAACTAGGGATTCCAACATGAAAGGTCATTTGTGTTTTTATCTTAGCTGATGTCTTTACAAGAAAAATGGCTCCAAAAGAGGAATGAGTGTGTTTAGGAAATGATTGTACACAGTAACAGATCACCCAGAGGGTGGTGATACACTGGAACAAGCTGCCTGTTCCAGGCAGGAGGAGGTTGTGGATGCCCCATCACTGGAGGCATTCTGGTGGTTGGTGATCCTGCACATAGCAGAGGAGTTGAAACTAGATGACCATCGTGGTTCTTTTCAACCCAGGCCATTCTATGATTCTGTGATTAGCTTATTTTTCAACCAATGATGCAAACTTAATGATTTCCATGTTACCAGTAAAATTAGAAGGTGCTGCAAATAGTCTGTTCTGCTGTTACTTACCATGCTCCAGTTTTAATGCGATCTGTTTCACTTTATGAAATTCAGTGCGAAGTTACGGAGAGCTGTGTATAGGAAAACCATTAAGTAGCTGGAAAGAAGGAAAGTCAGGCTGCCAGTGCACAGAGATTTCTGAGAACAGGGAAGGCTGGGGTAAGAAAAAGTGACCCTGGGGCAGCGCAGTAGGCTTGTGCAGGACAGGAGGAGGCTGACAGCCACAGCCCTGGGCATTAGACACACAGCTCTGGCTGCCTGTAACCACGGGATTACCTCATACCCAGAAGAGGAAGAGCAGCCTTTGATGTACACAATGTTGGCATTATGTGAGCGGATGGAGGCTGAGGAAGGAAAGTGCTCTCAGGCGGTAAAATGCTGTAGGTGGTAAATTGCAGAGGGAAGATGAGGGCACTGAGAGCTGTCTTCCTTATGTACCACCTTGTCAGAGATGCCTGTGCTTCCATTTGCTACTGCAGCATGTGCGCCCTTTTCAGGCTGTTAATTATCTATACTTTAAAAATTGTTGTTAATACACACGAAGTTCCAGTACTGTGATTCTGAACTAGCTTTTTTTTTTTTTTTTTTTTCCTTTTCAAAACTTTTTTTCCTCTTGTGTTGAGTTCCAGTCAGGGACAGTCTCAGCTTTCTGTTTCCTGTGTATGCTCTGCTGCTGTTGACACAACCTGTTAAAACCAGTCCCCTGAAGTCACCCCCCCTGCTCCCTCCTGGCTAGAATACCTCGTTTCAGAGATTTATTTTCACAGCTTGTGCCTGAGTGTTTGCTTTCACCTTTCAAAGTTTGATATTTATTGGCATTTTGAAAGGTGCCATGCTGAAGCTGTACAAGCTTATCTTGCATGCAGAAAATGCTGCTTTGAGGGGACCTTCAACTATAGAGACATGCCTAGAGATAGGCTGGCGTTATGCCTACCTAAATCTGTTTCCTATTGATTGGATTCAGTCACTGTAACTATCTGAAACAGATGCAGGTAATGAGTCAAATCAGTGATGTAACTGTATGTACAACAAACAAGTGCATTATTTCAAGTCTCTCATTTTAGCAGTTGGTGACTTTGATACAAAAACAATGCACTATTACTACTACAAAAAAAAGCAAGCTTTAACACATACTTGGACAAATGTAACCCACTTTATGCCCAAATGCAGACCTGAGACCTTAGACAACAAAAAAATACTTTGCTTAGTTAACTCTCATTGAAAAAAAAAAAGGAATTTTAAAATGGATGTAGAAGTAGAGAACTGGAGAGGAGGCTTGCTCTCCTTTGCTTCAAAAGCCCTGGTACCTTGTTGTGGGATCTCACAACTTTAGGGGGAAATAATTGTGGCTTTAAGAAGGAGCCTTTTAAGAAAATGACTATTTTGAGTAGAGGCTGAGTAGAAATATGGCCACAATTTAAAATAGTATTCCATTCTGTAGTGAAGCAAAATTGTATGTCTGCAGTATTTAAAAATAATAATAATAAAAAAGAAAAATCAACATTTCTACATCATAGGTTCCATTTGGGGAGCCTGAATGGCACTTTATCAAAAGCTCTTAAGGTAAATCTGCTCTTATATAAATAGTGATTCTGAGGTTCAGAGCAAGAGAATCTTTCTCTCTTTCTTCTTTACTCTCATTTTTTCTCTTTATGCTCTTCTTTCTCCCTTCCTGCTCTCTTCTTATTCTTCTTTCTTCTCCTCTTTTTTCTCTCCCTTCTCTCTTTTCCCCCTCTTTTCTTATTCTCCTTTCTTTTTTTCTCACTTCCCTCTTCTTTCTCTTTTCACTCTTCCTACTGTTTTCTCTTCTCTCATCCCCCTTTTCTCTCTTCCCCTCTTCTCTCTTCCTCCCTTCTCTTCCACTCCTTAGCTTCCTTTTCTCTTCCTCTCATCCCTCCATCCTTACTTCCCTATGATATCCTCTACTTTTCCGTGCACTTGGCAGTATTTTTATGAAGCCACTTGCACTTTCTCATGATCATGCACTAATTTTTAATTAAGTGCTTATGTTCAGTAGCAACTCAGTATTGTTGGAAAAGACTTCAGCAAACGTATCAGGCTGTCAGCCTTTTGGAAATCATAGCTCTGTCCAGCTTTCTATGTCTTGTCCAGATTAGGAATTTAAATTATCGTTAAATAAAAAAGCTGTTCACGTGTGCTAATGGAAACCCCGTGAGACTTCATGCGTTAAGACAGTTCTCAAGAAGAAAAAAGGAACGGATCTGGGGGTCAGTTATATTGTAGTATATTTATGCAGGCCTTCATGCAATGGCAAAACCCTGCAGCTTACAATATGTGTAAAGCAACACAGTAGCTTTAATATCAATGGGAATTTAAAACCAACGTAGTCACCCAAGGGATGTGTTGAATGAACAAATATATGAGCTTCGTTTTCAAAAGATACAATATTTGCTTTGTAAAAAAAGTTATAGGAAAGATCTAACCTGGTACCCAATGTAAACAAGGGACCAGGACTGTAAATCTTACCTTGTGGGAGGGAGATGTGGCAGTTCCAGTGCATATTCCAGCTATAATACACTTCACTGAAGACTTGCTGGACCTTGTGGAGCCCTGTTTTGTTTCTTTCACAGCGCTTAAGCATTTGGTCCTGAAATTTTAAGAAGTAAAATCACAGAATCACAGAATCACCCGGGTTGGAAGGGACCTCAAGGATCATGTAGTTCCAACCCCCCTGCCTAGCAGGTAACGAAGGAATTGCTTTTTGTTTTGCAGGGGGACAATATCTTACCATCTCTGAACCCAAAGGCACAGAGGGAAAAGCAGCACATCTTATTCTGCCGCTGGGCCACATGGCTCAGCCTGGGGACTTGTGTCTGTCATTCAGACACAAGGTGCCCGGGCTGCATTCGGGTGCCCTGCAAGTCTTTGTGAGGAGAAGTGGTGCTCATGGACCAGCTGTGTGGGGAAGGAACGGCGGGCATGGCTGGAGGCAGACACACATAACTCTGCGAGGACTGGGCATCAAGAGTGTGAGTACAACTGCAAGGCCTGTACCTTTTTTCCCCATGAAAATCTGAAGACACTTGGTTTGTGTAGCACTTGGTTATTTGCTTCCTGGGTTTACTTCCAGACCTTTTTATTTCTACATTTATCCTTGCCAATGGAATCACATTTCTAATTAGTTCTGTCCAAAAAAAAAAACCAACACAAACAGAAACCAAACCAGCACACCAAACCCAGAACACTCATAGATCTAGATAGATAGAAGCCTACACAATTGCCAGCACTGAGCTACCATGTATGGCTTTGTAATTTATTATAATCACTTACGGAGGTGAGAGCAACCTACAGGACAAAAGCATACCGCCAAGGGATTTCCAAATAGCCTGTATCAGGATGGCTCACGAAGGATGCTTTTTGAAAAATACAGCATCATTGGAATACAGATAGTCATCCCTTGTGGATTAATTACTGGTTAAAGAGGGCACGGACAGTGCAAACAGTCAGTTCTGACAGTGCCGGTCGCTTACCTGTGCAGCTGCCCATGATTTTGCTTTTCAGCTGAACTGCTGCCGATCTGGATAAGGAGATAAAGCTAAGATGCCAATAACACAAAACTGTCTAATGTTATCAAAAACAGCTGTCTTAAAGTACCATCTTTTAATCTTAATCTTAAAGTAGCATCTTTTAATACCTGGAGAGCTTAGAAACACTGGCTGATTAGAATGATGCATCAGAAGGTCAGCAACTTCTTCAAGCTCTGCTTTCTTTGAAGGTAGTTTCTGTTTCAGATCAGAAGAAAAGGTATGGATGCTTTAAGGGTGGAAGAGGCTACAACACACATTATAGTGGTCCTAAAATTAAGGCTGAAATTAATGCAGATAACTGTCTGAAAACTTGCCTTCAGGAACAATCAAAATGATGCCCAACATTCTGCTGGCTGTAAATGAATGCCAGACTGAGAATATGGACATTTGTAGCAGGGAAACAGTATACTCAGCAAAAAAAATACAACAGAGTAACTGTAACACTGTAAATAGAGGTAAGGTGCTTCCTAAGGTCTCTCTTTTTAAGAGCAGCTCTTGAAATAAGTGTGTGTTATTAGATATTTTCATTTTTCTAAATAAATGATTTATAGATGCCCCCATGCTTGTAAACAAGAGCAGGAGTCCCTTTGCACCACCCCTGCTGCAGCAGCAGCTGTCAGCATGGCACATAGCCCCTCACTGAGCGCTGGGCTGAGCAGCGCTGCTCTGCAGCTCCTCACACAACCATCAGCCTGGGAACTTTTCCAGCCAGGGGGGGCAGCCTAGGATGCTGGCCTGAACCCTTTGTGTCATTCATCCTGAGGATCAGGGAATGAAAGCAAACTCTAGTTGAGCAGGGAAGGCCCCAGCCACAGAGAAGTCAGGAAATACAGACATATTTCTAGCTATTTAAAAAACAAAAGCAACCAACCGCTGGTGCTTTTGGGGCACCTGCTGGAAACTTAAAGAGAATATAAATGGAGTCCTTTATCACACTTCCTAATGAATAAGGTTTGTGTTTTTCACCGCCATTTTTTGAGGACAAATTATAGCTCCTGCAAAGTCATAGTAAAGTACAGGATGAGTGTTTCTAGTTCCAGCCGTGCTTGGCATTTTACTAAGTCAGCGCTAAGGTGTTTTAGGAGTGGAAGGCTCTTCTATTAGACAACAGTTTTTGTTAAAACAGACAGGATTTTATGTTTGCTGTAAGGACAACAAGAACAGTGCAGCAAGGAGCTACAGAAAGCACCACAGACTCTCACATGGAAATTCTCACCTTGGTAGAGGCACCTGGAACAAAGCTTCAACCAGCGCCTTGATTTGTGTCATAACTCTGTCCTGAACTGCTGCCACTTCATAGGGATCCTGCCAAAGAGAAAAGGAGCAGAGAAACAACAATAATTCTAAGCAGAACAGATTGGCTGAGCTTTCTTACGCTTTTACATTCTTGCTGTTAGGCAGTTGCCCTCCTAACCAAAGATTCTTCCATCTACTTTTGGCACTCCAATTGTTCTGTTTGTTTTCCCAGGTTATTTTCAAAGGAGAGAAAGGAAAAGGAAGAACTGGGGACATTGGACTGGACGATGTGATGTTGAGAAGAGGACACTGCTCTGAAGAGCATTAGCAAAGACAGTGGAGTAGCACAGCCCACTCCTGCAGCCCTTCTCATGCTATTCTTACTGAGCTTTGAAACAGAACTGCATGAAAAAGGAAAAACAGATGGAGAATGACAATTTCTTAGTGGTCTGCTAAGTGCAATCTCACTGCAACTTCAATTAAAAACATGAAGACCTCCTCCTGGAATTCAGGAACTATAAATCAGTGCTGGTTGTTTCTATTAATCCTTGCCTCTAAAACATGTTTTGTATGTAGTAACTTTATCCCGTTTAACCCGAGTACTCACCCAAAGAGCACTTGTGAAAAAGGGAGAATTAATTACAAACAGTATGAAATCTCTGGCTTGGAAAGTCTTAGTATTAACAGATATTCATTATTTTCCCATAGTGTTACTCTTCTATTAATTAGATTTGATAGACAGTGGGATTGATCTGGCTTCAGAGCTATCCGAAGCCTGGACCTGAATTCTGGATCACTGCCATTGACCTTTGAAGAAGGGTTGTTCCTTATTAAACAGCATTTATTTTGGTCTTGCATCTGTATCAGAAAGCAGTTATATAGAGTAGGCACTGCATCCTGTAATATTGCTACTGCTGTGTTTTGTGTATATGTGTATGGTTATTAACATATTTATGTTTTTAATATTTACAGACTCTAGTTGCAAGATAATTGGCAGTCTGTGCTTTCTTGCTGCACAGGAGAGGAGCTCAGCACACTGCGGGATCCCGCTGGTCGTGCCGAGAAATAGGTTACCAAAGTCAGCTAATGGTGCTCATTGCAAAGTGCCGGTACAGTATCCAGGTGGTCATATGCTGAAGGCAAAAGACCAAATCCTTACCTATTGTAAACTGGCACCTCATCATGCTGCACAGGTCTGTCTCTAGCTCAGGAGCCAGCCCTCAACCCTGCCAGCAGCTCCTGCACAGCCTGCAGAAGGCCACTGGCAGACGGTACGATTGTGCCCATCGAACCACCAGGAACGATCCCTGCCACACGGGGCACGAGCCCATGCGTAAGCGAAGGAGGGCAGCTGTGTTACTGCTGTACAAACAATTCAGACCGTGAAATGCCTTGAGTCACCTTTGTATAATGTCCATGTTCTACCCAAGTGTTCTGTATATAATAAACATCCAACTGTTTAGAACTAGAACAAATGTTAGCTCTCGCTGGCGCTAAATATTTATCAGAACTTTGGGCTAACTTTCTTAGTTTTGTGTCATGCACTTGGTCTGCAGGTTCCCAGGGAATTCTTCCATTTGGTTTAGAACTTTTAGATGAGGAACATCATCATCGCTGTTAAGGATCCTAATTTTGACAATAGTAACATTTCAGAAAATGGCAGAAGATGGATAAAGTGTTCTTAGTGGCACAGTCTTAAAGCTTAAAAAATATATACGTAGCAAAAATAGGTCTCAGATCTTTTAAATACTTACATAAAGTGTAAAACAAATGTCAGCTGCATATCTTGTTACAGAATTGTAATTAAAACTAAGTCAAACCTTGCAGCAAGGCTACAGCCACGAGAGTCCATATTTCAAATGGCTGTTCCTGCCAAAGTACCCTTTTAAGAACATTTTTCCACTTTGTCCCTTAGGACACCATCAGCATTGTATGTACAGCAAAAGCCTGTGTGACCAAGCAGATCGATATTCTCCTGCACAAATGCATCAACAAACATTCTGAAATGGAAGCGAACCACATATTTGTTAAAATTCTGGCAACTGTTTTGCTTCAATTATGGTCATGATCTGTCTTCTCTTACGTTATTTTGCAGTGTGTCAGAAATATTTGTGAATAGTTGAAATGACTTGTCCTTATTTTAAAGTAATCAGTAAAGAAAGCTGTTACTTGATACTACTGCGAATATCTTATTTTCATTTCTGGATCAAAACTCTCATTATTGCGATGGAATGAACCAAGAGATGACAATGTAGTACTTAAATACATAACTATTATCAAATTTTAAATTAAAATGCATTTAACTATGTGAAAGTGGTATATATATATTACTCAAAAAGAAGAGTTACAGTTTCCAGCCTAGCTTTTAGAACAGTTTCACAGGTAAATAAGCATTTTCAAAATATGAAGTGTGTATTTTAGAAATGGCTACTACAGTACTCCACACTGCAGCACAAATTGTTACAGTCTGGGGCTTCAAACAAAATTAACATACTTGGATCTGTTTCTCATACAGTGGAAGAAGTGGTGTTTCACCATGTATTATGTCAGCACTCAAAGACTGAGACTCACTGGTTGAAATAAAAATCTGTGTAAGTAAGTAAGTAAGGCTTATCGGGGTTTGCCCACAAAATGGCAACTTAGAAATGGGCGTTAGAACCCCAAGTGTGCATGAATACAGATGGTAAACAGAAGGAAGTACTCAGATGACAACAGGAGGAATTAGTGCCTTTGTGTATGAATTATTTCATGTACTTCACAATCAAACAAGTAACACTGTAAAGCACTGTGAGCACTGACACTGTAACACAGGGACAGCCCTTGTCAAGTCTGGCACTAAAAGAGCTGCTGTGCTGAAAGTCACTCACCTCTGCCCTGGCTCTGCAGTGCCACCATGTTGTCCCCTTCTCTTCCATTCTCACTCTGTTTCTGAAGTGATGAGGTGTGAGGGAGTTGGCTGGGGTGATGCTGCCACTCTTCCAGGTGCTTCTGTGCCAGCCAGGACAGAGCAGATGCTGCCATGTTCATGCAAGCCTCAGAAAAAAAAAAAAAAAAGTCCTGAGTTGGTCTTACAAAGAACTTTATCACTGCCCTTTCTGTTCAGACCTTCATAAATAGATGCCAGACAATGAAAGTCTGCTTGTATATGCATAGGCAAGTGGAAGAAATGTGCACAGCATGAAAACAGCTACCTGTATGACCTTCTGACAGCTTACAACATCGTGTGTTAAAAAGACACGGTAAAACCTTCTCCCCAACAAAGATGTCAAAAAGGCTAACAAATGACAGATACTTGACCAGTGACAGCGTGCACACACACACTGTGTTTGCTGACATGGAAGTGACTACAACAGAAGGGACAGATGCAAGGCTGTGCTTCCACTTTCCTTTCTAACCTGCCACCTCACTTCTCATCAAACCCATGTCATTAAACCCCAAATACACATGTATTATATGTATGTGTATGGTAGTATGTAAAATTACCATAAAGTAAAACAGTAGCAAATACACACACACATATACACACATAAGTATACAGCAAAGCCCAAATTATCAGAGATTTCCTGGCAGGTTAAAATGCACTTACCTGCTGGCGTATCCTGACGTCCTGGAGTTTTATGACTTCAGTTTTTCCACAGCAAAAAAAAAAATCAACAACCCTCCTAGATGAGCAATATGCATTGGTGTAAGCCTGCAATGTTAGAAAGAAATAGCAGATATTGCAGTAATAGGATCCCATTAGGTTGCTATTTTTCTCCCAGGAAACGTTCAACTTTGCTCCAGAGTGCTAGGTGGGATACCACGCTTACATCTGCTTACACATGCTCAATACACATGGGCAGTGTAGCTCTACCCCTCATCTTCTTAGTAAACACACCAAGCAACAAAGCAAAGCGGACCTGCACTGTCTGGGTAAAAAGAAATAATTCTCTGTTCTCATGTTACTTAACATGAGTATCCAACCAACTCTTTTTGTTGCTTTTAGGAATGTTTAACCTCATTCTGAAGTATTTTTGTCTCTTTACTGTTTTTCCCTGTAGTTCTGCCATTACAAGATTCCTTAAGGCCCCACAAGGAACAAGTCCCCACTGCTATCAAACCACTCTTCTGGAGGTAGCACAGCCACTAACCACATCCTGAGAGCAAAAGGGACATTTCTAAGGTGTGCACTGCACCCAGTAGGCTGAGGTCAGTATTAAGTGGCTGAGAAAGCAAGCCAGGTATTCATCCAGCACAGAATATGGATGTCCCTCTTGGTGTGGCACCGCCAAATCCTGCTTTCCTTTGCATAACAGATACTATGGCCCTTTTCCAATAACTTCTGTTACCCTGCTATTTTATGACTTTTTACCTTCTATTGAGGCCAGGAATCCTTCACATTCTTCTCCCAGTCTTTTCCTCACTGTGCACTTCAGCAGTCCAGTGTTTCACTTCTGACTTTCTTCCAGAATCCTTTTGCTTTGGTTTGCGCTTGGCAAACGCCTGTGAAGGCGAGGTACAGCATGCATCCACACTGACTGACTGCACTGCATTCGCGTGCTCTGCTGGTCCCGAAGTTTGGGACTTCCACAGACATGGGATTGCAGTGATACACGGGCTGCTCTAACCCTAACCTCCCCCTCCCTTAGCTCCTGCCCCACCCCACAAGCCCTGATTTAGGCCATGGAGGATGTGCCGGCCAGAAGAATGCTCTCTGAGGACATACTGGTGCGACACAGACAACAGAGCAAACCCCTTCCTGCAGCAACACCCTGCAAAAGCCTCAGATGGATGTGTGAGTTTTCCTCTCAGCAGGCTAAGCATGGCTGATTTGCAGACCTATGCATACAATAGACCAACAAACACAAAATCAGCTGCTAAAAGCCACAGCCAGGGCAGGTTGCACTGAAGTGCTCTGAAGTAGGATGGTCTTACAAAAGCGCTCATGAAGGAAATCCTAAGGATGCTTGGATCCAAACCCCCTATCTCACGTCTGGTACCTACCAAGGGTTGCAGCTGCTGTCCCTTGCACCTGCTCATACTCCTGGTGGAAAGCATTGCTGCTGACCGTGGCTACAGCCCTCAGATCCTCCAAGCTGGTGAAGTCAACAGGTGGACAGACAGCTTTGCTTCTGACTGTACTTGTAGCATGCTCCTGGCCCAGACAGCGGTGTGACATAGTCACCTCTCCATCAGCCCCTCATCAGCCTGCCTCATATACACTCAGTGTATATGGGTGGCTCCCAGCCTTGAAACTCGTCCGTCTCAGTCCTTTGTCACAATGCAGCTCCACAGCTGTCCTGCCAGAAAAGAAAATGCTTTCAGTGTGGTTTTCTATGAATTTGCTCCCTGGCAAGCACAATAGTACATGTGCAGCACAACTGCTCAGAGAAAGAGATAAGCAGCCCAAACAATATCTTGATATGTGATTGGGAACAGATCAAAGGCAACATCCAAACTTAGAGGAAAAAAGCTGGTTAACTTGAAAGAGCAAGTCTCTTCTCTACGATTTTGCACCAGCTAACGCTGGAATTTATTCAGAGGATTTAATATCAGCATATGAGGATGCCAAGCACAAGTAAGCCTTCTCTTTTTCCAGCTCTCCCATCTAAATAACAAAAGCAAGAGCAACACAGTGAAACACATTGTCACATCCCTGCCTTCAGCCCAAGAACAAAAAGTAGGAGCTCCTCTTCTGTAAGCTCACAGAAGTGTGCTCTCTTCAACATGACTTTAAGAGCTGGAGCACCTCGTCTGTGAAGAAGGGTTGAGGGATTTTTTTAGCTCAAAGAAGGCTTCGGGGTGATCACTCTGCAGCCTTCCAGTACTTGAAGGGAGCTTACAAGTAGGAGGGAGAGTGATATTTTACACAATCTGATAGTGATTGGGCAAGAGGGAATGGCTTAAAACTAAAGAGGGAAGCCTGAGCTTAGACGTTACAAGGAAATTCTTTACTCAGAGGAGGGTGAGGTGCTGGCACTGCTGCCCAGAGCTGTGGGTGCCTCATACCTGGAGTTGCCCAAGGTTGGATGGGCCATGGGCAGCTGGTGGGGGGCACCCAGCCCACAGCAGGGGTTGGAAGGGCTTTAAGGTCCCTTCCAACCTAAAGCATTCTATGATTCAACATCAAATATGCACGATTCACATTATAATCTAGGGAATCCTTTCAAGCAATGCACCCCAGACTGTATAAACAGGACTCTACAACATTTAAACTGCTCACTAATATTAAACCCAACAGTTCTGTGGCGTACAACAATTTACATAGAAACCAGACACCTTTATTGCACAGTTAGAGGTGTTATTAAACTGAGCAATTCAGTCACCCTCCTGTCATATGCCACCAGTTTTATCCTGTTTACACAAAAGATATTTTAATTGGCTGAACTCCATCACTGAAGGCTGACTGCTCAAACCGAGTGACATTTAATTACCCACAAGGAGCAGGAGGCCGTTTTGTGGAGTGTGTTGTGGAATCTCACTATTCTGGCAGCTCAGTTGCATGTCAGCACACTCACATGCTCACTGTGAGCTCCTCTGCCAGCTTTTATCAGAATAGATTAATTTGTTTTCCAAATGAAGATATGCAAGTGGGGCTTGAAAAAACATTTCATTAATACCAAAATAAAACAGGCAGAAAAAGTACATCATGTATTGAAGGATACCTTCATCATTATACAGTCTTTGGTTGACTTGAACAGGTGGTTAGAGGGCTAGACAGGAATGGAAAGGGTTAAATTTGGCTTGGCCGCAGAGCTCCAGGCTCTTAGCAGTGTCATTGCTCACCTTGTGCTCATCCACCCTTACCCACAATTCCTACTTTTATGAGCAGGTTCAGCATTACAGCAATCACATAGATGAAGACTTAAAAAGAGCATTTGCACCATCACTGAACCAGGAAAGCAGGGTAAGACAGAGTGTTCCTGGGGCCTTGCTTCTCAGCACACTACAGTTCTGCTGCAGAGCCCCCAGCCTAGCCCACACTGACACCAATTTAATCAAAGCCCTTGAATAAACCCTACCAGCAATTTTATAAGCAGAGTACCTAAATGCAGGCAGCCTTACCTGAAAAGCACAACCTCCTGAGCTCCTTCCTCTGGTTCCTGAATTCTGGCTGCAAATTCAGATCTGGAATTTTCCTTTGTCTTGCCCATGGTGGATAAGCTTTGGAGCTGGATGCTCTTCTTGCTGTACATGAGATCGGAGTACAACTCTGTCTTCTGCATGGGAAGGTGTGCTTCCTTCCTCCATTGATCTTTTCCTCCTCCTCAAGTGGCTCTCCAAGTTCTTCAGCTGCACTCTTACCCTCCCAGTCCGTTTCAGAGCCCCAGACTTCTCTTGCTCTTCCAGCTCTGTGTTGCTGCTGTGATCTCAAGCTTTTGATGAAAAACAGACTATCACGGCCTTCATCCTCAGCTGCATGCTTTCTAGCTTAGGCCCCCATCTGCCAGGAAGATTCAAGTTAGGTATATAGCACTGCACCTGGCAGTGTTTGACAGATCCTGCCCAAAACATAATAAAGTTTCTTTGCCTCAGGACCCGCTGAACCCAAAGACTGTTTTCTCTGGCACCAGAGGCCAATTTACTTGAGATAAATATTAAGCAATCAGAAATGTTTTACTTGAGCAACTATGAATTCAGAACTCTTTCCTGCAGCTGCAGTCACACCCCTTGCGCCTGCAACACTGAATTAATCAAAAATAAATAAATACATACATACATAAATAAATAAAGTCCTCTGGTATTTTCTTAATAGCCATTAAGCGGCAGGGCATTCTGTCAGCCACATACTCACATCGTTACTCCATCTATGCCTCTTGACTAAAGCATTCCAACTCAGAAAGATTAGCCAGCTGTCAAAAGGAGAACAATAAGTTCTTCCCTGTGCAACCCTTATTTTATCCTTGTTCTCCCTGAGAAGTAGCTCAGGCCCAGCAGAGCACCACCTTTCAGTTCCTGCCCCAAGGCTCTGTCACATCTTGGAAATGTCCAAGCCCTGTACGTTTGCTGCAACTCAGACCTTCCACACACTAAAAAAAGAAAAGAAAAAATTGTAGCTCTTTCAGTGTTTCAACAAGCAGAAACAGTGAGCCAGAACAAGTACTGCTGCCCATCCACGTAATCATGACATGTTTTGTACCTGAAAAAATAAAGTTACTTAAAATGAGCAAGGAGCACCAACACAGCCTTTCCAACAATCACACTACTCCCTTCATCTGAGGAGATGGCAGACAAGTTGAGCTTGTGACTCACTTGTCTGGTAACTCTAATGAGAGTGCTAAGTCCATATAAGCTTGGTTAAAATACAATATCCAGAGCAGCCAGCTGTTCCCTCTCCTCTGTACTCGTTCCCTGGTTGAAAATCCAAAGCAACATTTTTTCTAACAATATGTAAAGAAAAACAAAGATTAAAATTAGGGCAAATATTTTCATTCACCAATGTCGCTTTCTAAACCTTCATTAAACTCCCCAGTAAGCAAGGTCAGATCACATCTATCTTCTGTTCACAAACACAATTTATTTCTGCTTGCTCACGGTCCCTGCCTGGGGAGAGCACACCCAAGCAATCAACCTCTTGCTCCCAGCTCCTGACCCCATTCCTTTCTCTCATCCTTTTACATTCAGAGCTCTTTGCTGCCTGATCCAAGAGATGAGGCAATGCCATCACACCATCATGCAGAAGAAATTGCTTCCTGCCATGTTTGCTATCTGCCAGAGCACATCTGCAGCTGGCTGTCCTCTCCTCTGCTGCTGATGTGCACAGCTACACTTGCAGGGCCACAAGGTGCAGAGCTCTGGAGACTCAGAAACAACCACAAATATTTATGTATGTGAGGGCAGACTTGCTCTGGCAGGCAACAAACATGGCAAGATGCAGTCTCTCCTTTGTAAAGGTATGATGCCTCTAGATATGCATTCAAAGGTTGCTTGAGAAGAATCCAGGGCCTTGACTTCTCCTTGGCACCAGTATTTTTGGTGATGTACTGTGCGTTTAAGGAACAGAAACCTTCTGTGGCAGTTTTCCCCCAGCTCACAGGTGCAACGTCTCAGCAAGTTGTCAGACTCCCTTCATCTTAGCAAAAGCCTTCAGTCTCTTGATGTTTTACATGAATTCAGAGAAACAAAATGTGAGCTAGATAAACATTATGCAGTGTACACACTCACCCCAATCCAAGCCAAAATCACAGAAAGTTTGCACAGCCTAGTAGCTTATCCTGCCAGTTTCCTCCATAACAGTCTCTGCTCCATTGCCTTGCCTTGCCCCAGGGTCACATCGTAATTGTCTGTCCAGACTTAATTCTTTTGATCTCCCTGGGTCAATCAATTATCTCTGTTCCCAAGCCATTTTTGATGCTTCTTATATATAGCAGCCTCCTCCTGCCTCAGCCAGCCACAGAGTGCCAGGCAGTGTTGCCACTGTACATAGTGGCACATTCCCACAGCCAGCCCGGGCAGACATCCCAGGGTACTGCTGTCACCACAGGTGGCAGTGAAGTGGCTGGGCCAGCTTTAAACAAGCTGTGCTGGTGAAAAGGCAGTGGAACGTTCAGGCAGGGCTCACCAGGAAGACAGGTGCTGGTGCTGAGTTTCTTGCCTATTGCTGGGCTGCTTTAGAAATTTTAGCTAGGAAACGTCTGCCCGTGCTGTGCTACAGCTTGCTGTTCTATTACCAAACCCATTCCCAAATATCACTCCTATTTCCCACTCCCTGGGGGAATCAGAGGGAGGGACTGCTACAGCAAGGAAAACAAAATGATGAGGACAAATGACAACAAACAGCTGATGTACTTCAGCCACCACCTTTTGAGGTATTGCACCTGTTACACAGATTTCACACATTCCAAGTTTTTGCCAATACTAAACAGGTGCAGAGCACTATTTGGTATTAAAGACGTAATGTAAAGTATATCACTGATGTAATGTATAAAATAACAGAATGTTAGAGACTGCACAAAACACTGCCAAGCAATGAGACTACTTCCATGACACTTCAGCAGCATTTTCCCAATGTACCAAAGCCTGACAGTAGCCCTGGATTAGCAATGCCTTCAGGCTGCTTTTGCATAGGAGTCATTGCTGTCCTATTGTTAGAACCAGCATGCTCTCAATGCCAGGAGATGAGTTTTGGATCTGGGGTTGTTTCATGCTACCTTTTTGCTGATGCAAGGAATGCCATAAAGTAGAGGGAGAGAAAGTTTGTGGCTCTCAGACTAGAAAACATCTAAAGAATGGATGGAGGATATCCCATACCACTATAATATATCAATTACTTTTGAAAAGTCTAAGGATGACACTATAATAATAATAAATAAACTTTCATACTGTGCCATACGGAACAAAGAGCTATCTTAAATTAGCTGCTATACAGACAGGCAGACTCCTATTCAGGGGAATCCCACTTACGATGACATTTTCTAAAAACAAAAACTGCAAAGAAATGTTTTTATCTCTTTTTAGGATATGCTGCATCTGAACAGATTCCTTTTATGGAAACAGTGCTCTATTACAAACTACTTTAACTTGCAGCTACCTTCTAACAATAGTGCAGCGTAAAGTATCCACAAGAAACCTTTCATCTGGACAAATTCAGTATAGTCCACTGACAGTATGTACAGTACTGCTCTCTTCAACTATCATTACAAAAATGTCTGTCTCCAGATTGGAAGTTTCATTTCAGGACTGGCCAAGGCTAATATATGCAGGACAGATATTCTTTTTGCTCTTGGTCTAATGGGAATACTCTTAAGCACCTCGAGTTTGCTGTCTGACACCTAAAGAAATGTGACAGCTAACATACCGTATGCTAAAATGTCACTCTTCAGAATGCAGGCAGGATTTTATTTCAACTGGTTACTGTTCTTGCTCTCCCCTGAAAAGTAGTGACACTGGAAACCCGACATACTTTTGGTTTGAGATATTTGAGAACAGAATCAGCATTACAGGAGCTGTTGTGAGTAGAACAACGCTGTCACATCCACCTCCTCTAGGAAGGGTTAAGTGCCAGGAACTGAAAAGGAAGGGAGAAAGACAGAGAGAGGATAGGAAGCCAAAAAAAAAAAAAAACCACAACAAAAAACAGAAAACAAAAACCCAAACCAAAACCGAAGCAAAACAAAAGGAGAAAAGCCACCAACCACTAACCCTCCCACCCCAAACAACAAAAATAGATCCATGTGGTCATAACGTTCTTCCTCAGAATATCTTCCCTAAGAATTATTTATCACTTAAAAATGGATATATCTTTAACAATAACAGCAGTGTTTATCTCTGTTATCACATTGCCAGTGAAAACATTGGGCCAGTTTGAATACTTAATCTGTTCTTTAAGTTTTCACAGTGGTTGACCTAAAATGTGTATCTGCCCTGATAAAGTGCAACAACATATTTTGTGGAGATTCAACTACCATACATTTTACACGGCAAAAATGTGGAGTCTCGTAGTAGAAATTGTTTATAATTCAGTAATCTACATAATCCTTAAAATGTCTTTATTACTCAATTCAGTTCATAATCAAAGAGAAGCAGTTTACAGAAATAACCTGTTATGCTCAGAACAGAGAACTCATACCTGAAGACAGACTGATACACGCAGGAAGAGACATGCAAGCTCACCCCTGCTGCACTATTTCACTATAGAGTGACTGCTTTCTGGAAGTGCCTCTTCATGTTCTCTGATTACCAGAACAGCACACAACAGACTTCTGACATGGTTCTTGTAAAAAATGCACCTCCAGGATTCATCCGCTGCACAGTATCTGTAGAGTTTCTGTGTCAGCCTCCTGAGTTTCACCAGCTACGTTTGGTCCAGCTGCTCCTGTCTGTACCACAAAGATAGAACCAACTAATTAAGTCTAGTTAGCTCTGAATCCTGCCCTCAATGTGTCCAACAAGCCTTCAGTTATGGAAAACGTTGCCCATTTTCATTTTCAGCAACAGTACATGTTATCGAATCCTGGCAGAGATGCTGACATCTAAATATGCTTCTCAGTTTTGACTGCTTCACTGTATTTCCTGAATGCTTTATGCCTGCAGTTCTCCCCTCTGAATCACACAGCTCATCCATGTCAAAACAAATTTGGCGCCTATTAATTTCCATTTGTCTGTTCACACACTTGCACAGCATCTCCAGCAGACAAAGGCAATGCAATGGCAAGGTCTCCGGGTGCTAATGTGATGTAACGGAGAAGGTTACACCATCTCCCCTCTGCATTGTGTGCATGCAGTAGCCTTATGGTTAGAGTAAAATAAAAAAATTATAAAGCAGCTATATTCTTCTAGTCTTGAAAGAGCTCTTTCCTGAATTTATGGTCTTAGAAATAAAGACAACTTTATTTCATAAATATTGAAAAGCTGTCACCTTTGAAAAAACCCTTTTCAAGAGAAGAACTGCAAAACAAAAATAAGCTTATTTTCAAGTGTCAAGAGACAACTCCTAAGGAAACTAAATTGGTGGATCTCACACAGCACTAGCACGTTTAGCTAGAGCTCCTCTACTTCACCATCCACTTTAAAAATTTACACTGAAAAAAAATTAAGGGGTTTTCTAGTGTGGAGTAACTCAGTCTCACAGGAAAGCTCTCCATTTGTATAAAACTCTGTCTCTCAGCCAAATTAAACTCAGTTCTGCTTTAATAGTAATTCTGATTTATGATGCTTCTATATTACAATCAGAGTGGGTGTATTTTTCCACAAAGCAGCACTGGCACAGCCACAGAGGAAACGTACTTATCATCACACTTCCACCATTACACCTGATTAAAGCAGCTGAGTCAATCCATGGTTTTCACTTTTGGGAAATGAGGTGGGCAGCACATGCTTTTACACAGCCAGACACAACTTGGTACTGCAACTGCTTGCCAGTGGGAAGCTCTGCTTGCCTGCTGGGAGAGGCTACTGATCTAGCCCAATGTCTGAGCAACATCTAACTTCTGCAAGAGAGATTCTTAATTTAATTAAACATATCTAAAACCAGACAAAAGGCAAGAAGAAAGGCTTTCAGTATACATATACAGTTTGATCTTTGAATATATGAGCTCATTGTGGACCTGTCACTGAAACAGCATGCAAGCTCTCAGTCCTCCTGAGTGTACACTGCCTGTAACACACAATAGAAAGCTTCCTTCCCTACCTCACACGTTTACTCTGCTCAACAGTAGCACTTTCTCATCCCCAAACTACTTTGAAAAGGTGATTGTTTCTGGAAGTAACTTTTAATGTTCTTGGATTACCAAAGAACTGTCTAAATGACTTCTGACATGGCTCTTTCAAAAAGCGCACCTCCAGGATTCCTTCTGTAGCATGTCAGTAAGAGAAGGTTAAAGCATTGGGCACTTGGTGAATATGAGTAAAATCTTCCTCCCAAAAATCCTAAGCCCTGTTAGATCGAGAGATTTGCTTTGTCTTTACCTGTCCTGGCTGGGGCAGCACCCTTCTGTTGCATCCATGATTCCCAGTCAGTATCTCTGACAGCCACAGCTATAAGCTACTGCCATTATATTTACATTGTTAGGTAGTGTAACAAACAGATAAATGTATAGTTCAGGATCTTCACAGGAACAACAGCATGATTCAACCAGCGGTGCTATATTTCTCTGCTTACAAACCATACTAAAGGAGTACTAATCAATGACTAGATAGATAGTCCCCGTACTTAATTGCTGGACATTCTAACTTACAGGTTTATCCCAAAAACCATAACACATTACAGTTAGCAGAAAAGAAGTAAACACCTTGAAACTGCATTCATATATTCAATAATGAATGTAATGTATTTATTGTTCTAACTACAACAGCAACCTGAAAACCAATTGCAGTTGTATCTCACTTGAACATAAAGTAAAACACATCCATCTCCCAGATGTTTTTCTAAAGAGTGCACTCTGGAGTACAGTATTAAAAAACACAAAGCTTTGATTAAGTCAATTGAGCAGTGTCAACTCAGTGGCAGAGGCAAGAATACACTGTCAGTCTCTCCAAAACACTTGCTCACATTGTCTCTCTAGTTACAAGAAAAGGAAGCGAAGCTTAGCATCTTCAGCTCAGCACAGCTTGAGAAATAGAATTCTCACAGTTCACACAAACATCATTTCATAGTACATGAAGAAACTTCAACATTGCTCTTTACTACCCAGTCTATTACAGTTGCATGCTCAGAGAACTCTGCCAAAATCATTGTATCAAATGATAAACTATTACTTCACCCCACCGACTTGCACTAAAATACACCCCCTGAAATACACTTGAGAAATGTCATAAATGCAGGTACCCAAAATCTGCAGAAATAACAATTTTAGGGAACAAAACGAAGGAGATAAGAACTGCAGAACTGACTGCAGAAGCAGCAGCATATCAGAGCAAGGACAGAAAATCAAGTCCTTACAACGTACAAAAGTCATGCAGAACATACATGACTGCTATCCTATTAAAAAGCAGGAAAGAGAAATCAGACACTGGAGCACACTGCCAAATTTCCTCCTACAGCTCAGACTTCAAGTTTCTAGAAAAAAAAAAACCACAAACAATGTTATTTACTACCAGCTTCAGAGTCTCATCTCCTAGTGATCCTATAGGGGCAGACTGGATTCAAACAGTCTTTTCTTACAAATTTTTAATTACCATGAATACTAGTAAAAGCCACAAGGAATGAGATATAACCTGAAAAATCCCAAAGGCAGTAAGGGAAACAGCAGAATATGAAAGCTGGATAAAAAGAAAACCCTAGGCCTGATAAAATCACAAAATGCTGCCATTTGCAATACACATAGTAAATAGTAATATCTAATGGTTGCAAAAATGGAGACAAAGAATCTGAAAGGAAGAATCTGCTACATTACAACAAATAAATTGCTTATTTCTCAGAAGATGCACATGTGGAGTGTGCTACAGTACCATTGTCACATAAAACAACTGTCCAGACAGGCATAAGTATGTATGTGATAGTCTTTTCTTTTGTAGGAAATGTACTACATGGCATACTTTGAATGGTTTCTGAGAATTTAGGCTGTTGGCTCACTGAAGGAAAAGTGTACCTCACTCACGCATGGCTGTGCCCAAGATTTCACAAAGAGGCCAGATCTACCAGTAGGTCACCGCAAAGCAAACATCAGCTTCAGTAAAGGCAGTAAACACATGAATACCTCTTAAACAAATAATTACACTACGCCAATACTGGGAGAATGGATGCATTCCAGACTTACATTCAGTTGAGAGTTTCTGGTAACAAATTTGTTCAGCAACACTTGAAGTCAATCCCTTTGTTCTTGGTACATCATAAGCTGCTTCTCCAACCCTACTGATATCTCAAGAAGCCCACAGGGAGCACCGGATCTTTTGGAGTACACTACAGTAAACTACTCTTCTTAATTAAGCATAATTTTGTATAATGAATCTGCAAAGAAAGCATTAATTTACCTTGCTATCTCAGATTTCCCCTGAGAAAAGACTTACTGTTCAGATCATGCCCAAGTCTATCAGTATGAATTATCATACCATAATAATGCAGCCTGCAAGTACAGTTTCCCAAACACTCACTCTAATCAAAACAGAAATGCTGCGATACACAACATACACATGAATCCCAATCTTAAGCAAAAGCAAACCCTGACAGAAGACAGGTTGGCTCCAGAGAATATCATCATCACTGAGACTCTTTAGACATCTCCAGAAAGACGTCTTCCTCCAAAAACAGATATTAACTTTGGTCTCTGCTGCAATGCCTCTTTGTTCTTGAGTCTTGACTTAGCAGACATGAGTTCTGGATAACTGTATACCATTCTCCAACAAAGAAATTTGGCTTATTTTTATAAAGCACAGTGGCATAATGAGCCAACTCAGTAATTAACTGTGATTCCAAAAAGCACAGGAATTTACCGCTGATCTGGCCAGCATTCAGTCTTAATAGCTGCCATTTATACAGGTGAGAGCATCTTCTGACAGGACTGTCGGTGTAAGGCTAGTTGCTTTTAGAATAGACTGTCACCTACAACCATCCTACTTCAAAGCAGGGGTTGCTGCGCTTGGAAATGTACAGAAATAGAGAATCTTACAAACTACTGTCTGGTTTGGCAAGGACACCAGTATATCAGAGAAGAGCAGGTTCACACTCTTCAGTTTGTTCAAGACACGGATTTCCAGTTTTGAGGAGATAATCCTGAAGAAATGCGGGAAATATGAAGTTCAGATTCTCCTTCCTTCCTTCTCCTGCATGAGAGTTTTAAATTTGGTTTCAGACAGTCTGCCATTTATGGTTAATTGTTATGTCATTATGTTTGGAAGTACATACGTGTCAGAAAAATAAATCAGTTCCCGCTTGGAGTAACAGATAACATGATGTATTGCACACACTTTCTAACAGTATCATTTCTGCTTTCAGGACCACACACGCACCTGGGAAGACAGGCATAGGAGGCCCGTAAAGAGAGATCTGTAATACATGAAAACTGGGTTCTTAGAGGACAGGCCTGAGAAGGAGCCACAGCTGAGAGCTCTGAATCATAATTCCTTTCTAAATCTCACAATTTTGACTCACCCACTGACAAATCTGGATATAACATCTGTTCTACTTTATTATCTCTCTTCTGCATGCTCATTTGTTTTCAGCGCTATCAGCTTTCCAAGCTTTTAATCATCTTGGTGAAAATAAAATAACTTCAACTCCCTTAATACTTCTCCTTTTTAAAGGTAAAACGAAAAATAGCTTTTGCTCCAAGTACATTTTTCTTTTAAATATTTCAAAGTGTGCTTGGATAGCTGTTACTAACAGATTACAAGCACACCACTACATTGGATGTACCTACCTAGGTAGCCAGGTAGGTACCTGTACTTTACCTAGGTATAAGAAATCCCTCCATCTATCAAGTTCCATGGTTATAGCATTGAAAAGAAAAACACAAACCAAACCAAAACGCACACAGAAGGAAAGAAAGGCCATTAAAAAAAGTTGCCAAAAAAAAAAAAAAAAAAAAAAAGAGAGAGGAGAAATGAGATGCATTAAGTATGTATGCACTCATACACAGAATTTCACTACAGAATGATCCCTCAGCTACTTAATTTATATTTTTGGAAAGCTATATATGACCAAAGGTTACGAACCTCTCCTGCAGTGAGACTTTACAGTCTCTTCGATAGAGCTTGTGCTAAACTAGACTGGCGATGAGGGAGGATGATAACTTACTGTTTTGCACTCTAACTGGGGATTGACAGGCAGGTTTTCAACATCAGCCAAAAAGCAATCAGCAATTACAAATGGCATAGTATGACAAAGACCATGCTGTGCACATATGGACTGCTCTGGCTGCACACCATTTCCTCGCCAAGAGCTAATGAGATAATTTTTTTCCTTGGAGGCTATGCAACTGCTAAAGCCAAGAGCAAAGACAGCCTCTGCTCAAGCAGTACCTCCCACAGAGCAGGCCCCTGAAACAAAACATTATCTAGCTGTAGACTGCAGCTCAGCAACTACAGCCAAGACAGGCTCCTCCTCTCTCTGACAGTAACTGCTCACAAGTGGGACGTGTTATGTGAATGAGAGCAGTTCCAGGGCTTGTGTTAATACTACTGAGGCTGTTTACATCCCTTCAACACATCACTGGTGGGTGGCCTTTCTCTATTTCCTTTTTGATTGTTTCTGCTCCCTCATCTTTCTGTTGAAGTACCACTATCATTATTATCTGGTATTTCTTAACCTGATTAAGACTTCCCAGCAACAGGATGTATTTTTAATTTTGATTTAATAAAATAAAATACCAACACGACAGAGAGCCTTCAGGTCTTTGACTGGATTCAGGCAAAGCCTGATGTTTTGATCATACCTGATAATTTTTTCAAGCCAGATCTGAATAAAGTATTTAAGGTATTTAAGGCATATGCCTAGCTTAAGCTAGGAGTCATGACATTATCTTCAACCCGATGGAGCCTCTGATCATCTGCATAAGTACCTTGCTGAATCAGTAAAAGAGTGCAGAGAAAGCTTCATGCCTGCTAATATATGAACTTGTTAAGATTTCCCTTGAAAATGAAATCTGAAACAGGCAGCAGAGACTTTAAAAGGATTTTGTAGCCTGCCTAAGATTTCAGAATGAAAACAGATGCGAGAGACAACTTTTTTTTCTCACCCTTTCAGCTAAGAAGAATCAGTAATGATAATCTGGGCAATGAATGACCCGTTCCATTTAAGTTTGTTCTATTGCACCAGCAGAATGAGTGGCTTGCAAAACAGGTTAACAATTAACACTAAAGAGATGGCTCTGCCAGCATTTCCCACTGAAACCATTTACAAACAAGCTCTATGTAAATCCTGATCTTTATGAGGATGAATTTTCCAAGCTCCAGTCCAATTTTTTAGGTATTTAGAATTGAGTGTGAAGACTGTATTTTCAAGAATCTGGGTCTCATGTAACATCAGGTTCAGGTTTTCACAAGACTTATATATAAATAACTGAAGATTTCTAAAAATCGGCGATGTTACAACAAGCAGCTGATGTTGCACAAAGAAAACTTTACTTAACCTTGCTCACAGAAAGCTAGCAAGGTTTTGCACAAAATAGCAATAAATCATCACTATAACAATATATAAGGATATTACACATCCAACAAGTGAGGCTTTTCAACATGACAAAAAGAACATTACAGCAACTGAACAGATGTATAATGGCCCTGGCTTCTCACAACAGGCAAAGGGATGTGGCCTGTTTGCCTGGACTATCAATTCTCCTTCTGCTTTTAGATATATACCTTTTTCCTCCTTGGATGCACGCACATAATATACAAGAATGCAAAACATACTATTAATGCACATTTATGCACATATTTATGTTTGCACCCAGACCCAAAGGCAAAGGAGTTTGAGGACTCAGCAGCGGGAAAATTATCATTTGCCAAAACAGTAAAGTTCCTTTCTGTAAGGCTGCATCATGGTGAACAGCCAGTCCTCACCAGAACCCAATATTTATTCAGCTGTAAGTACTCTGAACTCAGCAAGTTCGATGAGCACATGAAGTCTGTTCTACTGCAAGCTTAACAGAATTCATTCATATGGAAGGGTATCACATAGATGAAACAGAATAGGAAGAAGCATCAATTAAGTGAGAAAATATGGAAGAAGGTTTGTTGTTTTTTCTTCTTTTTTTGGCACTTACCATATAACCACCAGAAACGATGGAAATCTTCAAGTTCAGTACATTAGGTTACTAACATCCATATGCTTAGATTACTAGCTCCTGTGACTGCTCATCGTGCAGCTTTTATGTGTAGCACATACAGCAGGGCAGCCTGACTTCTTTCACTGTGCTCATTTTTTCCCTTACTTCACAAAAAAAACCCAACCCAGCCATCTTGTCATTGCTACAATGGAAGGTGACAGTTAAAGCCACTGTCTTAGGGTGTGATATCTCAAGAGTAGCTCCAGCCCATGAGGGATGCTGGTGCTTCTGTAATGAGCAGAGTGCAAGAAGCAGCAGTTTGATGTACAGCCCTATGTGTCTGTTATTCTATCTTGTCAGGAAAGAATAATTAGAGAATAACTCCCTGTTGCCTTCAACTCTTTCCTGCCACCCCCACTGGTCCTAATCCATCATCATGAAGACTTCTCTTGGTGATTCATTATGAGAAGGCTGCCTTTCCAGGGGAGGCACTGAGAGGAATTTTCCATTTCTCTCTCCTTTCCCTTTGCATGGCAGCAATCTCCCTTCATTACAAGGGATGCTAATGTCAGTGACTTTGGGCATCTGCTAATCAGGAGCAAGCAATTTCCAGGAGTAGGTCACACAATGAGAGCATTAAAAACTCTTTGAGAAAGAAAATCTCTGACATGAATCCAACAGGGAAGGTGAGCAAAAACTAAGAGCAAAAAAAGAGCATGCTGGCCTCAGTGCTATATTTCCTCACTGAGAAGCTGTGAGAAAATAAAAGCAAAAAGAAACTGGTGTTTCAGTACTGCTGATGCAATAGTTTTTATTCCTTAATAACGATAGAAGGACATGAAAGAGTTATGCAAACTGATCTGCTTTCCCTCTTCTACACGTAACTTCCCTGCACAAAACAAACTTGCTTGAATTGCTAAAAGAGAACTGAAGTTAGTAATAGAAATATTCTTATTATGCTTCTGATTCTGCTTTATAAAGGAAGCTATGATTTTACTGTTGATACTCTAGGGCTGTAAATCTTGTCGTGAGGTAGTTTTACAAAAGGCTCCAATTTAGAGTAACACTGAAGAAAAATATCAGTCATTGACAATTGATCAGATTGTATTATTCCCTAATTGCACAAGAATATTTTGTATACACTAGCTGGATGTAACTAATCAAGTACAGTAAGCTTTGCAATACAAAGGCTCCTTCATAAATACTGCTACCTACCAATAATATTAATGACTACGTGAATAGTTACTACAGTGTTGACACATATTCATTAGTAACACTTACTAGGAAAAGGATAGTTTACAAAATTAATCATGAAGAATTCATTTTTATCATCTATCTTTGTTCTTCCCATGAAACAGCTTAGTTCCCAGGAAAGTTACTCTTAAGTTTCTGCATTGTCCTGGTCCCTAGCATTCTAATTGGTCATGGTACTCACTGTATTTCTTTGTCCCAACCAAGTAACATTAGAAAGTGTTATTAGTCCGTTTTAGTAAGGGGAATGAGTTCCTCAGATTACCTAAGACATCAACAGTTTGTATCAAGGCACACATTAATAGCCCAACAACTCAAACTACTGCCGTGTTCACCCAATCTCTCTCTAAAACAGAAAATAAATTGTTCAGTATACTTGTTCTGTACTCACAGGTTTATTTCCTTGGCTAGCTCAGCTGGAAGAGCTGATATCACCAGATGCAACGACTCTTTAAAGTGATATGATGTCAAAGATAAGCTCAGATTAAGAAAGAAGAGAAAAATTTAATACTGCTTTAGTTAGGAAATACTGAACAATACAGTTGTATACAACATTTCTCTTGGTTATTCCCATTAAACACAATGACTAACGCCTTGATCTCTGGGATGCTCAACTGTGTCTGTTATTTCACACAGATTACTGAGTCTGGAAACTCAGTATCTATACACTATGGGATACAGCTCCTGGAGCACCAGGACTAATGCTTTTGTCCTAGAGGACAAAAAACATATATTCTAACAGTGCACACATTTGTGTCACTCTATCAACAGACGCAAGACTATTACCAGAGCTTAACTTGAATATCCACTTACATCACAATTAAATGCATTAGAGTATTAGAGAAAGCTTTACAAGAGCTAATTACAAGTTGATCTAATGGCAATAATACTCAATTTTTTTTTCTTCCCAACCAGTTTCTCTTTAAACACTGTGTAACACTGGTCCATTTAACCTTGGTAAAAAAAAGTCAGCCCTAGTGCAATACTGAGATATGTTCAACATGATGATGGTAGTACGAGATGTTTTTTTGAACCTAACTTCACAGAATACAGATGCTGTTGTCTCAGAATGCAGACTGCTGTCCAACAGGTATTCAGTGGGACTGCTTAAAAAGCACTACCATTAGCAATCTTTAGATCACATGGTGGATGAAAGGAGGATGAAACACTATTTCCAAAACAGAACATGTTTTCTGGCATGACATCCTTACCAAGACTGCAAATTTAAAAGAATGACAATACTAACACTGTAGCTTGAGATTCAAACAAAAAGGAAAGTCTACAGTTTAACTAGTTGAATACACAAATCTGGTGCTTGCTTAAGTTAAGTATTACAAAGTAATAAACAAAAATTAAATCTCCAAAATGGATATTCTGGACATCAATGCCCCGCAAACAGGAACAGCAAGTATGTCTCAGGCCACAAAACTACCACACTATCTTTGTGAAACATTATTTGAGCTGTGTGTCATGCATTCCATCTAAGAGATACTCCAATATTCATCTTCCTTAGCTGAATCGAGCAGCAAGAGTAGCCTCACTGACTGTAACATACAACTATTTCATAAGAACCCAATCACAGGCACTCTTACAGCAGGTTCTTAGGAAGACAACAAAGGTGGGAGAAGACAAGCCTTCCTATGGAAGGTAATACTCATAAAGAAGAGATGGCAGATCTAAAAATTTGGTAAGTATTCAACTATATCTAGAAGGTCACAGAAAAAACATTGCACCACTGTATTATGCCTGCACAATGCAATGATAGCTTAAAGCCTTGAAAAAGACACAAGGAAAGGACGTTGATCACAATTAAACCTTTGTCCATTCCAACAAATCAGTCAGTCCATCACACTTGTATAAAAAAAATTAGGAGATCAGAAAAAGAAATCACTTAAGTACAAGAATACAAACCTGCATGTGCCTAGATGCTGTGGTTATAATTTTTATGTCAGAAATATTAGAAAGACTGTCTACTAAATACTCTATATTGGCAACAGGGAGAATAGAAATCTAAAATAGGAAACATGCTAAAATTTAAAAATAACAGTTACCTGCTTTAGAAAGAATGAAAACCAAATGGTGCAGAAACAAAGTCTAATAACATTCTCAAAAGACACCCTAGTTAAACAGCAATTATTTAATTGTTTGCAATGATCAACAGATGCAAGACTGAGAAAGGAGGGTTTAATCTCCTTTGCCCTGTTGTCCCTAGACGCGCACCTGAACACTCCATGGGTTCCTGACTGCCCAGGCAGGAAGCTATGGGCTAAAGGGCTGGAGCAATTTCAGAATGTTTTTAAAACTGTAGGAGAGAAAAAAAGAGTTTGAGAAAGGCTGCATTTTCCAGTCCAAAAGGTGGGAAATATTTAGCTGGGATATTTTTCTTCTAGCAGTAGAAAACATCAGCTCAGAAGACTGGTAGTTGCTTGCCCCTACTAGATCTCCCTGGTATATAGCTGTAGTCTAAAGCAAAGAATGAGCACAGCGTTGCTGGCCAAGCAATGGTAACAAATATACATGATAAAATAACCTGGCCTCCAGAAATCTCTCAAGAGCTCTATGAAACCTGACAACTGCTTGTTCCACCAGAAAACTGCCAAAATTGGCAGAATAACTGAGTAAAAGTGTTTTGACACTCATTTCTTAAACTGCATAACCACCACAAAACCAAGATAAATGATCTAATGAGAAATTACCACAAAACACAAGCATTTTCTAGGGATAAGGAGTTTAAAATTAATTTTGTGACTGTGCATCTGTCTAATCTAACTGAATCCAGACATAGTGTGCCTATTTACAGGCACAGTTTCAAAAACACTGACTAAAGTGGTAAGTACAGGTATACCAGCAACTGGCAGATCTGTAACTGTTAGCTACAGAACTTTCCAGGTAGTTCTATTAATGTGGGAAAAGTCAGCATTGTTCAGCAGTTCTTGACATACCCTGCTTTTTCACACATTCTCTCACAACTTCTCATGAAAAATACATATAAACATCACTTTGTAACATAAGCTCTTACTTAATGGCAGCTTTGAAGTTCTATGTCAAAAATATATCCACACAAAAATGGAATATATAAGACTCAAACCTTACTTAGCTAAATTCAAAGCCAGAACTGAGCATGTGGATGAAATCTATAATGTCAAATATTTAAATAATAAAAACATATGCATTAGTCAAAAAGGAAGTGCTGAATCTGTTTCACTCAAAAGATAATTTGTCTTCTCGCTCTAAATACTAGCTGCAGGTGATACTGAACACCTCCTACCTTTCCTACTAAAGGAACGAGGAACTGGGGACACAAAATATCCTGTTTTCTTAAAGACATTCTATTCTTGGGGCTTACAGTCCTTTTCTGAATACCTGTAACAAAGGAGATGGAAAAGACAAGGTGGGCTTAAATATGTATTTTTTATAATTATACATATATTATACCATAATATATAACATAAAACATTGTTTTATATCTTCATAATGCAATCTATTTAATAAATATAACATCACCTGAACTGCTGTATTAGGTATATCCCAAAATTTCTTAAAGGCAGATATGTGAAAAAGGAATTCAAGAAACAGTGTGAAATCTTATTCTGGTATATTCTTTCAGTCTCGATTAATCAACAGATCAAAAATTCCTTGAGTTGAAGACTATTTATAAAACATTGTGTTTAACAGGCCAAGACTCAGCTCTCCCACAAATCTCTGATCCTTCTTTATGAGTATTTTTACACTTCTGGTCTCTTCTGGCAACAAATTCCACAATTTAAGGATGTACTTTTGGGAGAATATTCTGTATAGGTTGCCTCTTTTTAGGAGACAATGATCTTATGAAGATGATTGTTTTGTATTGTGCAGGTTCTTTTATTGTTGGTTTTTTTTTTGTTGTTGGTTCTGTTTTGTTTTGTTTTTAAATTATAACGCCACTGCGTTTATTTAAAACATACCATGAAGTTTATTTCTGTGATGGAGTAACTTGTTCTGTTCATTCCCTTCACTACAGTCACTGACACTCTGGGTGAGCTTTCCAGTTGCTGTTAAGCATCTGAGATGATATCTATCAACGAATTCACCACAGACTAGGGCTAGAACTGGTTCTTCAGGGCACTGCAAAGTTTTTTTTCTTTCTCCAAGTAGCCAAACAAAAGTTTGATCAATACGATGGGTTTGTCCTATTAGCAAGCATGTTGTCTGCCCAGTTCTCCCACTTTTGCATCATTTTTAAAGTTAACCAAGCTCAAAAGACCTTGCCAGACATTCTTGCAGAAAGCTTTTGCTGATGTAGAAATGTGATCAACTGCCTCCTACTTTTGTCTTCTGATCTCCTTACCCAGTCACTCTACCAAAGATCTTAGGGTTTTAAAGAGTAAAAACTTCTTGAAAGCTTCAGGATATGATGCTGACCCTAGTCCATATACACATTAGCATACTGTAATGCTGTACTGTTGGGGTTTTCTTGTTTGTTCGTTTTTAAGACAAATCACAGCTAAGATAAGGAGAGGTGTATTATGTTTTTTTTTTTCCCCCCACTCTGTATTCTTTTCACTCATCATACTTTTCCTCTATGGTTTGCAAAGTAACAGCTGCAGTAAGAATGAACCTCCCTGGAAACAGTACCAACTCCAGAGAGACTAGCTTCTGAAGGTTCAGATGAAAATCTTCTGGTCACCCACAGAAGAAAACAAGTCTTCTTTCAACGCCTTCCACAATGCCTGGTATTCCATGGTATCAGTTACACAAAATAACAGAAAATGTTACAAGTAATCATCTTGCCCCTGATCTACAGAGAATGTTCATGAGCTGAGTTCACAACCTTCTCCCTGACCTCTTCTCCCCTTTCACAACTGTTTTGTCTTGGAAATCTCTTGTGACAAACTAAAAGGAAATGAAGTTAGTTAACGCAATGTTCTTATTTGCCAATCTATAAACCAATCACGATAGAAAATCCCCAACTAAGGTGTGTGATAAGTAGCAATATCTCTCGAGGCAGATCCTTGTTATCCTAACAGTGAAGTTGTATGAAGTCAAGTATTGTCTCACAGCTTTTGTTTTAACAAAGAGCATGGTGTTAAGCTCACAATGGAAACTAATGTGCAACTGTAACCAGGCTTTTTACAAATCATATTTTCTACTCCAAGTTTCAGTGCTTATTAAGCTTTATACTAGTATTTTCTAAACTTGAAAAATGTAGAAACAAATGGAAGAGCTTCTTCTTAGTGCCTATCTAAAGCAAGTGAGAATTGGGAAAAAATTAAGTTCAAAGACATACTGTCTATCATTTTAACATACATTTTTACAACCTTGTTTTCCTGTATTAAAGATTTCTCTAAGCTGTTTCCATATGAAAATTAAAAGTGTATTGTTTCTTGTTAAGGTGTGAGCTTCTAACACAGATAAACTCTATTATTTGTGGAGTACCCAATCTATTGTCACAGATAAAGCATTGTCAATAATCTGTTGTTGTTGCAATAATTGTCTAAGAAATAGTCGTATTTGCCATGTTTCAGGAAACTGAATGTCAAATTCTCCACTTAACAGCAACTCTTCTCCACTTCTGCAGTACATGATACAGCTTGGATTGACTTAGCAGCAGCTCTTACAGCAATCTCCAATCTAGGACATATCTTTATTTCCAATCCAGATGAAAAATGCTTTCAAAAAAAAAAAAAAAAAAAGAAAAAAATAGGTCACAAGATACAGCAATTATTCTTTAAAATGAGAGGACACATCTTTTCCTTCTTTGATACACATGACAATTTCAGCTCATTACTTTCAATATTCACAGTAAAATACTTTTGAAAAACAATCTATTTCAGTACAGCGTAGGGCTATCCAGTATATGCCATTCTGCAGAAAAACTTCTAAGATACCCAACACTAACTGAGCTCAGGTGAGCTCTGCTAGTTTTGCACTACATCACCCCTGAAAGAAGTTACTCAGAAAACAGGAAGATTCACATTTTTCATCTGTGGCAGATGAAGCTCTATATCAAAGAACAATCATAAAACTTTGCTCTTGATGTGCAAGGTGAGATACTGATCACCCAAAGACTGTATAACAAGAGTCACTGAATATTGATGCTGTACTGCAAGACTTGCCTATTCAGACAAATCATCCTGAACATTTACAGTCATTTATATTTGTGGAGAAGGAACAGTGAGGAGACCAGTTGGTTTGATCTTGTTGATTCCTCCATCTAGGATGCAGACCCGTGGGTACTTGCTCTTCACCAGATGAGCTGCAAACTGAAGTAGGCATATCATTAGCATGACATATATGACTTATGACATATATATATATGACTTAATTCAAAATGACACTATACTAAGACAAGTTAAACAAAAGGAGAGTTCATCAGATTCTTTAAGTTCTTTCATTTAAACCAAGGAGTCCTACATAGGAACTCTAGGCTTGTCTGTTGCAGCACCTGAAGTGAATTTAGAGGTCAGGAAAGTATCACATCTGAACATTACTTATCTTTGCTTAGGTAGGATTTTTCTCATTTTATCAGTTTTTTTTTTCCCCCCCTCCAAAATAATCACTAGAACTTTTCTGAAATTGTAAATTAACATGTATTTTCTTCTGGAATAATCTTACTCCCAGGTGTTCTCTACAGGTTCCCAAACATACAAGCATCAAAGTTTGATGGACAGCCGTTTGCTTACCTGTCAAACTAGTCTAACATTACTTCATTTCAGAGACATCAGTAATTTGGAGCCCAGTATTTGTATTCTCTTTCCCTCCTTTCCTTCCCTCCTCCCCTAGTCTACCCATGGACAGGCTACAGAGAGCAAGCACAGACACAAACTATTCCTTGAAAACCTCCATTAATCTATTCTGTAAACCAAATACTGGAGTTGTTGTCTGTTTCCATGTAGCAACAATGAAAAATTGCTACACTTCTGAAGCCTAGAAAGGAACCAATTTCTGCGTAATATGTCAAACTTGCCTTTTGAATAGCGATTACAGTACATTAAAAAGCAATTAATCATTAAAAATTGATTAATTGGAAGAAAACAACAACAATTTTACTTTATTTCCAATAGCTGAAAGAAAGACTGGCCATGCTGTTCTAGTCTTCCAAATTGTTGCTTTATATCTGGTTGACAAATTAGTACTATCCAGAAAACGGCAAGTGTTTCTAAACGGGCTAACATAACATACTCAGATTTACCATTTTGACTGTTTAAAAATGATTTCTGACATTATTCCACAACAAAGAGCAAGCCTGATGTCCAAATAACTGCAGAAACAAATGAATTACCAACTATAGAACAGCACCAGGTGCCATGGCCAACATACGTTGGTACATTGGATCATCTTACATTTCTACTCTCACACTAATTAGAATGAACATAACAGATACTAAGGCAAAACAAGATGTACTGTGTGATTTCCTGATGAAGTGCAAGAACTGAAATAACTTTATTAAATAAAGATTTCACAGTGATTTTAAACCTCTTCCACAGCCGGAAATTTTGCTTCACACTGAAGGTATTTTATATATGCAGAGAATCCATTTTGTACATCTACATGTCAAACAGCTACTGCATTCCTTTCTCTCGTTTCAGGATGAATTGAATCAGGCAGTAAGTAGCCAGTATGTGATCTGCAATCACTGAGGACTTGTGAGGCAGACTAAGAAGCCCTACTGGATCCACTGGAGAAATTCTGGCTTTCATGTCTGTTTGAGGTACTTGCCTAAGATAAAAAGTAAATTTGATAATCTCTTCATGTTAGTTTGGGAGGATTTAAAGCATCAAATGGAAAAAAAAAAAACAAACCACAACAAAACCCCAAAAAACCAAACCAATAACCAAACACCACAATAAAGCAATAAAAAAAACTAATAGAAAAGTTAAATCATATGCAGATGCCAGTTGGCATGAGGAAAGTAAATGCCATGCTGTTATAAAGGCTTTCTGGTGCAGAAGTAGTGTACTGTGCACAGTCAAAACACTAAGAGTCCAACTACCTCTCACTTCACTGTGGAGAATCGGTAGAGCTCTATCTTGGACTCCATTCAACACCACACATTTTCTGATGACAGAAATAAAAACTGACAACCAGCATTTGGACTGACAGAAAGCAGTCATGCTGTTGACTCAGCACAACATCCCATGTGTCAGCAGAGAGATTCCGTTTCTGAGAGTAAGCCATAAACTCTCCAAGATGTACGTAGACATATGTAATTATGCTGTAGGCATAATGTAATTACCATTCTACCTAACCTAAATAAATAAATAAATAAATAAAAATCAAACAGCTGCTTTGTATTTCAGATTTGAGCACTATGGTTTATGTCCCACCATATTTTAGAACAGTTTTAGTAACCAAGGTATGGACAGAAATAACTTATTTACTGCATATGACAATATTTCTTTACAACTTTATAGTGTGGAATATGTCAGTGCCTCACACAGACTCTGAGAAATCAGCACTGCGGATTCTGTGGCTGTTGGTGAATGGTAGGTAGAAAGCACAAGAGCACAAAACAGTTACTTCTCCCCTACATTCCCTTAAGGAACTGTCTGTAGTTGTCTACTACGCAAATACAGCTCAAAATATTGTGTCTGAACATTCAGACAGGGAACGTCCAGCAAGCACAGGTTGCACTACAATTGGTACCTCACTACTGTAGGAATTAGCTGCAAGTCAGAGGTCCAGAAGACTATACACCACCAAAAGCTGAGAGCTGCTATCAAACTCCAAATATCAGCATCCAAGAACTTTGCAAATACACCTGCCACTGCAAAAAAGAAAGGAGTCAAGGTTTTACTCATAAGTTGATTCAAACCAACCTATTAAAGACATTCTCTCTTTATCTTCCACATTCCTATACTGAGCCACTCAAAAATAGAAACAGTAATTTTTGGCAAAGTTCAGACCTATAAATCATCTAAATAACATCATAGTCTTCACTCTAAAGTTTTGACTTTCTACAGTTTTGTTCAAGTACATTTTTGGGTCTTCTCTCCCAGTTCACTGGCCACAGATGAGAACAGGAACTTGTTCTCCATGTTCCTGAAACATTCCAGCACCACCTGGCATTCCCTGCCTGCCAAAATACCCTGTTGAAGTCTGAAAATACCAAAGCTAATACTTTCAGAAAATACAAAAGTGTTATTTTTGGCTTGTATGCTGACATAGAGGCATGAGAGGAAGGACTATCTAAAACAGCTTCAACAACATTCTCTTCCAACATAACCCACGTTTATGTAGAAACTTGGAGCTAAGAAATTAAGAGAGATGAGGGAAAAAAGCTCATTGTGCCCTTTAGAGTTAATATCATAGCTGATTCTGAAGCAGAAGTGTCATCTTGGACTTCACACATGAACTTGTTTCCCTCAAAAATGGTATCTTGAAGTGTCAAACTAGAAACTTAACAGCCACTCAAATATGCAGATTTATTTCAGTAAATAACCTGATTTACAGAGGTACTCTTAAGACAGAAGATAACACAACGAGGAGACAAGCACGTTACAGTATTCTGGTAACCTGTAAGCTATCTGCATTTCAAGTAGAGATTTACTTAAACATACAGAAGTAGTTCACAATTTGATTTTCATTATACTGATTGATTAAAAGAGAAAAAAGAACCTCAGTCATTTAGATGGTGATTACACTTGCTCAACTTTATCAAATTCTTCTACTGACACACTGACTTCTGAAACATATCTGTTTCTCCATACCACCAGTAGATCACAGACCCCTATAATGCTTCTGTTTTCATTAAGATTACAATGCTATGAGGTGTTGTTGCCTTTACTTGGGGAAATGGTGTTACTGCTTATCTGAGGGAGAGGATAAAAAACATGCCAGAAGACTAAGCTTTCTGAAATGTGCCTCAGGTGGCCTTTCCTCAAAATATAGTTCCCAAGAAAGTTAGGTTACTGTGTTTTTACTGGCTACATCTAGAGATTAAATTGGACTTCCTTTCCCTGGTTACATAGAAAATATGAAATAGGGAAAGATGAATATGTAGGTGACATGTTTAACAACTCAAATGGCATGGCTTTGGTAACATCATTCCTCAATTAATGTGTCAGTCATAGACATCATTCCTAGTGAATGAAAATGAGCAGTAAAAATGTAATTTGCCTCCAAAAGCAGTAAGCTAAGACTTCTTCACTCACAATGTCAAGCTTTCAAAAAACACAGACATCAAAGCAAATTTATATTAAAATTCGGGCATATTTAAAACATTTTACCCTGCATGGATATTGCTCTTGAAACAGCTGGTCAGGGCTGCTCCTTTTAGTACCATTAAGTATCAGGAACCTCAATAATTTAAGGTGGTAAATTGATATTCACCAATGGAGCATTTATCAAAGTATTTCTACTACCGTGTTCCAAAGCAGCAAAATCACAGCTTTCAAATTTGCTGAATGTATTACACTAGGCACATCACACTTTCAGACTGAGTATAGAATAGAGCCTAATAACACCACACAGCTTGAGCAGCACCATTCCCAGCTCCCTTCAGGCCAGCCATAATGGTTGCTAAGTATACGTTATTCACTTTTGCAGACATTCCTGTGACAGCTAGTAATTAAAGGGCAAGTTGGGAGGGAAAGAGTAACTTACTGTGCTAGAATACCAAAAAGGACTGCTGTGATCAATGTCATCAGGGTACAAAAGTAACGTTTGCCAAAAGAGACAAAAGAGGTACAGTAGAAGCTGAAAAGGGAGCCTTTATCAACACTCACCCATAGCCACAAGATTATCATCATTTTTCCATTTGTAAGCACATACTGCACCAACCTCTCAGGAACCACAATCTATTTTGCCATATGATTTCAGGCAAGAGCTCACCATTCTGAAAGCAAGGTATTCAATTCAGGGCTTTTCCATATGTCACAAAGCAGATCCAAAACACGATTATTCTTAGTCAGGTACTCCTTCAATTAAAATGTTCCAGATAAATGAAATGGCACTTTAACATCAAGGTGGTAGACTGAAAAGTTTCCCAAAGCAACAAAAACGTGCCTAATTAGTTATGGTAAAAAGCTATGGTATTCACATAAACTGAAGTGCAAAACACAAGGTGCACAACTTGGTGCAAGCATATATTACATATATTATATTAAAAAAAAAAAAAGCAGCAGCAGCTACTTACTTTTCTAACAAGATCAAAGAAAAACAAGGAAAAATTCTTCCTGCTGACATGGCCAAAAAGCAACACTTTCCATCCCATTATACAAAAGCACAGCAGAAACTTTAAGCACTTAACATGCAAAGATTTGAAAGTAAGCCTAGATAAACAGATATTTAATAGCATGAAAGTAAGAGTGAACACTCATATTTCTTTGAGTAGTAACTTTTTAGCACCTGCCTTTTAAATTTTTCCACTTCGAAATGTAATATTGCACTCACACACATACCACGCAGCAGAAAGTGAGAACTTGAAAATGAAAAAATTGCAGAAATTTGGCTGTTAGCACAGTTTATACTAACCAAAATACATGAAATGCATCCCGTACAGCTGAATAGACTGTAAAATCATAATGCAGAAAGCAAATCTATTCTATTTTTGATTCAACAGAAAATAAAAGAAGCTGTTAATGAACAGAAATATGCATTTTTTAAGAGATGCATAGAACAGTCGGTCTGAATACAGAAAAGAGTATGAATCTCTCTGAAAGATTCTCTTTCACTCCTAAGTGTCAAAAGCAACTGCTCACTTCAACTTCTTTTTTAGGATGGCTTTGGCTCTTTTATAAAATCTTCTCAAATCTGTCCTAGATGCTGCAAAACATTCAAATAAGTCCTTGGTAATACAAAATCTTTTCTTATGCTTTGCATTACTTTCTACTAATGCTGCTCAAATTCAAATCTCTTTCAAATGAAAATTAGGCCAATGAAGCAGACTATAACAAATCCATACACGAACTACCAACACTTAAATGATTCTGAGGGCATGCCTACACTGCCAGTTTCGGCCTTAAACTGGCCTTCACACCAAGACACAAATCCTTGGACCTTCCTCCTGTAGCAAGCGGTCAGTTCTCTTCAAAAACTGACTAAAAGTTTCAGGAAGAGTAAAACAACATCTGCCCCAGAGAGGTCATATAGATACTGGAAGTGTCAAATTCACCCATACTGTTCTAGCTGGCAGCATCCTTATTTGTGTCCCTATAACACACACCTACTAGTACATTTTCATCTATATTTCAGTTACCGCCATTTCACATTATTTCAGATTGTCTGAACCCAAATACCAAGCAGTTTCTGAAGCTGTTCTGTAGTTCTAATAATTCACTTTTGTTATGCAATAGCCCTGAATACTATGGATATGACCTAATTCACGCAAGCTCATGCAAGGACAAGGGTGCTCTTTCAGAGATGCAGCCTACAAAGACAGTAGAATTATGGCCAAGACTGACACACCTGAAGATAGTACTGAAGTCTAACAGCACTACTCCAGGATTCAGGTTCACCATCTCCAGCCTTTCCAATCCATACAGATCTCCCAGATGGTTGAGAAAAGTTGAGATCTTGTTTATCAGCATCTCCAAGAGGTCAGACATTTTTTTGATAGGAAAAGCTATTCCACAATTGCTCATCTCAGAAACATTCACACAGATGGACTAAACTTCTGAACTTCTGCACCAACAAAACAATTTCCCATAACTGTAACTGTCAGTCTCAACGTGGATTAAAGAACAGAATCTATGTGGAGTTTTAGAAATAGGCTGCTTTCCTTGGCACCTACTTCAGAAATGGAAGGGAACGTTACAGTTCTGCTCCCGAGTCTCCTTTCATTTTCCCCTCTTCCTCTTGTGAGAAAGGAGAATACTAAGGTTATCTCTGCAATACTTTAGGCATGCAAACTAACCACACACACAGATGGGGGCAGAATTACAACAGCAGCACAACTGCTGGCTCAGAGCCCAGGCTTCTTTCTTGGGCTGTACAAAAAACAATGTCCTGGCAGCAGCTGGGCTATCTTTCTGCCAACTGGAGAAAATCTGCACGCACAATAACTAAAACAAACTGAACAAAATAATACAGACTTCACAGAATAATTTAAAGACGACACTACAGCTTGTCTCAGGCAGAGACGCAACCAGGATCGCTGCTGATTAATGCAACTATCTCTTCAAAACACAAACTTAATCTCCTCTTTAAAGGTGGAAAAGAGACACCTGATGATGCCAGTAGGCTCCGAGTTTAAATTCAGAGTGTAGGGTGGTGCCTTAATAAATCAACAGGACAGAGGGGAACCATTCCAAGAACCAAAGGAACCCACCTTTCTCTACAATCACTTTTCTGCAAAGTAACGTTTACAAGGAAATGAAGAATACAGAAGACATATGGTGAAAACATCTCAAAAAGTTAATTGACTGATTTCTACTTCCTTTCACTCTGGAAGTTTCATTAGGTACTCTGTCCTTTTAAGCACCTATGTGTCTCCACTTGACTATTCTACGCAATACCTAATCTTCAGGCCAACCAATGAAATTTTGTGGCTTTTTTTTTTTAAAAAAAACAAGACAGGTTTGCAACAAGAAATCAGCTTGAGCATGCAAGAACTTGCTTTTCACATAAAAAAACCTAAACACGAATGTGTGAAGACTTCTTAGTTTTACATTCTCTAGACTTTTTTTTTTTTCTTAAAACATCATATCCAGTTTACAACCACTGTTAAATTTTACATAAAAGAAAAAAGCAACAAATTCATTTTCTGCCTCAGTCTCCCCATACCACAAAACAAACGCTTTCTATTATAATCTCAGATATATAAGCAAGAGAAAAGATTTTATGTTCATAGATCAACACCCACATTTAGAGAAATTCCAACACAGAAAAAAACAGTTGGTGTTTTTCAGGCTAGGACTGTGTCATACAAAAGAATCTTCAACTTGACCCTCTCTATTGCCTTGAAAAGGGTCAGAAAGATCTCACAGAAAACCAAAACTGCTTATCTTTGCTTCAGAGTTAATTTATATATTTTAACTATTAGCTACTCTGTGACACAGTGAGAACTACAATTCTGCTTCAGTTACTTGCAGAAATTGTCTAGACAATCTTTTTATAGCAACATAACTAAGCCAGATTAAAAAAAATAACAGGAATGAAAACATCCCAATTTAGGGTTTTTTTTTTTTTTTTTTTTTTTTTTTTTTAAGTTTTGACTCACAGGTTCTCTGTGTTTTCTGACGGCACAAAATAAGTGAGTTTCTACTTATTCAAAATATTGGAGTCCTATGTCTTTTACTGTTACAGCATTTGAATCAAAAAACAAATGTATACTAATCATAATTAATATATATGTTAATATTAATGACAGCATTAATATTAATCATAGCACACATGATACAGCTAGTCAATGTTAAAACTGAGCTGCTGGAACGTGACCTAATGCTAGATAAATTGTTTCCCCTATTCCAGTTTCAGTCAACTTGCAATAGCATGGACAAAGAGTTGGAAATGGAAGCAGGTAAAATAACACCTCAAAGTTTCTATAAGGATGGGAAATGAAGAACTAATGTCACCTTTTCCAAAAAAACCAAACTAATTCCTACATATCTTTTCACATGTTATCATAGATTTCAAAAATTACAAAAATCAGGAGACATGGATTAATGAGCACCAAAATACTATTTACAACGCATGGGAAAAACAAAAAAACCCAACAACAACCAAAAAACAAACCTGCTCTTGGGCACTTAGATCATTTTACTCCCAGTTGTGACGATCCTTTGCCTGAACTGGAAATTTCAAGGTAATTATATTTCTGTGGATGTGTGAATGGAGAATTTAATGCACTTTAGAGATGCTGCCACTTCATATATGTAAGTTAAAAATCAAAACAGAATCAGGCTGGTTAATTCCAGCATAACACCTGTATGGCTCAGTAAGGCACCCGTATGGCTCAGTAAGTAATCAACCAATCCATTAACTTAGCTTTTAGACCTTTGAATGGCTGAACAAGGGAGGATTTACTCTGTTTTTAATTTTTCAAGGAAGTGTTCAACTAAAGCCAGAGCTAGATGATGTCTGTAGCGCTGCGAGCTTCAGTGTCTCCTCCTGGAACTGAGCCATTATGGAGTTTTTGTTTTTCCCCTATTGCCTATTGAGTTCTAGAAAGCCTTTTCTTTCAAATTTAAGTGTTTTATCATCTGGCACCAAATCAAACACACAAGGCAGAAATAGAAAAAAAAAGGTGTAAAAAGGGCAAAAATGAATTTTCTGTATGCCCATTCAAGACAGTCAATTTTTATTTGATTACTGAAATGATGCCAGGTTACCAACGCAAACGCAATTGAAAGATTTTATCTCCTAATTACAAATAGCCTCATAAATTATCAACATTTATTTCCTACATTCACCCCTACAGAACTTAGTGCTGCATGAATCTGAGTAACACAACTAACAGAGCCAGTTTCTCTATTTTTAATGGTTTAAATCTCAGTCAACGCTTCATACAAAAAAAAAAAAAAAAACCCACAACAAACTCCTTTATGGTGGAGGACATGATCTGTGGCAAATTCCAGTTTGAGATACATAACTGTTTAGAAAATAAATGTTTGAGGTCAAACATCTCACAACATTTCTTTGGAAACATTGTTTCTGTTTCCACACATTCACTTCTGCAATTTTTCATACTGTTAGATTACTTAATACGATTTCAAAAAATTTATTACTTCCCTTATAAAAAGCTGTAATATTCATAGCTGCATGTAAACATACGTACTTCTTCTACTGTCCCAAGTCTAGCAAGTTGCATTTAAGAATAATGCAACATCCTTTTACATGGCTGAAGTGCTTGGACTCACTAAAGCACACTAGGTTTTCTACAGCAGCATAAGCAAAGGAAACGTTTAACTTTCCATCTACTGAAACATTTAAAAGCTGCAAAAAATACAAGTTGGCATGAAAAGTGTACGTTATAAGAGAAATTTAGCTCTTCTGAGGCATGGTGCAACCCACAACCATACTGTAAAGCCTCTGTCTTTCCTTTCCTACAGCTACTCATTTCAGGTTATTTCTTCCTTCTGTTTTAGACAGGTCAGTCCTGGAAAACAACTCTGTGCAAATGACTTGCTAGTAAATGGGCTATCTCCCATAAAGACACTCATTACTGAATACCAAAGCAGTTTGTCTTTCCTGTTCCTACTCCTCAGGAGGTTAGAGAATGCTAAGACTGTTACTGAGATAAATTAATATGTTCAGTAACTTAAAATGTAATTACTGAAAGCTACTGCGTAACCCACCATCAAATGCGTCAAGCATCCATTAAATCATCTCCATTTGGCACATGGCATTTTACACATTTTGTATTTATTCCTCTAAGGGGGAATATGTGCATTCAACATTTTGTAGAGCAATAGTAATTATTCAAATTGATCGATTGCATGTGAAATATGTATCATGGATTCACCCAGATCCAGTGAACAAACCTAGACTCACTGGCTGAAGCAATTCAGTGTGCTTTGTGGTCTGTTTTCCACTACCTCTACCGCTACAGTGTAAGATATGACAAACACCAGTCAATTTTTTTAACTCATGAAACATAGGTTAATGAAAAGAGACTCAGCTGAACTAAATGTATACCATACCTAAAGCGTACCTTTGAATTAAAAAAATATATTCTTTTCCTGTGATGAAGATTAGCAGTAGTAATTCTACTAACTATTCTGCTGGTTCACAACACCATTAAACATTTATAGAAATGAGTAAGCATGTCTGATTATTCTCCCCATCTACCCAAACTATCATATAGAAGTTACATGTACGAATCATTCTTCCCCTTAACTGAGCAGATTTACTTTATAATAAAATACACATAACCAACACATTGTTTCTTTCTTACTTGGAGTAATATGAACTATGTCCTATTTCCCTTGGACTTCATATCACACATGTTGTTCCCTACTTACCTTGTATATCCTTAACACGATGGCAAAAAACAACTGTTAAACTCAAATGATTTTTGAAAATCTTACTGACAAACTTCAGGAGTTCTGATGTTGCTTTCATAACCCATCAACAGAAAGATTTTAAAGGTGAAAAAAATGTTAAATGATTCATCTCAAAATGTTGGCTTCCTCTGATGCTGACTACTTCAAATGTTTTTGCCTAGAAACAGAAATGAACAAAAAATTCCCCCAGATCCTATAGTGATACCCACCCCCAAGTTATTAATATATAAATTACTCAGAATGTAGCATTTATTACCACTGTATGCATTCATTTTGTGATATCTTTCTACATATAAACATACACATATCCACTGTATCTACAGACTTACAGCAGCTGTGTTCTTCACTGCATTTCCTACAATCACCACAACTCTTCCTTTAAAGCTCTGGAGTGTGGCAGTTGCTGGGCACTGGATGAGATCTCCTTCTGCAGTAAATGCTGATGCAAATGGGATGTTGATGCTGCCAGAGATGTGGCCACGGTTAAAGCTTAGGAAAAACAGTTAAGGACATGTGCAAGGCAAAGAAATCGCTCTATGCACACAGCTGTAGAATGAACATGCCCTTCATCCTGGCAGATGAGATACACCAATGCTGGTTTTTTGTGTTAGAATATGTTGATAAACTTCAGTTACCACATACATGGAGAAAAAATCATGTCTGAAACTACACAGAAAAATGGACAGAATTAAGAATTTGTTCCATAGGCACTGCAAAAAAAGAGTTTATGAATGAAACCATGCTCCAGACCTAACATCCAGAATATGCACATTTCAGGGAATTTTACTTCAAACCAGTTCTATTCTGACCACAGGAATCAAATACCAGTGAGCAGCTGGGGCATCTCTTATTAAGGAATGTTATGCAATAGTACTTACAATGAAAACCAAAGCTAAATAGGGATTATCAGGAAATTTTCTTAAAATCTCCTGACAACTTCTCCCAAGTCCCCTAAGTTCTGACCCTGAAATTCTAATAAATAGGCACTCAGATCCCCAAACAAAGATCACTGTTTACATTTACCTGCAGTCCCACTGTTATCAAGCTATTAGGAAAGCTACAGAAACACTTAAGCAAGTGCCTTGCCTTTGATCTTGGTTGTAATACAAATAAATCCATCTCTGTACACAGATGATAGTACAATTATTATAGTCTAGGCATTCTGTGTTACTTGCTCCCTACCTGCTTTGTCTTTGATAATTTCTAGTAAGTGGCTTACTTAAAAACACAATGATGCATGCAGTAATAAAAACATTATTTAAACCATAGCATCAAAGCTTTTTCATACAGTGGTAATGAATTTGTAGATCATTTAATTCCAGGACCTTCTCCTTTTAACTGGAATTTAATAATTATCATCTCTTGATGGAGAAATCATCTTTTAGAACAGAGCCTCAAAAAAAGCAGATCACATTTTCAGTCTAATTCCAGGAGATAAGTAAAACAGGACTCTAGAAAACAAATTCAACCTAGTCAGGTAAATGAATCTCTAGTTAATTGGAAATCTTTAGTGAGGTAGGAAATAAAGGGATGCAAGGAAAAAAAAAACATTGTTTTGTATTTCTTTGACCAATTGGTGTAGAAGAACACGAAACAAGTTTAAGTATGGCAAACAATAAAATTACAAAAACTTATTTTCAGGTAGTTATTTAATTAATGTATACTATTACTGTACTATGTATGTAATGAATTTATTTCTATTTATATATTAAAAATATTTGTTTCTCTACTTCACCATACTTTGTCACAAATATTGCTAAAATATTTGAGAAATTACATTTCTGGATATAAAATTGTACTTCAACAACCTCCTCAGTGCTGAAAAATCAAGTATAATGGAGTTATTTACATATTTACTATCCATTTTACCTCAAATGTTTGGCATCAATCCACCTTTAAAGGGAAATAAAGCAATCAAGTGAAGTGCCTTAACACTAATCATGCTTCTTAAGAACTATGGAAGCAAATAACTCTTGGTTATATATTACCTTGATTAGAATTCACTCTTTTCTCATAAATGTGAGGTAATTAGAATTAGACCAGATAGAGAAACATTTTTTTCAATGTTACTGAGAGCCTGTTGAATCTCTGTAATTGGAGATCTTTTAGAACAAGCCAGACATAAATAACAGGAATGGTCCAGCTTTTTTTGGAAGCAGAAGATGGACTCAATTCCTGATTTTTTTTTTTTAATTGAATATTTCTTGCTCGTTACAAACTGTCACATAGAAAGCTGGGCTGCAAAAGTAAATGACACTCCGCAGGCAAAGACTATGTATTAAAAAAAAGAGTAACGTATAGACAGAGTAGCAACTCTGATACAAACAGAGCTTCTAGATACCTTTAAGTCTTTTCTGATTATAAGCAGATAAGCAAGATACCTTATTATTTGGGCTGCACTACCTGCAGTATGAGAAGGCACTCATAGGAATTGATTTTTCCACTGAGGGACTGGCAAAGCATGCGAGCCGTTGACAGTTCTCCATTTCCCTTCCACTTACCTGGGAAGTCTCCCACATTTTCAAAATACTGGTCTGCTAAAACATTCCAAAATATTGGGGAAGGTGTACTAACAATATCTATCATGAAAAAGCAAGCTGCATTAAAGTACTTGTGCTGTTACTACAATGTGGTTTCATTACAATCACAGCTTCAAGTGTGAAAGCAAGAATACACGAACACATTTGTGATTTCCTTTACAAACCATGACTACCTATGATTAAAAAAAAACAACAACAAAGAACACCTTCAGTTCTTTCACTATACTGGACACAATTTTTTTTTTTTTTTTTTTTAAAAAAAACAAACTGTTCTGTTACCATTTTCCTGCAGACAAAAAGAAGGTAATTGATACAAGCATGATTTGTCAAGCTTAGCACTTGGATTTGAAGGATACTCTTCACTGTTACGGATGTCCACCACCAGCAACTTTGGCTTGCTAGACTTTGTTTTTTTTATAGGTGTTTTGGAATGACTTGGTCCTGTCAGTTCACAAAGATCAATCAGATCTTCTGCTGAAATCCTTGGTGACACCTCTGCCTTCAGGTCATCCAACTTGATAGAATCTCTAGACTTCAAAAAAAAAAAAAAAAAAAGGTAATAATAAAGATGATTAAAGAGTTAAAGACACAACATTCTTTGCAACATCTATTTATTTGACAACCTCAAAGTATGACAATTTGGTTAAATGGAAATCAAACTTGTCCTTCCTGAGTCATTACAACTAACTGCCAATTAATTAACTGCTCAAAGTGCCTATTTTTGAAAGCTTTCATACACTGTGTAATTAAATATACATCAGCATGCACAATGGTGTTAAATAGTTAATAAACACCGATTTATAACTTTCCGCAGCAACATCTTATTTTCTGTTAGCACTGTTGTCTCAATATGAAAAATCGCAGGTAAATTTTAGAGCATTTTAGAAATTATGCTTTAATTCAGCAGAGTTAGCAGGTTGGTTATACATACAAAAAACCATTATGGAACTTCACATACGCAAGTTATATGCATCGAAGATACACTTACAAAGCTTAGTCATCTTACAACAAGACTGGTTTGTCTTGTGCAACCATTAAAAGCTCCTATTGTACAGGAGGTCAAACAGAGGCAAAAGTTGTTTATGACTAAGTCTTCAGCTGTTTCTAGTGAACTCTGTCTTAAGAGGAACAAACAGAATAGCTAGGAATAGTTACAGGGATCCTCTTCTGAAAGACCTTCAGACTATGTTAACATCTTATTCTTGTGGAAGACAATGTTAATAAAAAGGACAGCCGTTTCATCATGAATCATAGAATGAATGGCTTGGATTGAAAAAGACCACAGTGAACATCTAGTTTCAACCCTCCCTGCCATGGGAAGGGTCACCAGCCATCAGACCAGGCTGCCCAGAGCCACATCCAGCCTGGCCTCGAATGCCTCCAGGAATGGGGCATCCACAACCTCCTTGGGCAGCCTGTTCCAGTGTGTCACCCTCTGTGTGAAAAAATTGCACCTAATATCTAACCTAAAACTCCCATCTCAGTTTAAAACCATTCTCCCTTGTCCTATCACTATCCACCCCTGTAAACAGCCATTCCCTGTTATACTAGTTCACTGCTCTGAATGGCTACAGAATTCACATAAGCATCATGAACCACACCTATCAGTGAACTACAATGGGGATACTCACAAAATCTGAGTTAAAGGAATAGAAAGAGCTGGAAATGCCAGGGCAACACAGATGTGACTTTCCTTGAGGTACTTGATAACAAATATATTTCACGAGATATTTTCTCACAGGATTTCTCTGATGGCTTATCAGTTGGCTCAAGCTAAACAAGGCTAACACCCATACATCAATCCTTCTACCAGATCCTCCTCACGCTTCATTTTCCTACCACCATCCTGGTAAACAGACCAGCAATTTTGCACTGGACTTGAGTTCAGACTTCAGGCTATCGCAGCCACTAACAACCCAAATCTCACGAATTATTCTATACCTCTAACACCTACCCTGTTCTTCACCTGTTTGAGCTGCTGTTTTCCACACCTCAGCAATTACTCTCTTCACTTTAGGCCAGCCAATCATTTAAGAGGAGCTGACACACAGAAACACATTTATTTTAGCATTTACTAACTTCAGTGGTGAAAATTAATTTAGACTAATCAGATATAAGAAGCTGTTCATCAGAGAAGACTGCTCAATCACTACCATCCCATAGCAAAAAAAAACCAAAAAACTTATACTGAAGCTTAAGGTCTAGTTACCTCCCAGAAGTTCCCCTGACAATATCTTAAGAACTTTAAGACTGAAGAAATTATTCTGCTCACCCCATTTTTAAATACGTCTGGGAACTGCTAAGCCATATCCATTTACTGCTCTTAATAACAAGAAACAGTCATTAACAATTTTGACTTTTTTTTTTCTGATTAATATTAGAATCAAAGCCGCTTAAGCATCCTCAAGTTAGAAGTCAAGCTTCAGAAAGATTAAAGCATTTCAGAACACGTGGCTAGTGCAATCATAACTCTGATCTACTTTTCCATTAGCAGTAATCTCTTACAGGCATTTCATCCATGCTATTAAATGAAGATATACACTACTGAGAAAATAAGCAAGTATCTATAGTTCTGCTAAACCTGAACTTAACAGTCCCATCTGATAAACACAGGAGCTATAAAGTAACTTTTTATCCGCATAAATGACAGTTTTATCTAAGTAGGAGCAGGGCTCCCCAGCTTTTGTCTTTGAAGTTGGCATAGTTCACTGCAACAAATTTAATAGAGAAGGAACTTCAGCCTGAAAGTCAATATAATTAAAAGCTACGGTTCAAGTAAAATACTCATTTCTTAGAGTCCTACATGAAAAAGCATTCTTCATAGACAATGTCATTCCCTTCCTTTGGAATATGTTTTGTTTCTGAAATCAATGCATTAATGTACATCCACAAATAAGACAGAAATAACATTTTAAAACTAGACTAGAAGAAAAGAGTTTTGGAAGATATCTGAAGAATTGATCAAACAAAACCAGAAGAAAGCAGATTCACACAGCAACCACAAAAAGATGCAACTCTGAATCAAGGGTCACATTGTTTCTAGCAAATACATTGCTTTTTGTGCTTAGTTTTAGTTGAAGCTCCAGTAATGGAAGAAAGCTTATGTACAGCTATTCCATCTAAATACAGTATTCAAGGTCATGTTCCTGAAGAAGCTTTGGGGTAAATATATTCATACAGAGTAGCACTGTTTTATACAAACTAAAACATAGCAGTCAGATGAAAAAAGGTAGAAAGAAGAGGAAGAAAAAGCAAGAAATGACATTTCATGCAGATTTGTAGCTGCCTTACCAAGTAGGTGAAGTCATCATTACCATGTTTTAAATCAGAAGTAATTTTCCTGACAGACAATGCCAATTTTCAGGAACTATCTGAAAAGACGATCAAGATCAAGCAAGAACACTCTGGATTTTAGTCATCTAACCATCATCTAAAACAATTCCATGACTGAAAACACTCATATCCACCGTTTCCACTTATATTTCCCATGCAATTGTTTTTCTTTTTATCCTTGATAAATGAGTAGATGAAGGCAATACTTAATCCCTAAAATCACTGTCCTTTTACATATATTTTTGCTAGATTTTTTTTGGTTTGCTTTTAAACAAACAGAATGACAGCTCTGAAAAGTATTTTACTCCTGTACCCCCACAGAAAGAATAATGCATAAATCCACTGCTACTGACACAAAGCCACCTACAGAGGCAAAAGAGTAGTCTAATATTAGGAAATAAACAAGGTACATGTATGCTGTCTCAAGCTCTCACTGCCACAACTTTATGACCACTATTAACACAGACTCAAAGAACAAGGCCTCAATGTCATTCTTTTACATTTTTCTATGCAACCTCACTAACAGACTTACTGTTATGCCTCAGACTCTGTCCTCCCTTGCCATCATACTCAGATCTGCAGATTTCCAAGTGAAGACACTGGTATCCCACCTTCTCTATGTTCCCCGTCTCCCCACACTCTCTATTTGCTGTGTCTGCCCTGTTCCTATACTCGTCCTCTCCCTCTCACAGAGCTCCCAGCTCCAGATCCTTCGCCTTTTTATCAGGGACTAAAAAAAAACAAAAAACAAAACCAAAACAAAAAAAAAAAAACCAAACCAAACACTCAGTCTCATGCTTTCAGCACTGTTGCTCAGCAGCCGATCCAGTCTGTAGAATTCTGCACCACAAGAACATTTTATAGGCAGACCCAGCCCACCTTGCAGCCTGGCCATCTCCTATCCCCCTCTGTATGAGCTGATGCTGCAGAGAGAGATGAGAACAGTGGCTAGGAAGGATTAGGGAGGGAACAAACAGCAATGCTTGGCTTGTCATCATTCACAAACATCTTCCAAATCTTATTACACAATTGTAAGCAATCTATGAAATCATAAGTGGGCTCTGCTTGCCTAAGTAGCTTATTACCAATGAAGCCTCACTCTATATCCCTGGAATAATATAATTGAGTGAATCAACTGAGTCAGCAGAGCAGAAAGACAAAGTTATTCCCTGCACGCAGCCAGGCAGACATGCTGCAAGGTTTCTTTTGTTATTGTCTGTGATGTGATAAAACACGTAAATACTTCTCACCACTGCAGGGAACCACTTTAAATTATAGCTGTAATCCAGTTGTGCCTGAGAACACCCACAAGGAACTTTAACGTGACATAAAACTAGAAAGCAACAAGAACAGTCTTGCATGCCTTCCTCAATTTCTATCAGTGCGTGCAATTTTCTCTTGATAGATACTGTCTCTTTGACAAGAAATTGTAATATTTTATGGAAAACCAAGTTACTGACTCTAAAAGTACACCAGCTGCCAGAGATACCCCTGTCCTCTTTAAAAACAAAAACAACAGGAACTTAGTATCACATCTCAGTGCAAACTGCAACCAGAAGAGGAGTTTATTTTCCCTCACAGTGTGATCACGTCTGTCACTTCAGGGTCTGGAAATTTGTATTAAAAAAAATAATAATAATTAAAAAAAAAAAACAATAATTTTGGTTGCTATTATTTTCTAAAAGAGTATTATCAAAGGCAGCAAGCGCTAGGATAGTTGGAGAAGAAAAAGATAAGGTATGACAGAATCCCAGTATTTGGACTAAGAACAAATCAAAACCCAAAGCTTAGGCTTTTGATCAACAGAAATACTTTTGTCTCCCACATTCTACACCCCATCCCCATACCCTGAAAACTCCTTTTTATTACACTTTTTTGGTATCACTGTTTACACAGCAGCACGCTCTAAGACAAAACCTTCATAGCAGTAATATAAGGTATATACAGAATTTAGTGTAAGAAGAAATTAGTGCTGCAGGGGCTGGCAGAATGCAGCTGTGCCTTGCATTTCATAACATTTGTGTGCAAAAAAAACCCCAGCATCCTTGAATTTACTTTTCTTTCAAAACCCAGCTTCAAATATTTCTGCCCAACTCCGTTGCCTCCAAATGCTACAAGCACACAAACAGAAAAAAGCCATAGTAAGTGAATATTTCTCTCTGCAATATCTAATTATACCAATTGGAAGCAGAGTGAAGTATAAAGCTTTGAAGAACCAAGCTGGTACTAAAGTATGGACTTAGTACATTTGGTGGGTTCATTCTGAGAGTTGCTTCTCTCCTAAAATAAATTCACAAGCACGTTACACTGCAAAAATCATATACAGCTCTTAAAAAACACGGATTATTTTCAAGAAACATGAAATAAAACTGTTACACAGGAAATGCCCCAACTATTTATGCTGGCTGCCAGAAAGACACTTCCAGTGTATTCGTGCAGTCTTCCCACTCAGAGAAAACAAGGACTGGGGCTAAAATGTGTAACAAAAAAAAAAAAAAAAAAAAAAAAAGGATAACTGCATCTTCAGACAGCTTGGAATTCAGGACATCTGTGGTCTGAAATTTCTCTTTCCTTAAGAGCTCACAAACTGACTCTTTACTTATTTCTCAGAGGAAAATCTAAATGATGTCTTACATCACGTAGTTAAGAGAACTGATAAATAATTACCAGTACAATTATTAAAACACTGAGGTAACTGCTTCCAGTTATTCTCCATGCATGGAATTTAAAAAAAAAAAAAAAAGAGCAAAAGTTTGGAAAATACTATTATTGAATTTCAGTAAGACAAAGCAAGCAATTCATTCTTGTTAAAACTTAGTCCTAGGACCAGGATTTGCTCTTGCACTACTTGTGGAAAGAAACATTCATGCAAGACCAAACTCAAGAATGGAGCCATATCAGACCTCACAGCTCACGGATCACTCATCAGTAATCAATACAGAAAATTGGCATCTGTCAGTGCTGGACAAAGAAGCACAGATAAAAACTACAGTGACACTATAGGAACTGTCAGCAGCAGCTGAGTGGTGAGCACAGATGGGAAGGCCTAACACCAAAGAAACTTTGCAAACTCTGCTTTTCCTGTGCATTGCTTTTCAATATCCTATTAACTTACTCCAGTAATGACTGAGTAGAGGCTACTTTATCAGTGTATCACATGCATCTCCAACAATGTGTTTTCACAAGAAACACTCCTCTTACAATCAAGTTACAATCAAGCACAGGAGTGTTTAAAAAAGTAAAAATGACACTCCCAATACTTAATTAAAATGATTATCAAACCTCAAATCTGATTTTAAAACAATTTTCAAACCAGAAATGATTTTAAAAACATCGTATGAGAATGATGTTAAATATGAAGAACTTGCCTGAAGATTCAAACAAAGGATTGCCTACTTGATTTATTTCATACTTAAAAAAAAAAAACAAAAAAAAACAAAAAAAGCCGCATATTTGTTAATCAGTCACAGAATCCCAATTGTGAGAGGTCGAAAAGGTCAAAGACAATCAGCTTTCAACATCAAAGTGTGTATAATCACAAAGATTTGTGAGGAGGAATGGGATGGGAAATCAGTGAATCCAGAACCTGAGGCTAAGGCTTGCAGAGAGCTCTCTAGCTGCTCCAAATGTCCCATCTGTATTCACAGCTGATAAACACGTCCCAAGGAGACTCCTAAAATGAAAACTCCTGTACAAAATATTTACAATATCTGAAAATGATCTAAATGAGCATTCAACAAACTATTATAATCTCATCTAAATAATATTTACACTCTAACATATTCATTTAATTCCATCTCAGCTACAAAAATAGAGCACATTTGTTACAATCAGCTTACATTCAATTAAAATAATTACTATTTATATTAGAACTCAAACAACCACAACATTCATTAGAGACTCCAAAATTAACATTTATCATCAGTTATTTCCTAAGTCAATTTATTTCTTGCTTTATCTACTCCCGTAATTGAAGCAATGTCTTATTTTCTATTGAAAAAAGTCCTAAAATGTAATAAAATACATTGATATTTTTCAAATCAAGCTGAGTGAAAGAAGTGCTACAAGACTTCCTGCAGTAAATTTTATCTGCAAAAGCAGCATGCTGGAAGCAGAGGTTTCCTTACACTTATGCTCCTTGCACTGGCTGATGGCTGTCTGGCTTATAAATTTTCTTGTCACAAACAAGAAACCACTCCTTTGAAAAGCTACAAAATATACAGGAAGTTTTGAAGCTTTTAAAAATTCCTAAGACTACTTTCCAGAATGTGATGAGTTAATTAGCACGTGTCTAGTTAAAAATTTCTTGCAGAAGATATTTTAACCAAGCCATTTTGAAAATCAAAAGTAAACCCAAATCTTTACATCAGCTATTAGCAGGAAATCAAAACAGAAGCAGAGGCATATTCAAATTTGTATTTTATATACATATAACAAGAAACTCATTTGTATCTTGATCAGCTAACGCTTTACATAACCTGTATTAACAACAAATTCAAAGTGCAATCTTCTGCTGAGTTGGAGAGCAACAAAAGAAGCCCAAATATAAACATGGAACTGGTTGTGGCAGACAGAAGACCCTTGAGCCTGAATGCATTTAATAGCAAACAGCACAGACCTTGCACTTGGATATTTGCTGGTCTGCATACAGAAACTGAAGTGCTGGTATACACACTACTTACCGTGCTTCTCTGATGGAGATGGACTGCACACAACGATTATTACACACAAAGGACTTATAATATAAACATAGCCAACAGATTCTATAGGACAACTATATCCTATGTGAATACTGGAGGAAATGATAGGCAATGGAGCTTTAGCAAAATACAGCAAATGGCAATAGCACATAAGCTTAAAATGTCATCTGTGAGAAGTCAGGCATACAACCTATCCAGTTACCTTAAGAAAGTGTGCTTATACTATTTTGGATACAAACCATAGCTTTCCTGTTTGTACTATTTCAGCAAAACATTAAGTTGCCTTTCCACAAAGTTTTTTCTCCTTCTGCTTCATCAAAAAGGAAAAACTGAACTGATGACACCTGAAGATCAATAATCATGCAGTAGCTTTTTCCCAGCTGACTGCTTTCATTCCTCAATATTTTACCAAGAACTCACATCCCTGAAAAAAGGATGGGCAGTAGAAAGAAGACAAAGGCACAGTGGTAACAGCCAGGAGACTTCTGGGAATTCATGTGTCACACTTCAGCACAGAAATAGAGAGATAAAGGAACTGTATCCTGCGCAAGTATGCAGGTAGCTGGAGAGTGTGTGAACATCTACCATGTCAATAAGAAGAGAAATGGAGGCACAGCAGAAAATTTTTACACGACAAATGGTATTTGTCTCTGATTCCTTGATGTTTAAGAACAACATGTTGGGGTTTCCTAAGGCATGAAGGCAAGTTTCATGCAACAGGGTAAGAAAGAAAAAAGTCATGTACTGGTCAAGAAGTTAAAGACAAATTTAAGTAGCCTGTTATTAAAATTCAGGAATAAATTTAAAAGATTTTAATTCTTATTTTTGACATCCTATCTTTCTCAAAATACACATGCTAACCCACTTAAGATGTACATTCATTCTCTCTGAAACTATTTCCTCCTTGAGATTTTATCTCAGTAAAAATACACTTACTGGCTGAAAGAGCAAAAGATTAAGCAACACAAAGTTGGGGAGGGAGGAGAACACCCGAGCCTATTTACAAAGCTGCAAATAAATGTCACTAAAATGAAAACTAAGTAGGGCTACTAATAATAAAAAAAAAAGTCAAAACAGTTTGCTTTACTGGCTGCTGATTCAGGGAGAAGAGTGCTCAGCCAGGGGCAAATTCTTCTCATGTTATTATTAACCAAATAACTGTAACATGCAGATATACACAAATATTTGAGTAGCCAATAAAAAGCATTTAAGAAAAAAACTGAAGCAGCTTAAAAAGAAAATACAAGTACATGAGTAGGAGAAAGATCGCATTTAGAATTAACTAAACACTGTTTTCAGAGGAATTATTTCTTGCTCTTCCCATCCTTAAATTCAGAGGTGGCCCAAGAATATAAAACTGGGGATGTAAGTGTAGCACAAACTGCTTGTTCCACACGAAGCTAAACAGATGAGAAAACAACACAGTACTTTTTTAAGAGTGAGAGTGACCAGCAAGGACACAGCGAGGAGTTTTAGAGAACTCCTTTAGGCTATGTGTACTGAAGATTAAAATCAGATTCCACCACTTTCAAGTAGAAAAAAGTTTTCCCAAGGCAACAAACACTAGTAGAGGACATGACTGTAATAAACACACAGTTCCAGGATTAACAGACACACAAAAACACAACCAAAATACCCACAACCTTTGGGCATAAACAGTATTTCAGTAACAAGAACATTAATATAAACATGCATGTCTCCAAATCTGACATACAAATAAAAGAAATGAGAGCAAAAGTTCTTAGCCCAGAACATCATATAGAACCTGCTTCCTTCCTGTCCGTGAGATTAGTTCCTCTCGTCTACAGAAAAAAAGCTAAAATGTTCACACATTAATGTATAAATAATAGAGCACTCCTCCTAGCAATGAGCTTAAAAAAATCCAACAATTCCAAACTACAGTAGATCTCTAAACTTCAAGAGGTTAAACCATTGGTTATGCTGCAGTGAATCACAAATGTTCCTCTGCTAAGCAAAAAGCAGAACCAAATTTGAAGGCAATAAAAGTTGCTGTACTTATTTTTCTTCTGCATGACACAGTGAAAACATCAGCTTGATTTCTTGGAAATCATGGGATGGAAGAGCCTAGTTACCAGCCTTATAAACAAAAATCACTTCTGGTATGAAAATAAAATTACTATCGGGAAAAAGAAAAAAAGACCCCAACACATCTTTCAGGAAACAGAAGCAGCTTTGCTTGACCCAAACCAATGGATGTTTTTCTTTGCTACAAATACAAATCTTGCTCTATTTACCAATTCAGAACATCATTGCTGCTTTCTCCCTTTCACCTCCGTGCTGCTTCCAAGTCTCTTCACTTTTGCCTAGACACAGAAAGGAACAAGCACATACCAGACTGTGGAAACTAGTCTATTTACTATCTTGTCATACATTAAGAAAAGCTAGCACATAGATGAAAACACCTTCATATTTAAGACTGTCAGGGATTGGATCAGGCTATAAAAAAAGACTGCATAATCGCTTTCCTTGGAAGTTTTTGTGATATGACAGCACAAAGCCCTTGGCAAGTGCATCTAAATTCAGTGTTTTGTCTGCTTTCTGCTGGAATTTGTACCAGATGATTCCTACCTGAATTATTCTATGAATTTCAAGCCCTTAGCTCCTTCTGAAATCCCCTTCATGCATCACCAGAACAACATAGCAGCAGTTGTGCTGACTGAAGTTTCTGTATGACAATCACCTGTACTTGTGGCATTTCATTTTTCTTCTATCTCACCTACTAATTTTTTCTTAAATCTCCTAAGTTCTTTGGAGTTTCTTTTTACTCTGCATTTGCAGGTCTAGTTCTTGGAGTCCGGATTTGAGGCTAAGACTTCCAGAAAATACAGTAATAGAAATAAGAACAAAACTGCAGTATAGGAAAAAAGATGATAGAATATCATACTCAAGTTTAAGAACTATTTAAGTATTCAGATACAGGGAAGTGACAACACAAAGCTTATATTTGTAGAAGTTGGGAAAAACTGACAGAAAGACAAACCTAATGCAATTGGCAGAACAGACAGGGCAAGTTTATAGTATGGATATTGTCCTCCTACTTTTGTTGCATACCCATGAATGAATTTGGATTGGAGAACACAGAAGATAAAGAACACCCAAACATTTAATTCATTTAAAAGACCAACAAGATTTATAGTGTTGAGAGGAAGGAAAGAAATAATTTCAAATCAGCAGCACCCAACAGATAATGTATTTGACAAAAGAAAAGAACATCAGATCTCAGTAGAAAAAAAAGGAATAATATTTTTGTTGAAATTAATAGCTATACAGATATAATCTTATACACGAGTTTTTCCTTGCCAACACATAACTCACCTACTATCTTTCAAAACAACTTGAGCCATACCTTTAAACTGGCATGCCAAGATAGAAAAAACAGTCAGTGCAGCCTGCATCACTTTACAACTACCTAGTTCTCAGTGGGAAAATGTTCTTTTTATTATTTTTCTCCTGAGACAAAAGACTGTTTGTAGTTCTACAGGTAGACTGGGACAGTGGTCTGTTGTGGTAAGAACACCATGGAGCTGGAGGAGGAGCTGGGAGAGGCAGAGATCTGGCGCAAAAATAAATGATTTCATTGGCAGGTACATCAAAGAAGTTTAAGTTCAAAGCAGTGAAGTTTAACAAAACTAACAAAATACCTTGTGTGACCAAAAAACCTTTTTACTTCCTGTTCAGAAAAACAAAACAGAATAAAGAACTACATTTCAGAGCAGATGAATTCACTGCACTGGATTTTTCATCACAATTAATAACCAGGAACAGACTCTAAGCCCATCACTAGCTGATAAATAAATCAGAGTATGCGATGAAGGCATCCAATCCTTGTGCTTGGTAGTGGGAATCTAAATACCTGTGACTGAGGTTTAGTAGGTATTTCCTTACTGCTTTATTAAAAGAGTAGAAAATCAGTGAAGAAAGTCCTAGAAGAAAGTCCAGTGAAGAACTAAGCAATTAAAAAAAGAAGTCAGTCCATGGCTGCAAGAAACCCCTTCACAATGCAAGCAAAAAAGCCAGCTCTAGAGCAGTTGCAATGTCCAGATCAAAAACATATTAGTAGATGGCAAGGTCCTTTTACTATACAACTTGCAAAGCAAAGTTGTTCTATTATTAAAGAAAGGACAAAAAACAAAGGATGAAGTGTCACAAAAAAATTCATAAAAACACACACAGACATCAGTACTAACAAGACTCCTAAAACTTGTACTGAGTTGGACTACCTTAACGGAATGACAACAGCAGTTTTCCCCCCATAAATGTATGAACTACCAATTGCCATTCTTACATGAGTACTATAGATTGAGGAAAAAACGAACAGAAAAGGACTATAGGAAAGAAACAAGCATACCTAACATATGAAGTTTTGCACTAAAACAAGGTAAGGATAAACACTTATGCATTTGATAATGGGGGAGTGGAAAGTTGTTTTCTCATGTCAGGCTGCATCACTCTTCTTCCCCCTCTCCGTTTGTTAGGGCACTTACCAGGTCACCTCGAGGTGCTTCCTGATAATCTACAGAAAAGCAAGACATTGAACTTCTTGTGCTGCTGCTCTCACTGGCTTGCCGAGGAGGCTGTGCATATTGCCTGTACGTAGCACTCTTTGGGGTCCAGCGAAACAGGTTGATTGACTCACGAACACAACGCTCAATGTCAATCTCTGGTCATGAAAAAAAAGAAGTGATAAAAAAAATATTGGTAAAACCAAGTAACCCAGCTATGATATTGCTAGGGAAATACATAGGTATCCATCTATTGTGCTGTCTCTCTCCTTTAAAAATTTTCAAAAACACCTCACCATTCAAATACTCAGCAACTTTCATGAAAAACTAGCAAAGACATTTTAAGCTTTAGTTTTATGCCCAAGTTATGCATGATAACATTGCAAGCTGTTTAAGAGAAGTGTAACACAACTATTAACAATACAGTGGAAGAATATAATTGAAACACAGCCATTGTAATGCATCTTCACTAAATTCCTTTGCAAAGCAGGCTAATGATTCAAATATAAATGCATGCAGCACATCCAAGGTATATTTCATGCAGCATATTGAAATTAGGATTTTTGGATCAACATTGTGCCATTTATCAGATATACCTGTTACAAGGCTGACAACTTTGCTATGAAAGCATTCAGTGTTGCTGAACCTTGTGTAGCCTGCCATTTTGACAAAGTCATATGCTATCAGTTGGGTGGAAAAAAAGGAATCATAACATTACTTTGTACTTGATGTGTACAGTGCTGAACACAGTGTATTTCCTTAGAGCTGTGCAGTTGAAAACCCAACTGCAACTTAGAGTGGAATACTCTGAGCCAAAGGAGCAAAGTGTAATACATGACAAAATATTACTCAACTTGGGAGGAAAGCAGATAATCATTAAAGGTGAAGCATCCTAAAAATCAGCTGCAGTCAAAGAAAAATTAACGAAACATATTGAAAAAAAAAAAGAAAAAAAAAGGAGAATCTACAATAAACACAACCTTTGCAGCAACAAACAAAACAAAGATCCTTCATAAATCTTCTAACAAAGAGTAAAGAAAACCATTTACTTTTCTATCACTTTAAGAAGACCAGTTAGCTCATCCATATTCAGGCAGGATACTGACCTTTAGTGTATGCTTTACTCCTAGTGAAGGCAATACATTTGTGTTAAAAAAAAAAAAAAAAAAAATAAGTACAACAAAATTTTTCTTAAAAATATCAGGTTTCCTACCTACTTGGATAATGCCAGAGAGAATAGCGTGCATCTCCAGAGTAATGAACAACTTTTTCATTTTGTGGTGAAATCCTACTACATTTTTCATTTTCAACACACTGTAATAGAACTTTGATATTTAGTGTTTTTCCCCAAAGAAAATCCTGACAACTGGAAAACTACCAAGTGATTTCGACATTCAGTAAGAACAGCAGGGACCTTTCACTGGTTATTTCTTCCAGAGTTCAGAATACTAATTACAGTCACACTTTCTCTACGTTACTCCGAAAATGACTTGTAAAAACATGATCATTTTAAGACTGTTCTTGCTTATCTGTTTTACTCTGGAGCGAGTTACAGCAGTGTCTCTATTTTTGCAATAAGTGAGCTGAATGCAGAATTCAGATATTTAAAAAAAAAAGTATGAACAATAATTACTAGCATGAGCAGCTTTCAGCTGTGAAAAGACATAATGGCCCACAAATACCTGAAATTGAAAGCAAAGAACTGGAGGAATGGAATAGGAAATTCACATGCAGTAGAAAGTTACGAAAAAGATAAAAGCAGGAATTGAGATTGACGGAGTTCAGCACTGGCACAGACTACCACAATACTTTTCCTAGAAACAAGTTCTAGAATTCCAGAAGGAATCCATGATGATAAATGAAAAACTCAGCAACAGATTCTCATTATTTAAAAAAATAAATAAATAGAAAATATCTGCCCAACTTCAAGGTGTGAATCAAAAAATTCCTGAGTCTGCTGTTCCATGATTCCTGGCTGCTTGACTTCTAATTTCTTCCAAGCAGCAATTCAGGTGGTCAGTGGCTACGCCTAAAAATAAAACCCCATGGAACAACAAGGAATTTTAAATGGTTTGTGAGGTGATCCAAAACCTAACAGCAATTTGAAGTCTGCCAGCAAATTAATAGCTTTCCAAGTAACAACAACAAGAAAAACCAACCAGCAAACAAACAAAAAAAACAAGGAGACTGCAGTTTCCACAGAGAACAAAATATTTGTGTACGCATACAGATATAAGTGTGCATGCAAATATAGGAAGATCAACATCTAGCACTCAACAAGGCAAAAAAGACCATCAGTAGCAAAAGCATTTACTCATTTTTCTTTTTTAAAAACTGATTACTTTCAGGACAATGGAACTTAGGAAAATTTTAAAGTGGTGTAAATAATTTACAGAATATTTAATTAGTCCCAGCACATGAACTAACTTCACACTTGAATAACCTCCAAGACTTCAACCTTTCTTTGAAATTTTGGTTTAAGAAAGATCACTTCCCATCAAGATAGAAAATAAAGTGCAGTCTCCTACAGCCTTACTGAATAAGGTCTTTTCCCTTATCTTTTGCTAATAAAGGTCTACAGCATTACTTCAATTTTGATTTCTTCCCATGCCCTTACAAACATTTGGAAAATGATTCAGTCCATTAAATGTCCTTTCTTATTATTTCTATTTTCACACCAAGGATTTGCATCTGCATAGCATTAATCTTTCTTGCACTTTTCCTGTTCTCAAGCATTACTCTGTTACCAGCGAGAAGCTTACAAATTATTAAACACGCTGCCGGTAAGTCAGATGTGTAAATATATGAAGTCAATACATAGACTCTTGATCAGGACTGTGAACAAATGAACAGAGAGTACTTCACCAGGATGCCAGACTACTTGTCATACGCAAACAATTTAGAAGAACATCCTTTTGAGAGAAGGCTCTGAATAAATCTCAAAGTGGCAGAACAAAGTGAGCAAAAATATCTAGAAAGAATGGGGAGGGCCTCCTCACTTACAAAGTTAAACACACAGCAGCTCTGTGCTCTCTTAAGGTCCAAGCAGTGGTTTGTTTTGTAGCTTAAGCAGCATGTGCCTTCCATTTCTACTCTGCAAGTTACTCTGCTGGCAAATCTATAATCAAAATGTGCTGACATAACATTAAGCCATTAACCGTGAAATACGCACTGAAAAAAAATTTAAGTACAAGCTTAAAAACATAATCTAAATACTATAAAAATAAGTTCTCATCTCAACTTTATGTACATCTCAAAGCAGCCTGTTTTACACAAAGTACAAAGCACCTGCACTTCAAAAAGTCAAAACTGATACCCAAGTATTTAGAAACTAAAACCGGTAAGTTTCATTTCAAAACACCAGTCCTGGATGTCCTAGATCAACTGAGCAGTCAAGCAGCAATCAATCTTAGAGGAAACAATTCCGTGGTACCAGCCAGCTACTCTACTGCTTGGCATCAAAAGCCTTTTCCTTCCTTATTTTTTAAATGTGCAAAGCCCATGGGAATTGGAAGAGGTGTGTGGGTAGGGGGAAATAATCTAACATTAATATCCTAGGTTTGTTACTCTTAAGCGATTGAAATGCCTTAGTTTGCTGAGCTAAACTTTATTGCTGCCTTAAGATATTACCCATTTTAGTCTGTTCATTCTAAAATACTGCACTATATAAGAAGTCTGTCTTCCTCAACAACCTCAACTGAAATGGCTGGCTCACCTCATTTAGTTCTATTTAGTATTTGTTATTATAGATTGAGCAGAGAAGTAGACAGCTCTTGAAATACATATTTTAAAGCATCAGTTAAAAAGCACCTGTGATAGCAGCACACACAGAACTTTATTTTTACAGCAGAACGGTGTGCAAATTTTCAACCCACCAAGTGAAAGTAATGAATGGGAAAAAATGATATATGAAAGGCTTGCTCTTAAGAAAAATGTATACAGACCAAATTTTTGTGTGTAATTAATGAATTCCAGAGGCCTTTCCTTGGGTAACAAGACATGAGTTTAGAAGTTTGGCCAAATTAAACTGCTCCTGGATGCAGCCCAGAAGTATGGGCTTGGTCTGACCTCCCATCACAGATACTTTATTACTACTCTGCCAAGCAACATCAGCTTTCCACACATAGCCACATAAATAAATAGGAAAGTAGACTCTATGCAGTATAAGCAGGGAAGCCGAACAGGGCAGTCAGTTTCATCTCATGATTCCTGTGCTCAGAAGAAAGGGGTGGAAAGGCCATAAACCTGTTGTTTTCCCCCCCCCCCCCCCCCCCAAACACATAAAAAGATACACTAAGCCTAGATAATTAAAAGGAAACATCTAGTAAAAGAATTGACATTTCCATCCAATATCTATCCATTACTGCTAAAAGGTCAATAAATTGAAAGGTCAAAGCAGAATTATTCTTTTCATAAAATCTATTTCATACACCACAGGATAATTGTGCTGTTTCACTGTTTTGTGGCCTGTCATTTACTCTTACATCAGCATGCTTTTCAATGCATCCTGAGAAAGGAATTTCAAAGGCAACATAAACATCACTCATTTATTTTAAAAAATTGTCAGCTAATGAATTAGAATGCTCTGCTTTTCTTTATACACGTATGCAAGGTGTCCATATTTCAGAGAAGTGCTGTCAATCAAGGGACCACCACATTTCTTTACGTAGCAGAGCAGGTTTACAGAGGTTGCACTCAGCTAGAGAAATGGTTGGATGCAGAAGCTAAGGCAAAAACCATAGCACTTTTTCTTCAGATTATATTTTGCAGGGCTGTAATTAGGCTCAATCATTTCAATGCTGCATTGACAGGCTACCTTGCCTGGGAATACATTACTCTGTAATTTCTTTCTGTACCTTGAAATAAAAAAAAAAAAAAAAAGATCTCAAAATGCTACATCCTACTCCATACTGGAAAGGAAGAATGAAACAGAATACATAAAGTCTGTAATACAGCTTGGACTGGTTTGATTCATTGTTATGCTCCAACAGAAAATTGTTTTAAAGAATTATATGAAGCGTGCCAGAGCACGTGGCAAAAGTTTCTACAATCCAACAAGATGTACAAAACATCTGAACCAGCCATAACATAACTTTAGGATACTGGCTAGTGACAGAAATGGCTAAAATCAACACTGTAAAATGGAAATAGTCAGATGCATGCTGCTGTGCAAAAAGTAAGATACACTGTAAGAGTAAGGATGAATATAGCCAAATAGTAAGGAAGAACATCACTGCTCAGAAAATGTACAAAAGGACATGCTTGCAAGATATCAAGGATCAGCTTAGAGGAAGAACTTGTTAGAAACACATGGAGATGAAGAACTTCTGCATTCTCATGCAGATGTGAGCTCAAATATGCATGTGGACATAGTGAAGATTAACAAAGATTTAGTCAACGTGTTTTCGTTCACAGAAGACATATGCTACAGCTTCATGTTAATTACATTTTAGTTCAGTTAAAGTAAGAAAACCAAAGCTATAGCTTTTCCATGATGTTAGCAATTATTCCTTCAGATTTTACCAAAAACACTTGCCTAGCTCAGAAGTCAAATCGAATGTGACTAGCCTATGCCCTACAGATACTCGTCTAGACTTCTCAAAAGCTTCACATGATGCACCCTGTGTACTTAGCCCATTTATCACAATTTAGAAAGTAAGACAGCATTCTTCACTTACAATGTGAGCTTTTCACAGTTGGGATATTCGTTCTTCCTGAACAACCTGCTAGCAATCTAATCCTGAAATGTGTTCTGAGCTTGCAATACCAACAAAGTGTTAGCTTTATGTACGAATCTTGTATTAGTTGTCCATGATTAGCTTTGTTCCTTCTGTTGATTCTACTAGAATATAGCTCTTACTAGAGGAAAGAAATAAAAGAAAAAAGAAATTTAGATAGAAACAAAAGTCAGATGCAAATTAAAAAGAGTTTAAATTCTTTGAACTCTGGAAAATAAAGGAACCCATCAGGTATTCACAACAACAAGAGAGCTGAGGACTCCCTTAAAGTCACCTTATTCCTCACTCTTACAAAAAGATTTTGCTGGTTCTCAGACTACGCCATCATTCCAATCTTGTATTTAAGTAGTTGTGTGTGTAACTATTAACAAAGCTGGATTTAAAAACACCGTAAAAGTATCTATGAAAACATAGATATGTGCTGCTAATGCACATTTTAATTTTAACTCTGCAGTACTTTCCAGAGCTCACCTCTCAGCTCTGCCTAAGCACAGCAACAGCTCAACAAACCCACCCCAGTGAATTCTACTCTGCTTCCACACTGAAAAACGGTACTGAGTTTTGCTACTCCCAACATCCTGGAAAGTCACCTTGACAAGATTGGTTAATTCTATTTGTGCAGCTCAATATAAAATACTCCTTAATTAAGAAGAAGTAAAGATCATAGGGAATAACTGTACAGGCAAACATTCAGGTCAGCAAAAATATTAGCAAATACCCTATCAGCACCTTGCTCTGCCAGCAGCATTTCCCACAATTGAGGAAAGAAAAAAAATAATCTACAGCATTCTTGCTTTCTAAGCACTGATCCTGAGGCAGTTGGCATACAATCCTAATGAAATTAAATAAGAGGGAAAGATTTTCCCAAAGCACGTCCATTTTATATATATATATATTATATTTATATATATATATATATATTTTTTTTTCCCCCCCCCACTACCTCTAGGAGAAAATCTCCAAGAAAAGTGGCTTAAATTTAGTCTCTCTGTGCCCACAAATCTTTGATAGTCTAACTATATGTGCTTGCATTTTATTCCAGAGTAAAAAGTGCATGAAATCCCGTATGACTAACAAGTGTATTATTCAAGTCCCCTTTTGCTACGATGAATACATACAGCTTTTATCAAGAAAATGGCATAAGCTGTGCATCACACTGATTAAGACATCAGGATAAAGTTCTACTGATGAACTCATTTTTTCCTCTTCTTTGATAAAATGCAGCATTAGACAGTTCTTTGCTGAAGGATACATATTCTGTTTTCTTCTATTACTGCCAACTAGAGTAGCAAGAACACTAATATGAACAAAATAAAGAATTTTTTCTTTAGTATTTCACCCATCCCAGCATTTCACAACACAGTGGAATCTATAAATAGAACCACATGCTTTTCATGTAGCTACAAGTGGTATGAAATGAATAATCAAAGGTGAAATGATATCAATAGTACAGTTTGACACAACTGAACAGCCTTGGTGAGCAGGTGTGCCCTACCAAATTACTCTGCTTCTGTACCAAAGCCAGCTCCCAACCCATCCTTGGCTGTCAGCCATTAGAAAAACAAAAACAGCAAAAAAAAAAAACACAAAAAAAAACCCAACAACCCAACCACCCACACTTACTAGCAGCTATGCAGCTAGTTTTCTACGTTTCTGCTTCATCTATTCATCTGTGTCATTATTTAGTGCCAATATGCATCTTTGCAGACTGCAGTGTAAAATCTGACAGCCACATCTTAAAAAGCCATCTTACACGACAAGGATGAATACACTGAAAAGATATTTCCTTAAATATTAATCTGATCTGCACCTTTAAAGCAAACAAAAAAAAAAACAAACTGAAAAGCAATTTTTTAAACTTTTTTTTTTTTTAAATTTTGATAGTTTTTGATGTTTTTAATTTTTTTTTTTTTTTTTTGGTTATTGTTACAGCACCACTATAATGCATCTCATGTGACAGAAACCAAATGGTTTCTCTTCAGATACAAACTAATTTGAAAAAGCAGATCAGCTTCACTAATGCCATGATAAATCAACTTCCAACATCCCCTTCCATAAGGGACAACAGTTTTGAAGTTAGGCTAGCTAAAACAAAGCCACACATCAATATTTTGACATTTAGTTGGATTTATGAAAAATGATCTCTTTTCCCCAGAGCCTTAATCTGAGCCATACAATGTTGTCAAAACTGCACGACAAAAAGCCAAAACTTATTCAAAGCAGTTTACTGCCTTGGTTTTTCTATTTCTCAAAGATGGAAGACATTTTTGTGCATCTCTTCCCATCTATTCAGAGTTAGTTTTTAACCTCAAAGTTCACATTGTTAGTCAACAAGTGGTGAAACAAGTGAAAATAGGCACCATGCAACCACAAGCTGAATGTGGGCTAGGTGGACAAATGAAGTTTCTTTTGTCTGCCAACTCTTAAGTAAACAAACACTGAACCACCAGAAATTTTGGCAAGATAAAGGTGTATGAATTGCAGGTGTGGGTAGAAAATGTATTTTCGTAACAAAAACAATGAAAAGTAAAACAGTAGCTACCCAGTGGTCAGATATGTATCTAAAGACATCACTCAAAAACGATATAAAATACAATGCCAGTGTAGAATTCCCACTGTTCTTCCGTGTTCAGTCCATATCTGAACTGGATATAATCATTCTAAGCATTTATACAATTTTCACCTTCACAGAGTTACCATTTTGGCACATTGCTACAATGGAAAGATATAACTGAAACTCTTCCTTGGAGAATCATTTATTTTTGTGGTGTTCCCATAGTTATATATTTGATCATATGCAGCAGCTTAAACCCGCATGCCTGTAACTCACAGAGACAATTCTCTACATTTCCAATTCAGCAGTTTTACTGTAGCTTCTAGTTGTACCAGATTTCTTTCCTACAGTTAGCTCTCCTGGGCTCTAAGGCTGAGTTCTTCCCCTAAAAGCACTGCTAGCCTGAAGACAGCAAAAAGACACTGTCCTGAGGTGTGTAGAAATAACACAAATAATCCTCATTCCTTAAAGATGAACTAACCTGCAATATCTACTTGTATGACAGCATGTTTAGACTCATGCCTGGGCTTTGCGTTTACTTACTCTCTGTAGCATATGTCACCATCATCTACATCGGTGCATCCTTTCTCAAATCTGAAGCAAATCTCCATGTTTCAGTTAACTCTATATTCCATGGACATTTGGAAGAGTGTCTGCTTGCTTGCCAGACCCTACACTGCACCACATCAGTGAATTTGTCTACACGATCCTCCAACCATTTGCAAATGCCAGTATATATCTGAATGCTTCATACTTTGGTCTGTTTTCTCCGAAGATGCTAGTGACTTTGTCACTTATGCTAGCTGCTAGTGACTGGTAAAGTGGGTGAGAAACTCAGTAATCAAACAAAGCTAGAATAATCATAATGTACATCATGCAATTCAATAGCACAGACTAACATTGAGATTTTAACAATTATATATAAGAAAAATTGCACATTTTGGAGTAAAGTTACTCATGCAGCCAGTCCTCAATGCATGGCATGGCCATCTAGGATGTAGAATTTATACAGCAGATGCAGCCACAACCAAACAGTAGAAGTCAGCACTGGTCTGAAAGCAGAGTCCTGCTTCTCACGTTGGCACCATATCAGCATTGCCATTCCTATTTCCCCTGCCATATTCTCCTGCACGTCAAATAGGTAACAATGTTCTAAAGAATTTTAAGTGTTTGCAGTTGCTTTGTACACCCTCAACAGGGTTTAAGACATTTTTAACAGGTTTTAAGACATTATTACAATAGAGGGATTTTATCATGATCCTAATTAGCCAATTATTTTGACAAATATTAGGAAATCTATATGAACAACACTACAATATTGTTAGAAATAAATACTACTAAAGCACATCAAAATTATGAATGATGCTATTGCTCCTAAAATCTGGAACCATGATTGACTTAGGAAGAAAATTAAGTTTCTCCTCTTTGCACAGTGATACATGTAGTTTCTGTCCCCCTTACAAGTGTGGGTATAGACAATGGCTTACAGCACAAACCCTAGAAGAGTGCCTGTTTATCTTAAAGAAATGAAATTACAGCAAAATTCAAAGTTTATGTTCTAGGAGACTAAGGCTAATTCCCAATTTTACACTTGAATGGGCCAGGAGTAAGAGTCAGACTTGACGGTTAACTGCAATTTTTTTTTTTTTTTAATAGCAGATGGAACACTTGTTTGTACTTGTATTTAATAAGTCAGCAACAGTGCTCATGTAGCCTTCCATCTGGCTTTTTAGGGTTATTTTGAGAGCCATACATTTCAAACGCAAACTGATTTAAAGCACCAACATCACCTACACTGATTTTCATAATATATTAATTTTATATTAACTGTTCTCATAGCAGAATTTTGTTTTTTAAAGGAAAACATGCTTGTATCAGCATCAAAGTGGTAAGGTACAGTTAAGAACTCCAATACTTTTTTTCACTAAGTGATCCTGCTATCTGCATTTTGTCTCGATGTAGTACGTCTACAAACAGTAGCTCGTGAATTATTTAAGATCGCTCTAAATTTCACAAGGAACTGTTGCAACTTTCCCCAGGCAATGACAGGGATCTTACCCAATTCTTGGTGATGACAGCAAGAGGACTTCTGCTAACTTGGTCAAGTTGCAGGTAGGCACTACACACAGGGAGAGGGAGTTCACCTAAATCTAACAGTATTTCAACACATGAAAGATTTGTAGTACACATTCAGATGAAAGCACAAAGAGAAAAGAAAAATAGTTTCTTCTATACCTGGTAAGTCTGAGAAAAGGAGAATGCATTCGTTGAATCCATTTGCGAGAAGACGATCCCTCAGTTGTTGAAGTATAGCCACCCCTATGCAGAATGGGAAGGAGGAATTTCCAAGCAATAATGTATCCCACAAGTGAAAAATTTTATGCAAAGGAAAGACATCTGCATAACAAACAGACACATACATACACAAAAAAAGCAAAATTAATATAAACGCTCTTAGGCAGTCATACACATTTTCCGCTCCTATCTAAGGTAATTTCTTTTTTATTTGAGAGCAGGTAAGAAAAACTTTTTAAGTACAGGTTTATTTTCATACATAGACAGACTATTCCAGAAACAATCAGTATTTTCTTTCTTTATTAAATGCTTTGAAGTATATAGGTTTTCACATTTCAAACACACATGAAATTAGGCAATTTCTTTTCCTTCTGGTATAGTATAACTATGCATGAAGAAGTACGTATCAGTTACTTCCAGCAGCATGAAGACATTAATGAGCGAACCAATAAGCTCAGGTACTTAAAACTAAATGAGGAAGTGGGCAGAATAGAGCAAAAACTGACAGAATGAGACAGACAGACAGGCATCAAGGCCTAACAAAAACAGCACCACTTGAAATATAACGTCAAAAGGTAGCTCTCCTGAAACACACTACCCTTCAACTACAAAGTTCTAACATTTTGTTTTAATTCATTGCCAAGATAACCACCTCCTCAGTTTTTCAGAGGTAGCAATTCTCATTACAGGTTTTTCAAAGAATGGGCAACTGCATCAGCCAGTGCTTCACAGTCAAGAACTCTGTCAAATGCAATTGAGAACCTCACATCACATCCTCTGATATTTCAGAGAAGTAATCTGCTAATGTTGACATGAAAAGAAGAAACATTAGGTATTTGAGGAAAGAAAATCACAAATTGCTTTACTAACTCCCATGTCTTTTGTTGACAGCTCACCAAATCAGAAAGCTCTTTTTGCTCCGAATATTCATGAACAAATACCACAGCGTGGTAAAGAGCAACAACATAAAGCATGTTCTGCTGGCCTTAAAAAATAAAGAAATTCCACATTCCACATTTCTGAACTTAGCAGAGTGAGGGAAGGTGTATCTTAATATTATTGTAATTTTACCCAGTAGATAAATTCTTACATTTCACCTTTCTTAAGTACCACATGCATAACATAATCCAGTTCAAATTTAATATAGTTCTTTTTCAGAAATAAGAAAGCTGAAATTATCTGCTCAAGGAAGAGCAGAAAGTACAACGTGACATGGACTGTTGAGTCTCAAGTCGTAAGTTCACCCTGCAAATTACAAAGGACCTTTTAAATGACACATATCACATCAATTAAGAAGGGTTCATCCGACAAAGTGAGAAAAATTATCCTTAAGAAATTTAACATTTAATTGGAAAAAAAAGTATACTCACGTGTAAACATTGTAAGAAACCACGGAATAGCATAGAGCTGCAAAAGGTGGGGCATGGCAGGAGGGGAGAGAAAAAAAAAAAACATGTTTTTTTTTTTTAAGATCTAAGTTTTTTGCTTAGGTCAATTGTTAATTGCAATAAAAATTGCAATGCTTTACATTAACACATTTAAAACAAGAAATAACTGGAGTGGCAAAACTACTACAATAGAATCATAGAATCACTCAGTTTGGAAAAGTCCAACCACGACCTAACCAAACTACTCTAACAACCCTCTGCTAAATCACGTCCCTGAGCATCAAAAGAAGTGTTTTTCACACCAAGTCACCATTCTCATCCCTTCCACATTATTGTTTTGTGATCCTCTAGTGAAAACAAAGACCATTAGCATCATGGCCAGCTGCTCCTTTAAACTGCCACAGTTCTCCCCTTACTCTATGCTGCTAAATAAAAATTAGTGAAGAGTGCCTGAATAAAGCATAAAACAACTTGATTCAAGGTACCTTTTTGACTCAGGAAAAAATATTTTTTATTATGAATAAATAAAAGTGCAAATCACAACTTCCAAAAGAAAAAGGAATGGTATCTACATCTTTTGCATATGCTGGCATGTATTCAACTGTATACTTCTTATTGAAAGGAAGTAACAAGTTAAATTCTCCAAAGTCACTCAAGCATACAATGCCTGTTACCAACAAATTAAAACCACGTAAGTGCATAACATGACCTTTAAGGATATGTGCCATCTGAAGAATTTGAGGTGCCACTTATATTACTCTGAGACTGTCTAACTTCTGCTGCTGTAATGGCTACAGAAAATAAAGTTTCTGCAAGCTTTCCGTCAGAATACCTACTACACCACATACAAAACATTCAGAATGTGTTAGAACAGATAGTCATTTGTGACTCCTTTAGAGTTTCTTAATCTTTAATGAAGCATTTAGTGGGTTGAAAGCAATAAAATCTATTTTCAAACATCACCCTACAGAAAGTCCCAACACATTACGAATGCAAGAATAAGTCTATCTCTGTTAAATTTTATTCAGCTGCACAGCTCATGTGCTTTGTTTTCCATTTCTGAAGATTTATAGTTAGACATAAAGCTTAATATATTACATTTTAGCTCATAAAAAGTGCAAATTAGTACTCCTATTAAGCTTGCCCTGAAAGTAAGCAAATGAGCAGCAGAAAATATAATCGATACTATGTTAATAAATGACTTCTTATTCCATCAACTCCTAACTGGACTCCGGCACTGATGAAATGATGCACACACACATGCAGAAAGGTTCCCCAGCACAGCTCTCTAACTTTGAGTTCCACACTTTCATTTGAGTATCTAATAGCATCTAAACTGTACTACACATAAAACTACAAGCTATGATGAACAGACTTTGCATAGCCTACAATCTTCCAAATCATTTTAAAGGTTCAAAAAAAAAAAATCACTATATGCCATTATTTCAGGTTCATTATACACTCCTGTTACCCTGGGTACATCTCCGCAACACTTTCAGTATATGTCTATCTGTGGAATAACATTTGTGATCAACAAATTCCCATTTACCTGCTTACCCGTATGCATTATACAGCTTGCCATATAGCAGAAAATAAGCCTAATGTTCCTCTTCTCATACATCTGACTACAACGTTTTACCCTAAGCAGCTCCATGCTTGCTCCTAATTTCACATACAGACATCTGTATCTTGAATGCATATAGAATAGATACAAGAGCCACCAAAACTGAAATAGTGAAGATATTATTAAAAGGTAACTACAAGGCAAAGCACTTCTTCGCTCTAAATCATCCTTACTAAACCTATCAATAGTAATATGAAAAGTCAAACTATTTAAGTTAGAAGGTATCAGGTAAACATTTTTTGAGATTTTCTTGTCTTATTTTCAAAAATGTAATATTCTATGATAAGAAGGTCTAGGCAAACCCAAAGAGGTTATGATTAACATTACTGAGAAAGCAAAGCAGAGACAACATTAGTATTATTTCACCATGCAAGTCAAACTGAAAAACAAAGATGAGAAAAACAACTGCAAAGACATGAAGTCCTCAAATAAACAGGATACAAAATATTTTTAGAGAAATGACTGCATTTTTAATATAGTATTAGTACATACTGCCCTCTAGCGATCATTAGCTAGAACAGCATTTTGCCATACTTCTGTAGTTAAAAAAAAAAAAAAAAAAAAAGGTTTCCAACCTTTACTACAGAACCCTGACACATAATAAGGTTGTGGCTTTCATTCACACTTAACATCACATATTTCCTGACCACACTGAGTTTTTTAAAGCAGCATTTGAACTACTAGAACAGACTGGGAAAAAGTCAGATTAAACTGAAAGCCTTTAAAGTCAATACTTCATTTTTTTTAGAGCGACCTTAAGATCAGCAGTGCTGTAATCACCATTTTGCTTTGCTAGTAACATATGAGTTCTTTGGTACTTTCAATTAAGTACCAGGACATCTCTTACATACGAAGAACAATTTGAATAAAAGCCATCACAATGTTTTTAGTTAAAAGTGAAATCTCTTCTCCTCCCACTTTGTTTCATTCTCAGTTTTTTCCATTAACCCTAGCTGAAGCTCCAGTAGCGTGCTGCTATGACAAACTGCTTAAAATCAGAGCTTGAAGACTCAGTTCAGAGCTTTTCAACAGAGTGAAGTTAGATCATAACTGTAGGTAAACAATCTATTTCTGAACTAGAAACTCAAACCTCCTCAAATCCCAATGAAAGCCTTTTCCATGATAAATTACTGTTATTTCTCTCTGCATTATTTCATTCTTTGACTCCTCCTCTGGAAGATGAGCTTTACATGTCTTTATCTATAGAAGATGAGATTTTTGCTGTAAAGGCAATAGTTTCAAAGACTTCAGGTTGAGAGGCTTTTGTTTCTAAAGACAATTCAGAAGAGCAAGCAAGGCAAAAACGCACACTAGTATTTGTTGGAGGAGATCCTAGAGAGTGTTCAGAAATAACCACAAGTCTCTTACTGTTTTGAAAGTCTGTAACAATAACGTGGCCTACTTGTAGGCCACAATCCAGGAGATGTTATGAACATGGTAAGAAAGCTATTGTGAAACTATGCATGTAGTTCCAAGACCAAGAAAAGAAATTTAATACTGAAGATCTGAATTTCCAAAGCTGAAGATGCCAACATACTTCATGTTTACTATGTGAGTACATAACATTTATTTTACTATATGCTTATAAGGAATAAAACGCTCTTCATTTCATTGAAGGGTTCTGCCTTCACAATGCATGCAACATACCTCAAGCCTATTAGATAATTCTATGTTCAACTGCTACAGAAAGGCACATAAATGTTTTGACGTATAGGGATGCCAAAGTAATGCAATTTGAGACCAATTTCTAAATTTAGATTCTGCCTACCTACACACACCTATGCAGAATTTGAAGAACGATCACTTTCCTTGTAAGATCAAAATACAAGCAAAAAAATCTCTCCCCTACATTCACCACTAGCTAACAGTAACAGAAGAGACAAATGGAGATGAAGTACTTCAAGCACGGGATTTTCAGTTCCGCTACGTGAAGCCATACTAACAGCAGCTCCTGCACATCACCAAAGGAAAACTAAGCCTGAGACAGCAGCTTATTAAGCAACTGCAACCAGATTTTGTCATCTCCTTCACTGGCCTGCTAACAACTGCACCTAGCAGCCATAATTGGCAGGTGAAAGCTATTTACAATAATTTATGCCTACAGCTACCCTTTTAGTAAAGTAGCATTTTTTTCTTGCTTAAAATAGTCTGCTTTGTATGTCAGAATTATTCAGTAGAATATAGAACAGAGGCTATAAAATATTATACAGAGCGGTGGAGATTATCAGCTGCAGGAGAGCGAGCAAAGAACTAAAAGATTCACCATACCTCGCTCTCTATTTACACATAAATCACACAAGCCACTGCAATGTACTTAATCCAGGCACCACATCAGCTAACAATATTCACAATTATTGGAGTTTCAGTACTGTTCAATATTCTGAGAGCTACATGACCCAAAGCAAATGGGAAGGGTGCCAGGAAACACAATCTTTCCTGCAGCAGGAGCCTGCATTTTGATGATGAAAGATTAATCAGAGTTTACTTTGATAGGATTAGTACTCAAGCACAAAACTCAGGTTCAGATCTCATTACCAAAGTGCATATCCTTCACCTTGACAGATCCTGTGCAGTAAGAGGTACAAAAACCCTCTCCCAATAATCTGGAAGGCAAAACAACTTTTCTTTTTCAATGACAGGATTTAGAAAGGACAACTTCTCTTCAGAGGTTAGTGTTAATTTTAGAATTAGCATTGGTATTCAAATGTAGAATTCTTCATTTTAATTTTTAATCATACTCCTGTTTTGCAATTATTTGTTGCATTACCCACTCATACCCTCTTCTAAGCTATAACACTTAGGATACAAGGCTCACATTTGACTACATGCTGTCTAACAGCCACCCTGATACAAAATACAAAATATACCCAAAAAGGTGATTTTTAACTACTCCATCTGACTTGCATTTTGAAAATTTATTACAGCAAATAAACATCAGGTGCATTTACATTTGCAGGTGATGCTGCAAACTTGATTCTCCCCCAGTAACTTACCCACCACGTCCTTTATTCTGCCCTCAAATTCACATGCTTTCAAGATGTGAATATCCTCCCAACTCCCCACCATTCTCTCATCTTCAGCCTTTTCCTCCTCAGATGTGGATTATTAGCAGTACATGCAGCTTCTAAACACCTCAGATTATATCGCAATACATTGGGTTTTGCTTTTGCTTCTTTAAATGCCACAGTAACTTTTACATTCATATTATAAACATTATTACATCACAAAGGCCTTTAGAATTGAAAGGTATATACGTTTTCTTCCCATTACAATCTTTGCAAACAGTACTAATGAGCATCAGCCCATTCTGAAGCAAGTTTACCCAGAAATTGCATGCAAGAAATTATTTTCATAGGCTTGGCCTTCCCTCCTGAGAGCATTATGCTGGCTTTCTAGACTATACATGGCTCTAAATGAAGGATAAAAAAGTTTCCCTGTTTACTGCAATAGATAAAAGCGGGGCCCTATAAAGAAGGCCTTGTTTTATTTTTTTCATTATAGCCCTCTCTACTACATTTTGGATATGGCCACAGTTTCCATTTTTCTCCACCTTAAATGAAGGGATAAAACTTGCATACAAGCTATAATCTTTCCAATGTTTTTGACAGATTCCAACAAGTGATTGCTAAGCATTTTCCAGAATCTAACATACCTACAGATTAACCATCACTTGCACATGCTTTTCGTACTATTGGCAAATCAATGTGTCTGTTGAGTTAAACAACTGCATTTAATTAGATGGTAGAAAAATTTCTATTAGCCATTCTCAGCCACGTTCTTCTTTGTATACTAGTCCAAATTTTTTAAAACAAATTACATATATATTTTGAGGTCAATCTAAGTTAAAACTACTTATTAGTGATATTTGTGTTGTACCATGTTAACAAAAGGGCAAGGACTGAGGTACCTAAAACAATAATCAATACTTAACCATTTTAACAGCATATCCAGAAAATCTCATTAATAAGCAAATCTCCAGGTAAACTGCTGCCAAGACAGTTTTGCAAAGCATCTCATCCTAACTGTGCTAATTTTTCCTTCTTTTACTTTGAGCAATATTTATAAGAATGCTCAGCACTTACATCAGGAATGAAACCAATTTCATTAAGGTGGTTGCTCAGCTCTGGATCATGGAATGCAATCATCTGAGAAAACACCGTTAGATACTCTGAAATAACAAACAAATTCAAGATCACTGTCAAAAACACAAGCCAGAACGTCCTGTTGTTCTGTATAGTAGCTGTAGGAAAGAAAGGGCACATTCTTAAAAAAAAAAATTTAGACTTTTTGTGTGAATACAAGCCACAAGATATTGATGGAAGTTAGAACAAGAATATTTCAAGAATTTTAAGACCCAAACTGAGTGAAATACTCCTTAATTGCAACAATTGTATTTATTTTCAATAGTTAAATTTTGTCATCCAGAAGTCAATGAGGTTTTAAGGTAGCACCTGCATCATCAGTAACCTCTTAATTTGTCTTCTCTGGAATAAAGGGGAAAATACTTACTGTAAAGATAAAATGTAATAAGATTGTCAGCACAGCACATCATGCTGAAGGGTACAATTTAATTAAGTTGTCTAATTAACGCTTGCTTTTAATTGGAACAGAAACAGACAACAGAACAGAGACACCGACAGACTTCTCTATTTATTCTAACCTCTCAGTTTTGCTCCTATTGTGATGTGCCTTGTTAGAAGGAAGATGAAGAGTCAGTAACACTGCAATTTCAAAACAAATGGCAATTGCTTTTTCTCTATGCTCTCAAGCACAGAGTAATTAGGGCTCAGACATCAAGCTGAGTGAAGGAGGACAGACAGGGAATGTTACTCTGCTTCCAGTTTTGAGCATACAAAGTTAAGAACAATAATTCTGTAGAATAATTATATTAGGTTTAGAAATGTTAAAAGCTGTGATGCTATCTCAAGAGAACTGAGAAACAATATTCGCATTGTAAGAACACAAAGGGAACAAGTCACAGACCTACTGCAAATAATACTTGAAGGAAAAAGATGCCCAAGTCCTCAAGGTAAGTTGCAATAAACATTAGGAACCTCCAGAGTTTAACATCCACTTAATTTGCTTTAAGTTGGAAAGATAAAGCCACAGCTTTTCAAACAGATTCTTTCTGTTCTTAACAATTGTTTACAAGACTAATTATCTAATCAACAAAGACAGTAGCAAGGTGAGTTAACAGTTCCAGAAAACTCCTTCACTGTATCTTCTCGATATTTACAATTAATTTTTAGGTAGAACAGACATTTATCTCCCAGGAATTGTTTGGACTTCTCTGAGATGCCTGCAGAGCTGTTGAAGACCCAATTATGCAACATTTTTCCTCATGGATACCAAATCCTGTCCTGTATTCTCTTCAATAAGAAATTCCTCTCTAGTCTCCAAGTAACTGAACACCAATTTCTGGGGATTTTTAAACTTGTACTGTTCCTGCTCTTTACTGTCCCTCACTGTAAAGACAGCTCCTGTAACATTCATATGATTAAAATCATGCTGTTCAGTTTTTAATCATATAGCATTGCAAGGACCTTCTCCTCACCTTATAACTTCGCAAAAATCAATTGATGCTCAACTTGGAAACAAATGGAGCTTTTTTTTTTTTTCAACCTCCCTGCGCAAACAACATTGTTCTAAGCCTGTTTATCTGTTTACCTGTTTATCTTGTTCCTACTTCCCTTGCACAGTTGGTGGTGTTTTTTGCTTTTTGTTTTTCTTTTTAATCTCACATAAGCCTTCTGAAATGCATAGATGAATATTTCGACAGCACGTTCCTCATTTATAACCACTTGAAAAAGTGTATTTATAAATGCAGATTTAATTCAAGCCCCCTTAGAACAAATAAAAAAATTAAAGGCACTTACCTTGGATAACATGAGAATTATCCTTCAGAAAGAAGTTATACAAATACTTGGGTATAAAAGCAGACATGCAAGCATAGGCCAGAGCTGAAAAAAATTAGAAAAAACAAATGCAGAGATAGAAATACAAGTGCTTATTATTAAGCAGATAAAAGACATATATTAAAATCAAACCATAAAGAAAATTGATTGTAAAGGAACATAGGAAGTGCACAACGCTCTCTAATGAATTTTAAAAGCTTCTATTATCACTTAAGTAAACAAGACAAATCTGGTTGGACGCTCTTTGTTCCCAATTTCTTTCCATAATTCTTAGTGACTGTATAATCAAAGAATATTAGGATGTTATAATCACAAAATAAACAAGACAGTTAGGCAAAGCAGACTATGATAACAAGAAAGAATAAACAGAAGGCTTACCCCTATCCTGGGCTCACTCACAAAACTCCAGCAGAGCAGATCGCCAGGAGAGATCCTCCCCCACTGGCAGCCAGCTCTTAAATGGGTCTAGGAGGGGTGCAGCCAGGCTCCACCCCTTCCTGCAGCACAGGTGAATCGCCTTCACTGTGCTCCTCTGGCTGACTCATGGCTCACCTCAGGTGATCCATCAGAGGTTCAGGCTGTGGCTCAGCACTTCCCATACAGTGACAAAGCCATAGTGATGTTTGTATTGAAAAGGGAAGCTCCCTGATGGAACAAAGCTTTCGAAGATACAGTTTCAGACAACTGCATTGTTGCATTCTTCTGTTTTCTCCCATAGAATTTAGGCCCAGTCTACATCCCCACGAGACTCTTATCTGGTCCCCTTCTTCAGCTCAGAGTCTGAAGACAGAATTCACAGGAAACCAACAGTGGAATACTATTAAAACATTTCTCAGCAGCTCTTCACAAACATACCATGTAGAGATTAGAGGATAAGAACATAATGTTTAGCCCTTCATTAATTTCTAAGAATTTGGCTGAGAGATAGTCTACCTATTTTAATACAACTCTTAGCCATGTTGTTAAACCACTGATTTGATAAGTCGTCTTAGTAAGAGATAGAATGGAAACTGTAATAAATTGTTCATCATTTTGGAAATGATAAGCAAAGCATCATATTTATAGCATTCTTTAGAAATGAATTCAAGTTCGCAAATTTTCTGGCATTGAAACCACCATTTAATTATCTGTATTCAATTAAATTCATAAACCAGGTCACAAGGAATTGCAGTTTTCACTACCATACTTTGCTTCAATTAAAAAAAAAAAACAAAAACGGTGACAGAATCAAACCATATGGATGTGTTCGGGACCTGTTGATAGAAATATGTAAAGGTGCACAGTAGGCCCACTGTAAGAGTTACTGTCCTGAAAAACTATCTTTCACCCAAACATGTTATGAAAAAGTTGTGTACAAGAACATAGAAAGTTGGACTAGGCCTGTTCTGAAGAAATCACAGTCCAAAGCTGATCTCTGATTACCTTTTCGACACTTAAGACCAACACCAAGTTTCTGAATACTGCTCATCTGTACGGTTAATGGTTATGATAGGTTAACAAAAAATACATTCACATTACCAAAGGCTAATCCAGAGCTGCACTGAGAAGCAGAAGTAGTAAATATGCATATCTTTTACATATGCATGTTTTTATATAGCTATTTGTGATCACTTCTTTTGAGTCATAGCAAAAATAGCTTCAAAATTCCCTTTCAGTTACAGAATTCTTTCATAAATATGTGGTGCACAAATATCCGCAGACAACTAAGATGAACAGGTTGTGCTTCCCCTCACTCCCAGCAGAAAAAAGTGCTCACCTTCATTGTTAAAGTTCAAGTATAGGAATGGTGCACAAAGAGAATCGAGGCCTAAAGAGGGAAGAGCCATGAAGAAATGTCATAAAGATCTCATTTAATGAATTTGTCTTATTCAACACAATAACTTAACCGTGACATTTTGCATACTTTTGTAACACCTGCAATGCCAGGCTGCACACAATGCAGAGAACAAGTATGCAATCAACACATGCAAACGGTTTTCAAGAAATCCAATTCACAGTCCTATGAAATTGCCCAATAACTTCTGCAGCACTATCTTTGAACTGATCAGCAGAAAGAAACAGACTCCTCTTTTTCTTTTTTTTTTTTGAAATGATCAAAATTTCTGAAGAGCATATAGAAGAGGCAGTCAATTTGGCATTACAAATTAAATCACTAGGAACTAAATTTTCAGTAATTCACCTATTCATTCTTCAAAAGAGAGGAAAAGGAAGTCCTCCAAGTAAGATTTTTGTTCGGTTGTTCTTTTAGACATAGCTTTCCCATTAATGTCTTGCTAATTACTCAAACCCACCTTGCCAGTACACCAAATCAGGATGGGAAACAACCCAGGCCTTCAATACACGTCTAAACTTTGCATGACCCTCAGGTGATGACAGCAATTCGTCATACTGATGGCAACGAGGAATATCAACTTCAATCTGTATCACAGTCAAATACACAATGTAGAGAGAAACCAGGGTAAATGAAATAGTACTACAGCAGTTGTGTAATAATACAGATGGCAGTGGTGGAAGTTAGCCAGACAACTGAAGTCAGATCATCATCATCAAAATCAGTCTGTTTCACCCACTGCTCTCAGATCAGTAACTGAATGGGGACAGGGCTCTAACAGCTGCTTTTAAAAGAAGGCTTTTAAATAAATAAAAGCAGACTCAACTTCTGTGCTAGTTTCAGGTGCTGGCACCCCTTTTTTTCTACAGGATAATATAATCAGAGACCTCAGAAAACTTGATGGAATCTATTTAATTCAGCCATCTGATGGAACAGCTGTTCCTTGTGAAGATTATTTACATTTGGTAGTACTTCTTGGAGAATTTAATGGCTCAAGAACCCATTTCTGTACAGTTCATCTTACTGTTCAGAATGTCAGCGTACTTGATGCTATCTGGCATCAGGTCCAAGGGGCCCAAAAAAAGAATTGATAAAGACAGAACATGTAACAACACACCAGTAATACTGCTTATTATACTGCTTGCTGTTGCAACAGAAACATGATTCTGAAATAAGATTTTTGCTCATCAGAGGTTATAACCTAATTTGAGTTAAACTAATGGTCCCAAACTGTTTTGCAAGATTCTTGCAACAGCATGAGAAAGCTTAGAGGGCAGGGGAAACCTTCTACTATTATCAACCACATCTGCTGTAATAGACAAAATGACACCCACAGGTTGAAAAGATCTTTGATTTACTTCAGGCAACAGTATTCAGTAAAAACTGGAGGTCTTACTTGTCTGTCTGTAGGAATCGGTGTGTCTTTATCAATGGCATCATATTTTGCTTGAATGGCACCCTAAATGTGGAAGAATATTTCAAAACAGAAAGCCCTTACTAATGTAACAGCATATTGTAATGTACATACCTATATACAAAAGCTGTTTTTATCAAATGTTCCAGCTATTAACTTTTTTTCTGAATACATATTTTAGTGCATTTTCCAAACAGAGAATTTCTCAATGCTGAATTTTCACAAAATCTTCTTCATTCGAGTGTAACTCAGGATACACAGAACTTTCAATGGTATTCCCACTATCTTCAGTCACTTTCTCTGGCTTATAAAGCAAGGAATATATTTCATCCAGTTTTCCATTTTTAAGTTAACTGAAACTACCAATTTAAATTCAAAGTATATCTCTGCTGCTGTCAAGTTTCAGCATCATCTGTGAAAAGGCTGCCTATTAATTAAATACTGATACTACCAACATACACTACTCTTAAACAGCCAGTTCTTGTCTAAATACCAAGGGAAGTACTCTAACAAGTGCATCTTAATGTTATGGGACTGCCCTCAATGTACAGATACTAAGTTGATGAAGTAAGTGAACTCACTCACTTCCCAAGACACACTCAACCACCAGTTACTCTTTTCCTTACGGGTTTTTTTGTCATATGAAGATACTCAGAAGTTCACATCCTAAGCTACATCCTAAAACTCAGAACATGTAACCTGTAAAAACCTCTTTGCTGCATGACTGAGGATTACAACAGATGCAAAAGTTGGGTTGTCATCACGTAATTCATATCAAGTAAGAGGGGTCCCCATTTCAAGGACAATTTCTAGGACAGTCCTTTCTAGCCCTTTGTCCAGAAGGATTTCATGTCATTTATTTTTTCTCCAATCTTTGGAAGACATGTACTGGATAATAGTGAAATAAAATACATTTGCTACATTTTACACTGTTACCCAGCTTTTGCTTGTTGAGGCAGAAGACTGTAACTGCATTTATCAAAAATAACTTTAAAAATCAAAAAAAAGTTAAGCAGCAGTTGCATTTACACACCATAGCAAAATTTTAGTGGATGTGCACTATTTTTTTATTCCCTAATCAAATTAAATATAAAGTCAATCAAAGCCAATGTTCTCTGACACCAAATATCAGAATCAGGAATGAGTCTGAATACTGTTTTAGTTCATACGATTTCATGCAACCCTTTGTTTCAATCTGCACTAATTCTAATGCCAAACTTCACTTTCTTTCCAGCTTCCCTGCCCATTCTATTCCTATCCAATTCCTTCCTCAGTCAATAATGGAATTTCTGCAAATGGCCTCCAATCACCCTTACCTCAACACCCAACAGAGCAGCCCAGGTCATGCCTCTCAGAAGAGGAGGGATGTCAACTCTGGCTTCTTTCCAGATTTGGTTTTTCTTATAAGGGTAGGCCTTCAAAAAGAAGAGATTAATAGCAAAAACATTACCTTTTAACTGAAACAACTCTAATCCCAACTCTGGAAAGGTGGTTTCTCCAGAGGAAAAAAAACTATCAGTTAGACAGTGATTGCAAGTTTTGTTTCAAGCAAGTTTCATTCATTCCTAACTGGAAAACCTAGATGGGAGACGACTGTTAGATACTGAAATACCCACTGCTCCACACGAATGCATTCATATACTTTGGTATATATTGAACATATAAATGTAGCAATCCAAATCATTAAAAATGGTGTGGGTTTTTTCACTATATGTTTCTTATCATAATAATTATCCAACTTTCTTTAGTTTGACATTTATAGCTTATGCTTCCTTAAGTACTGCACCTATTAACACATCAGCCCTCTTTCATTCCTCACCAAGAATTCATCTTTTTCCATACGTGTAAATTAGGGTTTGGTATTTTATCTCCCTTAAAGTAAAACCCACATTTCTATCATGGTATCATTACAGTAAATAGCCATACTGTTTTCAAGAATCTTACTGCTTGGAAGTGCAAAGATGATGCTGGTATATTTAAACCTATAATAGATTAGTAATGAGTAAAGGATACAGAATTAGTTTCTTGAGTAGACAGTTCTTAGCAGCAGCTCTCATATTTTTAATCTCTTAGACTTTTGTAAGAGTTTTCTCTCCCCTCTCCACTGCTGTTGCTTTCATCTCTGCTTCTTTTTCAACTACTCTGTCCTTCAAATACCCTCTAATTAGCAAACCAAATCCAATTAACCAACAGAGAGATTTCATACCTTCAACAGTCTGTCAAACAGAACAATTCTGTTTAGCTGATACTCTGTGTCCCTCTCCCGGATGATCAGAGGTAGATTGGCAGCTGCAGACAGCTCACTGCTACTATTTGAATGAGGTAAAGTTGACTGGCTGGGAAAAGAATTAGGATTGTAGTAGTAAAAGAGCAAAATATACAATTCAAAGTGCAAAATAAATATTCAGCAATGCATTTTTGAGTTAGAAGTATAAATGGATCATTTTAAATATTCAGCACAAACAGCTGACTCACAGCATGTCGAAAGAGGTTAGAAATGTATGTTTGGATTCAGGGCCCTAAGTTCACCAGTACAGAGCACCTATCAGCTCTCACTGATTTTAAGGGCCAAACAAGGACATGTAAGGTTTGCTCTTGGAAGACAGCTGTCTTGCTGTGCACTGTGCTACTCAAAACTACATTTGGTCACTTAGATGGGAACAAATTTATACACACTTACTCATCTTCAAGTAACGGATAAAATGCTTCCCCACCAACATCCTTCAGTCTCTGAAATGGACAATAAAGACAATTCATTATCAGAATGCTGTTCAAAAACCATGTGAAAAATTTAGTGGAATATGAGAACAATTAATTTGCAATTCACTTCTAAGTTCAATGGTTCACCCTGATACCTAAGCATTAGCTCAGTTCTCAATCAATAAGGAAACATACAACCTTTAAGACTAGGAAAAGTTCCTAGTACAGACTATCTTATTTTCTTCAGACATCATGAAATGTGTTCTATCTTAAGAGAACTCTCTTGTCTCCTGCACAAAGCCTGTTTTCTGCACACACAGAAAAAGCTTTTATGGGCCATGAATTAATTGATCAACAGTATTACCATTGCTTCCTTCTTTTCCTCGTTTTTCCATATGGACTTCCTATCTAAGTAGCTGCAAAGCAACTACAGAACTTGGTTTTCACTTTTTTTAATCAGCTCAAGAGTTATTCAAATTTGAGTTTCTTCTTGTATCAGCATCTGAAAGCTGCGCAGAATTACAGACGCTCTCTGAGAAGGTGACAGACAAGAATACCTGGACTCTCGTCTGAAATTTTCAGATATCTTTGCTGCATTGTGATTAATGTTTAATATTATCCTCTCTGCAGTATTCTGCTTTGCAGTTCTGTTTCTAACTTAAAGGCATACAGCACACAGGCTGCTCCTCCTGGGAGTGACAGAACAGTTCATTCTCTGTTCATTCAGACCTGATCCTCTTTTGATTTCAAGCATCATGCTCTGCTCCATGAAAGCTGTTTGAAGAAGTGCTTAACTTCAAAAATTTATTTCATCTAACATCGCAAGATTCTCACTTGTATCCTCCCCAAAATAAAAACTCAGTACACATTTATTTGCTGCTGCATTTATACACGAAGGCACCAGTATAAAAAACTACAGATTAAAAAGTCTAAAAGAAAGCTGTAAAAGCTTCCCTTCTATAGGAACAGAATTAGAAGCTGTGGTGTATGCTACCTTTAAAATAGGCATTGCATAATGTAAAACACAAATATATAGCTATATATTCCAAAGCTTAGCAGTAAACTACTGAAAGTTTGGCATTCAGCTCCAAGGATACAGATATTAAGGAGCTGCAACTGAATTGAGCTGTTCTTTCTTCTGAATACCGCGAGCCACCTACAGGAATAAAAGAACTCACTGTGCCAGGCAGTTCAGCAATCATGCAGGTACTGCCAAAGTATTGCAGCTTCACCAGAAAAAAGCAGGTAGTAAAAATATGGGGATGGAGGATGGGAACATTAATCAAATTTAGTAAGCTTTTATGGGAAATGCAATTTGATAGCGTAAATCAGAATTGAGCTCAAACACCAGGGAGTTTTCTGAGAATCAGTAACACTGTCCCTTTGTAGGAGCAGAAGTAGGAGCTGCTGTTCCATATTCCCTTTAAACAAATGTTTCCACAGCAAGGACATATGCACCTGCACACAGAGTTTCACTTACATTTCGGAGCTGGCACAGAGACAAAGTCACAGTTGTGTCATCTAGAAGGGAACTTCTATCTCGTCCTTGCCCAAAGCTTTCACCGTCTTCCAACACAAAGCTTCAAAACGAAAGGAAAAACAATAAAATTCAGGTCATTTTATAAGATTTGAGTTAGGAAAAATAAATAAATATCTAACATCAATCAGTTTCTTCTTTAAAACAGAACACTAGCTCTTAGAAGTATAACACATTGATTCTGCAAGGCATGAAACCTGCTCTCAATGGAATACACAATCACCTTAAATTATTTAAACAGCTTCTGTCTAAAACTGCACATTTCAGGTTTTCCACAACTCTAGCTTGCACACAAAGGAAGACTAATGAGATACGGGATTAATACTCCTTTTATTTCTTGAACTGGCAGAGACTATGACTGCCAATTAATGTGAGACCCAAAAAAATAAAATAGCACTGTCATTTAAAAGCCACTTCCCAGAAATTAAAAAAAAAAAAATCCCAGATCTTAAGGGAACTAACAAATGCAACCAAGAAAGAGTATATACAGGTTGCCTGTTTGGTGTTATTTTAAAGCAGATAGCAAATTCATCTCTTCAAGTTATGCTAACATGCTGAGGATGACTTAAAAGATAGAGTAAGATTACATTTTTAAATGGACATTTCATCTTCTTAATACTTACATAATTAAAACTGTTATCCCCACAGAACTCAGAAACCCAAGCTTTCACCTAAGTGGACAGAACAGGCAGTACCTCAAAATGTCAAACTACATTTGCTATCATGTGATCACTGAAGATCAAGCTCTTAATTTTTTCTACCCCCAGATACTGCACTCTGGCTATTTTTATGTGATTTTAAATCCCAGACCCAGCAAATTTATCTTTATGAACACATAACTCTGTTTGTTAAAAATCAGACTGGAGGATTAAGGTATCAAAATATTTAAAAGTATTGCATCAAATTGCAACATGTGCAGCAGGAAGATAAAAGTAGTAATTTTGTAACAGCACTACAATTTTTAAAACTGTGCATTTAAAAGAAAAACACAAACATAAACCAGCTGATCTGCTGAAGAAATGAATGACCATTCAGCACTGATGCTCTGTGAAATGGAACTCCAAGGGTGAGAATTTGCTACAGAATGAATTACTATGAGTACATAGTGCGACTTTTTTATTTTAAATCAAAGTTCAACGATGATGGCAAAGATGCTAAATTTTGGATCTTCCTGTTCATTGTTCAGAACTTAACCTTTTTTTTTTTTTGATTTCAGAAAGCAATGTGAAAAGCACATAAGTAACAAACACGAAGTGTTCAAACAATGCCTTAAATTGATTAAGAAGAGATGTAAAGTGATTTCCTGCTGTTTAAGAATGTTGTTTTAAATGTTTTTAAAAATGTACACAGGTGTCGAAACCAAAAACTAAATCAAAACATTCTTTCACATTCACTTCTCCATACATCCTCCTTCCCTTAAATGCTTCTCTTTTCTTACTTGGGAAGTGTGCAGATAGGTGGCTTTGATCGAATGATTTCCTTGTTGACAAGTTCTTTCTCTAAGTCTCCTCCAGCCAGACACCAGAGATAATAAACCTCTTCAATTGATCTTTCTGCTAAGTAATCATTATCTTCATCTACAAGGAAAAAAAAAACCAAAATATAAATTACAGCTTTTTAGGCAGCTTGTATTTCTTCTTATCGCTCTGAACAAATCTTGCTGAAGAGAAGTTACTACACTGGAGAGGTTCTAGACCATAATGCAAAGTTAGAGGGAAAGGTGATCCTCTCTTTGCAGGGAGTTTTACAGAATGCATCAGAAAAAAAAAAAAAAAAAAAAAAGGAACAGTTTGCAGTTTCCTTTATGCCCAAAAATAGAAATAATCAGATAAATAAGTTGAAGGATGGACTTCTGCTTTCCGCATGTTTGAGTTTTTCTCCCCCTCAAACAGAAAGCCCACATTATTTTGTTCACAACAGTGCTAAGAGCGCAAGGAAACCGATGACTCGCACAGAGTAGTTACAATGTCTTTCCTTCATGGACCAAGTACTTTCTAAGATACAAAGTTTCAGTCCCCGAAAACTTTACAACAAGATTTGCTAAATATGTATCTATCTCAGAGTTCAAAATGAGGAGTTAAAACTTTCAGCATACTCCAGTTTTAAACTCAAAAAATTCTAAATACGTTCTATACTAGAATACAACCTCTCTTCCATAAGAATTTAGTTTGCCAGTACTTTCAAAAATAATCTCTTCCTATTACTTAACAGAATTCAGCTTCTAATTGACAATACATCACGGAGGGGGGGAAAAATCAGTACCTTGTACACATCCAAATTACAAAGGCAGATGATGATACAGGTATCTCAACATAAACTCAAATACTAACAATAACTTTTCATTCCTTGAGACAAAAGCATAAAAATCCAGATAGCATCCTTGATCTGAACACACCCCTTCTAAACATGTTTGCCTCTATCTTCGCCCATTAAACAATCTACTACTAGAATGGAATATTAAACTATATAATAGCTTATAATGCATTCAAAAAAAAGCAAGGATGTTGTATATTCCTTCCCCATCCAATGACATTTATCCCACTATCTGCTTTTACCTTTGCATAACTGACTTATGTCTTCAGGCAGCGTTAAGTCAGCACACCTTGGAGAGGACGAGAACAGTCCAGCAGATTTGTGAAATGGAGGGTATGCCAAAGATACTTCACTGAACAAACAGTCACGCATCAATTCCTCTGGAGTTGGCCTTTAGAGAAGATAATACAACATTAAGAGTAAAGCACTTACAAGAAGAGCTTGCTGTCAGTAACAAACAGTTGTAAATACTAGTAAGTTATGTCAAACTTCAGAATTTGTTTTTTTAAGCAAAGAAACCTGGTAATTTTGTTCCACTTGTAACTTGTAACGTGCTGCAGTCTGTTTACGCCCTAACTTGATATTTCATGTAAAATGAATATTATTTTCTTTATTTCTCTAAGCAAATATGGAAAAAAGTGCAAAGCTTCGATTGAAGAACGGAAGCCTACTACAGATTTCAGATGAAAACCGCGGTGGATTGCCATAACAAAAAAGTACTTTGGAAGAAGAGATTTGAAGGAAGTCGCAGGTCTCATGAACATCCAGAAATGGAAGCATTAAAGCTGAGAAATCTAAAACTGAATGTGACTGAAGAGCTTTCCCACAAAAGTACTCTGCAACAATCTCAAAGATTTGTGCATTTGATGTTTTTTTCCAAAACCACTTCTTTCAAATACTGCGAAGTACTAAAACCAACTAGCTAGCTATTACGGACAATAGAAGCCATTGGTATTTCTAATAACATTCAGCAACTGGTCTTCTTACTCTACTAGAGTTCATTAAGCATTCGGATTCAATATTTACCTCATAGAAGGTTGGAATGTAAGGCATTTTTTCAGCAGAGTTAAGACATTTTCAGAAAGATCCTGGAACATAAGAAAAAATATGGAGGAGGTCCATTCATTTCTGCCCTAATTCAGCAAGCCACTTAACTCATACTTAGCTTTCAATATACAGGCTTGTCTTAGAAAGCAATAAAACTTCATGCCCACACATGGTTAGCTGTGCAAGACCAAAATGGTGTGGGGAACCAATTCCGCCCCCTATATTGGCTAGAGGGGAAAAAGCCTGGAGAATTAGCAATGTATCCAGACACTTATTTTTATTTTTTAATCCAGACATCCTGTACTCGGCTTGAAATAAGGCAATTCTTGGAAACTCCCTTCTAGTAACAGTCAATCCTTTTTGCACAGTGTTTTAAAACATTCAAAACAGACACCAGAATTCAGTGATTAAATTTATGGATGGGGAGGACCTGAGCTGTATAGAAAGAAAATTAACCTGCAGCATTTTAAAGAAAATTAACAACTTTGTGAATAATCAGCAAGTATTAAAACTTCGACTGATGATAAGTTTAGGAGAAAATGAGCATTACTGGCACTGGGTGCTTGAAAGGATCTTACATATGCATTGCAGTCCATTGCAACTGCATTCAAGTGATTAACCCAGTTTGGTTTAGTAAAATACATGCGTCTGTATGTATATAATTACAATACTGCAATTATTTTTTTACTTTACTATTTATACTTCACTCTTCTTACTGATAACAATATTTTAATATACTTGTACAAATTACTATAAAAACAGATTATTTATTTCTTGTTGGAAATAAAAGCTTATTTAGGTATGAGCAAGTGTAAACAAAAATTTCTTACACAGTATATTTTTTGCATACGTGAAATAGAGAGAGATATATGTACATATTATATGTTTCATATCACACGAAATCCAACAATAATAATGAGTTTTGGATAAGATAGCACAGAAGAGTAAACCAGTTTCACAAACCTTAATAATATCAAGGCAACCGTGTTCTTCAGCTAATACAGTCACAATATCATCTACATAGCCTTTGAAAAATAAACACAGCAGTAAAAAAAAGTTAAAGAACGTGAAAAATCAGAGAGTCTTAGGATATTATAATCACAAAATAAACAAGACAGTTAGGCAAAGCAGACTATGATAACAAAAGAGAATAAATAGAAAGCTTACCCCTATCCTGGGCTCACTCACAAAACACCAGCAGAGCAGATCTCCAGAAGAGATCCATCCCCACTGGCAGCCAGCTCTTAAATGGGTCTAGGAGGGGTGCAGCCAGGCTCCACCCCTTCCTGCAGCACAGGTGAATTGCCTTCACTGTGCTCCATGACTGACTCATGGCTCACCTCAGGTGATCCATCAGAGGTTCAGGCCATGATTCAGCAGTTCCCGTACAACAATTAAGCAGGATTATCAGATAAAACCCCACCTTAAAACAGAACATTTTAGTTTTTTGTTGTTGTTGGCTTTTTTTTTTTTTTTTTTTTTTTTTTTTAAATCGACACTGCTACATCAACTGAAGGTGAACTCTCGAAATCAGAAATGAAAATCACATTCTCCCTTGTGCAGAAATAAAACAGAAGTTTAAGAAAGCTAGGTAGTGAATCTGATTTAACAGCAAAAGTCTTCTTGGCAGGCTTATTAATTCAGAGTGCCAAATAAGTTCAGTCCTTGTACTTACTAAAAAAAAAAAAAAAATAAAAAATTAAGAATACCTGCACAGAGAAACTCAAAGTACTTATTTTTATTTGCTATTTCTAGTATTTTTTATTTGCAACTAGAAGCAGTATTTTACAACTTATTTTCAACATATTACTGAGATAATAATACTCCGGTCAGGATATAAACATTTTTCAGTGATGAAGGTTCATAATGACTTGCTTTCAACTCGAAGGAAATTCAACCCCTTCAGAAAGCCTTGCTAATAAATTGCACAGCAAAACAGTGAGAATTTCAACACCGAAGTACTCACTGCTCAAAGAAAAAGACATTTGTACTGGCAGTAACTAACTTTAATGGTATTGCTCTTTGTTCTGAATAAATTCAATAACTCACGCATAAAGCTTCAAATATTGAACATTCCTTCCACATGGCTTATACATAACATCCACATCCGAATCCAATTTAAAATGCCACAGAATAGTCCCAATTCTAGATTCATTAACATCACTACAGACTTTAAATTTTGACTTAATGCTTTTCCAGTGTAGATGAAGTAAAAAAACTAAACTCTATATCTTAGTAATATGCTTCTCAGCTCTTTTTTAGTTTCCTATCTTCCTGCTTGAGTCCTGATTTTCCCTGCTTGCTACTGCAGCGACAGTTTTCTTTAGTGCTACACAATTCCTAAGTCATTTCAGAGATGCCTACAACATAGAACAACAATTAACTGACAAAATTACCTGAGCACGCTTTTCCTTATCTTACCCATACTCAAAGATACACACGGCTCTTCTCCAGTTATTACAACTGGCACCCATCTCTGTCCCTTCCCTAGGCAAGTCACTATTCTTCAAATGTATTCTCAACTCCAGAGATGAAAGCAGACAAGAGGTAAAGTGCCTTAGGTCTGAGCACCACAAGCTGATTAGTTTGCATAGCTCCAGTTACAGCACTGCCCAAAAACTAAAAAATAAAAAAATTGGTTTGTCTACTTACCTAGTGCAATTACAAATTTTAACCTTTCTGCTATCTCCAGAGTCTGGAACAATTTTCTCCCCTAAATGAATAATATGACCCAATCAAATAAATATATCAATACTACTACATCAAAATATTTAGATAGCATACACAGACAGCGTCCACCTCTCTACAAAGACAGTGAAATAAGCTTGCAAAATTAATTTTGGAAGAATTGGAGAAACTATTTATAAGAACACAAAACATCAAATATACCAGACACTGTTTCACGCCACCACAAAGAAAAACACAAAATTTATAATGTCTCTTACCTGGAACAGAGGGAAACCAAACAAGAAACGTGCAAGACAAAGTCAAAGTCCCAAGTTGCCTTAGAAAACCTACAAATGTACTATGAATTCTGCAACTCAATTCAAAAACTATTTTTTCCAACATGATCATAATCAAAGGTGATATTCATGATCATTCCACGTTTAAGAGTCACAGCCTGTATTGCATTGTACTTAAGAAGAATAATCTATACTTTGTTTTAAAATGTTTCCAAAATGTCCTGATCAGATTTTAAGAAAACGTACGTTTTAAAGGAGTAACAACAAATGATCTATGAACTTTCTGAGAATTTACAGAAGCACAGAATATGCACGAGTCCAATTCCCACATCCTGATGTACTCACTACATACAACGTGCTCTTGATTATGCAATTGTCAGATGATTTAGTTGTGTAATGAGACTAGACATCAGTACTAATGGATTTGCTAGATCTTGTTCCTGTGTAGAATGTTGTCTTTGAAAGAAAAAACTGTAATTTCACATTTAGAAGTAGTAAAGATGACGTGGGCTTAATTTATCCCATCTTCTAAAGCCAAATAACCATTTTCAAAATAAGCCTTTTATTCCTTACTGAAGCTCTTTAGACTCTGGTAATAGGGTAGATGTACTGCTCTCATAGTAAAGAAACTTGATTGGCTTTTCATTGCATTTCATCATCATGGCTTAACAGGCAGCTGCCCTGCACAGTAACACCTGTACTCATAACAAGCCAACATGCATGCAGTAACTTCAACCACCACCACCAATGCTGATCAGGTAGAAAGGTTAATGTAGTGTGATTTTTGGAGTCCGACGACAGGCAAAGTGCAATCATGCTAACGTAACCATTCCCCAAGAGTCACAATGAAGAAAAATACCCTCTTACATACCACACAAAGCTCAAATAGTATTGTGCCAAGAGACCAGAGATCCGATTTAGGGCCAGAAGGCAGAGGCTTCTCACACTGAGTATGATCACGTGGTTTGACTATTCCCTGCGCAATTACCTCAGGTGCCAGATAAGATGGGTATCTAGAAAAATGCAGTAACATTAAGCAATGATCTGTTTGCCCAAAAAGCTACCATTCAGATACGCTAATCAAAATCGTTTTGCATTATGAGAAATCAGAATTTATACCAAAATGCAAATTGTTCTATTTAGCCAAAACAAGCATTGAAGCACTTTCACTTCTAAGTGCACAAGCATCTACCATGTGAAAGATCACATTTTAATTACTAGGTCTTTTAAGAGGAAGTACCATCAATTCTCAATGTAGTATATATATCTACATATCTCAAAGTAAGCCTATTTTGAATTTTAGCACTAGTACATTAAATAAATGTAAATAGTACAATAAATGTACTAGTACAATAAATAAATATCCTAGATCCATTGTTCCCTTCCATTATCATCATTCCCATCAAATATTATTGACTTAGCCAAAAAAAACCCAACAAACAAACAACCCAAGAACTAAGCGTTACACATTCTGCCTACTGCTAAATCAATCTAAAATATCATTATCATTTATCCCTTCAACTATTCATGAGAATACATTAAAAAATAAAATCTGAAAACAAGATTCAAAGGGAAGCATCACTACTATTTTTGTGTACCTAAATGAATACATCCCTAATATGTTTATGCCAAGCAGCTACATTCTTACCCTATAGGAAAATCAACATCAACACCTTGAGCAGTCATATGGTAAAGTCCAAATTTAGCCAACTTAACGTGTCCCTGGAAAGGAGAATAATAATTCAAGACAAAAAACAACAAAAATCAAGAGCATCAGTATCAGACATAATAAAAACATGTATTTAAGTTTTATTAAAGAATCACTTTCATGCAAACTGCATTAGCTGTTGAGACAGACACTCATAAGAAGTCAGCTCTTTCTGTTTTTGTTTCCTATCCTAAGCAGATCTCCACTGCAAGTTAGTAAGGTGCTTATTTCCAATGCTTTTACTTTCTATGAGCCTGAAGTAATGACTCGGAGCACATAAGCAAGTCAGAACTTTGAAAGTTACAATATATTCAGAGTAAATTTAAAAAGCTTAAATATTCTAATGAACATAATTCCTGTTTCAAATCTCTTTGCAATCCCATTTGAATCTCAGAACTCCTTAAGCAGCCCCACTGTTCTCTCACTTCTTCTATTTAGCTAGTCTGGCTCCTTCACCAGTCTTGACCATCAACTCGTTACCTTGCTCTCTTTAATACTCCATACCTATCTCAACCAAACATGCTTTGCAGGTGTTGGGATTTTATTCTGTGAAGGCAGAAATGCAACACCAAAATCAAAATATTAAAAATGGCACAGAATTTAATGTTTCTGCTGTATTTTGAACTGTGTTCAGCCAGCCTGCAGATGGTGCAACAGTAAAGGCTACACCAGCAAGCAATCTGGCAGGGAAAAAGCTTAGAATTCTATGGCCTCATGACCCATTTTGTTCTTCAACTGATTTTAGGACTACCTTCAAACTGTAAGTATTTTGCTTGTTAGTGCATTATTATGATTTTCACTTGTTTACAAGTAATTTATACAAGACCATATCAGTAAGTGTTCCTCACCTCCTTTCTCTTCTTTTCTTTCTGCCTTCCAAGGAAAGAACTAGCTATTGTGTTTAAAGCAAGTAAGAAGGGGAAGGAGAGAGGGGCTGTTCATATAGGCTAAGCATTTTAGCCATCAGTTCAGATAGGGTGATGGCCCTGAATAAAACAGTAGCTACTGGTTTTCTTATCTTTTATGAGGGGAACCTTTATTCCACACTGCCAACCCAGCAGTCTGTGACAGAATAGAATTGACAGATTGCAATTTTAATAATTTAACATGACAAAGAAATATGTTGATATTTGAAAGTCACATTTCAGATCAACATGACACATAGGGAACTAACAGAACTGCAAACTAGCTTGGAAAAAAATACATACCTATTAAAAAATTAGTAAGACCCTGTAACTATAATGCTGACAATCAAGGAGACTTCCATCTCTACTTTAAGAAGGATAAAAAACATAGTTTGTGATTAAAAAAAAGGTGGGAACAGAAACAAATCTGAACTACGCTTGAGATCTACAAAAAAGGGGAAAACTAGTAACAACCCCTACACTTTCCCCACATATACAATTGCCCCACTCACCCTAATCAGAAGGGCTGCCACAGTCGAGTCTCCAAATACAACACAGCATGCTACTCGTCAGGAGGAAGAAAAAACAAAACACAGACTCATTCATGTAGCTGTACCTTTCGATCCAAAAGAATATTGCGAGGGGAGAGCGCTCGGTGGACCATTCCATGTTTGTTCATATATTGCAAACCTTGCAAAACTTCATACGCAATACATAAAATCCTCGAGGAACTGAAAACAAAAGAGAAGAACATAAGAAACATGCACAGCAGCAAAACGAAGGGGTACATTACAGAGTGGAGGGAGTGGGAACCTAACTCAGTTTACCTAAGATCAAAATGAATGTAAGTTCCATTATCAGCTATTCACTGCTATCAAAAAGCCAGAATTTTGTCATTAGAGCAAATATCTGCATTTTGACAAAAGCTTCAAGTTCAAGAAATGCTCACAGGCTAATGCAACAGAAAAAGACTGAGAAGACCTACGTTAAAAATAGACTATTAAGATCCCTCAGTTAGCTTGCATGGAGTTATTCTCTGGTCTTTACTCTTTCCTAGAAGGAACTCTGTACTGCATCTCACTAGCTGTGAACACAGACTTTTCAATTAAATTTTAATCACAAGAGAAATCTATCCTAACATATATCCACACTATTGTTACTCAGATCGTAGCATTTGGAAGTGATTCTCAAAGCCTTAGCAGTTCAAAGCCATGCTGCTAATGATCACAAAAACAAAACAAAACCCCACAATCACCTCACGCCTTCCTCACTGGCACTTTTTCTTCCCCCTCCCTCCTATCCTCAATTTACACCACACATAACAGCACTAGAAGCTGTTAGCTATGTAGCGTGGATCACAGTAATTTTTAGGCAAACATATAACCATGGTAAAAATCTACATTGCAGGCCTTCAGTTTTTCTGTCATTTTGTTTGTACCACTTATATTACCAATAACGATTGCAAATCAAATCCTCTTTCATACTTTCGCACAACTTTGCAAATTCTTTGCAGATACACAAAAAAAAATGCAGCTGTGCGCCCGAAAGCTGCAGTACCCGCTGTTGGCACTAGGCGGCCTCAGCTACCTATTCATTCTCTGCATTCCCTCGCATTTCATAAAACAGAAACTGTGCAATGCAAGGACATGAAAATACTGCTTTTGGATTCTTCATTATTTACGATACATCCTCTATGGCAATGCACTGACAACCAACACATGAATGATAAGCATTTGTTGTTATGTAGGTTTCTCAGTCTTACACTCTTAATGTTATCCTCATAGGGAGAAATGCTCAGTCCAGTATATCACGTCAAGTTGAAGCAAGTGCACCTCCCCAGAAGAAAAAGAATTCTGTATAACAAGCCATTTTATAATGCTGTTTCCCATTAACTAGTTCTAGTTATATTTATTAAGCAGAACACGTTGTTTGTGCCCGTTACCTAGGACATTTGCATTTAATTGCAAAGGGCCTGAAACTGAAAAACCAAATCGCAATTTCTGAGCACAAGATCCATCTCTCTGCTGCAAACTCTCCTCTTGAGAACAACTAAGCTCAAGTGAGCTCCCATGCCTCACAGGAGGCTAGACTACCATCTAGTAGTCTAGTTTCACAGTTTCTAAGGCCACCATGAGCACTGAAGCAAGTTTCTAGAAGTGCAGAAGGTACAGTCTTGAAGTTGCCTTTAGGCATCAGGTACATCCATCTTTTAAGGAAAGAATAAAAACCAACAGAACCAAAAATAAAACGAAAAAATAAAAAATGTAATCCTAAACAAGGAGGACATTCAGATCACCAAATGCGGGGAGTGAAGTCTGCGCTGATTCTTAAGTTTTTACTCATTACCCAGAAGCCTATTATTCAATAGACCAAGCAGTATCTCATCCTTTAACAGGAGGCAGGAAGAGAAGAAAGAAGAAATAATATGATTTGTAAAATAGCAAACAAAAAAAAAACCCACAAAAAACAGGCATATTAGGTTTGATACCAACAGCTGCTACACCACTGACCTAACAAGGGCCTGCATCCAAGTTATGTGGTACGAAAAACCTTGTTCATCTCATCAAGGTCATGATGGCAACTTTAAACTGTGGTGAAGCAAATTATTCCATTGTTCAAGGCAGGTAAGGTAGGAAGGATTCAGTAAAAGCAAAAAGTCTAACATTCTCTTCAAAAACTGACCTGAAGATCTGAAGGGATATCAATCATCTTCAGCTTCTACTTTTCCTAAAAATGTTTTAAGCTTCTTCTCTCCACTAACAGGAAAAACAGAGAGAAGCAGCAGGAATTTACCTGCAAAAGAAACACTACACAGACAAGGGGAAAAAAAAAAATAAAGGATATATCTTTATCTATGAGTACTTTTCCAAGGAATAGGCTTCATTTTTAATTCTCCTTTTTTTCTTAGCTTGCACACCAACAAACCTACTCAGTTACAATCTACTCACTTTTAAGAAAGGATTATCTTCATGTGAGAGGACTGCATACTAATATAAAAATCAAATCATTGCCTTTTTACTCCTGTTTCAAAGAAAATAAGTAGTCACGAAAGGGGGGTAACCTGTATTCCTCCACTTTAGAAATGAAGAATTGAAAGATTCTATAAGGATTAATCCAATATTGGGTTTAGATTTGGAACTTGAAGGTATAGAAGCACAGGAAAGGAAGAAACAATGATAACTCAATTCCTTCCTCAGATATCCCTTTGGTAAACAGAGAAAAAAATACTCTAGAAATCGATACAAGCCAATTTAGCCAATAGTACAAAACCAGCATGGTTAAGAGAGGCATGTGCATGGCATTTGTGGGGGAAGACAGAAGAGAAGACTTAAAAACCCACAAAAATGAGGATTGTTTTATTACCTCCAGGAATTTGTCAGACCAAAAGCTATACCAGACAAATGACTAATTTCCACTCACTAATAGTACACAGGTGGCTTTACAAAAAGAAATAAACTTTTCCATTTAGCAGGCAGCCTGATCTCCAGTCTGTTAAATTCTTACTGCTAGAGAGATGTAGCTGTTTTCTCAAAGTTTGCTTCAATCAACCTCATGTGTCACAGGAAACAGATGTTCTAGCAAAGCTTCAAATTCTTGTGGTGCTGCAGACTCACTGATGTGATTATCTGATTTCTTAGGACACTTTTGTCACTTTCTGGATTCAGACAGAGGAAAGCAAACAAACGAAAAAAAAAAAAAGGATCCTTTTTTGCAAATTTTCTTGCACCCACTGCAATCTTCCTTATGACTGAGAAAAGCACCTGGGCCAAGATGAAAGTGAAAATATGTACTAGTAGAAAGTGGCACACTTACACCCTTGTCTTTCTTCAAAGGATAAGTTATCAACGATCAGAGTGGGGAAGAGAGATCTATCAGTGACTAAATAAAGACAACACGCTCCTAAAATAACCGAGAGCTGAGTGAGCACACTCCTTCAGCAGTGAATGAGCACTACTGTGAACAAATTATATGGAGAGCTGCCCAAGCCATAAGACAACAGCCTAAGTACAGGAGTGAACTAAAAAAGATGTAAACATTTACATCATAAGGGAAATCAGAAACTTTAAGACAGAAGGATTCTGAATTCTTGAAAAAACAAACAAAAACCCACCAAACTGCAAGAAACATGTAAGAAACTGAGCCAGAATCTCCAAGATATGATGGTCTGGTAAAAACTTACTGCAATGGATTATTACCATTTTAGGCCAAAAATCAATGGTCTTTCAAACTTTAAAGGGTCAGAACCCGAACTTATTTGAGTCCAGTATCCTTTTTCCTAAAAAGATAGGCAGATGCCTAGGAAAGGATTGAGGGGAGGGTACAGAACAAGTGTATATGAAGTGTTCCCTGATACTTCCTGGCTGCCAAACAGAACACAAAAAGCAAACAAAGAACACAACCAACCAACCAACCACTGAGAAAAAGCACACAAAAAAAACAACAAATAAGTTTCCTCAAGTATGGTATCCGATAATGTCTGACTATAAAGTAATCCCTGCAAGCCTCAACAGATTTCGTAACAGAGTATCTAATATTCCAAGTCCTTCATCCACATTCACAGGAAAGGACCTGTCAGTTGCTGTGAAAATCCACAGCCACCAAGTATTCTGTAAGAATTCCTTGCTATGTTATCAAAGGGCTCTCTACAGAGTGCCCTATTACTCTAAATTCCAGATGAGTAATTTGAAATTTCAGCTTGAAGCAAATAAAATGATTGCCAAACTGCAGAGTAGGGAAGGAGGTTTTGGAAAAATCCATCTGACAGCCAGCAGCAGTAGTCCCTCTGCATACCACAGACTGCTGAGGGGAAAATAAAATAAAAACCACTTTACTGCCTTGAATACTTAAAAAAAAGGACTGTAGATCATACAGCTGGAAATCAGAGGTGGGTAAAGTTGGGAGACTTGACCTATTAAACTGTGGAATAAGAGAATTCCAAAGAGAGAAAAAGGAAGAATGAAAAGAAGAGGTAAAAGGTCAGCATTCGTTTCAATATCATGGAATTTAGATTCACTCAGGTTTCCTTTCCTTCAGTTGAATGGCAAATCAATGCCCATCTGCGCAAGAACTCACTGTATTCATCTTTAGCAAAAGTGCATTCAGATCATTAATTGGAAAGATGCCTTCTCCATACTTCTTTACTGCTACACCAAAACAATTTAAAATGAAAGAGTAACCAAGTAGCACACAAGATCTTTTTGCCTGCTTACTGATTACAGTTACACTTTCTGCTGAAGAAAGCAATCTCTTTTTTGGCGACTTCAACACAGGCAACTGTAGCTATTTCAGGGTGGTTAACCAGAACACGCAGTTACACCTGAACATCAATTGAGGGAACAAAGATATCCGGGGCTCAATGCAAAAATGGAGGCAGCAGCGTAACTCTGGAGCAGGAGAAATCCTTCTGGTTGTCATGAATGCATTTGTGGTATTTTTAATTGGTGACGGCAGCTTTTGGGTTTTTAAATCTACCAAAAAGCTTTGTGCGCTATTCTGAAAAAGTGTTTCATACTGTGAAATTAATGGAGGTCCACCTAGAATTTGACAAAAGACTGGCATCACAAAAAAGCCTTCCTATCTAGATAACAGTAGAGAGCCCTGTAATTTTTGTACCTACTGGACATCAATATGTCAGTTAGTGTTAGAAGTAATGCTTCTTCATTGTAGTGGCAATTCAAGGCAAGAGGGAATTTATAATAGCTGGAACTAGAATTATTTGACTGTCCTCCAGAAGGAACAACAAAACCAAGAGGAGCAAGGTATGTTGATTATACCACGTTCAAGCATATCTGTTTCTTCAGACTTCAAACATATGGGGACATACATAGAGATGCATGCTTAAGAAGCCCTTTATCCAATCTGTGCGTCTTTCTCTAACGCTAAATTTTTGCTGAAAAAGTAAAAACTGAAGGAAGAACATCTCAGCAATCAGGAGTGTTACGAGACTTATGACACTGGTATACAGGAGCAAAAAGACAGATTCCTTTTCCATACAGGAAGGTCAGACAGGGTCTGCCCTGAGGAAGTACACCAGTGTGACATGAACCAGCAAAGCCATCAATCACTACTCCAGACCTTGTGAGACAAACAAGAACTTGGAATTCAGGAAGGAGACTCATCCCAACAAAGCGTGTCTGTTCAAAGTGGAACAGAATCAGGTTGTGAACAGATGTAATGTTTCCGAACTCATAAAAATTACAATACTTTAACACAATCAAAACTACAAACCAAAGAAAATAACATTTGGAGTTCACTACTGTGAATGATGCAGACACATTGGTTAGAAGCGGTGCAGCCAAGCGGTTACAGCAAAGAATGAAGTTTGGGTATAATCCCAGCTGAGACAACCACTACACTGACCTCAAGAAAGCCATCTGACCTCCTCATGCCTCAAAAGACCAGCTGGAAAACTGGATAAAAAACAGGACTGGTTGAAAAACAGATGTGCAGATGAATTGGGTCTTCCTGGGTAAATAAATTACAAAATACCTTATATAGAACATAAAAGTTTGATGCAGGTGGGAATGGTTTATTTAGCACTTTATTACATGTTTGATTAAAAAATGGCACTAGGGATTGAGACTGTAAACACTGCCAATGTACTTGGAAATGCACTCACATTATCAGAACGAAATGAACTGGAAGGGAATGCAACAAGCTGAGAGTACAAGACAGAAAAAATTAATTTTATGACAAAGACCTCAGGAAATCTCTAACTCACACACAGAGGTATTTCACACAGGATATCTTCAACAAGTTTGCATTGCTCATCTGAGGAAACTCAGAAAGCCCTTTCATTCCTCTTCTAGAGTTTTAAGCTGGAAGCATGATTTTAAAAGCAACACAAATGATGTTACATTTTTATGAAGGTCTCAACTTGTAATGTCCAATAAAAAAATCCATAAAGCAGTGGATGAAAGCATAGATAAAAAGGAAGAACTTCGTATATACAGCATATTGCACACAAAAATGTTTAGACATCATTTTTCAGATTGTTACCACTTTGAATGATTTCAATGCATCTCCTCCTCTTAAAGCACAAATTTTAAGCCACAGCACTTGAATTCCTTTAAGATATTCAGCACTCATCCTATATGCCAGGGGAGCAAATGAACAAAAGACCTTCTAAAACAATAAGCACACCTGATAAAGCACTGTCCTAATGAAACCAGTAGCACCGTCTGCTTTAATGTACAGAAAGAGAAAGATGCATTCAAACTCCCAGATTTTGATCTTGCCACTGATTAGCTTGTGAGAAATAATTTTTTGTCACTCAGGCCTCAAGTTGGCTCAGGTGTAAAAGATAGAACAACACTTCTACTTTGACCAAAAAGCACTATGAGAAAGTTTTGGTCACCACCTGGTAAGATAAGGCCAAACAGTCCTCATCTGAAACCTGATCATAGACTACACATTAGTAGATAAACAGCACAGTAGAACTAGATGCACAATGACAATAAAAAAAAAACAAAACCAAGCAAAAGCAAGTGGAATGAGCTCACTTTCCTATTCTGCACAAAACCAAACAACAACGAAAGTTAACAGAACAACAACAACCACCAACTTCTGTGTAATTCAGAATTTAGCTGAGATTATACACATGTTGCCAACATTTCATTTAATGTAGTGACACCTCACGCTTTCTTCTCCAAAAAGCTGACAAACTGTAAGAGTAGAATTAAGATCAACTTCAGTCAGATAATAAAAATCTTCTTTGCATCCTCTGAACAAATACACACGCCCCTGAAAGGTCACAAACTTTGTGATCAATAATCCTGGCAAAATCTATCACAATCACAGGTATAGAAAACGAGTCTGACAACATACAGGCAATAAAAGAATTAACTGCAGTCAGGATATTTTCCTTTAATAAATTAAAAGATATTAAAATTAAATAAATTAAATTAAATTCGACCTTCAGCTGCTCAAAAACCCATTTCCATGACAGTTGCAAATTTGAAATCAAACTCTATATTCTAGGCAAGGATAATCACTCATTTGTACCTGAGGGCACCAGTATCTAAACTTCTAGGCACAGAGTATGTTAAATTTCAACTCTTCAAAGTACACAGAACTTGACATTTGTCTATTAAATGTCTACTGTGCAGTAAAAGGTAGAATTAGCAGCACCACCAGACCCTTAAGGCACACAGTCATTAAAGGAAAAATAACTCCCAAAGGATGCAGAATGAATAGTCACACTGCTGGCACCTGTTATTTCCCCACCTTAGTCTATGCTAAAGTGAAGGACATATCTGAAAATCAATTGCTAATTGCACCCTGAACTGTCAAATGTTAGCAGATCAGAGTTGAGTTCATACCTCTACACTTGTGAAGACAGCTGTAACAGCTGCAGATCAAACTTTACCTGATTCACAAATCTGTCACGATCACCCCATCGCATCACAATACTAACAATCTTTTGAGACTTAAATACATAAAATTGTATGTTTCAATAGAGAACAGATGACTGCAAAAGTAAAAGAGCTAGCAAAGGCGACACAAATGCTTTCAGCTTTGAGAGCTGAAGGTGAAACAATCATGGTTTGCAATCCCTTCTGAAATCAACAATCAAAAGAGCAAGTTCTCTTACGTCTGTGAAGATACTCTTGTCGATAGCTGAAGCTAGCATGTTAGCCTATCAAATCCAGGCATCAATCAATGTGCTCCCCAAGCAAAAACCTTATTTTGAGCTGCTGATTTCAACCCACATTAGTAGTGCATTCACCTAAAAGACAAAAATTTGGTCTACTACCATTTTCTACTACCAGAGAAGTTTCAAGACTCTTCTAATAGAAAATGATGTATTCACGAAGATGAAATTTCAAGAAAAAACGTTCTTCCAATTTTCTCTGTCTCCCAAATATATTCATGATTTAAGAAAGTCAACAGTTTATGTGACTACATAATGACAACTACAACAATGCTGGGTTGTACATTTAAAATGCTCCTATGAAAGGAAGAACATTAAATTATTTTTATAGTCACCACACTCACACTCTGTAAGCATTTTAAGAATATAAGAAATTCCACTATGCCTACATTTCCAGTCAAATGATAGCCTTAACGATTGCTTAATCAGTGCTAAGAAACAAAAATAAAGACTAACCAATTTCCAGGAATCAATTTCTAGCTGAATCACCAGAGCTGTCGGAAACCAGAGTAATCAACAAGAACTGCCCATCCTGTGCTGTTAGTCCACTCAATTAACATCCAAAAAGTTACTCAAAGGTTCCAGTGTTGTTCTTAGAATGTAAACTACTATGTTACTTGTTCAACTGCAATTCTGTAAAGTCACTAAGTGTCCATAACATTTACATCAGTCACTTAAAATCAGTGCTTTTCAAAGGCTTGCTGACAGGATACAGCAGATTAATTCAATCCCTGCTTCTTCCTTTCCTCCAATAACAGAAAACATTGCACAGAATTAGCTAACATTGTCTTTGCCAGGAAGAAAGGGAAGCAGGGTGGATGGCAGAATATAACCAGATCTGTCATTCCACTCTACAGTTAACTGAGTGCAGCTTCCTTCTGTAGACCAAAGACAGAAGGAAAACATCCTCTTAATGAAAAGACACAGCCACATATATGTGAAAGAACTGTATCAGCAGGTGACTTTAGATGCTATGCTTGAAGCCCTGTTTTAATAAAACAAGAGATTATGTCTTAAAGGTAAGCTACTTTCAGACACCAAAGCAGCCTTTTTTCACCCTGCTCCTCTATAGCTCAAAAACATGACAGAAGAGTCTTCTGTCACCCCTGCCTCTATCCAGGCAGAAGCCAACTCTCATAAACCAGAATCCATAAGCCTATATCAATCTTATAAGGATAACTGTGATTTTATTAGGGCTGTGAAGATTATCTCTCATAAAGATTAATGTCACAGTGGGATTTCCGCAGAAGTTTTTATTCCAAAAAGGAGTGGGTCATCATCTCCATTTGCCAGTAGGAAAAACTCTGCAATCACGTTATTAAAAGACTGTAGGTCTTGTCAGACTTTCAGCTGTGAGCAGAGGGATTATTTTGAGATATAATCACTAAGAGGGAGCTTTCTTCACAAAAATAATTTAAAACTATGGTACTTTTGGTTGAGTCTTTGACCAGGGGCTTTCATTTCTATGTTACATATACAGTCTCTGGGTTATAGCAAATGCATGGGCTGAATTAAGTGCGGAAGAGACACACAATTTCAAGTCTACCTGAAGCATTTCATATTTTAAAAGTAAAGCAAAACAAACCAACCAACCAAAAAAAAAAACCACCAAAAAACAAAAAACAGCAACACAAAAGCCTTTCCCTTCAGCAAACTTACTTGCAAGTCAGCTTCTCTGCTCATAAGAGCATACGTATGCACAACATACACTGTGGACTGTAACACTTATTTTCCAGTGCTAAATGTTCTTTTCAATTTTAGTAAGGCAGCTGAGGAATATTTAAGGAAGCTTTTAGGTGTTTGAAGAAATAAACCTGGTAATTTCTGCCAGTTCACAAATAATTTGTTGAATAAAACAGAAGTTTAGAGCCAAAAAATAAGAAATTTTGTTGACTGAATTGTGTTTAATGCAAGATTGTAATGCTTTTTCTCCATAAAGAAAAGCAAAACCAAGTATTTTACTACTTTAAACATGTCCTAAGTAAAACAGTAGAAGCTGACTCGTATGTATTATCATGTTTGATCAAATTTTAAGGGTAGAAAAACTCACTAGAAAATAAAATGATTGTCTGCTCAGGATTTGCTGGAAATTTTGCACCAGCAGGAAGCAAATAGCTAACCATACCCTAAATAAAGATATATGTCTCCAGTGCTTATCTTATTTTTTCACTGTCATCATACGTAGGTCTCTGAAGATTTCCTTTCACACAGTTTAAATCTGAATGATTTCTTTTGCAGACTGCAAATATTTCTGATAGTAGTCAGGAAAGAATTCACGTCCGCCTTTATATTTTCATCATAAAATTGCACAAGTTTCAGTCACTCCTGGCAGCCACAGATGAATTAATCACAGAACAAGCAGGTACTGCATAATCCAGCATTTTCCTTATCTTTGAACCTTTCCCAGCTCGGACAGATGCTGCATTCTTCACTGCTGGAAGAGAGCAGAACAGATGAGCTCCTGGAAATAGAGCTTTTGCTCCCAGGCATCCAAAGCAGGGCACCATTAAAATATTACTTGAATTCAGAGATCATATATAATAAAGTAAAGTGGCTTTGACCGTACTAAACAGTAAGAGAAAATGTTAGTAACATTGGGATTCCCAATACAATCTTCTTTGTTCCTAAAAAAAATCCATCTATGTTCTCCTTTGTTTTGAGATTAAACTCGTCCCATATCACTGCACAGTGCATGACAAGCCAAAAGAGCAATCTCAAAATGCTCAAGACACAAAAAAGCAAGCATTCCTCCTCTTCAAAAACATAACAATTAAAGAACTGACTTCTCTTAAAGAATTCAGCTTCTATGAACAAAATAGTCCTCTTGAACATAACCTCATTCAAGAAGCTCTAGTAATTTCAAATGACACTTTGTATACAACCACTTATTCCAGTAAGTATCAACACTATACAACAATAACCAAACATGCTTTCTTTGTAAGAGTTACTGGATAGCAGGAAAAGCACACAAATCCTTATAAAACTGCATCAAAGCAATCTCTTAACAAATCTCTCTGCCTGCACTTTAGCTTTCTTTGCATGATGACATCAAGCATCAGCAACAAGCCACATTCCTAATTTAAATAAACAAGAATACAGAGATAAACATAACGGTGCAATAGAATTTTCAAACCTATGAACCAAAATGGCAGCAGTGCATAGGTTTCCTCTTTAAGCCAGACATTTCCTGAAAACCAGTAGATCTTGCAAGTGCTTTTCTAACAGTTCAGTTTTCTTGTTTTTGTTTTTTTAATCTAAATAACTTAAGGTTAGAAGTCAGATACATTTTAGTAGTTAGCTCAAAAGAGTCTGGATCCTTACATCAACGGTACAGATGCTATACAAAAGTGAAACAGAACAGAAAGTTCCAAGTGAAGAACAGTCTCCAAATGCAGGTGATCAAAGGGACTTCACAACTAGGCCAATAAGCAACAGTGCTGTTAGAAATTTCGTAGCTAGCAACTAATATTCCTCAAGGCATTAGAAGTGCATCACTTTGATCTATAGTCCAGTCTGCATCACTGCAACAGGCAGGAAACACCTATCGAGAGGTAACACTAAACTCGCACGTAGCCAAACCAGATGCCTGTGACTAAAGGCTATAAATGTACTAATTAGCATACAACTTGTATCAAACTGCCTTTTAACTAACATTAAAAACGTCATCAAAAGGACAGATAGAGATTGATGCAGCTGAATGTAGAAGACATTCATTTAACAGAAGCAGTCAGACAGAAGGACTGGGCTGTCTGTAGTCATGCTGAAAGAGTAGTTTCTCAGCTACAAAATACTATTTTACAACATAGGCACCACAGTTAGCTGTGCATTTTTGCACATGTGACAAAAAGAGCGTGCATGTTGCATTCACAAAACATGCATGGCCATCCAGAAGGTGGCTTACCTTTCACATTGCTGTTGCCACAACTGATATTAACCACCCATGCCATTGCTGGGCTCACATCCACTGTTTCATCTCCGTAAGTGTTCAGCAAGTATCGATGAATGTCAGTGGGTGCAATTTTTTCCATATACAGGAATTCAGTCTCACACCTTTGCTCCATACACACTTCCACATCAGCTGCCATTCTGTAAGACTGCCCCCTTTGCTGCCATCTATCGCACAGCAACAAGAAGTAATGGATCATTGGTGGGAAGGCTCAATCTCTACTGCTGTCATCCACCTTTAATGTCGTAGGGCATCATAAACTGGAAGGCATTACTTTCAGAGCAACCCTCATACTTACAGAAATCAAAATGTTGTTATGTTGAGAAAAGCAGCATTGAATAACACACAAACGAGTCAGGACTAACATCTAATCTTTCAGTATAGTTTTGGAAAGAACCCATTGCAAGAAACGAAAGACAAACAACAGCCACTAAACACCCCAAATCAGATTCTCACACATGCTTTGGAAAAAAACTAATTTTAAGAAGTTTCTTTATTAATGCCACTCCATTTTACTGCTTGACCGTTTATCCTTTCTAAATGCAACCTCATTACGACATATGGATTTCTCATGTGAAATTCCAGCACAGACTTGATTCAAAGCAGAATGCACTCTGCCCTTGAAGTTCTGCTCATACGCAGCTCTTCAAGTCAAATCATGTAAAACCATCAGCCTTTTGATGATTTGCACCTGACTTACAAAATTTTTGAGGAATCCCTGGCTACTCAAGAACTGCTTTCCTCATGCTCTGCATTTACCACTACCTTCTATTACACAGCTTCACTTCAAGTTTGCCAAAAGTACATTAATGGCAAAGACAGCATAACAAAATTTAATCAATGTGCAGACAATACAGTCAAATAAAATGTAATCATCTGCATCACTCAGCTCATGTTTTCTCCCAACTAGTAAACAGCTGTGGACACAGCCTGCATCCAATCAAAAGCTGCATGCATAACACACCATACCTTGCATCTCTGATGGTTCACTAGTAATTTCTGAAAATCCTAACTTGCAAAACATAAGACTATATTTTACTGAAGAAAGGAATAAGCATAGGCTGCCCAAGCCACAAATTGAAAACCAATTCAGAAACTCAGCTGTAGGTGCCAAGTCTGCCGAATGTCACTATTTGCTGGCATTTTTATTATTATGAGTACAAGTGCAGACCAGCTTCCTGAAAGAATGAACACACTTCAAGTGTGACTGAAAAGGCAAAACTCCCAAGTCTTCTAACAGCACAGAAGCAGAGAAAATAATTCCTTTAACACTGTCTGGCAAAGGTATCCCATGGGAATAGTTTTAAATGTGTTTAAAAGACAGAGAATCTTAAAAATAAATTCACATGCTACATTCTGGTTTGTGGTATCACCAGGGCTAAAAGAACTAGTAACTGAGCAAATCTAGTAAAGTTTTGGCTTCCACAAACTTGAAAACTACCCTTAGTGAAACTTCTGAAGTACAACAGTTTAATTCTTCATGATTTTTTGTGACTTATGTTCAATTCATTTACAATAAATCCTTGCATGCACAAGGAGACACAGAGGAAGTCAGCCAGACTTTAAGACACATTTTCAAATCTCCAAACAGCACTAAACTACTACATGTTTAAATTAGATATTTACTATTGTGCTTTGCTATGTACATGAGTTCCTAGCTCCTTAAGAAAATAAGACTCCTCAACATATTTCTGAGAGCTAGTTTTTGAATAATGACTGTTACTAGCTAAAATTAAGTACTTACTTTCTCTGATTCACAATAAAAACAAACAGAATATTAAATTAGGAATAAACAAGAAGGGAACAATGTCCATGTGGCCACCCTCAGAAAAACAAAGAAACATGGAAGACACTGAAGAACTGCTAAATTCCTCTTCTGCATCTGGTTACATACAAGAACAATCACAAGAACTCTACTCATTTCATCCACTGGAGAGTTATTGAAATTTGGATGATGGATGCAACCACAGCACGTGCTACTTTTAGGATCCCATCACTCAGAAAAGAAAGTTATCCAGCTATCAGTTATCAAACACTTACTAGCACTACATTTTGCAAGTGAAGTCGAGCACATTAATTTTAAGGACAATTGCAAATCATTACTGCAACTTCTGGAGTGTGCTGCCACAGGATTAAGACTGAATTCCTGAGTATATCACAAATCCATATTCCAGAAACTTTTGGTGGTATGCTCAGCAATAAAACTTACTGCCCAGCAACAGAGCAAGTTATGTTGATGGTGATGTTAGAGTATACTGATTTCCAGTATTTGGCCCCTATGTGCACATGACTCACTAGAACTGGAAAAGCTGATAAAACTCTGAGGTTAATTACTCAGCTGTTTTTTTTTTTAAAACTATAATTCATATATTAGGGAATGTGTGCTACACTTGATGCATGACTTCAGACAAGATTAGCTGCAAATAACTACCAGACAGCTGTATGGCCTGTTTTCCAAGATGGACAGTCCATAACATCACATCTTAAATTTCTGCAATAGCATAATAGAAGATTTCCTGCTGATTTTACATCAGCTTGTGGTACAGGTGCAAAGGACTTAAGTTACTGGCAAGCATAAGGAGAATTAATCTGGAGAGCAGAAGAGCAGCTTTTCACATTCCATAAACAACTTATAAAATTAATTGCAATAGCATACCTATCAAGTCCGGATGTGTAACCAGCTTGGCCATCACTGACAAATGCAATCAAAACACATAGAAGAAGTCAAATACTTCCCTCCAAAGGTAATTAATACTGACAGTTCAGATAACCAGTAACTGGGAATTAGTCTATCCAAGTTGTTTCCAGAAATTTATAGGTCTCACAAAAGAAACAAAAAAGGTCTGTTTTAATTTAAGGAAAAAAAAGAAAAAAGATAGAGGGAAAACCACAGAATCACAGAACAGTTTAGGTTGGAATGGACCCTTAAGTTCCAACCCCCCTGCTGCAGGCAAGGACACTTCCCACTGGACCAGGTTGCTCAAAGCCCCCTCCAGCCTGGCCTTGAGTGCTTTCAGGAAGGGGGCAAATGTCAGCCTTGCAAGAAACTTCATTTTTTAGTGAACATAATTTATCTCTTATGTACTATCACAAAGGCTATTATCTACAGTAGATAAATCACTGATGTCTGAAAGTTAGGAACATACATAAAGGCTATATGTTAACCCAATGCCTCAAGTGTCACAACTTCCTGAAAAAATCCTAGCTGACTCATAGAAACAAAGATCAGAGAGTCTATACTGATGTATAGACTATATCTTCTACTATATCAAGTCTAAAGGAAAAGGTAATGCCAGGCTTTATGCATCTTCTCAACAGAACAACAGCCAAAATAGCTAAGATAACTATAACAGACTAAATACGTTATCTTGGCATGCCAAAACAACAACCTGCGTACCTCAACAACCCACCTACTCTCAAAGACCTTTCAGGATGCCACAAAACACAGCTGATACAGAGGGGCATGACAGATACGCATACAGAACACAACCACTGTGTGATGAAGATTCATTTATAGAATTTTGAGAGAGAACTTTTCCCTTCCATAGCAACAAAACATACGTATGAATTGTATCAAGCAATTCAAAGAAAACTGAAATAGCTACAAAAACAGTCAAGAGACAGCAGACAGACTGGGCTGCTTCTCACACGACACCAAGACACACATGTTCAAAAGCCAGTGTGAGAACTGGGAAGAAAAGAGCTTCTGATGCTTTCACTATTTCTGGAACTTTGCACAATAAGAACCTGATGCAAAACCATGTGAAGGGCTGCAATTTATATCACACATGAAAAGCCCTTTACACATCATCTTTAAATACCTCTCTATCTGAAAAAAGAAAATAGAAGCCATATTTGCCTAACATTCCTCTGCAACATAGAATGCCATTCAAGCTGTTGTTCACCAAAAGCTAACATACTGGCAACAGAGCATTTTGTATTCAGATTTACCTCTGCCTAAAAACATTGTTAGCATTCTGTTTAGCAGCCTACTCCTTATTTCAAATTTATCTTGGGATTAATCACGGGAATTGTACCTGGATGCTATTTCATCAAGCATAGCTCAATTCAGATGCCTAATGCTAACTGCAGTTAATTGGGAAGACACTCACACACACACACACACACACACACACACACACACACACACACACACAGAATCAGACATTTTTTCTAAGCAAGCATATTCACTAAACTTACGTGAATGCCAAGAGTGTGAGATGTAATGTGTGGTATAAACCTTTGAGAAACTGAACAGACTGGATTTCTCCAAACATGTTAAGTTCATATTTCTTGCGTTCTAGAAATAACCAGCCAACACACTTGGGATAGCAAGACATCATGTTTCTTTTCCTCTACTCTTCATGATCCCTGTGTTACTCTTACTTACTCTTCAGGAGCAGGGTTGTCTTTCCTCCAAAGGCAATATGGATAGGCTCTTTACATTTAAAATCCCAGTTAAAACTCCCAGCAACAAGCCAAAAACAAATTATGTTTGCTTCTTTAAAGATAAAGCTCAACTATTCTACACACTCTAGCATGAAAGCTAGTGCTCTTAACTTTGGACCAAAGTCTTGGTGGAGTGGCTATATCAGCCCAAATTAAAACTGCTTATTAACAGCCTGGCATAGGTATCTTACATCCTGTCCAGTCTCTAGTTAATAAGTTAACAGATGTCTGCATGCATCAAATTCTCTCCCTTCTAGTGAAAGCAGAATTTCATCATCAGGGACACAAAAAAAATTCAAAATCGTTATTAGGAAGATACTGACCCCAAAGAGGTCTGACTGTGTTCTAAAAAAGAAAATCCAAAACTACTATTACAAGTAGATTGAGTTACAAAGTATTTCCATTGCAATACAACCCCCCATAACTCCTCTAGCTTCTTGAACTGTACAGAAATGTGCACTCCAGGCATGCGTTTATCTGATAAACAATGTTTATATGCTGAGCTCTACGAGAATACAATTTATGCAAACCAGCAAAAGTTTAAATTAAAAAAAAAAAAAAAAAAAAAAGGCCAGGAATTTGCCATACATATGTCAAACTTTGAGAAGTTTAACTTGACACCTTACCTGACTGGCTTTCCCTCTCGTAGCAAATCTTCCAGACTATTTTCACAGTGTTCAGCAGCCACAACCAGTCTCTCTAATAGGAAAAAAGAAAAAGTATGTAAGAATCCGAGTTCAGACCTCTCAGTACCCACCTGGCAGATGTTACACTATTTTGACATACACTGTGCATAAAATTACACATATTGAGCTGCTATGTACTAGTTGTGTACATCACAACCATTTTCATTTATGAAATACAGCAGACAACCTCACCAAAACACTTTTTTTTTTTTTTTTTTTTTTTTTTTTTTTTTTTTTACGCAAAAGTATAGAATTTTATAAAACCTTTCAGCCAGTGACAGTCAGATTTGGCTAACAGAGGTTTCAAAGATTAGCATCCACATGTTTGCAGAAATCTCCAGTCAGGGTGACAAGAGAGAGATTTAAAGTAACATCAACTTTGAGGAAAAGGATTCAGAAGGAGCACAGGAATCTCATCTAATCGAATACAGAGCAAAAGAAAGCTATTGTTACACTGAAGCTAGCAAATATAAAAGGAAGATGATGGTACAGGACAGTGCACAGGGGAGGAAGGTTTTGCTTTTGCTACTCACAGAACAGCTAGAAGTGAACTTTCAAATTCAAAACCAAACCAAAGTAACTATCCCAAACATAAGTAGTCTTACCAGACTTACAGTAACAAAGACAGAAAGTACTTCATGGCATGCAAGTCATAACTGACATTTTGAAGAAAAATAACATCAAATCACTACACATAGGATAACAAGAATTCTGTCAGTATCAGAAGAATAAGATTTCCCATCAATGTTAGTATGTTTGCAAGAAAAGCTGTATCTTTGATAAATTACTTGTTATTCTAATCACTACAGCAGCTTCACTGTTAAACATTTTACTTGCTTTTCTGCAAACTACTTTATCGAGTTATCGAGTATTTTCCTTTATATTTCCATGCACTCAAACCTTCATGTGTCTTCACTGTCAAACCAGTCAAGTTTGCCTATATATCTCTTGTATCTAATGCTTATGGTGGCTAATGTTTCTTAATCTCTCACCTTGAACACTACAATAAGTAAATCCCATTTTCTGCTTTGAGAGGTACTAGCAAAATTAAGATAAAATAAACAATCTTGCTAGATTTCCTGGCTACAGAAATCTAAAAATTTGTGAGTTTGAGAGCAAATGAAAACATACTCAAAGAACTTCTGCATGCTCCCCTCCTCACAGCCCCTTGGAACACTTCACAACACGTTTACTTGGCATTATCACAATTCTCTAAAAATCTGAAACATCCTATCATTTTGCACTCTAAATGAAAATACATTACCTGTTCTACTTTGTTTGATCAGTTAAACTGTCTCATAAGTTCACACAGTGCACTTTTATATTGGACCACTGTTGGTTTAACAGCTGAGGCTGGCAACTATAGAAATTCGGTCACAAGTGTTGCAGACTTTTTGTGGAAATTAAGTGCTGTTGTCCCACTGAGCTTGCAACAGAATGAGATCATGTGGAACAGGAAAAACAACCGAAGCCTTATTTCAGCTAAAAATACATATGACAAGTTTTTAAAAAGAAATCCTCCATATTAGAATAAAGTAATTTTTAGTAGGAGAGATCTTAAGACAGCTAGAAATCAAAAGAAAAAAAAAAAGAAAGGAAACTGAGACACTAAGGAAAAGGAAGCTGAGACTGAGACTGTAGAACAGCTGCAAACGTACAAGAGATCGAACCATCATATGAAACTGATCACACAAACACAGCACAGGAGCTTGGCATAAAAAAAAAAAAAGATGTATTTCAAAGTCATGGTGCAACAACCGAGTACCAGAATTTTTAGCTTTTATCAGTTACCATGATGCATAACAAAAGAAAACACGATGAGCCTCTGCCTTGACTCTGCAAGAAGAAACAAAGGCACCAAGATCACCAGTTACAGAACAGTGTGCAGTTATTTTGAATCTGCAAACCAGCAACCTTCTTAACAGGTGCTATAAAGGCAATATTCTGCTCGGTCATCTTCAGATATTTTTTCACAAGATTATAACAATAAGCAAACATTAGATATCCTTATTAAACAGATGCTCACCATGTTTACCTCTGGTAATATCAACGTACTGGCAAAGCCTAGGATGGGTGATTGTTTTAAGGATTTGAAACCTCCCTAAAATTTTGATGGAGTTGGGTGTCAGAGGAAGGCCATTACTTCCACAAACATCATGCGGAAGAGCTGAGGCAAAGAAGGTGGAAGCACCCATCTCAGTATCTCTTAAAGGAAACATTTCTCTGCACAATCTTTAGCTCTTCCAAGCAGGCCGTGTTCCTTAAAAAGAAAGCATAGATAAAAAGTTTACACACAAACAATACACATTCTTGTAATCATGAGTTGCTTATTAAATAATTCACTTCCATTTTTTTCTTCCTCAGTAAGGGGAAACTGGATATTTTTGCATAATTACCATCATATTAATAACACAGTGCTGGTGCATCATAAACATTACACTTAAACATGAAAACAGAATGACAGTTTTAAAGACTTAACAGTCAAAACTGGGTTTAGCAGCAGACAAACGCTTTAACACAGACAATCTTCAGAGCAATACTGCAATATAAAGGTTCTGTACTTAAAAACCAGTAACCACACTGAAGAGAAAACATTCCTCTAAAGTACCACCTTGTACCAGCAGGCCACAAATCGAGATTGCCATTGCTTGTGTGAAAATCCAGCATCTACATACTATAGCATTTCTAATAGTCTAAGCTGCAAAGTAACAGTCTTCTGTCCTACCAATACCTCTTTCCTACCCACAGGTACTACTCGCTCCCACACTGACTAACAAATTAAGGAAGCAATTTACAGAATGTCGGAGTGCAACATACTTGTGTATAAGAGCACACCCACAATCAGAGATGAAAAAGCCAAGCTCACTTTTCAGTGAGCTCTGGTCTGCAAGCTGTGACAGAGAAGCATGCCCACATAACACGAGACCACAGAACAGAAAAAGCTTATGCAGAAGGCTACCATTCAGCTAGCTTCAACTCCAGAGGCCTCTGTGCATGTAATCAACAGCAAGAGCCCACCATCTAATGCAGAAAGCACATCCAACTCGCTCATCAGTTAGAAAAAGGTCTTTATAAGCTCCTAAACAGAGAAACACGTAAAGAGTTGCACCAGGAAAATTGGAGAAGAGGAGGAACCTGCAGGATTCAAAGCCCATAAAAAAAAAAAAATAGCAGGGAAAAGTTGTAGCATAAAAGCAACATAATTATTTCAAACCAGACATGATAAATCTTTTACCAGCACAGGAGCTTCAAGAAATAATAAGAAAAGATTGAAAAATTAGACTGATCAGTAATGAAGCTAAATACTGCTGTTATATCAGCCTTTTGATCAACATCACAACCTTGTTCCCTGCACAAAACTCCCAGTAAAACTCACTTTCTTTTAAGAATCTTAGCTGAGATTCTGTTCCCATAATGGGTTGCACAGAGATCTTTATACAACAGACGTATTTACTGAGTCTATACAACTGGAAATTACAAAGTGTACCTTCTGTTTTTAATTATACAGTTTGATTTAAGATACAAAACAAATACAAGACAGCTTTCATCTGTGTGCATGTGGCATTTCTCCTTTAGAAACAAAGATGTGAGAAACAGTCCTTTAGCTTCTAACAGATACTGACATAAATAATATGAATGAATGCATGAAGGCATCAGACTTCAAAACAAACAACGACAAAAAAAAAATACAAAAATGGCACAGATTTTGTATAGTAGTATTTTTGTGATCAAAAATCTTTGTAAAGATATAATGTCTTCATATCTTATGAATGTTTAGTGTTTTAGGGAAGTGATTTATTTTATGATTCTCAAAAAGCAACTAACAGGTAGAATACACCACTGGAAAGACATAGACTGGACTGAATGGAAGCACAAAGATTTATGGGTGTGCAGCAAGTTCCAGTGGAGAAGCTTTCACTGCGTCTTTACAATAACCCAAGGTTCAGATTCCTGCAAAAACATTGTGTTTGCCAGAAAGAACTACCTGGCTTCAGAAAGAAAATACTTATTAACCAAGAAGAAAAAAATTGGATTTGGAAAGTGAATTATAACCTTCTTTGGCACGAGTCCTCCAATAACTGTTTTAAAATAAAGAAACATTAACATAACTACAGTCTGGGCAGAGGGGTGCATGGAAGGAGTAAACTTGTGCCAAACATTGTGATGGATTATATGTGTAAATATTTAATATGTTTACTCAGATGAGAGATGTTTTCATTTTCACTGTGGAGAAAGTAATACATTACACCTGCTTCCAGCTGACATTTGGAAAGAAATTTTAACGAAAAAAATTGCTAAATATCAAAAACCCAATAACCTTTTAAAGAGATTAAGCTTTTCTTGTGTTCTAGATGCACTGTGCGTACAAAGATGAATTAGATCATACACAATGTTTTCAACTAGACAGCTGCACACCTACTGCTCACTTTGTTCGGGTGGGAACCAACGAACAGACCAGAAGAAATGAGAAAAACAGACAGTGTCCCTGACAGCTACTAAAAGGAATCATCAATTTTAGAGGTATGCATTAAAACAAGTCCTCCTGTTACAGAGTTAATTCTGTTGACTCCCCTAAATGTATGAAAGAAATTATCTCTGATGCTGGAAAAGAGCTAGTTCTGTCAACATATAACTTTATTACAGTTAAGGTCAGATCTCTGTCCTTAACTCTCCATTTCCATAGACTCCAAGGACTGAGTAACTAAATCAAGTAACTCCAAAACTAAAGCTCAGTCCTTCCACCAACTTTAAGAATGGCCACCAGTTACAGCTCAAGTTAAAAGCTCTTTTCAACTAAAGTATTCTAATGCCTTCACAGACATTTCTAAACTCAAACATAAATGTTAAGCACATCTTAAAAATTCACCTGAGTTTTTAAAAAAATTTTCACTAAAAAAATCTGGTAGAAAAATACAGAGCACTACACATTCCCCTTGTGTTCAGGGTATAACAGTTCACAGAAGTTCATCTCTCCTCCACAGAAAAGACATGCATTGCATTAATTTTATACATTATAAGAATGAATTATATTCTGCAGAGCCTTCTTATTACTGCAAAGTAACAAGAGAAAAGGAAAAAAATGTTTATTATTTTAAATTGACAATAGGCACAGTTAAGGCAAACTCAATTCTAGGACTGAATTCTGGAAATTCAATTCTGATAATCCAAAACAGTGAGGATGGAGGAGGAAGTGATGACTTGTCTTATTAGCGTCATGTAGAATTACCGAGTCCTTTCCAAAGCACCATTTACTGAGTGTATGAGAGACAGTGTGCCGCATCTGCGAAAGAGGTCTGGCATAAAGATTAGAAGTACAGAAGCGGCCTGTTTTGCATCATACTTCTGAATAACCCTCCTCAGCTCACTCCTCACATCCAAATCTCCCTCAGAAAGCTTTAAGATGGACAGAAACACTAACGTTCCCAGCAAAACCCACCGCAAGTAAATCTCTGCAAGTATGTAGTCCACATTCAGATTAGAACTATTTCACTAATCATTTATTTAACCATCTTCCCATACCAAACATTAAGAAATAAAATATGAAAGGTAGCCGTTCATCCAACAAGCTCCTTTGTTGTCTCTCTAAGCACAAACTGCTCTAAGAAAACATTTCTATTCAGAGTTTAACACTAGCCATCATTTTTCCACTCAAACAGAAGGCAATCGAGTCAGCCACACACAGCCATTTGATGCTCAGAAGGAGGCACTGCATGTACAGTCACACCAACCTGAACGAATTCATCCTGTGAATCGTATTTATGATGCAGCAGTAACTCAGGTTAATAACTCTTTGCAATTTGGAATGTCAAGTTATCTAAATGCCTCCCCAGAACATGGGTATTCACAATCCTTGCCTTATTAACGTAGTTTTTCGGAATTAAAATGTAATTAAAATCAGTACTGTTACTGAAATATTTTTAAAACAATCAAGATAATTTCAAGAAAGCAGGTGAACGTGCTACACTTATACTGCTTTTTCACTAAACACCAGTATTTGCAATGAAATAGGCCATTTTATAAAAAGAAAATACCTTTTGTGGTAACTCTTAATACCTAAGCAAGAGTTTGTTAGGATAACAACAACAACCAGAGACCCAGTTTGCTTCATAGCACACAAAGTCTTAAATAAACAAAAATATTCACTTATCGGCTTTATTTTTAAATTTTAAATTTAGTTCACCACAAATTTTTTTTTTCATTTGCATAACAAACATTCACTGCAAACAGCATGGTTGTACAGAAAGACATTCTGAAAGACTGCCTATGATTCTAAATGTAAGCAACACTGCGTGTTATTGGACATATTCTCCAGTGGTATAACAACGTGCTTTTGTTTACAAAATTTCCTAACTACTGTGACACTTTTTAAAGAGGTATTCCACCTACAAATAAGAAATAACAGAGTCAAGGGCAAAAAGCTACTCAGCAGTTAGCATGCTTAGATCTTTCTTGTCCCCTAAAATAGATATTTTGGGCTGACTAATGAAGTCTGTACATAAAAGGTAGTTACAGAATCACAGAATCATTAAGGTTGGAAAAGATTACTAAGATCACCTGTTGCAACCATCAACTCATCACCACCATGCCCACTAAACCATGCCATTTCCAGGATCACCACCCTAAGCGTGGGCACAACTAGCCTCAAAACTTTGATTCAGATTCCATCTACAGCAATTCAGTGGACCTATTTATATAATTATAAATAGTATAAATACTCAGAATTTTCATTATTATACTGTTACTCAATTTGAGACCAACAGCTAACGCGCAAAAAAAAAAAAAAATCTGGCAAGGCTTCAACCTTACCTGCAGCAAATACGCAAATTTTGAGGGGAAAAAAGTAAGTGGCCTGGTGATTCTGACGCAAGTGACTGATAAACATTTGGAAAGTTGTTTCACAACAATTTTAAGTAGTAAAACCCAATCAGTGATATTCAAGCATCAGAGACAAGAGAAACAGAGACATCAGTAAACATTAAAAAGATGTTCTATATGAGCAACATTTGAGAAATCTGTTTCTTCTAATCCTGACCTGTTCATCTGTTTACCAGCATAATTCGCTTTACCATCCTCTCTTCACAAAGATGGGGCTTGCTACAATTTCGATTACACACTATCATTAAGGTCAGAAAAGGCCTCTAAGATGTCCAGCCACTCAGCTAATACCAATACTGCCCACAAAACCATGTCCCTAAGTACCAACACCTCTAAGGCCAGTGACTCCACCGCTCCCGTGGGCAGCCTGCTCAAATGCCTGACCACTCTATCTGAGAAGCTTTTCCTAATATTCAATGTGAATCTCTCCCGGCACAGCTTGAGGCCCTTTCCTCTCTTCCTATCACTGGTTACATGGGAGAAGAAGCAGACACCCACCTTACCACAGCCTCCCCTCAGGAAGATGTGGAGAGCTGTAAGGCCTCCCCTGAGCCTCCCCTTTTCCAGACTAAACAATCTCAGCTCCCTCAGCCACTCCCTGTAAGACTCACACTCCACACCCCTCGCAACTTTTTTTTGGACACGCTCCAGGTCCTCGATGTCTTTTTTGCGCTGAGCAGCACTATTGAGAAGTATACACGGGCGTTTAGGAATTAACCCGAATAAAAGCGATATTGATTTCAATAAGCTTGCTACAGGAGGGCTAGAAACACCGGTAACGCCAGGCATGCTTCAGGCATCACTGGGCCCCATAGACGAGAGCGCTGCCAGCAGTGCAGCCCCGAGGCGATGCACGCGGACGGCCCCAGCACCCCCTGATCGGGCCGCTGCTCACACACCTGGCGGGCACCTGACGGCCCTCTCTCAGCTCCGCCCGTCACTAGCGGCCACCGAAGAACGTCCCCCAGCCCCACACCCTGAGCCGTTCCCTCAAGAGAGCCCGGCATGCAGCTGCCTGCTCGGGCAGAACCGTGTGGGCAGGGTCGGGGCTCGCGCAGGGCGGGTACCTCAGCACGCAGCACGGGTACCTCAGCGGGCGGCGCCCTCCCTGACGTAATTCCCGCCCGCCGGCCCCGCCGGCCCCCGCCCAGAGGCTCCCTGAGAGGTGCCTGAGTTTTCCTCTTATTTAGGCCTGAAAAAAAAAAAAACCGAACAACACAAAGAACCAATTTTTCTTTTTTCCTTCACCGTGTTGAGTTATGGGGAGGGCTTCCAAAGCAATGCTCGGTTGGGGTGGGGCGCGAGGCTTCTGCCGGGCGGCTTCAGGCTCTCGCTGAGGCAGTCCCAGCGGGCTTCCTCCCTGCGCGAGGCGAGGAGCGCGGCGGCGGCGGCGGCCCGGTTGATGTGAGTGGCTGCTTGGCGGGGCTGGGAGAGGCCATCTCGGGCGGTGTGCTGCGGAGAGGGACGAGGGTTCGAGGCAGGGAGATGGTGTCGGGGCTTCACGTGCGCGGGAGCGTGGCCTTGCGGGTCCGGATGCCGTGGTCCGTAGGGAGGGAGCACGCAGGTGAAGCGGTTCGTCCGCAGCGTGAGGTGTCCCCCCGTCAGCCCGCCCACTGGAGTGGCAGCGTGGCGGGAGGCTGCTGAAGGAAGGGCTGTGAGGGCCTGGAGGCCAGAAAGCGCCTGCTAAGCTTTGCAGAGGAGCTGGTAGCCAAATGAGGTTCACGGTGTTTGTGTAGAGATTTCAGCGAATGAAAAGTAGTATAGCAGCAAACTGTCCTCAGTAAAGATAGTTGCAGGATTTAACCGGCGGCTCCTGACTCTGCATGAGGTAGCATAGAGCGGGTAAGAAGGATAAGCTTATGATTTATTGCTTGTTACGTTACAAACAGCAGCACACCACTAGTGTTACATGGCAGAATTACTGAAATACCATACACCTTGAGCTAGCTCGCCAGTAACCATGTTTCTGCTAAATTTGTTGATTTGCAGTGGTATTTTCTTCATTTTGCAAAATAGCTGCAGAGTTGTCCTTGCATATCCTGCTCTTTCTATTCCTTTAACTCAGATTTTTTTAATGCTCCTGTTGTGGTTCACTAATATGTGTGATTCAGGGTACTTTATGTGAACTCTGTAGTAGTTCGAAGCAGTGATCAAATACAGCATCTCAGCAGGGTAACAGCTGTTTACAAGGGCACATAGTGATAGGACAAGGGGGAGTGGTTTTAAACTGAGACAGGGGAGATTTAGGTTAGATATTAGGAGAAAATTCTTCACATAAAGGGTAGTGACACACTGGAACAGGTTGCCCAAGGAGGTTGTGGATGCCCCATCCCTGCAGGCATTCAAGGCCAGGCTGGACAACCTGGTCTGGTGGTTGATGACCCTGCACATAGCAGGGGGTTGAAACTTGATGATCACTGTGGTCTTTTTCAATCCATTCCATGATTTTTTCATGTCTTCTTCATTCATTTGTTCTGGTTACATTCAAGTGATATACCTTATTTCAAAGATCTGTTGGAAAATAAACCACAAATCTGTATAAACAAAGCCAAAATCCTAAAACTGCTTTTTAATGTCAAATATTATTGAAAGGGATATGGTGTTATAATAATCTGTGGGTCTTAGTAACAAATTCCCCTTAGATCTTATCAATTGGTAGAGTGTTTTCTTACATATTCAGCCTAAAGGATCTTTGTCATATTATGTTCCTCTCTCATCCCATCCCAAATTAACACTATGTTCTTGTTATGGTAATCATGACTTGAAATGATTCTGAGAAGTACGTTGTTGAATTGCTTCGATGTTTTGTCAGCATTGAATCCTAAAGGTGCAAGATGTTGAAGACAGAGTGAATTAAGTCAAAATTATTCTTACAACTAACTTGAGCAAGTTTAGTTTGTGGAGTTTTTTGGTTTTGTTTCTTTTGTCATATTAATGCAGTCCTTTCTGGGGAAAAAAAAGCCCTTATAAAGTCATAAAATTATCTTGTATATTCTGGAGGACGAGAACTCAGTAATGGTATCAGAGTGAGGAATAGATCTTAAATTTTTAAGAAAACAGCATAATACATTGCAAAATAGGAGATGAGTTTTATCCTAGATGTACACGGACAAAATGTCTCCTAGGTAAAAAGTAATTGTCGTAAGGATACTAGCCCTAAGCATGGGTCTTCCAACAGATTTCCTTTGAGTTTCTTGGCCATTAGCAGTTCTTACTTCATCATGCATTTGAACTTCACACAAGGAAGAACTTTATTTTCATTCTGGCTTTTGTTTCATCCTGTTTTAGAGCTCACTAGTTTTTTGGGGGGGGGGTCAACCACTATGTTGTGTTGCTAGTGGAAGATGTTATATTCTCAGTACACTGTAGAAATTGTATTGACTTTGGAGAGTTAAATACTCGATGACACTGAGCAGTTGATGTATAGTAAATTCTCTATTAATTGGAGGACTTAGTCTAACTTCAGAGAATGGAAAGAGCATTATCAATGCCTAAAAGCACAGTGAAAAATATATAGTAGAAGCGAGCGTAAAGCTCACTCAGAAGAAGGAATTATCAAGTGTGGAGCAACAAGAATCTGATGCATCGTGTTTTGAGCTTTTCTAATCAGGAGTTTTTGGTTTCATATAACTACTATCATATACAGATTTCATTCACATTTGTCTCTTCTGTAGAAGTGTTTTCTGAAACCTAAAGAATTTCAAATGCTAGGCAACACAGATAAAATGAATGGCCAGCATAGGAGACAGCTGCTATGAACATCAGACATGAGCAAAGTAAATAGCATCTCTAGTTTCTTCAGCTGATATGAGTTCTGTGACTGCAGTCCTGCAGAGAAACCCTGGTAACCTGTTTAGTTTTCCTTCAAAACAGTTACCTGTATGGTTCTTATTACCACCACAAAGATACATTTTCCTTGTTAGATTTCCTGTCATACTCGCCCTTTGGGCTTGGGGAAATGAATGTTTAGATTCCATCTCCACGGTTACCTTAGTATTAAATAGTAGCAGAATGTTCCTTTGATAGCACTTTTTTTTTTTTTAAGCTTTTCTTTTTCTCCCTCCAGTGCAGTAAAAGCCATCTTTACTCATTACTGAATACAGTCTCAGAAGGGTTTGGATGTTTCTCAAAGCAGCTTTCTGAACTTTTTTTTTTTTAATGGATGTAAAGCTGCTTTTCTTTTAAGGAAAAAAAAATTAAACACAAGAATTACTGGGTAGGCTTGGTGGCTATAGATCAGTAATTCATCAGTTGTCCCACTTTTCTTTTGAAAAACAAATTGGCTGCTGCATTAGGACTTGAGATGTGCATTGACAATTATGCATTTACTTAGAATCAGTATGAGCACTGTAACTTACCTGCTGCTATTTTAGACTTACAAAACTCATACAAAAGAACCCAAATTAGGAGCTTGATGTGTCATCCATCAACAGCATATATTTTGCTAATACAAAGTAAATACTATGTAGTCTCATTAGTATTGTAAGGCAAAAAGGTAGCAAGGAAGATTACAGTGATGTGTGACATTTTACTTATACCCTTCCCTTTGAATGCTGCCCTTTTAAAGAAATCCTGTTAAAATTCTGGGAAGAAAGCAAAGATGGTAGAACTGTACCTAAAAGCTGTGCTCTGTGATAGAAGTGGTAACAGAACTGGCTACACACACTAGCTCCTGCTCATGTATTGGGAAAATGTGATAGAAGAAAGAAAAGATCACATTAAGCTGTAAAGCTGACACAGCTCTAATATGAACTTCCTAACAAGTTTCTCTTTTTTAAGAAGAATTAAGAAGCTTAATTATAAGAAAAGGACTTTCTGGAATGAAATACCTGTCGAATAAGCATGTCTCTTTGGTGCTTTAAGGAGTTTAGTCTATTTTAAGCTGCATCCATCATTAGACTTCTGTGTGTGGTGCTGACCTTGCACTGGAACATGTGCCTTCTCATTGTGCATGTCAGGCAAATAACAGAAGCCCTATAAGGAGTGTTTAGGCTAGTCTTCTTTTTGCTCTCAGTGGCTGCAGGATACTTCAGGCTCAGCCCTGGGTGTATGGGATGGTGGCCTCCCACAGCAGGGCCTGTCCTGTCCTACTTGAAAGGATGTTGTAGTCTGCTCACCAACATCATGCATTTGCAAATTAATTTATATACCAATTTCTTCAGAATATGAAAGTAATATGTTGATGTTGTATTTCACAGGTGATTTTTTTTCCCCTGTTTTTCACAGTTAGAAAACCTTTGCTGTGTTTTAACCTTCTAAGTTACTATACCTGAATACAGGAAGATACCACAATTACAAAGGTAGATTTTGCTGCATATTTTTAGAAGTTAAAACACTGGGATATAAAATGAGGAAAATATTTTTTTTCTAATGCTAGATGTAATGAAAAGACCTTAGCAGAAGAGGAGCAGAAGATGCCAAACTCATTCTCATCTACAAGTTATACTTACATGCCTAACCTGTTTTTAGAACTCTCTGATGATGGAAATTCCACAACTTACATAGGCAATCTGTTCAGTCCCTTGCTCTTACTTGAAAGTTTTCCAAATGTCTAACTTAAGTCTCCTTTGCTTTTTCCTGTCTGCAGTAGACCTGGTGAGCAGTTTAGTCCTGTTCTCATACCAACTTCCTTTGTGTTTGAAGAATGAGAGCAAGCCTCCCATCTATCTTCTGTAGACTAAACAACTTCACTTCTTCCAAGCTTTTTGATCTCCTTTGAAGTATCTTTAAGAAGTTAAAGTAAAGGAGAATCTGAGCAAAAGCACATCTGTGGCAATTGTGGGGAGTCTCAGGTATGCATGAGTACAATGTGCATGTCACTTGGGAAGCCTCTTAGCAGCTGGGACATTTTGACTGTGATAAGACACAGCTAGAAAGCTTTTCTGCTTGTCTTGCCTTTACTTCCTCCCATCTCCTACCTTCTTTTTTTTAGAGAACTTACAAGCTTGAGCAGATTTTTGTTTTTTAAACTGATGGAAAGGAGCACATTAAGGGAATAAATTTCCAGAGAAGAGCTTGTACTCCTCTAATATGTTTGTGGTGTGGTATTATATTAACTAACCAGCTGGTGACTGAGCCTTAAATACGTTTAATGGTGGAGTATGTAAGAGGTACAAAGCATTTTTCAAGCACATATTTCCCCCTTAAAAAATGTTTCCTTTCCAATTCCAGTCAATGAACTACATCTGATAAACAGAATGAGAGAAAGCCCTTCATCATTATAATTCGTGTGATAGTTTGCATGAATAGCTTGATAGCTCCCAGTATTTGAGATTGTTTCTGTGTTCTTTTGAATATAAGTATACACATTTAAACTTATATCAGAAAAATCCAGGCACACTCTGCTTCTGACAAATACTTATAAAACAACAGGGTTAGAAGTTTATGATCAGTTATCAGTGTAGTTTTAGGTATGTCAATTGCTGGCAGTCCTGATAGCAGAATTCAGAATCTTAAAAGTAGCATACTTATCAAGGCCAACACACAATGGCTATTCCAGATTTTAGCATCCTCTTAGTTTTGTATCACTAGTTTGTACACACAATTTCAGTTCCTCAATATGTTTAAATGAACAGGCTAGATCAAGTGATTCAAATGAAAAGCTAAAAAGAGCAATTCAATTTGCTTCTTTATAACTAATTATAACTTTCTGTGGTAGCCAATAGGCTAATATTAAGATTATTAGTGGTGATACCGTACCATTAAAGAATTTGTTGCTGGATTATGCGTATTTCTCTTGAATATCCTTGACTCTATTCTTCTTCTGTAACTCAACAAATCCCACCCACTGTAAGGATAGATGGTAGGAAATGTAGTTGGTTTAAACCTAATAAAGATAGCAACTAATATTTAGCAATAAAGAAGGAGCTACTTACCCCCTTTCTAAGAACCAGGGCTCACCAAACACTCTAAAGAAGGCAATCTCCAAGTTAAAAAAAAAAAGCTTCCCCTGTGGCTGCCAGCCCTTAAATGAGGTTAGGTGGGGTGAGCCAGGGTCTGCCCCTTCCGGTAGCACAGGTGAATTGTTTACACCTGTGCTCCCAGGGCTGGTTATATATGGCCCTTCACCAGCTGCTTAATCATGTTTTTTTTTCATTTGATTTTTTTTTAGGTCGTGACCTAATGATTTCTGTGTGCTCCTTAATATGGGATGAGGACAGGTGTAGGGAGATGAAGTTAGTTGGGATGATAGGTCACTTTCTTGATTAAGTAATTCTTTGAAATGTGGAACAGGAGTACTTTCCCATGTTTTACTTTATTGCTTGGGGGTTGCTTTTTCTTTGTTTTATTTTTTTTTATTGATGTGTTGTTAGTTGTATCCTCTGAAAAGTAGTTTTTGTGTTTTTTTTTTTAATTTTGTCTAGTGAAACTGAGAAAATCTTTAATGTCTGTACTTAACTTGAACATTATTGATTGAGGTAATGAAAAAGTGAATTAACAAGGGCGTTGTCTCTGCCTATGGAGTTGAAGGATAAGATTTCTTTTAAAAAATGTTTGTGATTTGAGCCTTCCGATAGTCTGAAGCTTTTTCTGTTTTAATGTTTCAACTCGTTGGTGAAGGTTTGTAACAGCAGCTGTAATTGCTTGTTGGTGTTTGCGATTTTTGAAGAGAATAATTGTTGGTGCTCTAATGAAATTTCATGCTAATTTTAGGGAACTTCTATCTGAAAAAGATACTGAGCAAAGAAAAATTCTAGGAAAGAACAACTTTCTGTTAACTTAGTTCTTGCATTTTGTTACACTCCACATCTTTGTATAAAATTCTCAAGTTCTTATGCCATCTCCATATGGCTAGACAGACTAGAAACTGGCCTTTGGCTCTAAAAAAGCAGCAGGGAAGCTTGAACTAGGATTGATGCTGAAAGCCATCCATATTGTATTTACTGATTGTTAGTAAAATGCACTTCACGTATAAAAACCTATTTTTCTTCCCACAGAATGCTGGGGAATAAAGCCTACTAGAGATTCTGTGTTGGATTAGAGGGAAATTGAATTCCTCTCATAACTGCTTCCCTGGTGTGTTGTCTCATATCCTAATTATCTGAAGGCAGACAGATTCTGAGATGCTTTTTACATTTGAAAGCAGTTGGCAATGCATAAAACATCTCTAGAAACTGCCTTGTGTTCACAAATCTCTTCTTGAGATCATTTGGTGCGATTTTTTGGCATAAGATTTTCCATTACAGAAGACTTTTATTTCCATTTCCTTCTCATCAGGAGCTTTCCCAACGTAGAATTGACCGTGTATGGATTGATAGTTTAAAGATTAGGCTCTTACTTCGGGACCCTCTCGGAAACCATCCATGGCTATTGGATCTAGTTTGTGTCCCAGAGTGTTTCTCAATTACGCTTTAATATACAGCTTTGTAGTGGCATCGTATTTCAGACTCAGAAGATAAGTGAGCAAATAATCTCAGCAGCTCAGTGGGCTGGGGCAGCTAGGGACTGTTGTTCCCTCAGGAGTGTGCATGTTTGCTCATGGCATGTGAAAGGGGCTACGTTTGGCTGAGTAGCAGCTGCTCTGGAGTTAAGGCTGTAAGTTTGTGTTCTTGCTCGTTCTCCTGTAAGCTTTGAAACCTTCTGTGTGAAGTGGTCTGGTAATTGGTAACAGTCACATATTGAGGAAGTCACCACTGCCAACTAGGATATGACACTGAATTGTGCATCAGGGAAATTAATCTGTTCTTAGGGGTTGAATTACCCTGCTACATCACAGTGGGTAAGTAATTTCACATCCATACGACCATCTATAAAATAACACTAATGATAAGAACTTAGGAAGAGTTTTTTTCCTTTGCACGAATAACCTTTACTTTCTCCAGAATGGTATTTTACTGAGAACTTTCTTGCCAATTTACATCTTTTGAAATTCTTATAACAGAATTTGATTTTAAAATAATTATTTGAAATGTTGTTTTTTCAGTAGATTAATTTGGGTTACAACGAAAGCATAATTAGTTCAATAGTAAACTATGGAAATAAGAAGTGTCAACTCCATAGGCGAAAAGCTGCCAGTCCCCAATAGCTACTTCAAGGATTTTACTCTTGTATGCTTCCAGTCTTAGTAGCTGGTGTAGTTGCTTTTTGTGTCCAAGATGAATACAAAATGTTTTTTTTTGTTCTTGCTCTGCACAGGTCTATGTTTACTGCAGAAAAAATAACTTGCATTCCCTAAGTTTTAAGAGCTCTGATCCTCTTAGAAGGCAGTCTTTTCAAGCCAGCTTACTTGGTACTGTGAAAAGATGCAATTTTTGCTGTGCTTTTTCTTAAATGGTGCTTAAATATTTATAGATAACATGATTTGGAAGTCGACCTTGATTGCCATACTATGGACTGAGTAGTGACTGTGTTGGTCTGAACTGTGCCTGGAGGAATATAGTTGCTTGAGCATGGTTCAAGATGGCCCTCTTGGTGACATAGGAAGGCCAGCTAGAACGACTAGCAAGTCAAATAGAATCACAGAATTGCTCAGGTTGGAAAAGACCTTCAAGATAATCAAGTCCAACCAGAACCTAACCGTACTACCCTAAATCTAACAACCACTGCTAAATCATGTCCCTGAGCACCGCATCCAAATGCTTTACATTATTTTTACATATAAAAATACCTTTTGTTTTCATGGTGTTTACATTTAATTTATCAGTTTTGGCAGCTGATGTGGTTTAGAAAATAAGCATATAAGATTTGAACAGTGGCTCTCTGTTGATAGCAATTAAATGATTCTCATTTTAAAAATAAAAAACTTAAATGTAAGTATTTGATGAACAAGAGAAAGTGTTGGTTACTTTTTTGGATACAGGCATCTTTCTGTAACATCTTATTTGAAAGCAGTAGTAGATGTAATGTAGCTGTGTAGTAAGACAATGCTGTCCCACTGTTTTTTGTACCTCAGTGGCAGCAAAGCTGCATTTCTGATTTCAAGTATCTTTTCTATTGTTATTTCATGGCCTTCATTTGCAAATTATTGATAGTTGTTGTACATCTTTACTTCAAAAGTTTGGTTTTTTTTGTGTTAAGAGTAGAAAAGGCTTCATTTGCACAGATGGAAATCTTCTGAAAACCTTTTTCTTTCAGCTTCTTTTTTTATTCCTGTAGGGGAAAAAGTTCTATAGATTTCTACCACCCCAAAGTTAAAACTGTTGATCCAAAAGGGAGCATAGTTACGTAGCTACGAGACCTGGTAGTTTGTTGGAGGTAATTGCTAGCAATTGTAACTCACTCTGTATGTGATTAAAGGGAGAGACCTGTGTTTTGGCTCTGATGTCATGAATATGAGGTTGTATATACTATTGCAACATGCTTTTCAAGTGACATGTAACTGCTTCTGGCTGTTGAGGATTAGTGGCTGTCAACCCACTTTAGATTTGAAAGTTAATTTAGGCTTTTCACTCCACAGCTGAATAATTATTTTTTCTCTGCACTGGTTAAGTTAGTATCTTTATGAAAGATTTTCATTAAAATACTGTTCTGCTGTAGTAAGTGATGAAATTCAACTCTGGAAAGTGCAGTTATTTGTGTGATGAATGAAATGGGGAAGTCACATGCGTGGGAAGTTTTAGCTTAGGTAAATACGATTCTGTGACTAAGTTCAAAGATCTGTGAGGACTGACTGCTTTTCTCTTTCAAGGCAGCTTTGTTGCTCCCTGTTAAATGATGCTTGCCATCATTCTTGCATTGATTACACAGACATACACACACATGCACACTTTCAAGTTTAATTTCCTTCAGCTTTTATTTGGCTCAGATAAAAGAATAGCTGGAGTTTCTGCTTCAGTAAATACAAGCAATTGTTGATGCAGTTGTAGTTTGAGAGTTCTGATCCTCTTGCTGTACATCTGTGTGTGTGCTGAATGCTTTTGTGAGTGAATAAAGATTATTTTTAACCTCCGTGCTTCCATTTGTGGAATGGTTAAATCCTGCTTTGTCTTAGCACTGCTATGAGATACTAATTCTACACAGTGAAAAGCTAATACTGAAGTAGAAGTAAAGACTTTAAAGGTTCCCTGTCATTGCAGTTGAACTTTGTAAGGTAACTAGCAGGCGGCTTTCTGACATTCGGAGACTTGAGAATTGACATTTCATGACTCTGAATTGAAAAGAGTCAGTCATCCTGTTTATTATTCAATCAATACAATGGCTTTGCACCCCTTGCAAACAGTGAATACATTGCTGCTTTTTCCAAACCCTCCAGACTTGGTAGGAAAGGCTGTCTTTAAATTGACTTTTTGGCGGCCAAGGTTTTTGCCATGTATTGCCCAGGCAGATCCAAAAGAAAGAGTGGATTTTGAGAGGTGTTTCAAAAATGTATGTTTTCAAACAAACGTGGGAGAGGGGTAAATATTTCTTTGTTACCTTATTATGATTGCTGTGCATGTTCTTAGGCGAGCAGTGTGAACAATCACTTTTTTAGTATAAAGTTACTGAAAACAATAAAAATATCCAAGATCAACAGGTGGCAAAAGATCCAGAAATACAGTGCAGTCTGTCTGATTTATGGGTAGTTTACTCTCTAGTTATGACAGTAATCTAAAGCTTTCACTCCCCCATAAAACCCCTGAGGATGAGCAACAGTACAGATTCTTGGAGTTCTTCTGTGGCATATGCTGACCCTGCAGACTTGCTCAGATGCAGCTGAGTCCACTTATATTTCTGAATGTATAAGCATATGTGAGTGTAATTATGAAGTCCATCACCCGTCAAGGAAGTTTTATGGGGATATTTTGAGACATATGTAGCAGCTACTTTTTATTTAGTACAGTGGTATCCATTGGATACACAGTGCTTTGGAAAACTAAGCTTTTATAAATAAATAAAAGTAAAAGAAATGTGAAAGAGCTGGATGGAAGCTTTTTGTTCCAAGGAGTTGGATGCATTTGGGGTTTGGAGTTCAGTGCTTATAGCCCAAGAAACAAGGTATCAAGTTGTATGTGTTGTATCTTTTCCATTGCAGGAGTTATGTAAGAATTCCTTCTGCACGTGGTGATCGTTTACTGTATGATTCTTATAGTGCTATTAAAGCATTAATGCAGCAAGATCCAAAAGAGAGACTGCTGAAAAAATACATGAGGTTGTCCAGCTGTTCTGGCATAGAAGCTGCTCCTTAAATTTCAGACTGTGCTGTAAAGCACAGCCAGATGAATCTCTGGTGAACTTCCAGGGGGCCTGGCAGATGTAGTGGACGCGTAATTTGTTGGAGCTTAATTCAAGCAGTGCAGATAAGTTGCTTTTCTTGAGCAACCCAAGAATTACTGGCCATTCTGCTTAGGAAATTAATCTGCATTTAACTTTGTATGCAGTCTTTATTGTTACTGAAAAGTTTTTGGTAACTGTGAAGAATTTTGTTGCAAATGATGTCCATATCTCATGACTTTTGTCCTAACTTGGACAGTCAAACCTGCTCCTGGTAATTATGTCTCTGCTTTGTTTAATCCTTGGGGTGCCTGCTCAAACATATGAGTGCTCACAAAGATCACTTGGAGCTGGAACATGACAGTAGTGTTTTGCGCAGGATATAAATGAAATTGCAGCTACTCTTCACTTTCCTTAAGCCTTTGAGTGCTCCAGCTGTGGAGTATTAAGATGTGATGCAGTTAATTAATATGTTGTAGCATCTACTTTATGTCGAAATGAGAACTTGAGTGAAATACTGGAATGTCTTTTATTTCTAACGATCTGTACTATACAGATCTGAAAGACTCACTTGAATTCAAATTAAGCTTGGTGTCATGCACTTGAAGGAAGGATTTCATCCTTCTGCTTTTGTCTGTAATAACAAATAATTGACAGATTGTTATGCATTCCTTCTGATAGTTTAGGTTCTGTTTGTCTCACTGATGCTGTGACTCACCCACGTCTTTGGTACATTCTTCTCTTTCAAGAGTAACTTGTCTTTGTATTTAAAAATAATCTTGAATAACTTGCCTCAAAATTGATACCAGTGGTTGAGCTTCGTGTACTATGTTCCATCCCATTAAATACATATATATTTTTCATACTGTGTTTTTCAGTATGCAAAGGTTTGGATCTGTGTGTTTTTACTCTTTCCAGCCCTTTAAAAAAGGGAGGAGTAAGCTCTTAGGACTGCTCGAGGACCTGTCTGCAGCTGAGATTGAGCCTGATTTATCTGGCAGCCATCAGAGTTGATCTGTGTTCTCCAGAGCTGGCAAATATTTTGGTAGGGCTGGCACTGCTTCGTGGATGGATGGTGTTAGACATGTTAGTTGTTTGGAAATCTGCAAAGTAATTATTCTGAGTCTCAGTGCAAAAATGTGAGTTGAAATAACATATGGCAGAAATCTACGACTATGTCTTACAATTTGCTGCTTGGCAATTTGCTTTCAGTATGGGCTACACATTTGTTTATAGTTTATGAATACTGTAAAAAGTGTACTTAAGTGCTCCAAAAATAACAACAGCAATAATAACAATGGTTGGACTATTCAAGTGTTTAAAGCTCCAGTTGAACCAATTGCTTGTCGGCTGGAACAAAGAAAATAGAATTCTTAAGTCTGTTTGCACTAAGTCTGCAGGACTTTTTATTTCCTTGCTTTACAGCATTTTTTTTTTATGACTAAGGCTGTAATTCCATGTTTATCATATCAAAAGCAGCATTTTTCTTTTAGCAAAATGTAAGACAATAATTAAAGTTTCATTTGATGTTTTATGCTTCTTTCTAGTACCTGGTGGGTGATCGCTGATCTATTACAGTGAGCCAAAAATGAGCTTCTGTTGTGATTTAGTAATCGTGCCCTGATTTTTGAAGTGTTATGCTGAAATGATGAATAATGCTCAAAATGTTGGCATCGTAAACAGTCCAGCTTTATTTTAAATGTAGTCGTTGTTAGTTGTTGCTATTCAAGAGCTTGCCATCATTCTTCCAGAAATACTTTCTGTATGTTTCCTTTGCTGTATATGAAGAAAAGCATGGGTGCAGATGTACTTTTTGGTCGTTTGCATGTTTAGTTTGGGATTTCAAAGCATGTTTTTAGTCTTGCAAAATTTGACAATGTGAGACTCAGAAAGCCTGTGTTCTTTCCTTGCAGAGCTAACAGTTCGGAAAGATGGGTGGATTAAACCTTAATATGAACTTGTCTTTTCAATGTAGGTGAAATTATGTTCAAGTGTAATAGGGTGTGTTATTAGAACTGTTGTAACTGTTGTAAAAAACAACTGTTCTATTGTATTAGAACTAAGAAATGAGTTTTGATCATTTTGATCATTCAGTAATTGCAAGCAATACAAAAATTGTATTTAATTTGCATAGAGACTTGAAAAGCAGATTTTTTTAAACCTTTTGGTTTGAAAGCTCTGTGAATGGCTTTTTGTTCCGCTTTAGTTTGCGACTGAGGAATTGTATTTTTCTATGGATGAAAGTGTGTGTGATCATAGTGGTTTCAGATAATTAATTCTGATTCCTCTCTGCCTCTCGACACCTAAAAATCTTTCTCCTTTACAGCTGCCTTTCCTGAGAAGGAATGCTTGGGTGTGAAAGGCATTGCTGCATTTCTCAGTGTGTAACAAAAATAAGAATCTCATTCAAGATCCAACTTCTTGAGAAGAGAATTGAATGGTAGCAATAGTCATATGCTTGAAACTTACTGAATATAGTTTCCAAAATGTCCAAGCAATAGAAGTGTATCGCTACATATGTGCAACTAAATGCAACAGCATATTGCCTCCTCAGTGACAAGTTGGACTGCTGCACATACTCTGTACTTCTGTGACTGAGGTATGGAGGTGTTCAAGTGAAAATGAAGACTTGATGTCAGAAGTAATCAGCCATAGCCTACTTGTGTTGTTGAAGAACTTAAATTTGTCCTGAAAATGAAACTCTTGTTTTCCTCTCAGGAACATCTTTATTGCGGTGATCTTTCAATTGAGCAGAAGATAGCATACCTTCACTCTCCTGTTTTGATCTGATCACTACTGTTCCTCGGTTTGCAGAATGAAAAGGTGTGATGTGAGGCTCTTAAATCTGCTTAGCTGTGTGTCCTGACAGTTCATGGAAGTGCAAAGCACAGGAAAGCAGAATCTGGCAAACAGCTGGCATGTTCTGTTACATTTATGGGTTTTTGTAAGATTGTCTGCCAGAAATGACCATTTCAGAAAAAGATGCTCGGAGACAAGTCTTTGAACCCACTTTTTGTAGAAACAAAAAGGTTGTTGATACTTGTCTTTTACAGAAAGTAGAATATGTTGCAATATGAGCTGGAACCCTTGGTGCATCTTGAGACATCTCATGAAAGAAACAAAGCAATTTCATTTGAGAACTACTTGAAACTCAAGATCAAAAGCTGAAGAAGAAAAATTGCCCTAAGCATATTTTGCTTTGGAGAAATTTTGTTACCTTTGTGTTGTTGGTAACTCTTAGAATAACGTTGATCCTACAGGTTCTGCTTTGCAATGACAAACTGTAATATGAATAGAGCATTTCAACCAAAAAGCAACTTGTTTCCATCAACAGTTGTTTTTTGTTTGTCACGGTTTCACACCAATGACCAGCTGAACTTCTCTCCCAGCTGCTGTTACACAGCAGTTTCTCATTTCTTGCGTCCCTCTTACCCAGTGGCACAACAGCATTGCTCAAGGCTCAGCTCTGGCAGGAATGCTTTAGAGCCCGGCTCAGTGAGCTCTGCAAGTTCAGCCTCTGATTGCCTGCGGGTGAGTGTAGGTATGGGAGAGGAAGAGATGAGAAGCAGGCAGTTAGGATGATTTTGTTTTCACGTTATTTGTGGCAGAATTTGACATTTGTCTCAAACATATCCCAAGTGTCAATGGAATGCGTTTGGTTGTGTTGCACCAAGGCCTGTAGGAAAGAGTGAGAAATAAAATGCCTGTTAAGATATATGAAGCTTACTGACTTCAAAATGGTAAAATAAAAGCTATTTTGCCATTACAGATATGCTTGGTGCATGCACAGGGAGCAGCAGCCTGTAGTTCAGATCTCATATAGTTAGTAATCTTTGTGTGCTGACATTAAAAACCATTGCAAGATAAGCTGAGAGCTTTAAAATACTGGCTTTAAAAAAAAAAAAAAAAACACAACTTGCAGCTGGAAAATGGAATGCTTGGAGCTAATTATTGTAGGTTTTGGGAGTCCGTTGGCTTCCAATTCCTGTTTTTTGGTTAAATGATTGCTTTTCCAATAGCAAAAAGTAATTGGTTCCATGTTTGGACCATGGATAGATTCCAAAAACAATTTTTAGTTTGTTCTAAATCTTGTCATTAATTTTATGGGGGGTTTGGCTTTTTGTTTCTTTAGGAAACAGATAATACTGAAGAGTAAGAAAGTTTAGATTTTTAGTCCCCTATTGGTCTCTTCATCTTTTAATCTGAATGTAGTCTGATGTCTAAACCAATTCTGATAAACTAGCATAAAACATTGACATTTGGGAGTAGTTTGTGCTGTATGGGTAATATTGATTTATGGTAGACAGCCTTCCACTTTTGGGAACCTTCTGCATTGGGTGTTTTTGGAAAACAGATACCTGTTTTATTATACTAGGGGACTGCAAATACTTCGGAGACCACAAAGAGCAGTGCTTTATGTTGAAGTAGAAAGATAGACAGCGCTTTAAAGTCAGGAAATAGAATGATGAGAAATTGAACAGTCATTTCATACTGATACAATCCTTACACTTGTGAAGTTACATATTTCATTTGATCGATGAGTTCCATTACTGGGAAACTGTTGGTTTGGAGGCAGCACTGAATATCTTGCTGGTAAAAAAAAAAAAAAAAGTAGGAATCAGAGCTTTGAGGTTAAGCAGTTTCTCTTAGCTCAGTAAACGCAGGTAATTCTAGGCAGCTACACTTGTCAGAAGGTTTGTCCCACTGCTATAGCTACTCAGGACTTGTTTTTCTCAACTATTTTACCCTAGCTCAGGGTAAGGAAAGTAGCTCGTAAGAAGTGACTTTACTTTCAGTTGGCTCTGGAATGTTTCTGTAACACAAACATCAAATAATCAAATGAAAATCTATCTGTAAGAAGTTAAGATTCTTTTCTTTGTGCTGTATTGTTCAATTTTCTTATAGTTTGTACATCACCAATCATTTTTCTTCTGGGACAGACAGAGTAACAGAGGGCGAAGGAAATAAGGGATGGGGAAAGAACAGACTGCAGAGTGTAAACTTGGATTGTTCCAATAGTAACAATTTTCATGTGCTTTGTTTTATAGCAAGGGTGGATCTTAAAGAAACCGAACTGTGCCCTTTTTGGATACAGTTTTATCACACTGCTTTATGGGTTCACGTGCCTGCACAGCACTTCATTTCGGCCCGTTGGCTCTTTATGTTAGTATCGGAAATACCTATTGCTTGTGTTATTGCAATATAGATCTACAGAAATTTATTTGACAAGTGGGAAAATGTCTACCCATTGTAATCAGGTAACTTTATTTCCAGATCTTCAGTTCATTAGCCAACTTGGCTAAAGCCTGTAAAATGTACCAATTCCATTCACTTTGAAGTTTTAGTAGCATCTCTGTTGTTGTTGGCTGAGTTTCCCCTGTTAGTATTGTGTTCCCTTGAGAGAGCGTGTAGCTTGCGAGAGAGCTTATTGGTATGCTGACAGTAATACCCCAGGCTTTGTACTGTGCTGTGTTGTGCTATAATATTTTTATGTTTATTTCCAGTTGACATCTAAATCAGTAACTTATTGGAGTCACTTTTAAGTGCCTGGTTTTCTGTTAGACCTCAGAAATAATGGATCCTGTATGTTGCATATGGAAAAAATATTTTCTCAATGCCGAGATGAGTTTGAATATTAAAATTACTTCAGTTGTCCTGAGGAGATGGTCCTTACCACTTCTTTCTCCATAAGTTTTTCTTGCTTTTAAAAAAGAAATCTCTTGTGGACTGGCAGAGAGTGGAATGACAATAATACTTCTGTCTTATGAGATAGGTTTGTGTAAAACAAGCTTGCATTGCATAAGATTACAAAGAAGGAAATTCATTCATCACTTGCAGGAAGACTAAAACCCATGTACCATCTGCTTAGACTGCAGTCTCTTTGTCTTTGTGAATTTTACATTGAGAAACTTTAATTTCACTACTGGCTACCAATTCAGTGTCACCTTTGGTAGTTTGCTCAAAAAAAAAAAAAGGGGGAAGAGTGCTGTATAGCTGCTATATAGCTCTGGGTTGTTATGTAGTTGTAGATAGGGCATGAAATGTTAAGCTGCCAGTGAGAATACAGCTAAAGTGCTGCATTAATGTTAGGAAAGTGTTTGTGCCTGTTTACCTTTGAGTTATTTTTAAGTTGTTCTGTCAGCCCTGTGGCTTCTGTTGCAAATCCCAGCAGGGAGTATTCATATGTTAAAAACAGTCTTAAGTCGCAGTGTCAGAGCAATCTCACAATAAAATGGGATCCTTTCTTGCCAATTTGATATGACAAAAAGCTTTTAGGGGCTTTGGTAAAGGTTTGGGAGCCAATGCAGTGATATGGGTCACTGTTTTCTTACTAGGTCTTCCCTCTTTGCATTTGATGGGCAAATTCACAGGAATTATATTACTGTTACTTGTCAAAATCGACAAGGCATCTTTTTCTTCCACTTAGAGTGTTTTCTTGGTTGATTTGTAGATAATTGTTGTCAATACAGAATATTTTATCCTGCAGGTACTGGACAGGGGGTAAAAGCACAATCTGCTGCAGATATGAGCGTCTGTGTTTCATCATGCTGTTTATCATATTTGAGCCTTTATATTTAGATGCAAATGGCACAAGGAAAGAAGTGGACCATACTTGGTAGAGTTCAACAAATTAGGATTTCACACAAGGCATTGCTTGTTTCTGGAGCAGTAGTGAAAGCCAATAAAAAAAGTTGTGTGTCCTAAAGGAAAATTAGGCAGCATTTATTTGTTTTTACACTTAACTGTTTTGTATTTCCTGTTCCTTGAATTTGTTACCTGGGTGCCTGGCCTTCCTTTTCAGTGGAAACAAAATGAGGCTAACAAAATCAGTGCTAAAATAAAAACTGAAGCTAGAAACCTGCAGTAGAAGTTGCATTAATCAGAGATGAGTATAAATGCTGATGAATTCTGCTTAAAAATAAGTAATTCCTTAATGTATGTGTATCCACAGTGTATAAAGAATTCAGTACATTCTGAATCAGTTTATTGGAGAGTTTTGTAATTTTTATGAGAATTTTACCTGCTTTATGAGGCAAGAAAATGTTTTCTGCAGTAGGAAGAAAAGTTGCTTTTCTTCTGTAATACTTAACAGCAGCTGTCAAACATTAATTTTGCTTTTTGTTTGAGCTTTGCTTCAGGTGATAGAAGCCTGTTTTGTATAAATTGCAGATTTCTTTACTTAGCAACGGATTTTAGAAGTGCTTCTTGTGGTAAGAGATGGGACATTAATTATCAATTAAGAAGTAATTAATTTTAAACTCTTATTTGTCTAGGTTTTTAGCCTGTTTCTTGATGAAGATGGCAGCTAACAATACAGTGCTGAACAGACTGGAGCAGAAGGGTGCAGAGGCTGATCAAGTTATTGAATATCTCAAACAGCAAATTGCCCTGCTCAAGGAGAAAGCTAGTAAGGAATTCTGTCTTAATAAGCTTGTTAATTAGATGGTTAAAATGAAATGCTCATAGGAAAAAATTACAGAACATGAACAACTTCATTAATGCCGTCAGCCCTTTAAGTTCTCAGAGATAAAGCTTATAATCATAGCACCTCTTCTCACTGCCTTGTGGTTTGTGAGTTTTTTGAAGCTGCTTATTCTGAAATACAAAAGCATGGATGAAAGAGGAATGACACAAACAGATTATGGTAATTTGATAGGACACTTTTCATTTTTGGGGGGTGAGAGGCATTTGGGAATGATGTGAGACTCATACACTGGCGTGCTTCTATTGCTGCTTTTCACCGCTATGGGATTCTCTTGAGTGTGTCATAGTGCCAAATTTGATAGTTCATACAAATCAGCATCAGTGAGTGAAGATGTTCCATATTACAAACATGTTCAAACTTCTTTTAGTAGATTTCTTGCAATTTCCTCTTAGGAATCAATTTAGGGGACTGAAAATGTTGAAAGGCAACTCAAGTATGTAAGTGTTGTGGATTTTTTTTTTTTTTTAAACCAATGAAAAAGCAGATTCCTAAATACAGCCAGTAAATACAGCCAGTAATATATTCTTTTAAGGTTTTTTGATGCTTGGCACATCAAGTTTCTTTTTTTTTTTTTTTTTTTTTTTTTTTTTTTTTTTTTAACAAAACCTCTGTTTGTCAAGTGGTAAATGCTAATTATTCAAACTTACTGTTTTTAACATTGTGTGAACTTCTAGTCTTGCAGGCATCTCTCCGAGAAGAGAAAAAGCTCCGTGTGGAAAATGCAAAACTGAAGAAAGAAATTGAAGGGCTGAAACAGGAGCTGATTCAGGCTGAAATTCGAAATGGAGGTGGGGACAGAAGTCCTGTCTTTGGGGAACAAAGTTCTAGTTAATTCTTAGATTTGTAGTTAGTTCCTGAAGGGGATAAACTCTTTAGGGTGTGTTGTGATAGGATGAGGGGAAATGGTTTCCTATTAAAAGGTAAGATTTTTTTTTTTGGATGTAAGAAAAGCTTTTCTTATGTTAAGGGTGATGAAACGCTGGAGCAGGTTGTCCAGAGAGATAATGGTGGGTGCCCTGTTCTCGGAGACAGCCCAGGTCAGGCTGGAGAGGCTCTGAGCAACCTGATGGAGCTGTAGGTGTCACTGTTCATTGCAGGGGAGTCGGCCAAATGGGCTTGATAGGTTCCTTTCAATTCAGATGATTCCATGTCTTGTGCTGTCTTTTTCTTTTGGTATGTGTGTCTATGGCATCTCTTACAGACTCTGAATTTTCCAAGGTTCAGTGTCTATTGTGAGGTACCCACTTGCACAGCTTTAGTAAGCTGCAAGCATAATAGGTGCGTGTGCCAAATCTCTATCAGATGTGGAACTGCCTCCTTGCATGGTCTTTTCTAACATCACCTTTTATGAGTCCCAATCTTGAATGATGTCAGTAAGTACTTATAATACTTTGAAAACTGATGAATGCTTAACTCTTCTTTATAGTCTCATATTTGATCTAGCCTGTCTGAAATCCCTATAGAAAATTATGTAATTGTTCAACAAACAGGTGGACAGTGACTTACTAGAAATCTGTGACAATATAAAATTAGAAACTGTCTTGAATTTTTATCTAATGCTCTGGTAAAACCAGCCTTTCATAGCACTGTTTTTCTTTCTTTGCATTCTTCTGTTCAACTCAATTCGGCTCACACCATAATTCTGTATTAAAAAAGGAAGAAGTGAAAATGAAGCATTACATATGTGACATATTTGATTCAAAATTATTGTGAAATAGAGCCTCTCTATTAAACCTTAAACAAGTATTGGTATTTTTACCCAAACTGTCAGTGGGTAAGGTGGGCCAGTGTGGATAGATGCTAGCATTCAACCAGAGTCTTTTTCTGCAAAACAATGCATTGAGTTTTGAGCATTGAGTTTTCAAGAAGTCTTGAGTTTTATAAATTCATGGTATTCTTTTTCTCCTTTTGAAAATAAAGCCTTCACGTGTACTAAACCAAATAATTAGTTCATTTTTCTGTGATCTGTCATTCTGCATGTTACTCCATAAGTGGGTATGGTTTATTTGGCAAAATTTGTTTTACTCTGCAGAGTGAAGTCCTGAGATGCATAGTTCTTGTTTTTCAAGATGGTGTTACACTAAAGTAAAAAATAAGGAAATATTTTGCTTCACATACATCTTTTTTTAAGTCTAGTTTTCCTAAAAGCTAGTAGGAATAAATTCAGATACTCTATTTTGAATTAAATTTGTATGTTTTAGCTGTGCAAGTCTGAAGCATTTGAACAGAAAAAAAAAAAAAAAAACAACAAACAAAACTAGACAAATATAGAATGTTTAAAAAAAATTCCCTTAATACTTTTAATTTATCAGATTTTTGAGATACTGTCTTTCCACAAGAAGTAATTGGATGGCAAGTAGCTGTGCAACAAAATCTCAAATTCAGATATTTTTTAAAAAATAATTGGTGCAAATTGTTTGTGTTGAAGAGGGCACAATTCTTCAGAAAAGTTCTGAAATATTTAAGAAGTGTGTATGCAGGATGCAGAACTACAGTGACACAGCATCTTTGTCAGTCAGTCATTAATATGAGTGCACAGTGCAATCGTATGTTAAATGAGATCTTTGAAGAGTGTGAGGTAGAAGAAATGGGCTTCTAATGTTTTATCTGATGAGATAAATAGGAAGGTGGGTAGCATTTTTCCCAATCTAAAAAAATATGTAATCAGAGGCTTCATTCTTGTCATCAGAATCATGTGTACAGTGAGTTCTGTTGTTGGATTTGTAATGCACTTGACTGCTCAGTAGTTTTGAATTTTTAGGTGCTTAAAGCAAAATTTTCACTTCTCTACTTCATTTACACTGGAAACTTCATGTCGTGTTGCTCCAAATTTTAGCAGCCCTTCTAATTTATATATTCTTGATTCTTAGTAAAACAGGTTGCAGTTCCTTCTGGTACAACTGTGTCTACAGCTTCATTTTCAGAAGATGTTCCACAACCCACAGCAGTTGCATCATCTGGTTCCAAAGATCACATTAAAGGTGAAGATGAAGAAAAGAAAAAGAAGGAAAAAGTAGAAAAAAAAGGTATTCTGCTTTTTCTTAATTGCGATGGACATGAAAATTGTTGATTTGTGCTTTTACATCGTTCTGGGTAGTGGCAAAAATAATATACAGCTCATGGTCACATGAAGAAGAGTCATGTGCTAACTCTTAAAGTACCAGAAGAACTTATAGCTAACAAAGGCTGTTAAGGTGCAAGTTCTTACTGAAGTGAGATACACCAAATTTCTTTTAATATAACTGAACTCCCTTATTTAAGAACTTACAACTATATTCACATAAACAGAGAAACAAGCCCCGCTCCCCAAAACCAAACATAATTTGTCTTTAATTACATATACCTGTAGTAACACATAATTATATTTTGCTGTAAATACTAGCCCTTTTGATCATACAAATTGAAATAGTTTTGAAGAGGTATTACTTAATTAAAAGTAAAACAAAAAAAAATGAAGAAAAATTTTTTTTTTCCCCCAAATCTTTGAGCACGTGATACAATTTCATCCTTGTACTGGATTCATGATAATGTAATTTACTTCTCTGGCCCCACTCATAGGAAGGAGAGTTTAGTTCACATCAGAGAAGGGAATTTAGCTTATGATGATAGCTAAGTTTTCTTGAATGTAAGAATAACAGGCTTATTTCAACTTTTTTAAGTGTTTTTTTTTTTTTATACCGTATGTTTCATTGTTCTTTGTAATCATGAATGTCATTCAAACAAGACAGTCTACGTAAACTGGATATAACTTCCTTGTCACAAAAAAAATTCTAAGAAGTTGTGTGTAATGCTGCTTCACTTCTGTTTTATGGTATACAGTGTATGTATAGGTGATAACAAACATCTGTGTTGTGACTGAATAAATGCTGTTATCAGTGAAAGCTTTACAGTTGAAACAATGTATTTGTATTGTGAAACAAATAATGTCAGTTAAGGTCATCTGGAAGGGTTGATTTGCAACTGTAATACTGCAGTTGCAGTGACTTAGAGCCAGCCCACCCTCAGGAGCAGTTGTTAAGTGCTCGTAACCTTATTACTTGTGTTTGTCTAGCTTTGAGTTTTTTGTGAAACACCAAGGCAAAACTTAATGGTAATTACAAATTATTAAAACTACCCTTGGTCTTATCACTGTGGCCTTTGGCAGAGGATACTTTACACACTAGACATGTTTTAAGTCAGAACGACTTCATTAAGGAAACAACTCTGCCTTAGGGTGGAACTCGTAGTAACAATCTAAATGGGAAGGTGTAAGATGATTCTTTTCTGGAAACTAGTAACAGAGGTGCTAAATTTTACTGCTTATTTGCATTTTGCACTGAATTTATGCTTGATTCTGAGATGGTAGCTCACTTTTCCCTTGTAATTAGTAACAGACATGACTTTATGCTATTTTCTTTAATGTTTCTTGAACTAAATTTCAATAGGTGATAAGAAGGAGAAGAAACAGCAGCCAGCTGCTGGAAGTAGTGATTCAAAACCTGTAGATGTGTCTCGTCTGGATCTTCGTGTCGGCTGCATTATTAGTGCTGAAAAGCACCCAGATGCAGACACGTTGTATGTTGAAAAGGTGGATGTTGGAGAAGCCAGCCCAAGGACCGTTGTCAGTGGTTTAGTGAAATATGTTCCCCTGGATCAGGTACTAACAATATTTGTCTGTAAGCCATCCTTTCCTGAAGTATCTGTGACTGTTTATTGTTGTTTGTTAATAAGGGTGTGTTTTTATTCTGCTAAAAGATTTGTACAGTTAAAAACAAGAAGAGGTGAGACTAGTCTTTAACATAAGCAAAAAAAAAAAAAAAAAAGTAGAATCATAGAATCACCAAGGTTGAAAAAGACCTAAAAGATCACCCAGTCCAACTGTTCACCTATTCCCAATAGCTCCCACTAAACCATGTCCCTCAACACAACATCCAGCCTTTCCTTGAACACCCCCAGGGTCGGTGACTCCACCACCTCCCTGGGCAGTCCATTCCAGTGCCTGACCACCCTTTCTGAAAAGTAATACTTCCTAATGTCCAGCCTGAATCTCCCCTGCTGGAGCTTGAAACCATTCCTCACAAACTAACCCTTGAGCAGTTTAGATGTTCTTTCTGGTGTGCAGGCATTAAAATTGTGCATTTGTTGTTTTGTACTTGTGTAAGTTGAAGTATTTTCATTGTAATTCTTCTTGTTAGAATGAAATTAGTCATTTCCTCCCTCTCCCCACCATCCCAAAATGCCACAGCATGTGGCATTTAAATATTCACATCCTTCTGTTTTCCTTCCCCAAGATGCAGAATCGGATGGCAGTACTGCTCTGTAACTTGAAGCCTGCGAAGATGAGAGGAGTAGTATCTCAAGCAATGGTGATGTGTGCCAGCTCCCCAGAAAAAGTGGAAATTCTGGCTCCCCCACCCGGAGCGGTAGCTGGAGACAGAATCACTTTTGAAGGTTTTCCAGGTAAGCAGTGGGTACTTGGGAAAGAAGGAAATTAAAGGAAATAGGAGGCAGTTCACCTTTGCAAAGGTGACATCGCTTCTAAAGTAGAGAGAACAGTATTTTAAAGCTGGTTGCATTTTGGTTGAAACTATCAGAACGTGTCATATTAAAACTCTTTATTAGCATGCTAGAATTGTGTAAATAAAGGACTGAAAATATTCAACCAGAAGTTTGAGAATTCAGGGAAATACTCTTAAAAGTGACGCTGTGCTGTAGTATTAAAATTATTCAGTTTATTAAAAGTTAGTCTTAACAAGTGTTTCTGTTTTGCATGTGTTTGAGCAAACACATTTGCTTGTTGCAATTAGCAAATGTAAAGCATAGAGATATAAAGTAACTTACCCAGTGTCTCAAGTTTCTGACTCCAGGCCCTACCTCTAGAAAAAGTGTCATAACTTTGTTGCTCAAAAATATACTTTTTCTTTTACATGTGAAGGATTGAACATTTCTGTTTTCAACATAGAAACATATCCTCATTACTAAAACTGATGCTTGTTTAAAAATAAGTATTTTGGTTGACATATGATGATGAGGAAAGCAATATTCTATCCAACTTCTTAGGAAGTGGGAGGGAAGCTCAGTTTTCTTTGATTTAATGCTATGTCTGAAAATAGCTGAAGTATGCTTTGTTTACTAAGAGTAGCAATCTTGAAAATGAAAAATGCTGCCTGTTTAAGAAAGACATGGAACTTGCTAGTTCAGATGCAGAACTGGTTAAACTGGGTTCATGTAATGCGCACTAAATTTTGAGGGGCTACAGTAGTTGCTAAATAGTAGGAACTCCCATTCAAAGCTGTAGAGTAAACCCTGCTACTGGATAAACCCTACTATGTCAGATGTCATTTAATATCACTGCTCAATTGCAATTGTTTATATTCTGATACAGATTGTAACTCTGCTGAAATTGCAATAATTTATGTTCTGATGTAATTTTTAAGAGTGGTTTTGAAGTGTAAACACTGAGTCATTGAAATGAAAATAGTAAGGATATCTGATTCTGGTTTGAAGTGTGAAAGCTTATGAAGCAACTGGAGCAGCAGCAACGGTAATGCAGCTAAAACACGGCTGTCTATCAAGCACATTGCAATCAATGTGTTTTTTAAACCTTCACCATACAAAGTATTAATGAGAAGCTAATTTTCCTGTTGATTTTTTTGTTAAAGGAAGTGTCTTGTTCCTTTAAAGAAACTAACAATTAGTTTGAAGCTTGAGAATTTTCTTAAAATCATTTTCTGTGTTTCAGGGGAGGAAAGATGTATAAAATTATAAAATGATGCTGTGGTCTGGAGAAGTACTCTTGGCTTACTTAATGTCATTGTCCTCAAGGGAACTTTAACACCATTTTGTACTCTAATACATGAATCTTCAAGATCTGTTGGGTCTTTCTTGTATTAAGAACTTTACCAAATTTATACCAAACAGGAGTGGAAAAGATCTGACTCACATTAGCCTGAGAAAAAATATTCATTCACTTGTCTGTAAACTATGCACTCCCACACAGGAATTGCTGTGTGAAAGCAGTTACAGGAGCTTTCAAAGCTAATGAAGGAATCTTGCTGGTACCAGTATACCAGTATAATTGATGCTTTGGCAAAATTCTTAAATGCAAAAATGCCACAGGAACCTCAAGTTATTATGTAAGTTATTTGATGTTAGTTCTGATCTAAGAATCTAACATTTTGATCAATATCTAGCTCTTAGAAATAAAAAGTAAGGTGCTAAAGCTGGAATGCAGTGCATAGTCAGTAGGTTTATTTAACTATGCTGTCTCTATATGGATACAGTTGTGTGATTATATTCCATAGCAGGGTGAGCAGTATTAATATTTCATAAGGCCATTTCATAGGTGAGGTGTTACAGTGTGAAGAGGTTTCTTGCTTATTATGGTAATTTCTTCTGTAGTATTTGAACTGCTAGACCAAATGACACATTCAGCAAGAACTGAGCTCTTTTATTTGGTTCTTTTTATTTTATAGTGTGAAGCTCATTAAGCCATTGCAAAATGAAATTTAAGTTTTAGAAACCATTCTAATGAATATTTTTGGAAGGGAAGAAAATGCAGTGAGAAAAAAGCTTAGGAAAATGCACATCTTAAAACTCGAGTAGTATTGACAATTGGTGCCTATACTGATCTAATGTGAGCTCATCACACATTCCAAGAGTTGATATGAAATTACAAATGAACTTATTAACATTCAAAATGTTTTTTATAGTAAAGGTCAGATTTTGTTCTTAATGGAAAAAAAAACTTTCTATACTTGACAAAGGAAGGAAATGCCCAGTGGGTTGTTTAATATTAAACTTAATGATTGTTATTAGTTTGTATGCATTCACTGTGGTCTAAGTCCTTTTTTGTGAACTTAAATATTGAACAGAATTTTAATTTTTGTGGAAATGCGCATTTAGCTCCAAGCACTTAAGTTATTTATTCTGTTTTTCTCTCTAATGTTATATGCACTGCAGTTGAGACGTAACTGGAATACAATTAGCAAACTCTACTTAGGCAACAATAGTCTGCTCAATACAGAAGTCAGTTTGATGTGCTTTTCTTGCACAGTTGCAGTTTATAGAAGCTACAGAAGTTAGAGCTGTCTACATGCTGAGGTAACTTAGTATTACAGGACTTGAGCACAGGAGTAGATTGTATCAGAAGAAAATAAGAGAAGTTGGAATTAATGTGATTTGTTTACTTGTGTTGATCAGAAGCCACTGAAGAATACTAGAAACTAACCACATACACCTTGTACTAGGCAATGGCATTTTTCTCTTCCAGGGGACACTGATTAGTGGAAGAAGGAAGTATTTGACATTATGCTTACACAGAGAGCTTGTCATTGGCCATAGGAACTTCTGGCTCCCCTGAGATAATCTCAGAGAGGATATATTATCTAGGACTGGTTGTTTGATTCTTGTTTTTTTTTTAAAATGTATTTCTCATCTATGAGGGCACCTACCAAATTCCTTTGATATAAGGTCTAAAAATAATTATTTCCTAAAATTAAGGTATAGATAAAGCTGTGTCTTATTAAGCAATATATTGTTCTACATGCTCTTATGGTCTGCATCTGCTTAATTCTTAGAAATCCTTTTGCTTTTAGGTAAATTTTATAAATCAACAGCCAGCAACAGTTTGATTTCTTTAGACAGGAGTTAAGGTCTGCTACTTACAGTACATTTTCTTCTGAAAAACCATCATTTTGAGAGATGATCTGGAGACAGATTCTAAGCGGTCCCTAATTAAAATTAAAGCTTTTGTTTTGAGACTCACAGGTAATATTTCTTTCCCTTAAAAATTTTACAGAGATTCTATGTGAGCTCTCACTAATGTGTGCTCACATAGAGCTCCTTGCTGTTTCTTATGTGTTGTGTGCTATTAGGTTATTCTTTGTTTTGAAACAGGAGATCCTGAGAAAGAACTTAATCCCAAGAAGAAGATTTGGGAGCAAATCCAACCCGATCTTCATACCAATGACCAGTGTGTGGCTACATACAAAGGAGTTCCATTTGAAGTGAAAGGAAAAGGAGTCTGCAGGGCAGCGACCATGGCAAACAGCGGAATTAAATAAATGGTTGTTAGCTGCTTATTCAGATGTTGAAATGGAAAGTAATGCGAGCACAATAAAAAACATGAATATATAACCCTCTGAAATGCATGTCTAATACTTTTTTTTTTTTTTTTGTTCGATTCCTTTCCCAGAGATGCGTAATGTTATACTTGAAACACTAACAATTCACTCATCTCCATATTGACTCTCTTTGAGGTTGTGTTCTGTGCAGTCATTAACCACTCAGTGGTTAATTACCGAGGCTCATTCATGGAAGGACTAAAGGCTGATGATTGTGTTTTCTAGATAACTGAAAAGTTAAGAAGATCCATGAAGCAAGAGCATCTCAATAAGGAAAACTTTCTGCCCTATTCCTTGTGTGCTACACTCAGTGCTAACAGTTGGTTGGAAGCCTGCAGCTGTTTTCATTCTTATCTTTCAACAGTTTCAGTCCTCTTAAGCATTTTTCAGATATATTATGAACTTCTGCAACTTTGTTTTGGCCGTGTTTTCTGAGTAGTCTGCATTGTGTATTAAAAAATGCAGACTTAAATGCCAGTAGTCTTCTGTATGCATTACTGATAGACCATCCCTAATATGTGGAGGATTATTGTGAGATCTCCTTATTGCTAAAAGCATAGTCTCGTGGTAGTTTCTTCTTGGAATGGCATAGTGAAGCACAACCACTATTGTTCATAATCCCAGCGCTCAGGCAACTGTCCTTCCCCATTTGTTTCTGGCTGATGAAATCATAGCATGACAGCCTTTTTAAAAGATAGTACCTTAAACAAGTTATAATTAAGAAACAAGGAAGTGTTTTCTTACTGTTTTGGTTTTAATGTGTTTTATTTAATTTCAGTGGGGATTTTTAAAGCTCCATTAAAGGAGAAGGGTACAGGGGCATCTCCTAGGCTTTTAACAGCCATGTGGCATTGATCCAAAACAATCTCAAGATGATTTTTCATTGGCTTAAAGTAAAAATTCTAGATGAAAGTGGTGATTCCTCTTAAATAATATGAAGTTAAGAGAAATGGAAAAGTAGAAATGTATAAGGAAGGGTAACAATGAGAAAAAATATATACAGATTCCACTGAAAGCAAAGATGTTCATTTTCAGTGTCACCTCCTCCCATAAATCTTACCTAATTCCAAAAATTCTCTTCCACGTAGATTCAAAATATTTGCTTCAAGTGAGTATTGCTAGAAGATTTCCTTTGCCAGAATAAATCTGTTAACTTCCTAATTTTTTTTTTTCCCCTTGAATAGATAACAGCATTAGTTATAGTGATTTTCTGTATGATTTTTGGACCTATTATTCTCTGCTTTGGCTGTGCTCTGTCCTATGCAGACCACAGGAGAGTGAAGCAACCAAATTTTTACTTCAAATAGCACGTCTCTCCAACAACCTAGAAGTGTCATAGTAAACCTTTGACTAATTTCTGTGAGAGAAGCTTGCTTTGCTAGGTGAATTTGATTCCAGAAGTCTCTAGTGTTGAATCCAACGACAGCATAGCAGTTCTTGCTTTTCTTTTCTCGGTTCAACATGGTATGTGTGATGATGGTGTACAGTGTTAGATCTATGAATGTAATTATGTATTTCAGCTGGTGGACTGGAGGGTGTTCCAGTTTTTAGCTGCACTTCTCTAATTCATATCTGCAGTCAGTGCCTCCATAGTTACTTTGAACCAGAGACAAAAGGAGTTGCCATTACAGTAGAAACTTCTATTTATTTCTTACCTGGATGAACTGAATTGTTTGATCATTTTCATCTGGACACAGAGGCAAGTCAGCCCTCAGGACTAGAAGAGCAAGATGCAGACCTTCCTCCCTGAAGTGGTGAGCCAGGCCGGATCTTACTGTGTGTTTCACCTGCTCTTTGCTCAGGCTGCTGTGAGGGTAGCTTGGAGTGTCAAGTACCCGAACGCGGAGAGCCAGCTCACAGCCATTTCTTCGTGTAATCCCCGAAATACGGCAGCTGTGCCCAAGACTGCAACAGGTGGTCACTGAGCTTGGGGAGAGATGACTTTCGAAGTCCAAGCTGCCTAGCAGGCTGTTCCCAGCAGCACTTTTGCCAGTTTGAGTTCTTCCAAGGACGACAAGGTTGATTGTCATCTCATTGCTGTCTGCCATTGTCTTTGGTTTTTATCTGCAAGCCTGCCATTAAATGAAGATGGAATAACATGTGCTGTTTTAGACTTAAACAATCCACCAACAATGTAAGAATTCAGTCTCTTGAGTGCCTGTCCTTCCCTGAAATCTTTAAGGACTGTATGCTCTAGACATTCAATGCACCTCATGCATATCTCTGATTCAAGATCTTTGCTGTCCTCCAGTCTCCCACTCAGAAGAGGCAAAACCCCCTGGCAGTTCTCACAACACGGAAAGCAGCCTGATAGGCTGTGCTTCTACACTGATGGAAGCTGAAGAGCTGGGAAAGAGCTGTCAGATTTCAGAAGAGATTTAGGAACGTTGTGAGGCAGATAAAGCTAAGGATGGGCAAAAAGAACAGAGCAGAAAGGAGCTGAAAAACAGCTGTGGAAAATGCAGAAGAATGTGATAAAGGAGAAAAACTAGGGGAGGATGAAGTTAGAATAGTGATAACTGCTTGCTGTTGTTACTACATGACTTCATATCTTTACCTGTTTTTTTGAGGGGCCAGGCTGAGATGTGAAGTAGCTTTTAGAGGAGTGCTTCTGCAGCAGAGAACAGTTTAGAAGCTGTTAGCTTTTGTCAACTTCCATTAAAACTGCAATAGATAATGATAATGATCCAAAAGGGCATTCTGATACAGGCAAATATAGGAAGTATGTCTTAGTTAAAAAAGAAACAGCAACAATGGTGAAGCTAGTTAATGCTGCAGATTCAGTCTCCTAATTTAGACTCTAGGCATTGGAAATATACGCTATCATATAGACTTCTGTAGCACAGTGGGGAAGAAGAGCATAGGCTAGTGGTTGGAGAAGGGAAATGACTTCACAAATAAGCATCTTATTTTCTTCTTTTCTGTATATATCTAGTGGATTTCGGTGCACAGTAATTGTCTCAGAGGAATATTGATTGATGAAATACATTCTGGTGTTTCAGATGAAAAAGCGATTGGTGAATAAGCAGCTTTCTTACATGATCTTGGAGCATTTGGCATTTTTTATGAAACTTTCCATTATCACTTCCCTCTTAATTTTAAGAATACCTGCTTATTCTCTTTAAAAAAGACTTTATGAAGTTACTGTTATCAGTTTATTCATTCATCTAAATGTAAATTGTATTCATCTTCTGTAACATAATGATATTAGATGGAGGACATGAATTAGTGCGTTCCTTCCTTCTACCTCTTTCTTCCCACTGTCATAACCAAGGATTTTTCTTTTTTTTCCCTATATGCAGTCTACTCTTAAATGCTTAGGTTAATTTCATAGTTTGTCGCTTACCTTATATTTTCTGAAAGTCTTTTTTTTAATTTAAGCTTCATTCATAGACCGTGTGTGCTGAGCAAGAAGTTCGTACATGAACTTTGAAACTTACAGCAGCAGCGTACCACACTGAGACTGTTACGTACACATTAATCTGGTTAATCTGTTACTGATAGATCCTCATTCAGTTTGCTGTTGGGTTAGTACTTAGCACTGTCTGATGCAAATACGGTTTTGTATATACAGTGGGTATTTCTGAAAGTTGCTTAATTTCTACCAGCAGTTTAATGTGAGAGAGATAATAGAGGTATTAGGTTATTTTGTGTTTCATGTTCTTGAATGTGTACATAGATGTGTCTGAAGAGTGTGTGCACTTTCTTTTATTCTTATAATGCATTAATAGTTGCAGTATTTTCAAAATACAGTACCAACCTACAGTTCCTACTGAGAAAAGCCCAGTGTGAAGGTTAACAATGCAGATGCATACAACTCATATATAGAGAACCTGTGTAGGACTTGAAGTGTATAGTGAGGTTCCTTTCTCTGCTGCTGAAAGCAGGATTGAAGAAGAGTGCTTATAGGGTGACACTTGAAAACCAAGAGTAGGTCGGTCTCATAGCACTATGGATACTCCAAATAAAAATCTGGATGCTTCACTTGATTTGACTAGAAGTCTCGAATTTGGTTACATTGTCACGATCTAGTTCAGCACATTTGTTAGGCTGTTCTTGTGCGTAGTAATGCCTCTCATTAGAGCTAAGACAGTGTACGTCATCCAAGCAGCCGTAGTAGCCTGCCAGGGAGACAGTTTAAGCTGTGCATGAACAAGGAAGGATTGATTCAAAATATCAGGAAAGCTAGAATTGCAGGAGAAATGGAGTCTTGTATGTGAAATACAGTTTGTTCAGCTTTAGGTAGATTAGGGCTCTTACACTGGCAAAACTGCGATAAAATTAAGAACACGGTAAGCAAGGCAGTGTTTAAATGTTAGCTAAAAGTTACCTGACTGTTCTTCCCCACCAAAAAATGCAGTTGCTTTCCATTAATATTTTTAGTGTAGTATAACTCAAGACATTCCAGATGCATCCTGTCATACGTCAGCATGGACAATGGATTTTAAGAAGTCATCTTCCAAGCAAGGCATGATGGAAAAAATCAAATTGTTTTATATGACGTTTGCTTAGTCTCCTTGAAGTACATGAAAAGAATCCTCCCCAAGGTGGCAGTAGCAGCTTACTCCACAGGTACTGTAAAACTCAGCTGGGGGTCCCCTTGCTCTAGAATCCAATGCTGAAATAAAATACTAGGCCAGAAATAAGCTGAAGTGTTAGAAGTACAGAGCAATTACAGGAGTCTTGAAACATCTGCTGAAATAACAAAGACGTGGAAGATATTTTTCATTGTCATAAGGGATTGTTTATTTATATTTATATATTTTACATAAAATATTTATAAAATATGTATGTATATATTTTATTTATATATGAAACATGTTTTCTTTCTCTGATATGTAGCACAGCATCTCAATGAGTTTGAACAGCAGTAATTCAAAGGTAACACTGAAGAAACTGGAAGTTTTATTTGTTCTTCTTTACATGGTTCTTCTAAAAGAGGTCTTTTTTTCTCTAGCTTTTGATTGAGTTGCTGACATTTACTGTGGGGCCTTGGTCTGAGATCTTAAGGTCTACTGGCATTGAATTTGCAAAGAGCAAGTACAGAATGTAACAAAATTCTATTTGATGCTTTTTAGCACTACTCACTGTCTGTGGGTAAGCTATTGTTTGGTTTTCTTTGTGTTTGTTTAACTTTATTTCCAAAATGACAAAGAGAAAACTGAAACTGAGGTCTATTATGGATTGGCAGGCAAGAAAGCTTCCGGGAACTTAAAAATGAGTCTTTTACTGCTCCTGTGGAAATACCATGCAAGTCTCATAAGGAATTGTTAAGAATCTAAGGAAGTGAGGCTCCTAATCAAATTGAAAATAACTGGTGCTTGGGCATGCTGCTTCTTCAGAGTTTGAAACAGTGCTAAAAGCATTTCCAACTTTCTGCTGGATTTGTATGTATGCACAGCATTAAGTAAAGTTGCAGCGCATTTTTGTAACATTACCCTGTCAGCTGTTGTTCTGTTGTATTCCTGTGATCACCCAGTTGGTCTGAAAGCACCCTGAGCAAGCTCTCCACCCTCCTTGTTAGAGTGTGCTCCAAACAGGCTACTCTTATAAACTGAAATGACATAGGTTCTTTTGAGACACTACTTCTTTTACCATGTGTCTCCTTTCAGTTCCCACGCCTTCCCATCCCTTGCAGCTTCTTTCCCTATGTGGGCTCTCATTTGAGCCAAAGATGATGCTGTGGTAAGTAATTTAAGATGTGCTTTGATGAAGTTCTCGTACTTAGAGAAAACTCAGTGAGGCCATTTGGTGGATTGCCACACACAGAGGCAGGCTTTAAGCCTTCCCATTCAACATGAGAAGTCCAGAAAGGTATGCAGGCCATGTAGTTGGTGTGGATTCAGTTCTGTTAGGCATGTAATTTCAAAGAAAAGCCAGACATGTCACTGCAAAGAGAAGGACGGTCTGCCGATGCTTTATTGCTTTTAGTCTGCATTCACAGTGAAATCTCTCTTGATCCTAAAGGAACGCACTCATAATATTCCCTAATGTTTTCTTAAAACAGACTTTTTTGCTTGCTTATTCTTATCTTTACTGCTCTTGGTATTTTTGAAATAATCAATTAGCTATCTTCAAGATGCTTCTTTATGCAGTATGGATGGCTGTGTGAGTAGATTGATTTTGCCAAGAAGAGAGAAAGAGAAGCATAGCTACAAAATAATGCAATTGCACCTGCTTTGGGACACTGTACGACTGCAGAACTAGCTCCTTAGGTTCCCACTGTACTTCGTACAGCAGAATATTGGTTCAGGGCAAATGCTCTTGGTAAAACAAGAACCTCGTGTTTTAAAGGAGATAGAGCAGAACTGTCAGCACGATTATAGCATCTGCCAGAAGTTGTTTCTGTATTCTCCCACTGAATCACCAGAATTCACAAGATATCCTTTTCCTTTTTCCTCTGCAAAAACTTGAAATTAGAAACCATTATCTTTGACTCTCTGCTGTGGAAGTACTGTCTTTGCTTAGTTGGCAGGAGGATGCTCTTCCAAAGCCTTTGCTTTTCAGTGCTTCTCTGTGAGAAGCTACTTACTTTTTTCCTGTTAGTATGGTTTGGTGTGACGTGGCTCTGCAAAATGCTCAGGGATGCATTGTTCAATGGCACGTATCGCACTCACTGTCACAAGCTGCCAATTTCTAATTTTCTTACTAATCCCCACCTTCTTTGGTTTTACTAGCGCTTTCCTCTGTTGCACCATATATTTTTTAATATAGAAGGAATATTTTTGATATATTTTACTGTACTATGCTGTCTTTTGAGGAGATTCCCTGGAGATACTTAAACTTGTTTGGGTCTTGTTTCCATCCACGGTGCCAGGATTCATTTTCTCTAGTATAAAGATTGGACATATGTTGCTAGTGCCCAGGATTGGCTGTAGGGCTATACAGTAAGGCGGATATTTGTCTCTGTGTTAACTGATTCAAGTGAAATAGGCAAAAAGACAAAGCCAAAAAAACTCAAAAAACTCAAAAAATCAGTTAAGACTATACATATATAAATAGTAGTAAAGAAAACTAATGAAATTGTAAGCTTTTGACTTCAAAGGCACATGCTTGGGTAATACGCAATATCCGGAGAGCATGAAAATACAGACTTAAAGTGACCTATTTCCCTTACACATTCTTATCTGGATAAACTTTGTGACCGGCCACGTATATCTGTATTGACAACATGAGTCAGACTACCATGGTTGTTCACTTTCTTCTGATTAATCTTGAGTTCAGCCTCATAAATAAAAGCATTTTGTCTCCGGGGCATATGTCCTATGAATTGAGAGCATAACTAGAAGCTCAGGAAGCCTGGATCTGGCTACCGTTCTTGTAAGTCTCATTCCACTATTTAAAGAAGCTGCACAATTTCTCTGATTCCTCATCTAAATAGCGGAGGGAGTCTTCACCTCTTTTGGCAACATGGAGTAGGGGTTATTTAGCTGAAGGCCACAGATTTTTGCCAGGCAATAGCAATATTATTACTTTTTAATGTTATCATTATTGCAAAGTGCTCAATAGGAACCCAGATAACTTGAGGCTTACTTTCCAAAAGTTTCCCGTGATGCCTGGAAAGGTTATAGTCACAGAAGTTGCACTTCTACACAGGGATGTTTGTTTGCAGTGCTACTCATATGTACTCTAATCCTTAAGTAGTTTTTCATAGAATGTGGGGAATACAAACCATAAAGCTTCTACTTAAGAATGTAAAGATGATATCTTTCTACTCAATAGTTATCCATAGGTTTTCAAGACAGCTTTAGTTGTTTCATTTCTTATTTTCCAGGTTATTTAGGGAGAAAGAATACAACACATGTTGAGGAATTCTCTTAAAATACCCAATAACTAACAGTTTGCTATATTTGTATTCTGATTGTAGCTCTTTCTTTACTTCTCTCTGCATACGTACATTTCAGAGGCAATCTGCTCGGTTGCTATCAACTTTTGTAAAAAGTACAAGTTTAAGAAACTGGAATACTAACTAGAAATACACCCACTCTTTCTTGTTTCTGATAATCATGATAGCTTGTGAATGTCAAGCCTTGAACAGATCCTTTTTTTGTATTTTATTTTAAAACATTCCAAGCAAATTGAATTTGAGGATATCTTCCAGGATGTTTCACTATGTCAAGCCACTGAATATGCAGTGTCATTATTATGGTGTAAAAGTCATTTTACAAGCCAGTGTGGCTTGCTCTGGCAATATTTAGAAAAGTGGAATTGCTGTGTCTGGTATATTAAAACTTTGAATAGTGTGTGGGAGGGTGCAAAGTATATGGTTATAAAGTTGGTGTGTGAATTAGGACCATGAGCCCCAGACTCTGCAATTAATCCACTTTCATGACTTGAAGTGTGATAGGCTGTCTTCTTATTTGGTAGCTGGAAATCTGCCTGTTAATGTAAAATACAGAGCTGCATCACCACTTGTTTCCCTGAAGGTAATGTTTTCTAGCTATAGACAAGAAAAATGAAAGTACGGAAACATTACTGAAACATTACCTAGTTTTGATGAGTGCTGGCATAACCGTGAGCAGAGGAAGTATGCTTGAGCTTTAGGTACAGCAGAAAAGGAACAGCAGAGGGGTGAGAAATTGCAGGCTATTTGTTGTTTTTTGTGTTGCTGATTGTTTTTTTCTGGATTCCCCCACTGCTCTTCTATCGCTGCTCTTGGCAAACTTCATTTGCACACAGCTGAAGCCTTTTGCAAAGCATCTTTGGATGCAGAAGGTTGATACTCGCACACAGAAAACTGTTTCCTTCAACCATGACTGTCTTTACACACAGGAGGAACTGGTTGCATCTTCTGTCTGTTTAGTTCTTTAGTTGACAGCAGCCTCTATGCCTTGGAGAATGTTTTTTTCCCCTCCTGTGTGAGATATCTGTGTTTTTTTGCCAGTACTTTCTGAATCTGATGCAATCCTGAGCTCTCTCTATTGAGGATAACTGGGGGCAAGAGAAGGCTTATTATGAATACTGTGTCAGGTTCTGTGCTCTGATAATATAAGTTGGAATAAAAGTATTGTCTCTTGGTTTTTATCCAAATGCAAAGTCCCCAATGTATTTTACAGTACAGAACAGTAAGACATGGGAGGAGTTTAAAGTGTGGTGTCATGCTGTGACCAACTTCTGTGGGAGAGATGAGAGTGTTCCATTTTTAGTACAGTGAAAATGAAGCATGGCTGGTGAAAGCTGAGCAAAAATGTATCGTCATGTGATTTTGAATAGGCCTTTTATCACCAAAATGAAGATGTATAGAACATAGCAGCTCATAGAGAGCAGCCATATAGCAGAGACTAAATGAAGGTAGCAGAGGTTTCTGCCTAGCAGTTAAGTGAGCAGTGGAAAGAAATTGGGGCTTCCAAGTGCAGCTAAGTTCACTTTTTTTCCAATTAAAAACGAATGTAGTGAGTTGATGTTGTCACATTGGCTTCCTTGTAGCTAGAACCATGCTTGCCCAATATCATCGGCTAGTATTTTACAAAATCTTTTTTGGCCAGCACAAAATAATTAATGGCTATGAAGAACAAAACTTCTTTCAGTCTACACCCACAATTCTTTTTTTAGAAAACATATTTGTCTCAAGTGAGAGAACAGATTCATTTTTCAGAAACAGAACTGTAAAGCGGGAAGAAAATTCACAGCTGTCAGCATTTCCATAACCTCACAAGACCCAATTTGTTGTCTTAATTTATGGGGAAAACATTGTTTTTCTGCTTCAGATTTGCGTAACTGGATGATTATATATGCTCAGCATTTGTGCAGAAGATGTGCTGCTTTTAACATCTGTCAGAGAACTACTCCTTCCTGTTACTGTCTTTTGAATGCTTGGGACTTTAAACTGTTTTTGAGGGTTCTTACTCTAGCAAAAAGATAAACTCATCCTGATTTTAGAAAGTACTTCTTTAGGGCGCATAAAATTAGGCTAAATTATCGGTTTCTTTAGAAAAGCTACTGACAGACCTAAGCAGTTCAATCTGCTGCTTCTGAGGGCAAATCTTCACTGTAAGTATGAGAACTCTCAACTCTCAGTGATTTCATATATCCTTGATATCACTTAAACTGCCCAGATATGAAATACGTTGTCTTCTGGTAGTGTGTGACAGTGTTCACCAAATGCTGGAGGAGTTTTGTAAAGGCTTCAGTCATGCAGTAAGGGCTTTAAGCATAGCGATATTCCAGTATTTTCTCTATCCTTCAAAAACATAACTTCACTGTAGGAATTAAAAAAAAAAAAAAAAAAAAAAAAAAAAAAAAAAAAAAAAAAAAGGAAGGAAATAGCTTTGTAAAGCTGCAGTTCTTAATTTGCCATGAACAGAGTACCACTGACACAACATGGAGCTGCCAGACTTCGTGTATGAATCTGTTGGAAAAAGCAGACATGAAGCACTGCATGTCAAGAAAGCAGGAGAAAAAAATATAGAAGATATTGGTTTTTTGGTGGTTTTGTTTACTAATTTTTTTAAAAGTCTGTTCAGAAGATGTGAATTGCAATGGCTGCATGAAATGTGAACTATATGTCAGTGCTGTCTTATTTTTATTTAGTCCACAAACTCTGGCATGCTATCTTATTCTGCATGATAATCACTGTTATGGGAGGCTCAGCTTGTGGACCCTGGCAGCTGAAAAGAGGAGTTGCACAGATGACTTCACACTGTTTAGAGTTTTTGCATTTGGGGAGTATTATGAAATTGCTAACAAATTAGTTCTTTTTAATTGTAGTGGCATGTATGCATTTCCTGTCCCAACAGTCCATGCTTATTCATAGCACACCAAAAGAATTACATGATTTTTTTCCTTTTGAATGCAAACAGCAGGAAGAAAAATTGTTTTCTAGACATCAAAGAGACTGAAGTCAAAATGACCAGTTCAGATAGCAGGCAACAGAAATCTGAATATTGACCTGTTTTATACCTTTAACAATAATGAGATCAGCTATTAAAGCAGAGGAAAAAGGGCAGAGGGAACTTGCCCACAGTTTGTCTTGATAAAAGAAAACAAGTGGGCTGAAAAATTGTAGTTGGGGTGACAAGGTAATGAAATCAGCCTTTTTAATCCTCAGTATAAGGATGATGAGTACATTTAGATTGTAATTTGGGTAAGACATTGGATACTTCAGTCTGTCCGTGCTCAGAGTGACTTATGTAGTGTTTCACCTTTCAGATCTCTGTATTTAACCATACTGAAAGACAGACTTGGAGTCATTTCTAACCTGCAGCCATGTCTACAGTGAAACATGGCAAACACAGTTTAGAGCAGGAAGCTAAATATTTCAGAAGAAGCAGTGAGGGATTGTAAAGATGGAGTAATGTCTGCATGGGATGTTGCCAGGGAGCACCAGCTATCTGTTGGCAAAAATGTCACGGGAGCTTTCTTTTGCTAATCCCTCTTGCCCATATGAGGTTTAAACCTAATGTTAGTTATTATTATTATTTAAATCAGATTTAAAAATAAAAAAAAAAAAGGCTACAAGCCCTTGTGCAGGCCTAGGAGAAAGGAAGAAAACGTTGTGGCTTCTGTTCTAGACTAACATAAAGTAAGGCAGAAGCTGCAAACTAAGTTGTTGGCTGAGTGATGAAGGAGAGTGACTGGTTTGTACACCGGTTGGTTTACTGTTTGGAGGGGTCTAGCCTGAGTCTGAAGAACTTAGAAGAGTGATGAAAGAGATGTAGTGAAACAAATGGACAGCTTTGCTCAGGTTATCTGCAAGTTAAAATTAACAGACTTCTTTTGTTTTCTGTTTTGTTTTTTTTTTTTTGGTTTTTTTGGAAGCCTTAGAAAACCCATGTGTCTATGTGCATCTGATACCAAGCATTGGTATCTAAATTCAAACTATCTTCAAGATTAGGAAGAGGTGGTGTCTCCAAAAGTGGACGTTGGTGCGGCTGCTGATAGGGCTCTCTGAAAGTGAACATTGGTCCTGGAGCACAAAGCAGCAGGAACTTCTGTGCCTTAGGACAAGATGAGGCTTAGGTCAAGAGCATCACAGTGGAATTGTTCAAGTAGGCTGTGTCTTCCTTGTCTTGACCTCTAGATGACAGTTCTAACTTCTAGAAGTGTTTGATGTCCAAGAGTGTTTACTGGCATAGGTGGGAATTTCAGCAGTTAATATTTTGGCTTCTCCAAGTCATGCAGTTTTCATTCTTTACTTGTTCATTCAGTTTTTCTTTTCTTTGACAAGGTCTGGGAAATAAGCAGCATCCTATGGCTGCCAAACTGTTCTTTTTGACCTTTTTTCTGCATCTGTCTGTCTCTTTTCTGTTCACCTTGAACCTGGTAGACTGTAGTCTGCAGCATTTTAGATTCACTGATGGCAAAGAGTGTAGAAAGAGTTTAAAGCATGAAACTGTCGTTGTGAAAGTAGCTTAAGAATACAGATCAGGATTTGTGAAGGTGCTGTTAAACTTAACCTAAAAAAAAAAAAAGAAAGAAAAAAGACAGAAAAAGGAAGTATGTTGCTCTCGCATTGAGCCTCTAGAATGTGACAATGGTAAAATGTCATTAAAGTGAGATTTACGTGAATCACAGTAAGTCGTGATTCCTGCAAATGCAGCAAATCAAATTCCTTTCTGCTGTACCCAGAACAACTCAGTTGGGTTCATTCATTCTAACTACAACAGTGCTCTTTTAGTTGGGTGTACTTATAAATCATTTGAGTTATGCTGGTTAAAACTGAAATAACATTGATGTAAGCGAGACCTTTCACTTCAAATTGAGATGGCAAAATATGTTCAGCCTCTTGAGAGGAAATGACAATGAGAGCTATGGCATACTATGGAAAAGCTGAGCATTATAATCTTGGGGTCACATTGAGAAGCTCTTTGTAAGGCCACAGCCTCTCACTTCATATTTTCCAGTGTCCAAACTGACTTTAATTCTGTTTAAAAGAAGGACACTCAGACTTTTATTTTTCCTGAAAGTTTGCATTCTCATTTCACTCACTTTCACAAAGAATGTTACCTCAGAAACAGTAAATGGAAAACATGTGCTTCTGGGCTAATGGTATTGCTGCTTTGTATGGTCAGCTCCAAATTCTCAACATAAAGGCTTTGTTAATCTAAAGTGAAATAAAAGCAGCTGTCATAAAGCATGTGATATATAAACTCTCATATAAAGTTGTATTATATTTCTCTTATTATTTTTAATAGTCTGAATTGAGAGAGAGAAAAATGTTTATTGAAATGATAAAAAGCAGCACTTCTCTAAACATTCCCTCTCAAGAAAGGAAAGACAAGCATTTTGTCACTGATAGAAAGTTGCAGTGTTAAATGTCTCTTTTCTCCTGGTACTGATTACTCTTGGGTGTTGTGCATTTTGCGTACAAAAGAACAAGGAATAAGTGAGCACTGCAGATAAGATAATTCCACAGCTTTCTAAAGGAGGAGCATTTTTCTACTCTCATTAAGTTCTTGTTCTGTCACTCTCAGCCATGGATTTAATTGGGTTGGTAGTGCCAAGGAAAGGAGTTCTCCCATGTCCCTACTTTGATGGCGTTTGAGTGCAAATGTAAGTTGTCTTCTGCAGAGTCCTTTTTTGCCTACCTTGCAACTCACTAATGCAATCGATGAGGTTGAATCCCTCTGCTAAAAATGATCAGTCTCTGGTAGAACAATATTAGATGTTATACACTGAGGCTCAAAGGATGTGGTTCACATAACACAGGTTTCATGTTGGATAGGCAATGGGGGAAAGTCACTGGCCTTACTGAATTGTTTGACAGACAGCTGCAGTTATGAAATCCAGAGATTCTTACCTGCTAGGATGTAGGTGCTACATCTGAGCAGTAATCCCAATGCTTTCATTTTGGGATTGTACAGCTTTTAAGATACACAATGTTTCCGTTATGCTTAGGTATGATGGGAAAACTTGCTTCTTCTTTAGGATTATGGATCACTGCGTATGTGTCTGATTTTTCTCTCTGAAAAATCTTTTTGGAAAGGTGTGTATTAAAAACAGGACCCTCAGGTGTAACTTGAAGGCTAAGCTATTTCAACAGGAAACTAAAGCTTCTTGACAAAGGTAAACTGTGAAGCTGAAAACCAGAATTGCATGAAAGTGTTTCGTAAATGTTTTTTCTGAGATGCTGATGATCATTTGACCATATTAAATGTTTATGGAACAGTGTGCAAGAGTGTTTTTAAGATCTTTATTTGGAAATGTGCCTTTCAGTGTGTCTCAAACTATGGTTTCTTCACTTCCTTACTGGTCCTCATCAAGGCCATTACCTTAGAAGTTTGAAAATAATGTTGATAAAATATGTATCATGCATATTTATTCATTACATCTTAGCTGTTTTCTTCTTAAGACACAATGGGTGAGTTAATTGTCATAAAGTGATATGGCCTTTGGGTAAGTTAGTCATCAATTTAAAACTAATGATTTTGGCACTCTGCAGAGAAAATAAGAACGAAAAGGATATTATTGGAAAATGAAACTAACAATTCTGTGACCTGTAAGCAACACGGTGCTTTTCCCTCCAGTTTCAGCTGTCTTTCCTTTTCCCTAACTTGAAAATTAATTCCTGACTTGATTCTATTTAATGTATTTTGTATTTTCCTTTGGCACCCCTAGAAAAAAAAACTTTCAGCATTCACAGCAGATTCCTTTAGCCAGCCAAGTGTAATTTTAGGACAGTATTTTTAAAAAACCTCTCATTTTCAGTATTTAGTTATGGCTGCTCTTTGTAGAGCCTGTGTCCATTTCATAACATGTATCTTACAATACTTGTTTTAGAGGACTTTAACTGGGATATCCTCCAATATATTGATCCTCCTCTCCACTTCTCCTCATCTCCTCCTCTTGAAAATCACAGCTTCTCTTTTTACAGTTGTTCAAGAAATCAGAAACGTTATTAAAAACTGTAAAAATGGAAAAAATGTTTTTTGTGAAGCCAGAATATCTGTCTTAGTAGTTTTTATGGTCCATTTTTCCTTTTGCACAAGATCAAAGCATCAAGGGACAAGAAAATAGGGTGAGAAAAGTCAATTCAAGCTTGCAGAAATGATGCTCAGGCCAAATATTTATCCTGTGATTCATCAAAAATGTTGCAAAATACAGTGCTGTTTTTTTTTTTATGATCTAAGGTTTCACTGCCAGTTCTTGTAGGACATCCTGTTCTGGTGCAATTCTTAAAGAAAAAGAAAAAAAAAGAAAAAAAAGAAAAATGAAAGAAGTAAAGAAAAAAGAAGAAAATGCATTAGGTTGCAAGGTTGAACCTTGGGGAGATCTGAAAGCCACTTACAGATGGGCATTTTTCATCATGAAGTGGTGTTTTAAAGAACGTAAATATGTTGCTGATGGTTTGGACACAATTTTAAAATTGATAGAAGAAAAATTTCTTGTAATCAGACAAGTTACTGTTTCTGCTCTGAAAGTAAAGGGAAATCTACAAGAGTGAGTCCTGAAAGTGATAAAAGATGACAAGAGTAGCATCTTACCCATCTTACCACTTGAATTCTGCTGATTTCAGAACTTAAAATGTCAAGCAAACAATTCCTCATTAAAGGACACTGATTCAGTCCTTTAGCACTTGCTAAAGGAGCCTTAATGTGTGGGATAAAAGGTGTCCAGGAGAAGCAAACAGATACAGAACTTTGTTAGGCACTGGTTGAGTGAGATGATGTGATTAAAAAACCAAAAAATCAAAAAAACTAGAAAGCTAAGGCTGAAGTGAGTAAGTCAATATATCAAAGAATTTGAGCAGACTTGTTTCCTTTAATATAAGGAACATCACTGAAAGAAGAGCTCAATCTGGAGAATAAAAAGGGATCTGAAAGGCTTTAGCTCTTTAGGCGCTTTCCTGAGGTGCAGTCTTCTGAATAAAAATGCTGGAGCCTGCCTATACTCCACTGTTTATCAGCCTCACACAAGTACAGTACTTCCATCATCTTTCCTACTATAAAAACTTAATTTAAAAAAGAAAAAAAGGAAGTAGTGCGTATGTAAACCATATCACCTACATAGAAGTGAGATAAACATATATTCCTGATGGATATGGTCAGTGGGTGTCAGTGAGATGCATCTCAATGTCCTGAGGGAATTGACTGATGCAGTCGCCAAGCCATTCTCAACGTTTGAAGAGTTACAGTGGTCAGGGGAAGGAGGATGGAGCACAGCTTTGCTGAAAAGGACCTGGGGGTATTGATGGATGGCAAGCTGGATGCGAGCCGTCACTGTGCCCTTGCAGCCCTGGAAGTCAACTGTATCTTGGGCTGCATCAAAAGAAGCATAGTTAAGGAAGGTGATTCTTCCTTTCAGCTCTACACTTTGAGTCCTCACATGGAGTACTTGCCCAAATGGGGAGTCCTCAGTACAAGAGAGATGCAGTCTTGTTGGAATGCATCCAAATGAGGGCCACAAAAATGACCCAAGAGGTGGAGCATCTCTATGAGGACAGGCTGAGAAAGCTGGGGCTGTGCAGCCTGGAGAAGAGAAGAGTATGGGGAGACCTGAGAGTGGTCTTTCAGTATCTACGGGTCTGGAGGGGTTGAAGAAGGGAAGGGAACAGTCTCTTTAACAAGATCTGTTGTGACAGAACAAGGGGAAACAGTGTCAAACTAAAATATGGTAAATTTAAAGTGGATATAAGGAAGAAGTTTTTTACAGTAATAGTGGTGAGGCACTGGAAAGGGTTGCCCAGAGAGGTCGTGGGTGTCCTGTCCTTGGTGACACTCAAGGTCAGGCTGGAGGGGCTCTGGGCACTTAATGGAGCTGCAGGTGTCTCTGCTCATTTGTTCATTAAGGGAGTTGGACCAGATGGTGTTTCAGGGGCCCTTCCAACTCAAAGGATTCTGTGATTTTATGATAGTGAGAGAAGAGAATGCTAAGAGCTAAATTCAGGAAATCATTCGTGACTTTGAAGTAACACAACTTCTAGTGAAGATAAATTTTGCTAAGAAAGCATAGGGTGCCTCTTATTTTAATTTTGTATCATGTTTCTGTATCCACAGCTCACTGTACAATTAATTTAAAAATATCCATGAACTTTTTTCCTTGGGCTAGTGTTAAATGTGAGAATACACAGTTGGCTGTAATGGGCTGCATGGTAGAGTGACATCTAACCACAAAGGTTATGTACTAATGAAGGTATAAAATACAGAACAAACTTGGAATGAAATGCATGGGAACAGTTTGGCTCTCACAGTACACAGAAAAGGGCAAGCATACTTGTCTCTTGTGAAACATGAAGGAAATTATGTAACTGAAATTTTAAACATAAAAGTTTTTTGGCTTCTTCTCCTTCCAGGATTACTGAGGTAATGAAGATGGGATTCTACTCATGCTTTTCAAAATGCTATTAATGTCATTCCTGATCTCCAATTGAAATAAATCTACTGACTCCTGATAGACTGTATTCATTCCTTTTGGAGCTGTAAAACACTGACTGTTTGCAATCATCTTAAAGATTTCCCTTCTAACCCACTCCAGACAATTTTCAGCAAAAAGCTCATCAAGCTCAACACAGTGTATGTACTTACGACAGCTAAGCAAGGAGAAATTCTAACCTCTGAAATGAGACTAGCACTGCAGGGAAAAAAAGGGGGAAATTCTGCTTTATGGCGTTCATCCTCTTCAGTGTTGCTTTTGCACTATTTTTTTATTTACCATAATGCTCAATTCAAAGCATGAATGCCAACAAAACGTGTGCTCTAAGAAAATCTGAACTTAGTTTACCAGTTTTCCACATCAGAAATCACAGAAACATGTAAGTTAAGTGGCTAGACTGAGTAAGCTGGAAAAGGATTTTCCAGCTTCTGAGCAGGGAGGAGATGAATGGTTAGCTCATTTCTTGGGATAAACATGAAGACCAAACAGAGGGAAGATGAATGATTTAAAAAAAAAAAAAGCATTTGAAAGAGAAGGGTACCTGATTTTCACATGGAAAACTATAATCTTTGGATCATTCATCCAAAGGTTACACTTAAAGATTTGAGAATTTTAGGGCTCTGAGGAGAAAAGCCCTTTCTCTTTGCTTTTTAAAGAAGCTGCTTTTTTAATGCTCCTGCAAATAAAAAGTAGAAATGAAATGTTTTGAGATATAAAGAGACTTAACAACTGTACAGGGCTGTTGATATAATGCTGTTATCATTTTAAACCAGCAAAAACCTGTTGGTGAGTGGTGATTTAGGCTTTGATTTGTAGCACCTGTGCTACACAGGTGATGCATTCAAACAGGGGGAACACCTGTGAGTTGCATGCCATGTGGAGGCTTTGTTCCCTTATATGAGGATTTGTAGCACTACGTGTATGTGTGCTCAGAGTGAGTTTTCTTCTTTTCTTCAAAGAAGTGTAACAGTTGTTGATTTATAGATAGTTATTTTAATTTTTTCTACGCTGCACAACTAAAAGAGAAGCTGACCTCTGATGAGCAGCTACCAATGGCTTCCTCTGCTACATAATGGAGATTTGCAACTGGCCGTTGAAGGGAAGCAAGAGGTGAGGTGCATGATTTAATTATTTAAGGAATGATAAGAAGGTGATTCTTAAATGTTAAATGAGGAAAAATGAGGGGGTGGACAGAGGAAGTGGAGAAGTGCTTAGGTTGGTCTGTAGGTAGATGAAATTCTGTTTTTTGGTGCACAGTTGCATTAGAAGTATTTGGGCAGCTCAGCGTCGCTGTGTGGCAGTTTCATTGTTTCTAGATTCCTGTTGTTTGTGGAAGATGTATTTGTACCTGTTTATGATAATATGCTTGTGTTCTTTTGCTTTTTGGTTGGATGTGTTAGGATTGAGAGGGTTTACTGCCTTTATCAGAAGGGTCTGAATCTCAGTCTAGTTCTCTTTCAGGTTTGGGAGCATTTCAGTGAAGTATTTATGGAAAGTTACTTTTGTTTGTTTGTTTTGTTTTGTTTTGTTTTATTTTTGCATGCTTAAGAAATTCAGCTATTGCTTGATTGCTGCCAAATAGCTTTGGTCTTTAGAGGTTTGCCCTAACCTGAGATACAGTACTTGTGAGTTTCTCTGGGGAAACAATTCAGTTTTCAGTTAAGTTGCTGTGGAAAGGTACAAGCTACTCTTTGTAGAAAGGCGCGAGAGTGTTTTTGATGCTTTCTGAAAAAGTTTGTTGCTGTCTGAGAGCCTGATTCACATAAACTTGAACATTTTTAAGTGCTTTTTTTTCTCAACTCTTATATTCTGTTTACTTTGAATTTATCCAAATGTATCAACTGCACAAGAGGCTTTAAGTTTTGCTCCTTTTCAAGGGGAAGAAAAAACTCAAAAAAACAAAAACAAAAACAAAAAACCAAAAAACACCAACTTTTAGGTTGAAGTAAATCAGTTTAATGGTCAAAAGTGGTCTTTATTCAGGATATAATTGCACCCACTTGAAGACCAGTGGGTGCATACTGGTGTAAGGCAAGTTTGCTGGTGATTTGGGCAGGAAAGTGAATACTGGCTTGTTGCATCAGAGGAGCCCAGGAGGCAGAGATCCAGCTGGACTCAGTTAGGTGCTGGGCTGTGTGCCTCCAGCTGGCTTGCTGCCTGGCACACGCCTGTGCTGTAACCAGAGCCAGGCAGGACTTATGAGTACATTAGGAGACAATTTGACACAGAACCATGCAGGCAGTGCAGAAGATGAAACAGGGAGTTTTAGAGGTAGGCGTAGAGTAAATTACCAAGGCATATCTCTTTTCCATGTGTTTAATTTGAAGTCTGAGTTCATAATAAGTGATACCATGTGGTGCTTCCTTAAAGCAATGCTTACCTATTGTAATCCTTTAAATACACAGAGATGCCCAAAGCATGAAGTCATTTTAATCTGTTACCTGGAATGTACTAATAACACTCAACAAATTTTTGAGCTGCTATTAAACATTTGAGTGTTGTTCTCTCTCCCCATTCAAGCCAGCACAGGGGGTGGAGATGATGCTGTTTCTGCATAAATATACTTGCATCATTTATGAGCAAGGTGAATGGTGGGTCATTGTTTTAGGCATGTGTATGTTTGGGTAATATAAATCAATAACCTTCATAGCTGATGCACGGAATGGCTTTCTCCTCAGTTCAGGTAGTTTTCAAAGAAGGCATTTCTATGGGGGGGGGGGGGGGGGGGGGGAAGGAGGAAGGAGAGAGTAGCAATTTTTTTCTTCCATAACATATAGATAAATAAAGTGACTTTTGCTTTTTTGCCAGGCAACTTGTTTGGCCTTAGCTTGACTCAGTAAATGTCTTAAAGATCTCACTGAGGTGTCTGCACTTATATTGGTAATGTGAAGCAAAAGAAATAATCTCACATGCAACTTAGTCTCTTTGCAAGAAATAACACTGAGAATCTACGGAATGTGAGAGTTTACCAGTAAGAGCATTACAGTAATTGAATTAAATGTGTGAATCATACATATCATCTTTTAAATATGCTAGCATGGATTTTGTTAAGACCAACTGACTTGGCTAGTGGGCTAGACATGTTAGAATGGTGCCTCATGATAATACAGAAATCTTGTCTGATCTCAAAGCTAGGTAAGGCTGAGTGAAGCTAGATCTTAAATGTGTAAACCTCCTGGGACACAACAGTTTGTAGAAGCAGATGCTTTTTATTTTGGGAGATGCTGCAGTGGTAGAAGTGGTCTCTGTAGAAATGTTTTCACCATGATCCTGACAGCCTGGTGACAGCTGGGGTTGGAAGGGACCTTCAGGAGGTTGTCCAACGTGAAATTCAGAACCAGTCTAAAATTTTTCAATTAAGGGAGCATAATTGCTTCCCTAGAAAGCTATTGATGCTCCAGGTGGTACAGCCTCATGTGCTGTTAGACTTAATTGCTGCTGGGTTGTGTGGTTCACTCATATTTAGGCTCCTGTCCACCAGGATCACAGGGTTTTGCAGTGGAGATGCTAGCTGCTCCCTCAGTTTCCAGCCTTATTACAGATCCTGTAGCTCTCTTTCCTTGTAATAACAGGAGTAGGTTGTTTGAGGAACAAAATTTCTGTGCTTGTTCCTTTAGAGACTGCAAACTCTGTGATTTGTATTAATAGTCTATCATCTTTTCATACTTTAATTGGCTGTATAGGCTTGATGCTGCATAGTGTTAAAAAGTTGCCATGTTTCATCATGAGAAGGATTACTTTTTATGTCAGAAGCAATGGTTATGCAGTCTAGAGGAAATGGTACGAAAATTGAAATACTCTTAGGGAATGCTTTGAGGCTTTCTAAATGAAAGCTACTTGAGAAGTGTAGCATAGGAATGGAAGAGCCAATTTGTAATTATCCAGTGCTACTTTCAGCAGTGATAAGAGTTTTCTTCAAAGTTTTGCTTGTACAACTCTTGATCACAAGTAACCCCGCTTAAATAATATCACAATGCAAGATGTTTGGGCTCTTTATCGTTCGATTTTATGCCTCTGTTTTATTGTAATTTTCCAAAGACTCATCATTATGGGATTCTTCGTATTTTAACTGAGTTCCAGTTTTCAACTGAATGGAGTGTGACTCACCAAGATTGGTCAAAAACAGAGATATGTTTGTTCTAGTGGTAAATAATTAAGAGACTGATTAATCTGAACATAGATTAATAGTGAAATACTCATTGTAAGGAACTTTGTACTGCTACAGTCTATAGTACCTGAACCCCACGTGGCGAAGCTGAAATGTCCTTAAACCAAATAAGTTCTTCATTTGCTGTGTGCCTCTGGTGATGTTGTAATGGAGGGAACGGAGTTGTTTTTGTTTCTCTTTCTTCTGCATAATCTTTGAATTGCATAAAAGCTCTACTATTTTCTGTTCCTGTCTCTTTCAGGGATATTTTTCCTACAAACTGTATACACTACTTGATGAGCTCTTGATGCTGAGGAGACAGGCTTAAGCTAATTGATTAGTGCAAGTAATTTAATGATATATGGGAATTAATTTTTGAAAACACAACAGGAAAAGATCTTTAATTTCGTCTTCATCTATTTTGTTCAAGCAACAAATGAAAAGCAATAATAAACAAGCCAGTGCTGATCTAGGGAAAAAATGTGAAGAATGAGAAAATACAGACCTCACCAATCAAAAAGTCATTTTATGTTTGAATTCTGCAGATCAGAATCAAAACAAACTTTCTGTATTTCAATATACTTTAATATATATTTCTATTCCTAGCCTAGCGTTATTTATCTGTTAAGATCCCTATCAATAGTAATGTATGTGTGGCAGGAAATACGCCCTCAAGAACTAGAAGACTTCTTGGCTTTTACTTTTTTTGAGTGTCTGAAGAGAGAAATCTATAGAACGCTTCCAGTTACTTCTTGAAGCTATACTGCAAATGAACAAGCATGTTTGTTGGGCTCAACCTTCTTGGGTGCTTTTCCTTCTGGACATCTTGTTCATCCGCATGGAAACTCTTTTGGAAGTGTTTGAAGGATTATTATTTTTTAAATTTTTTAAGTAGGAGTTATACTTCAGTGTCTTTCTGTTGCTTTGTCTAATTATTATGGTAGGTATTAATGCAACTGTTGGATCTCTGCCCTTTATCCCTTTGTCTACTAGATACCATCTAAATTCAGACCTGAAGAGTTTGCTGCGTCCCACATGTGCTGGAGATGCAAGTGGTTTCAATTCCTTCTTCTCCATCAGCGTGCCTTGCAGGTAGCAGCCTTTCTTGTGTATTGCGCCCCCCGGTGCTTTATGCAGCTGTTAGGAACCTCTGGTCAGAACCTGTGCATGGAGACTGCAGTTTCTCTCTGCATATGGATCTGGTACCAAATTCTGAAAGTTCCTTCTCCATTTTGCACTACAGGCTTTTAACTTAGCAAGGTAGATGTGGAAGAGGGGACAGTTTAGCTCAATAATTAAATGCAGATCAGTAAAACAGCATGTGGTAGTTTTACTTTTCTTGGAGTCTCCTTCATAATAGAACCAAAACTGTGTTCTGATTCTTTATGGAGGAGACATACACCAATACTGGATGACTGGGACACAAGCCAAAGCATACTGTTACCAGCATAGAACATACTCCTGAATCTCTGTGAAGAAAATGCTGCTAGTTTATAGCTTTGGCTGCTTTTGTCTCTTACAAAGTAAAGGTTTGCACACACTGCAGCACATCAAACTTCAGCAGTTTTGTTTATTCTCATTATTTATAAATAGAAAGTAAGGATGACTTAAGGACTTCTGAAATCATTGAGAATGTGTTTCTTTGTGTACCTCTTGAGTGTTAAGTGCTCAGTGTGTCAGGGGGTTGCTGGAAATGGCTGCTGCTCTTACTAGCTTGGGTATGCAGTGAAAGAGGAGCTCATAAAATGGCAGCTGCCTGTGAGCTGCCTACTAACACTTGGTTCATGCAATTGCTTACTTGTACTTGGTTGATTTGTGTGGTGCTCTGCTCCATGGATACGTGAGAGAACTTCAGTGGCTCTGTTAATTGTTTTAGAATCATAGAATCCTTAGAGTTGGAAGGGATTTTTTTTTTCAGTTTTAAAGAATTCTAGTAAAATATGTCAAAATATGATGTTGGCTTAGTTGGTTATGTACTCTTTAATATTGCTGTATATTTTATAGCTATGCAACATCTTATAAACAGACTGAAAAGAAATAACAGGAAAAATTAGCATGGCTTCCGTATTTTAATATAAATATAAATATACATAGAGTTTAAACGTTTGTCCCGATTGTGCAAAGACTCTTCTGGTATTCCAGTAGATTATACAACAGCGCTTTCCTTAAGTTCCTCTGCCCTTTAAAGTAACAAATTTTATTAGATTTTTTTTTCATTTCTAAATGCATGCAAAAGAATGCGTAAGGAATCTGCTTGGCTATCTTAGTTTAAAAAAAGGAGGATAGTTAAACCTAAAAACAAAACCAAACCGTGGGATTCTCATTCTGAAATGCCCTTGCCTTTGTTTGTTTTTCATAATTAAAAGAAGGTGTTGGATTTTTGAAGAAAATTAGGAAAGCAGTCGGCACACAATGGAATACATTGCTTTAGGACATGTTGAGAAATGCCCTAAATACGGGTAAGGTACAATGTTGCTCTTGGAAAGCAGATTGAATGTCTGCTCTTGTTACCACAGAGAAACAGTGCAGTCATTGCAGAACAATAGAGGCTTTAGATCCTCCTGTTGGTTCCATAGATTGCCAAAGACCAGGGCCCTGCGAAGCTGTAGGTGGGCTAGGGCTTCCATAGCCTCCTGTGCTGAGATGGGTGCAGTGAACTGGCTGCAGAGCACTGAGTTTTTCATATGTGTTATCCTGATATTTTTGAAGAGGATCTTGTGTAGTCATGTTGACAATCCTGATGGATGGTGGTGAGGATCCTTAGATTAAGTGGGTTTGTGGAGGCAAACTTGGGGGAGAACTTGGTGTTGGCAGTATTACAAGCAGGTATATTGTGTGCAGAGCTTCAGAAACTCTTCAGACCATCTGGTTCCTTACAGAACCAAAAATGCACTGGATGCTGTGGTCAGAGAAAGGATAATCTTGAGGAAAAAATGAAATACGAACTGAACTTGGACTTTGCCACAGAGATTTCTTGGAAAGTCCTGCCAGACAAAAATGCATCAGTAGAGCGGGTGTAGCATGTCTGAATGGGAGTGTGAGTAATGGTTCTACCAACTTATTCTGCCTATTAAGACCACAAATTGCATTTGTTTAATAATAATTTAGAAAAGAATAATTCCTAAACCCATAAACACTTCATTCTTTTTGACTTGAGGGATTTTATTTGTGGAATCTTGAAACCAACCAAACCCCACCTCTAATAATTTAAATTTACCCAGCTCCTGAAAGCTGTGTTTTTGAAAAACTGAATCCAATTGCAAGAAAAAGAGCCTTGTCATTCTTAAATTTGACAAGTAATTAGCTCAGCAGAAGTCTAACCATTCTTGGAGTTTCTTTTAGGTCACTGAATATTGAATACAAAGTGAGCGTATAAGCTATGTCAGATACTGTATAAAATCCTTATCAATATGGCAGCTGAAAACTGCATGCATGTTTTTGGGTCCTTTTTTTTTTTTTTTTTGAGCTGTTTGAGATAATTATAAGAGGATGTTCTCAGCACTGACACATTGATTCCCTCCCAGTGCCTTCTGGGAGAAGCCGCTCTGTAAGCTTTTGCTGGTAGCTCGTGCTCTATGTCAGCTTCCTAATGAACACAATAGGATTTTTATTTAAAAAAAAAAAATGCTCTTCAGTTTTATTTAAATTATTCTGTTGCACTGTTAAGCAAATGAGGTAGCTTTACCTTGTGTTTGTTGGTTCAGTGTTGAGTGAAAGCAGCATCAACTGAAGAACCAATCAAACTGATCAGAGGAGAAGTTGTAGGTAATAGAAAGAAGCATTGTGCACAGCTACTGAGTGTTTAGTATACTTTTACAGTTAGTCTGAAAAAGCATCTGCTCATTAGCCTACAGTGTAAACACAGGTATGCCTTGGTGTTTTGATGTCTTATTCGTAAAGAAACCTTGAAAGAGCACTCCCAGTGTGTTTGAGATGCGGTTGAATATTGAGTTACTGCTGGATCTATCTAAAAGCCTGAGGAGAGCTGTGTTGTTATATGACGGAAGTCATTCCTAAACTTTCTCTAAATCTGTGGTTGTTGCTACTAGCTAACTCTTCATGTCTTCATGTCATTGCAGCATGTGAGCTAGACCAAACTCCTGATAATGAGATTAAAGTCAGAACTTCTGCATACTATGTCCTAAGGTGCTCTCTTGGTGTTGTTTTTAGTCAGGTTCTGCCATTGATGTACACAGCAACAACAGTGCTTACGTTGAGAAGTGTACTTATGCATGGAAATTGACATGCTGAACTAAAGGGAGAGGTTGGGGGGAAAATTTTGCAGTATCCAAGCTGCTACTGAGCAGAAGAAAGGATAGCAGCCTGTGCAGGAGAGGGTGTTTTGAGTTGCTGTAGAAGTACAGACCATGAACAGTGCTATTTCAGCAACTTAAATTCAAATTCCTCTGATGCTAAGAGAAGCTGATGTGTTAGGAAAATAAATTCAACACAATTTTTAATGAATTTGAAAACTATTTGACATAGATCTGAATGTTGACTACTAAAAAGAAAGTGACTGAGATTGGGAACAATGTTTTTTTCCTTTATGTTGATAACAAGACAGTTCTAAAAGTTGATACGAATCTTCGAAGTGGTGGACAGGGTTAACGACAACTCTTGTGTGGGTTGTTCAGTAGTATGACCTAAAGATCTTAGTTTAGCAGCATATGATCTGCAAGTGGGAAAAGGTTGGTGTAGCAACCTAAAAGCTGAGTTGTTAAAAATTTTGAGAATTACTCTTAACCATGTTGGCATTGAGTTTCACAGGCAGAGCAGATGTAGCTACTTGAAGCTATATCTGAGTTTAAAACAAAAAGGAAACAGCTCTAAAACTAAGTTTTGATTTCCAAAAGCATGAAATGTTTCATATTACGTGGGAGAAGAAAAGGCAAGATAGCATCTGATTCCTAAAAGACTGTCACACAAAGACTTGAGGGTTAGCAAATATACGGAGTGTTTTCAGCAATGCCTTTGAGGTTCACCCACTAAGAATACTTCTGAAAAATCTTTAAAGTCTGTATCTTATTCTTTTGATGGATTACCAGAATCTCAGGCTCATGCCTGAATTTAGTGCAGCATGAGCTGTAGCTAAGGCAGAAAGGGAGGAAATGAGATGAGAATGCCTGAAGAAACTTTGAATGTCCTTGCTTTGATGTATTTCGCAATCTTAGCATGACTTCATAACTGGCAGTGTACAGTATATACAAGATTCAGAGAGTCAACACAGCGTGACGACTAGAAACAGAAGTGTGTATAATATATCACGAGAAAAGTGAACTAAAGATGACAGAAATAACAGTGAAGTCGAAGCAAAATTGTTAAGGAAGTGCTGATTATGGCTCCATAGTTATAAACTGACTTGTATTTTATTTCCGAGGAGTGTGTTAAGTCCTCACCGTATCTAGAAAGAATCAGGGCACTTTCACCCCCAGATAATCAGAAAGAACAAACTAAAGTTATGTTGCTCTTCTCTGTGATGTGTGTACCTGCCTGGGTAGTCTTGTGTTTTCTGAAATAATTTATTTCATTTAGTCAGACTTCAGTGATATTTCATTTAGTCAGACTTCAGTGATGTATTATTCTTACGAGTGAACTCCAGTATATGATTAGATGCAAAACTTATTAGAAATCTCATGAGGAAAACATGCCATGCGATGATTTTTGGACACCCTACATATCACAGAGAAGAGTAACCCAGCTGTAATGTGTCTTGCTCTACAGAAGAGTGAAGATTTCAAGGACCTGATTGCTCAACAAGTGCTTTAATGCTATGAGCTTCATTGAGACTCACATTGTTGTGATGGGTACCTCAAGGTTAGCACTGGTAGTCTGATTAATCAACTTTGAGTTTACTACAGAGCCATCTGACCTAGAATGACGACATGGTGCATAGGAGCTGATTTGCTGTCACTGGTAAATATGAGGTAGCTTTGAAGGAGCTGTGAAGATTTCTTCACTCTGTGCCTGAAGGGGGAAGCAGAGACAAAGGCGTCGCTGTTTCCGCCCTGCTGGAGTTTAGTAGATCCTGGAGAGTATCCCGAGATTCTAAAATTCAAGTATTTTAATATTGAGTCAGGTACATCACAGAGGTCTTGCTGTTAATATCTAACTGCTTCATTGACAAAAAAGGATGGTGTCTTTTACTGTTTTAAAATTATTGCAGATATAAGACTAGAATCTGCTTCTTGCTCCATTAGGAAACTCTATCAGTGATGATTGCTACAAAATCTGCTCACTTCGCTTTTGTGCAACAGGGTAGACTTTTCCAACAGGAATAGAGAGGGATAGAATTGTAAGAAGGTGGTAATTTCACTAGTAGAATTCATATTTGGTGTATAAGTTACGCTGTCTGGCTTTTTTCTGATTTCCAATTGAGTTATTGGGTAGAAAACAAAACTTAATCTGGAACATAACAAATCTGATTTGAGATTTCTCTGACTTAATCTCTTTCCCTAAGTGTATGTGCTCAAATGGATGTGTGCAATCAAGCCACAGACTATCATGACCTTTCCATGATGAAGAAAGAGTACGATCTGCTATGATGACTTGCAGGTACACATCTATTATCCTGAAAGAGAAATGTCCAAGTTCTCTGCTGATTTTACTTTGCAGACTGTAGTTCATTTTCATCTTATACAACTAGGCTTCAGGAAGGAATGCACTGTTTTACAGTGTAAACCAGTAACCAGCACAAAAGATGAGACATGCTCTCAGAGGCTGATCCACTATTGTACTGTAAAGCTGGAGTCTTTTGTTGAAAGATTAAGATACCGTCTGTTACCTCTTACAGCAGTACTTATAGTTTGATTTCTAGCTTCCTAGCCAAGTATCTGTTGTCAAAGCATTCATCACTAAGAAAGGTGAAAGAATGAAAGATGTTGCCAAACAGTTTTTTTTTTAGGTTTTTTTTTTTTTTTTTTTTTTAAAGAGGGGTGTGTGTGGAAATATCTGTATTCGTTGTTCCTTCAGATTAAGATTATGTAAAAGATGTTAGGGTAGTGTAGTTAAATGTAGCTTTAATATCTCCCAGTTTAGTTTAGTTTTGTATGTCTCAAGTGAATTTGTGTTCATAGTTGTACTTGTTTAATTAGCAGATCATGCTATGCTTATTGTTTAAGAAATAGTGCATTTGGCAGGTATGTGTAATACAATATGTATATTTAAAATGTATGTTATCATCCTTATTTCAAGATACTCTAATTCATGAGTATCCAAAATACTACACTGATATTTGGAGAGGCATTGAGACATGCTTACCAAGTAGGTCGTGTTATCTCTTTTAAGCATGCTTCTAAACCTTTAGCAGAGATTGGATAGGAAAGTGTTAGGGTAAATAGTCAACACTATCACAGCTGAAGTCCAGTGTACACGCATAAAGTAGAGGCTTGCTCTCTCTCACTTTTCACAGTGAGAAAGCTTTTTTTTCAAAGACTCAGATATTCTGCTTACATGAAAATCATAAGGAATACGTTAATTCTGTAGTTTAATAAGTGAATGGCATCTCACTTGAAAAAACAGCTTTATGTACAGTGATAAATGCAAGAACTGAGTGCTGCTTTAGTAGAGATCAGTAGCTGTGTTAAGTTATTGCAATAAAGCATCAGAGCAGTTTTCTTTTACTTCCAAAATGCATCATAACTAATTCTTTTGCTGTTCAAAGTTTTCAAGGTCTGTTAGGTTTACTGGATTTTGTATGATGGGCAACCAGTATTAAGGGTTTTTTTCTACAAAGGGGAGGGGAAATTATGTGGCATTGTAAGTTCTTACGTCTTTTTTTCAGGTGACTTTGTCAAGCAGGCAAGTTTGAAATCTGTGGGCAATGCAGAATTCCATTGCTGGGACAAATTCACAACTTTGGTGGAAAAAAAGTATTTGAGTGATAAAACATTGTGGTTAGAAGTAATATTAACCTTGTCTCTCTGTTCCAGTAAAGGCTGTTTTGAATGACATGTTGTTCACCTACCTGCTTTTTCCCAAGTGCATACCTCCTGGGACTTAAAAATGCTATTATTTTTATAGTAGAGACTGGTGGATAGCTAATGTCTGAGAACAAACTAAAAGCATCAGTGGGTTTTATGTGGATTTAGAAACACCTGAAACTGGGCCCACTAACCTAATTTACAATAGAGAATGTCTGGATTAATTTCTTCTCTTGATAATGTTCATTCTTACAAATTTTCTCAATAATTACAGTAGCTTGAATCCTCAAACACTAAGGTAAATTAAAATAAAACTAAATGGGAGGCTAACTTGTTCTTTGTGTAACATTTTGCATGTGAAATACTATGGCATTTCAAAACTGACTCAAAACCCTTTGATAGACTAAATGAGAAGCAAATGAAAGCAACTACCTTTCCATTTGAAGATCTTGTTAACTCATTGTCAGTGATGTGAAATAATTCACTGACCCATTCAATAAGAGCAAATGGAACGTGCTTGAATTCTGGAGGAGAGTCCACAAGTAACTCATAAGAAAGTGTTGAATTATCTGACACACAGATATGCGATGACTGTAAAATAACGTCAGAAGGAGAGATTAATGAAGCAGATGGTTGTGTTATGAATTAATTGAATGTCAGGATACAGTCTGGAGTGGTGGGCAAGATGTACTCAGAGAGCTGTGCCAAATGCAGTTTACAAATGTCTCAATCAGGCGGTCTCCGTGGAGAGCAAAGGGCCGAGCTGATCAGGCTTAAGAGCGCCTGATGGCTGCTTTGTAAATTGTGCATGTCAGATCCAGAGTCTGGAGGGTGGACGGTGTCGGTGTGAGATGCTGTGCTGCATTCAAAGCAGGAGTAGCTGTTGGTGGCACACTGACAGAGAGGATGTGCGTTGACATCCATCAGAAGGGGCAATAATGTGGAAAAGTCAGTTTGGGAAGAATGGGTATTTGAACCCCTCAAGAGTTTGCTGTAATAGTCTGACAGAGTCAAAGCGAATCTGAGTTTCTGTGCTACTGCTAGATTGTCATTACGTCATTTTGTGTACCCAATGTGTTTTATGTTACTGTTCAGTATTGGTTCATGCCATAGTACTGATGGAATGACCTTGAGTTGTGTGTGACTTTTCTCAGTTCCTCCCCAGCATCCCACATCAAAAAAGCGTGGGGTGTTTGTATGCCTTAATCCTTTGCTTTTTATTTATTAAAATGTAAAACCTGGAGGCAGCAAACACTGAAAATTTGAAAGAGGCATTGCTTTACCCCACGTAGAGTATTTGGCAGCCTCAAAGTGTCTGATCCCAGCTGCTTTCAAATCTGCTTGCCATCAAATGATCTCCCTTAGGCTCTGAAAACCAATATTAAGAATAGAGCAGGAGCAGTAAACTTCTGTCTTCCATGGTACTAGTCATCCCAAATCCTACTCAAATGCATGCTCGAATTGTTCCCCAAATCATTCCTCTTCATTTGGAGTTGTAGTGGTGGGGAAAAAAAATCTTGATATTGCTGGTGAATTGCTGTTGAGGAAACCTACAGTGAGTAGTGGTTTACTTTGTTTAGCATCGTTCTTCAAAATTCTTGTGCTTGGGAAAACCGATTAGGGCTAAGACTCTTTTTTTTCAGTGCAGTGTTTTAAAGAACTTTCTGGGAGACCACAGATTTCTGGCATAGATGCTGGGCCCCCTATTCTCCATGTACTTGCAAAATTTTTAGTTTTTTATCGCTGTCACTCTCTGGTAATTTCACCTCAAAGAAGTGTCATGATCAGGCACATGGAAAAGTGAGACTCTTGAAACATATTGAAAATATAAGCAAAACATTCTTTCCCTCTGAAGAACTTGTAAATTTCAGTCTCGGTCTTGAGAAAAGCCACACAAAAGCTTTATTTTTTTCTTTTCAATTTTAATGAGGTTAGTTTTAAAGTTGTTTTCTTTATTTAAAGAAAGAAAACTAATAAAAAGAAATCTTCCTTTACAAGTGGTTTAATCCCACTGCTAGAGAGGATATAATCCAGATGACTCTCTCAGGGGGTACAAGGACTTTTGCCAGTGTTCCTGTATTGCTGAAAGATTCATCAAGCAACCTTACTAGCTGGGAGAAAGCACATTACTGTAGCACTGTTACTTTTACTTCCTTCTCTCAACCCCCATTCAGATTTTCTAAATCTTTTTAGGAATGAAGAGGCAAGCTGTCAAGTAAATGTCTGTAAAGGAATTCCTGATTAGCTGTAAAATGTAGCAGTGCAAGCTTTTGATAAAGCTGTTAAATTAAATTTGACATTATGCAGCTTTTTTTTTTTTTTTTTTATGTAGAAATGTAATGATACGGTGATACATTGCTGTTAAAGATATGTTGTAGTAAAATTACTAGGATTCCAAAAATTTTAATTTGGAGAAATCAAAGTCAACTGAAAGCAACATAATAAAGATTTTGAATAACTAATTTAATCTCTTCACGTGTTACTACTTTTTTTTATAATTACTTTCCACAGCATTTGTATTTTTTAGCTTGATTAGTTCTACACATTGTTTTAGTGGTTGAGGGATGTGGCTTGTGGATTCTAAAAATTATATCAGATGTCTGAACTTTTGAAAGTTCAGATTTTCTGAATCTTTTTTGTGGTTGCATGGGTTACTTAAAATATGGTGATAAAATATAGCATCATATCTACTGAACGTAAATCACAGTTTGCTCACAAAACATTTCTTTGTTTATGTTTTATTTTTTTGGTTTTTTCATCATTGCCAAATTTTAGTGGCACTGTTGAAAATGTACCCTGTTGAAGCTTACAGAAACTTCTGTGGTATAGCCACTGGCTTAGCTCTTTGAGTAACTAAATGAGAATTAATAAACAACTAATTCTGGCTGAGTGCTTTGCTTCAGAAGATCCTTGTAGTATCAAGTATATGCAACAAAACCAAACCTCCTTTGTCATTCAGCTAGAAGGATATAACTTTGTTTTGCTTCCTATGGGGACACACAATTGAAATGATACTTATATGCTAGCTACCTGCTGATATAAAAACTGACATGCATACCATTGCAACTTCAGAGTCTGATCCAGTCTGAATAGTTGTTTTTTTTTTTTTTTTTCCCAAGAACAGATCTTTCTGTATATTTTCTATACCACTTTTCAAACTGTGCTTTAAGTCATTAGATCTTACTTCATTCATCTTCATTGTAGTGCATGTTTACTTTCTCAGGTTTTGACACTTTCCTGGAAGCTAATCTGTTGGCTGGTAATTCATAAAGACAGTATTCAAATGAATGTGTGCTCATAACTTTGTCCTTTGAGAATTCAGAGGTAAGATTAGCACAGATGCATAGCCCACCTCTGTACAGCTAGGCATTATATGACACACAGCAAACAAAGTGCTGTTGGGATTCCTCTCAACAGAAATCTCATAGAATAAATGGAAGGATACAGATAGATATCTGATTTCATCCTGGTATTAACTTGCGACAGCTCATGGGCTATTTTATAAACCTTTTTCTGTACTTTTGCAGCTGAGTTTCAAATAGTTCTGCAAAGCCATGAATGCAGCTAGGAGGCAGAAAAATTCCCCAAAATTTGAAGGGAATTAGACAACTCTGAGTAGCATTATAACAATAAAATTCATTAGATAACAGAATAATCTGTGATAAAGGATCTTTAAAATATCAATGCCAGAGTTGTTCCCTTCTGGACATCTATCTGCGCGCACAGCATAAGTGTAGGCAATGCTTCATGAAAAAGAAGGGAATGGGAAAGTCCACTCTTTCTCACAACTGTAGTACAAAGCTCTGATGCCTTTGTGCTTGTACATTCTTTTTCACTTAGGAGCAAACTTGTGAGGATCAGAAAACTGTTTAAATAACCACTTCCTGCCATGTCCTTGAGCTGCTGATAGCTCAAAGGAGAATTTTTTTTTTTTTAAGTGAGAGTAGTCTGTTCTCGATCATGGCTTGTGTGGGACTGTTTGTGGCTAATTAGTATGTATAAACTGTAAGTAAAAATCATAATGATTTGTGTATGTACAAAACTATGACCAAATGCTTTTTTTCTGCTGTGGAAAACTGTCACACAGAAGCATTTAGAAATAGCCACTGGTCTTAAAGGTCATAGATTGCTCTAGTCTGTTATTCTGTCTTAATTTATGATTAGTACCAGACTAAGAGGAAAATGCACGAAAATCTACTGTACATTAAATTAATAGGATATGAATGCCATCATCTTGCCACTGTCTTCATCTCCATAGTGCTCAGAAGCTGGGTACTACTAACTAATTTTGTCATCTTTATAGTTCGATTGTTAATTTGAAATTTTTTTTGTCTTTTCTCTTTTTAACATAAACTTTCAACCTTTCCTCAGTCTCTGTTTAAGCAGAATTTTCTCCATCCCTGTAATAGCTGTAAGCCCTTTTCTCAAAATCTATTCTAAATACATTATTTTGAGATTTTCACACTAGGACATGTCTCTATTTTATAAAGAATAATTAAACTTGTCTCAAGGCACAGAACTACACAGATTAAAACCAGTGGGGATGGAACATTAAAGGGAAACTGCTGGCAGCACTTTAACTGTAGTGTTAAAGTACTGAGTCAATCATTTCATCAGCTCATACCTCTGTTTTTTGACATCTCTGGATGAACTGGGAGAAAGTACTATGCCTTCAGCATTTGCAGGCACACCTGAGCATGACTGGCTGTGGTTGCACTGGCTTACCCTTGAATAAATTATGCTGTAGTACTCAAGCTATATCCAAACTGCAAGCAGATCATTGGAGTACCTTCAAATTACCGTGCAGTATTTTGTGGCTGTCTGGTTTTATTCAGATAGGATAGACATGGTGCCTATGCTCCTCAACTTCTTTCCATCCAAAGCAGTCCAAGCTGTTGCACCAGCCCTTAGGCCTAAGTCAACAAAACCACAAATCAATATCCTTTCCTTGCACGTGGTGTTTGTGTCAACAATGATAAAGTGGGGGGGGGGAAAAAAAAAAAAAGCAAGTTGCATTCAACCTTTAGTGATTCATTAAATTATTGCCAATGCTTAACTGACATTTTTGTTGCTAGCTTCTCAGAGTCCCTGACTGTTGTGGCACATTAACTTTCAGGTCTTCAAAACAGTGAAATTGATTCTTAGCATGGTTAGCAGATAGCAGGGGAAGACTGCAGAGTCATTGCCTGTAAAGAAAGAACATCTGGCTGCCAATTTTCCTGTAGAGGCTTCAACAGTCCATCTGACAGTGAAACAGGAGGAGACTGCAGTAAAATCACAGAGTCCTAGGATAAGAGAGAATGACAAAAATTAAAAACTAAAATCTTTTTTTATTATATTTCTTCAACTTTTTGTTTATTCATTCTTTTTCTTAAATTTTGAAACTGGAATAGGGTAGTGGTAGAGATTTATGTTTTCTGGGAACTGCACATGGAGCCACACAAGATTTGAAGGGCAGATAAAGCAAACTGATCAACTCAGGGACTTGTTTGTTCTCATCGTGCAGTATTTTGTGTAGCTGTACCCACAGAGGAAGAAAAGATGGAGAATCAGAACTATGTTCAGAATGAGGGTGAGGTGGGAAGAAAGCTGCAGGTCTACAGGTGAAACTGCATGTAATTTATTTTTATTTTTATTTTTATTTTTTTTAGTGTATTGGCCAGGATCCCTGATGCAAATTCTTCACACTGTAGAAATGTTTCTCAGGGGAATGTGTCTTATTACTTTTTTCTGTTTTGATGGGGGAGGGGAAATGATATGAAGTGGAAAATGTCAAGTAAAATTAATTTAAATATTGGCCCTGTGTAATGCAATAGAAAACATATTTTGCTGTGTGGTGGTGTTATTCACTAAAGACCTTAAGTACAAGTGTGCCAAACAGTGAGAACATTTTTCTGTAATGGATAGATTTTCCTTTGCTAGGAAACACTGCAGTCCCTACATTACTGTAAAACAGTTGATCAAGAAACTCTCTAAGACTCAAGTTGGAGTCTTAGAAAGAAGACATTCTTTCATATCAGCACTGGATGCATGCTGGATACTCTCTTCCTATCATGCATGCCTTGCACAAAAAGGACTTCAGTTTATATACATTCAGAAGTCTTCTTGAGGGTACATTTGTGTTCCATACAAAGACTGGTGGAACCCTCCCTATCTATTCAGTAGAAAGGCTCAGACCCTTCCCATTATCTAAACAAACTGCAAGATTATCCATTAAGGGTCTTATCAAGCTGTGACTTGTATCAATCCTTCCCCCCCTCTTTTTTTTTTTTTTTTTTTTTTTGAGAATTTGTGGCTAACATGCTATAACCCTCGTCATATCGATTTATTGTATCACAAACAACAGTCATAATAATAATTGCAACACTTCATCATTACATGCACAATTATACATACAACGATAACAAAAGCTATTATCAAAAACATTTTCTTCAACCAAAACCAATCAGGCAACCATGTGGTCAGCTTATCCCAGGCCTCCTAGAAACCCTACAAGGTGTCATATATCTTCTATTCTGCCTGATTAATCTACATGACAATGTGAAGTATTAATAATTGCACATATGCCACCCTGGTTAGCCAGTAACAAATCCAGGGCTGTTCCAATTTCTCTTTGCAGTCTTACTATGCTCTCTTGGTGGCATTAGAGAGTGTCTCTAAGGATACAGGTGTTAACTATTTTTCCAGTTCACTGATTCCCAGCAGAGGGAAGAACAGGGGAACAAAAGAATGGATTCTTAACTAACAGATTCCTGTTCCTTTTCAGACTTTCTAGTACATTCTGTCTAGGTAAATATAGTCCAGTCATAGCGCTGTTGTCCTGAATTTTGCATTGCTAGGAATATCTCCCTTAGTGCACAGGATAACTCACCCTGTTCAAAGGGCGTTAATCTACAAGTAAGCATACATTCATATCCTTCATGTAACCAAAATTTCCCTTTGTGTACCCAAAAACCATCTATCAGTTTGTTCAGCAAATTTTCTGTTCCTCAATGAACAGCATTTTGCTCTTCCCTCAGTAGGCTACTCATGAGAGAGTATGGTACTACCACTAGGCTAGAAAGAGTAATTGCCCATCCTTCTCCCTACCTTTTTGCTTTTAGCACTGTTATCAAATTTAGAGATAGGTTTCCTTTGTAAAGGAATCCTTCTCTCTGATATTCTGGCTAGCTCTCCAGTTTCTACGCCTTTTTTTTCTGCAGCCCTTTTTGCAGCCAGATTGCCCAGTTTGTTCCCCTACTTTTGAATGGTTTGTCCTTATTGATGAGCTTCCACAGTTTATCAGTGTCAGAGGTTGGGTGTCCAGGGCAGCAGGTTGGCAGCATTCACATGACCAGCAGCACTTGCCTTCAGGCCTTCAGAAGATATCCTATCAAACGGCCACCCTCTTAGAGGGCTCTCTTAAAATTTCCTGACTGTTTTATGTGCTTGTTTGTTATCATACTCTGCTTGTTAGAGATCTCTCATTGCAAGACATCCTGTAGTCCTTTTTATCTTTCGTTGGTTGACCATAGCCATGGCAAATGCCTTCTATTTTGGGAAATTGCTCAGTAGGGCGAAGACTGTTGAACAAAATACAGTATGTTTTTCACAGTGACTCTATGACATTGAAAAAGGTTAGACACATCATGTTGACCACTTTCAGAGGAGGTTAGTTAGGTCCCTTTGAGCTTCTGTTAGCAATGCAGTTGCTGAGTCTGCTCTCATACAACCAGGCCATCACTGACACACTGTGTCCAGTTGCTTGGAGAAGTGGGCTACTGCCCGCCTATTTCCTCCCAAGCATTGTGTGAGGACCCCTTAGGCCGCGGCCTGTCTCTCATCGTCCCAAGGCCAGCGCTCTCATTAGTGTTCTTTTAAGCTTTATGTAAGGACTTTGATTTTCCTTGGTCCTTTGCAAAGGTCTTTTTGGCACTTTCTTTAATTTATATTCCATCAATGACATCATGCTATCATTCCTAAAACTGTTCTCAGCTTATGGATATTTCAGGGTTCCAGAAGCTCACAGATGGCTTCTTTTCTGTTTGTATGCATCAGTCCTCAGAGGATCTCAAAATGTAGATGTTACAGCTTCTTATGCAATTTGAGCCTTTTTCTTCGGCACCCAGTAACAACTTGATCTGAGAAAATGCAATGAAATATTCTTGTTGAGACTTTCTAGCTAGTAGTATATATACCATTGCAACACAATTCTTTCTTTATCTTCCTGCCTCTGTAATTCCAGCTCCTTGGATATCCTTTTTTTCTTTTTTTTTTCTTCTTTTTTTCTTTTTTCTTTTTCCCCATCCCTGGATTCTTCTGCTCAAATGCAATAGCTCTCAACTTTCAAATTCAATGGGTTTAGCACTGACAACCACCTCTGTTCTATAGTAAGAACAGTTAGCAATGTAAATTGCTCTTATATTGCAATCTTTTTAAAGGCAATATTTGAGGTGTTGTATTTAGAATAAGCCATATTTTAAGGATTTTTGTTTGAGAGGTGCCAACTCCATCTTAGCTTCTAATTTTACAGCGTATTGTTTCAACCCTACTGATACCGACTCTAGCGTTAGATCTATCCTTACTGGTTCAGCTCTCTTTGATCTTCCAGGCACCTCCTGCTGCAGCTTCCACCTGGGTGAAATTCCTTTCTTTACTGACTTGGCTTCCAGTAACAGTAATACTGTAGCTTGGACAAATTTAGATTTTTGATATCAATACTTCTACCTCCCCATCTTTAAATTTTATTTCCATCTCTAATTTTTCCAGCAACTCTCAATGAATTAAAGGCTTTGATGTGCCTGTTAAATACAAGAACTGATGTGTCACCCATTGTTTTTTCAATTTTAAACTTCAAAGGCCTAAAGAACACTCTGGCTTCTGACTTGTCTGTTGCACCAATAACTTTTATAGTATCATAATTTAATTCACGTTTCTTTGTATTTAAAACTAAGTAGCTCCTGTGTCAACCAAACATTCTATTTCAGTTTCATCTTCCCCCAGCTTAATTTTAACCAGAGGTTCCGCTAAGGAAAATACTTCCGGTCCCCTTCAATCCCTAGCTTCCATGACTGACGGGGAATGTAAAGTTTCCTCGATCCCTACAGCTAGGGACATTCTCACTTCCAGTGTCCCTCGTCGCTACAGTTAGCAAGCTGTTTTCTCCCCTCGAAGGGATTTCAGCTCCTTGCTTGCCCCAAGCACCTCTTCTGTGGGCTGTGCAGGGTGGGGACAGCTCGGGGGGGGGTATCCAGGTGGGGGGAGTCCTGTGCTAGCTCGTGTCTCATCTGGAGCATAGTAGTCGGCTCAGAACTGGTGCGAACTAAGGGAATCCTCCTCCCCGAGCTTGAATGCGCTCTGTGATTTAGGCTCCTTTAGTCCTTGCTAGCATTACATCCCAAGCAAAACTCTTTGCAATGCCCCTGCTGTCACCTGAGCCCTCAATTATAGCACTGTGGTCTTGTGAATCATTTATCTTTCTGTACTATCAAACAACACCTGCATAATAACTTCAAAATCTTTCCAATCTGGTTCTTGAGTTTTAATCATCATTTCAAAAGCATTAGCTACCCATACATGTTGATAGCTGCCAGCAGCTGCATTTCTCTTGAAAAAGGGTATGTTAACTACAACTTGACTGTCATTTCCAATTACCTGCATCAGCAGGGCCTACAGCACAACTTTATTTCAGCTGCAAGCCCTCTCTGCCACCAGCATATTTCCTGTAGTCACTCTTTCAGACTCACTATCTGACTCTTCTACTGCAGTAGTCCGTGATTTTGAGTCCCTGCCTCCCTCTTGGGGCTACTAGCATCTCAGTCCAATACTACATGCTGAACAACACATCTTTAACTCCCTTTCTCTCTCCTTCTCTGACACCACCTACAGTTTGTCACCTTCTCAATCCTAGCATTGTATGCTCCAATTCTTTTCTGCCACTGCCTCTGGGTCCTAACCCCCATCATGTGGGTTACGATGTGTTTAAATCACTTTTCCATTCAACCCTGCCACTGGATGCAAATGATTTTTTTTCTAATGTCTTAAAACACAGCCTAAAAATGACTTTTTCAAAATTCTCTCACCCCTAGATGATGCAATGCCCTCTTTAGCGACAGGTGAGTTCTTTGTACAATGACAACACAAATAATCAGACAATAACAGTACAAACAAACAACAACCAAACAGGCACATCCAGTGATTGTTACTATGGTTATATTTAACTCCTTAGACCTACTCTGTGCAACTTCTGTTATGTCTGACATGGAGGCAGATAAAAAAAAAAAAAAAAGCCTTAATAGTCAGTGATATTTTCTATGAGGTTGAGGTTCTGTGATCCCAGGAACTGTTGAGGTGCATGAGCTTTGTTCCATCTGGGGTGCCAAATTGTTACTTTAAAGCAGTTGATCGAGGAACTCTTTAAGAGTTGTAGTCAAGGAACTCTCAAGTTGGAGTGTTAGAGTGTAGTCATTCTTCAGTATCAGTGCTGAATGCACAGGTGATACTCTTCTCCTATCACATGTGCCTTGCATTAAAAGATCTTCAGCTTATATATATTCAGAGATCTTGGAGGTACATACATATTCCATACAAAGACTTATGGAACCCTTCCTTATCTATTCAACACGAAGATGCAGACCCTTGTTATCTAAACAAACTGCAAGGTTAACCGTTAAGGGTCTTATCAAGCTTCAAACTGTATCACCTAAGGCTTGATCGCCCCTTAGGCTATGACCAAGAGAAGCTTTTATACAGCTGCTGTGAAAGATCTTTTTGTACCTATGCAGAGTCCAAAATTGAAGGTATTTTCTGTCTCAGCAGCATGACCTTCTTATCATAGGATCCATTAAGCATTTCATAGAACCATTTCGGCTTTATTTAAGACAGCAGCATAAAGGTGAGGGATGGGAACAGTAGAACTGGTGTGATGACTGCAGATCAAGCATACATATTGCTTGCTTTCATAGCATATCTGTAGCACATCTGTTCTGTACAAATCCTATCTCCAGTGTAAGAGACTGAAACACTGTGTGGAGTGGGTAATGGAGACTGGCAGGAGTCTGCTGCCCAGCATCCTAGGCTTCATCCTCAAAGTGTCTCTGGGCTTCCTCACTGAAGCCTGCAACAAGAGAGTTGTTCAGTGCTAGAAAGGCTGAGATTCTGTTTTACTCAGAGTTTCTCATTTTGTTAATTGAAAAGATAGAAAATACGGATACTGGTAGACGTGGATGTTTTCAAGTTAAGCAGCTGTTCTTTGAAAATTCAATGCTTGATTTGTTACAAATATTGATTTTTAGATTTTTGGAATCTCTTTGGTAATGCAATCTAAGATATACTGGAAACGCGCATCTTAGGTTAACTTGTGTTTTTTTGTTTGTTTGTTCGCATTAATAGTGAGGAAGTTCCAGACTATTAGTTGGTTTTACACATCTGAATGCTCTTTGTACTACAAACAGCTCATTTCTGAGTAGAATTTTTATATTAAACCAATTATGATTGATGTTTCCAGCCCTACTACTTAGCTACTGCTTTTGTATATATGCTATTTTGAAGGGCTGTATTGTTTCAGGTCACCTTAAACTCCTACTTAAGAATCTTCTGGGCTTTGCCTTTGATGGGTACAGATTTTCCTTCTTAGATTTCAAATCTAATCAAATCTATATAAACGCACTAACTGGGGGTATTTTTGAAGACTGGGAATTCAAAATGGCACAGTTGACGCAAGGTTTGCTTCTTTCAGGGTGAGAAGAATGCTTAGGGTTTGTCAGCAACTTTCTCTCAGATATCTTTATTTTGAGATCAGTGCATTTGTTCACAACTCTCTATGCGTATTTACTTATGTCTTCAGACATTGATGGTTTCCCGCAGGAAAAAGACAGCCAGCTGGTTTACCTTCAATACACAGAAAGCAGTCAATCTAAATACAGTTCAGATTGGCTTCTGTTTCTCTTAGCTAATGAGTAGCAAGTAATTTGTTGGTCCTAATTGTAGTGTTAATGTGTTTCCAATAGGCACAGAGAGAATAATTGCCACTAAGTTGTACAATGGTTTAAAGCTGTTTGGTTTTTGTGTTTAAACAAAGCCTCTCAGTTATATGCAGGCAGTGGAGGCAGATGAGGCTTATTATGTATGACAAAAAGCAGGCAAACTAAAGTCAGATTAGAACTGTCTTGCAGAAACCCAGAGAGCTAGTTCATTTATCAACTTTTTAAAAATTATTTATTTATGCAAACTTCAGAAACGCTTTGGTCAGCTCTTTGGCATGTGCTGTTCAAGGTAGTGCAGTCAACTCAGGGCTATACAGAATCAAAAACAGAGGCTCTTTGCATACTTTGGAGTTGAACGTAAGTGGGCAAAGATAAATGTGTGTCATCTTTTGTAGTTGAGTTGTTTGTGGGCTTTCTGTTTGTTTGTTGGAGTTTTGTCTTATAATGCACTGATGTAAAATTACACCGACTGCCAACACCATCACCTGCAACTTGGTTATGTGACATTTGAAAAATAGCCTGTGTAAATGTAGCAAATCCTTTCAGAGGGTACAGCTGGCTTGAAATGAGCTGTTATAGAGGATTGTTGTATGGGCTGTTGCATACTAAAATCTCTTCTTCTCTTTTTATCTCTTTTTATTGAAAACGTATTATAAGTGCTGATTTTGAGCTTTCCTTGAAAGCTTTAAAAAACCTCATGTTCATACAGAGCAACTTATGTTTTCCTTATGTAGCTCCTGGTGCCAGTGGAATTTATAAAGTACTTTCAGTGACTTAAAAGCCTGCAAGTGTAGGGTAATCCTTCCTTCTCTTTAACTTCCTCCAGTATCCCTTAATCAGCTGTCTTAGAAGGATGGCTCCCTATTGTAATAATATGTTTTCTTTACAGTGGATGCATTCAGACTTTGTAGATAGGTTGGGGCTCATTCTGACAAATATATCTTTAGTCATTTCTCTTCCTTCTAGAAAGCTGAAATCATAAGGATTTGTAGGATCCTTCTGAGTAGTAATTCTTACCTGATATTATCAGTGTGATAAATTTTAGTGTAACTTGTACATGAATTGCCCTCAAATCTGTTCTATTCTACCAGTTTACAAATTTTATATATATATTTTTTAAAACAGGATCTGTATATGTGTAATGTATGCTGCATAGAATTACCAACTGTCCTCTACTACTTTGAGCCAAGATACAGACTACCCCTCTTGCATCTTCTACCAGATGACTTTTGCTGCTGGCTCAAATGTCATTTTGGTTTACCGTTTGACTCTCTGTCCTGCTCTTAACAGTTCAGGTGTCCCTAAAAAGCTTCATAAATGTACTTCTCAGTGCTATAGGATGAATGGCCAGAAATAAGTTAGTAGTCAAGTACAACCACTCTTCAGTCTGTATCAGCTTAAAAAGAAACTAAGTCTGGATTTTTTGAGAAGGTATTTACAAACCTCACTTCAGACAGCTATGAAGTATTTTGGGAAATTCTATTCCTGTCATGCAGGAGTTTCTTCTGGTCTCTTTTTATCTGTTTCTGTCCAAATTTCTTAGACTGAAAAAAAAGCACGTAAGTTAAAATCCAGGACCAGCAAGTCACATGATGTTAAGAAGGGCTTCACTGATCTGCAGTGTGAACCTATTAACTTCACTGAAAGTTTGGTACTTCACCACTTTTGGGGGACCAAGATGAGGCTGATCTGTCTGAAGATGGTGGTTTTTAGACAATGAGGATCAGAAGCTGGGACATTCTGCTCTTCTTCATCTACCACCAGAAAATGATAGCATCTTTCCCCTCACTTAAACTGAATGGTAGTTGGTGTCTTTTTCACTCCGTATGGAAAAGCCATTTCATGCTTTGTCTTACCTCAAATTCCAGACAATAGCTGGGGAAAGGCTGCAGAGTGGAAAATACAGGAAAACTGGGCTCTGATACTGATCTGAACTGAAACAGTCAGGAAATACCAAATTCTAAGCTTAGTGGGTGCCGACATATATATATATATATTTTTAAGAGACCCTTAGTCCTTAATATGACCCATATTAAAAAAATATCCTGTTAAATTCATCAGCTGTTCTCCACATGGTCTTAAAGCAGTTTCCAAAAAGGTATCTATTCAGAAACTTTTTGTTTGTTTGTTTGACATTATTTAGTGTTTTCTTACTTTAACATGTCTCGAAGTTGGATGTTTATCTGGAGAGAAGAAGTCTTTAATAGCAGGTAATGTTCCTGGTTTCAAATAACATTTCTTGGTTAGAAACTTAATTGAAATGCTTGTAAAATGTAAGGATATTTTCTGGCATCAAATTTAGTGAATAGAAAGCTTTCCTTTATTTAAACTTTCAAGTTTTAAACATAAAACATACATTTCAGACAAATGAAATTCTGTGATTGTTTGGGAGTAGAGTGCTGTCATTTTGTCACATTTAACATAGAGGAAAAATCAAAAGTAAAATCAATTTTTATTATTATCAGGGATTGTATTTCTCTTACTGCCACAGAAAGTCTTCAGGCAATGTTATCTTTTTCGTTGGAGTGACCTTCTGTTTATGAAGAAAGTACTGACTCGTGGCTGAAAAGCTGTCACTTAACCTGTTCATACAGTTGTCATAGGCTCAAAACAGCATAAAGCACAAATTGCCTGACACTTGTGTGTCACTAACCACAGCTGCCATGTCATACAAAGTGTCTTCTTTAGGATCTTTTCCTTACACTGAACAGTGACATTAACTTTTACCTGATTTTGTGTTTGGGTGGTCCTTTTCCATATGGCAGAGATATAAACAATGTTCAAGTTAAGCTGGTTCAAGGAACTGTATTGTATTACAATGCTTGGTTAGTTTAACTTTGGCACATGATTGAATACAAAGGATAATTATATTCTGGAGTTATTCTATATTTGAACAGCTTGGAGAGAGCAGTCTTCTGGGAGATGGAGGGCTTGGCTTGATTATAAAAGTTCCTTATTTATGCATTATTTGCTGGCTTCTCTCTTTTTGACTTGAGGTACAAAAGGATTAAAATACTGCCATAAAGATTTGAGTTAGAGTAGCCAAACGTCAGTAAGAGCGTTTTACTGAGAAAAAGATTTCAAGTGTTGTGTTTAGCCAAGTACAGAGCGAAGGCATGGTCTTACCATTCCATACTACGCAGTTTTCTTGTATATGTTTATAAAAGAAGTGGTAGACCGGGATTCAGATTTACACTGGAGAATGAAATATACCATCATTCTGGATGTACTGTCCACCTTCTTAAATTAGCTTACTATTTTTGTCCCACTGTCTGCTTATGGCAATAAGTTGCTGTACGTCTTAGCTTTTTGTATGGCCTATGAGCTGTCAGTAGGAATTTCTGGATAACATTTGAGATGCCAAGCACATTTGAAAATTCGTGGGTATCTAAATCATTCAGGCAGCTCTTAAACGAGATACCTGATCTAGCTGTGTATGTCCCTGTTCACTGCAAGGGAGTTGGACTAGATGACCTTTAAAGGTTCCTTCCAAATCTAAGGATTCTATGATTCTATAAAATGTAACGAAAAATGCCTGAGGGCCTAAAATAATTATAATTATTTGTGTTGCATTTTGCCTACAGGAAGTGTGCTACTCTCTTTCTGAATATTTCTGTATTTGATATGTGGTAATAATCACTCCACTTCCCTAAGGTAACACTATAAAACAATACTTTTATACAATCACAGAGGTCTTTTCCAGCCTTAATATTTGTAAGATCATCTAGTTGGTCTACCTACCACTGACATTACCCACTAAATCATGTCCCTAAGTACTGTGCGTACCCTTTCCTTAAATACCTCCCAGGACAGTGAATCCACTGCTTCCCCGGGCAGCCTGTTCAAATACTTGTTCACCCTTTCTGAGAGGAAATTTTTCCTATGATCCAATCTGAACCTCCCATGGTTCAACTTGAGGCCATTCCTTCTTGTCCTATCCTGTCTTCTCCTATAAGAAGTCAAGGCAGATGACTGACGGGCATTGGAAGCCCCAACGATGGTCAACAAATGGAACTGTGTCCAACAATGAACAGCTCTTTGAAGGTTCCCAGAATGCTGGGAATCATTGAGTTTTTAAACGTATTTCACTTTATCAGTAGCAGACTTTATCAGACTGGCTCTACATGACATTTTCCTTTCTCTTAAAAATCTAACAGTGTTTATTCATAAGTTCTGAAGTATTTACCTTATTTTCCTGTCTAGCTTCCAGCCGTATATTAATTTGAAAGCATAACTGCATAACATATAGCTTTGGTTTTCCTGTTTTTTTCCCGGTTTTGTGCAGTGTGTGTGTTTTGTAGATGTGTTTGAAACCTGGGAATACAGACTGAAAAAAACATGAGGTTTTTCAGCACCTTATTGAAATCATTTGAAGCTTAACTGGCAGGCAGAGAGAAGGCATTTAAGATCGTTGGTACTCTCACCATCTGGGCATGTAGGCAACGGCTTTTCTCTTCCTATTCTGAGGACTATGGTGGAGGAAAATGGTTTAGTTCAACATTGACTGTAACTTGGCTGTACAATAAGTTAACCTGTATCTGCTCCAGTTTGTAACTTTTCTGCAGATTTCTGAATTTTCTGAGAAGGAATTAGCTTTTAAAAATAGAATCCGTGTTTCTGCGGTTGTGAACTCCAAATTTTCTTTAACACTAATGCACATATATTAATGGCCTTAGTCTGCACAAAATAGAAATGTGTAAGGCCAACTGATCTGGTCCATTGTGTTTTCCAATAGCAGAGGATTAGCCACATGGGACAAAGCAGTAGATGTACTAAACTCAAGGTCCTGTCCTGTCACAGGCACAGTGAGGACAGCATTCCTCCCAGGTGATTATGTTCTTTGCATAATGGATCCTAGCATAAATACTAAGCTTTCAAAATCAGCTTAAAGCCCTTTAGCCCTAGATGTCACATATGCTTTACAGAAATTACAACAGGAAAACAACATGATTTTTAAAAAAAATCAAAACAAATATTGTGAAAACTTGGTGGAAAAACATCTGCAGTTTTCAGACCATTTTGTCAGTCTGTCAGGAGCATCATGGAAAATTCTTGCCTTTTTGTCCTTGAATTTATTATTGTTGTCTTTTATTTATAAATAGTGTAATTTCCCACCTAGAAAGATGTAATTTATGCTGGTATCAGTAACATGTGGCAAGGATGCAAAGAGTTTTTGGAATATAGGGAAGAATGTGATAATTAGAACAGCATAATAAATATGAAAGACATCATTTACAAGGGCTTATTCCTATAGTTTGTCTTAGAAGATGGAGTTGTCTGGGGAAAAATATTGTACTTATTGTTAAACTGAGTCAAGGTAAGAAATCTGATTTGTGAATTAGAAAGGCTTCCAGCTCTACAAAATGCATGAACTCATTTCCATTCAACTGTGGTTAAGACCCAAAGTAGCTGTTCACTGTATGCTGAAGCAAGTGGCCTCTGCCAATTGTGAAAGCAGTCCCATTGGCTAGGAATAGGCTGTGGAACTGATTGTAAAAAATTACCATTACTGTTAATGGCAGCTTCCAGGGGATTTTACTTGAGATGCCAAACAGCTTTCATCCAGGGAAAAATTGCCCACTGAGAATTTGGGCTGGAGCAGGTGTTTGGTTTCCCAGCAGTGATCTCCAGAGCAAGGTGCAGCTACACCTCTAGCACCACTTACATATGAGGCAAAAAGTGTTGAGAGGTAATGATGTGGGTGCATGTGTATATGTGAGTGAATTGCATATCATCTGATCATGAGTATTCCATGTATGAGGGCAAACAGAGAACTGTCTTATTCAGAGTCATACAGGATGGTTGACACCCCAGTTTTATTCTTGCTGGACTAAAGAGAATGTCATTTAGAGCAACTTGAAAGGAGGAAGAGGAACCAAGAGGAAATAAGATTGGAGACGTGCTCAAAAGCACGTATTCATATTGTATGTGTGTCTTAAGCTGTTGAAAATGTTATTGCTTTTACTTAGTTGAACCAGCGACACTTTCTTGAAGAAATAATATAAAGAAAGGCCAGGACCACCAGATTGGTCTAGTAGTAAAGACATTTCAACACATACGAAAGTCTTATTGCGTTGTTTATTGAGACGTTAATAACCGTACCCTTGCTAAAATAAGGACAATATTGTGACTGGATGGATGAAACTTAACAGCAGCCACAGATGGAATGAAGTATCAATTCTGTGGTCGATGAGATGTGGTTGAGCTAATTTACAGTGGAGTCTTCCAGTTTAAAGACTTTCACCCTCATACCATAAATGCACTATTAATTCTTCCCAGTTCTACCTCCTTACTCTTTTTCTAAATTATTCATATAGGATTTACATTGTGTAGAAACTGTTCATTTGCCTCTAAATTCTCTTTCTCTATTTATCCTCTTTGTCTCTCTTTCTTTCTCTGTTCCAGACTGATAGGGCAATCCATAGTCAGCAGAAGCTTGTGATGTATTCAGCTTGCACTTCTAAACCACAGAACAGGAAAACATGTTCTAGAAAAAACATAGGCAAGTAAGAACCTGGAAGAAGTACTTAAATAGAATGTATACTTGTGGGAGTAGCAGGCATAGCTAGCTATAATGCAGGTGACTTTTTGCATGTAGCTGTCCATCTGAAGTTGTAGAGTGGAACTGCAGGTCTGTTTGGAGAGTGCCAAATATGCCCTTGGAGAGAGAAAAATCATAGGAACACTCCACAAGTCAAAACTGGTGGGGTTTCCAACCTGCTGTCTGTGAGTTATTTCAAATGGAATGCAAACTCATAAGATTGCAGTTCAGATTTTTTCACACACAGTTATTCCAGGTCCTTCATACTACAGGTGAAGCTGAGCCATCTGAGAATATCTGCTCAAAGTGAAGAGATGTATGAATTTGACAAAAATATTAAGAACTAATACATCTGCTCAGCGTTTCCACAATTTTACTTCTCATACATACTTATAACTGAAATTAACAACAAAAAAAAGCAAACAACCTAATACCTAATTTATAGAATGGGGGGGAATAGACCAGGAAAAGCATTGGGAAGTTGGCTTTACTCAAAAACTGCCTGGGATTTCATGTTAAATTTTAGGCAAATTAGTTTCCTGTACTGTAGGTGTAGGGAAATGCTAATATCTCAAGGTGTTTCTGTGAGAAGTATGAATCTTTAATGACATTTGCTGTTCTAGATTTAACAATTGGATCTAGCCTGCAGGAGATGCTCAGAGAGTGTTAGTAGGTCCTGCTGAACTATTGAGTTCCTTTTAAGATAGAGGTTATTGAAACCATAAATAACATGCTAGCAGTAAAGTCTACCGTTAGGGAGTTGTGATTGTCTGGTTGACTTTCAGTGCACAATCAGGTCAGCAGAAACAAGCTCAAATCCTTCCTTGCTTTGTGAGTCGTCTTTTTCTCCGGCTGTAGTTTCCACATGTGCACTTCTGCAACATGTTCTGCCAAGTCCTGTGCACTCTGCTTTGCACTGACCTCAGCTGGATGGCTCCTGTGAGTGAGATGAACACATTTTGGCCCACTGCCAGCACAAAAGCCAATAGCTAGTCACTATATCTGGACTTCAGTTTTGTTGGTGTTCAGAGTACCTTTTTCCAGCTGCCAAACTCAGAATGTCTGAAATCTATCTATCTTGTAACTTGAAGGCCAAAAAGTAGGCAGTCCTGAAGACTGCCACGATAGTTATCCCAGAAAATGTTCCATATTACGCAAAGGCCAATGATTCCATGACTTCTGTTGTGGGCGCTCTTTCAAAATATGTTTTCCATTTCATAAAGATTGTTTCCTAAGAAAGCTTTTAGTGACATGTTTATTCATGTTGGTCAAATGAAAGTCATGTGGCACACCTCCCTTTCTGGTGTGGCGAGCCGCACAGTGTTTGATATAATCCTACTATCTTGTGTGAAAAAAACAGCTGAGTATCAGATGTGTCTGGCTTGCATGTCAGTGAAACAGAAGGCATGTTGCACAAGTCACCGCATGCCGCAAAGTCTATTTTTATTTTGGAAGAACCTCCCTTTAACTTTTTTCATTCACTTCTCTTAGGCATTGGGTGAATCCAGCTTTCCTTGAGGTGAACAGAGGCACCAGGAAAGATGCTTAAATAGATGCTTAGATGTATGCAGGCTCTGACTTGTCACGCGGCTTCCCTTGTTCCTGGGATTAGCCATACTGACTGATTAGCTGGTTTTATACTCTGCCTAGATGTATGAATGTGATTACTGTAAAGGAATATTCAACTGTTAAAGTTCTCTTGTATGTGGAAGTCAAAGATCAAGTAAAATAAAGAAATGCCATGTATTCAAATAAGTACTTGCAAAACCCAGCATATCTGTTTGCCTTTGAAAATAAGTGTAAGACTTAATGAAACTATCCGCTGTTTGTTTTGAAGAGTTTTGTATTATACAGATAATGGTTTTCTAGCTTCCAGTTTTGTTTCCTTACCTCCTTCCTGGCATAGATGTCTAGTAGGTGCCTCTTATAAGCTAGTAAAGAAAACCTTGCTCTGTTGCTGCCTCTTAATTTTTTTCATGTGCAAATTTTATGGAAAATTAGCTATGTTCATGGTGTCCTGTTCATGGTGAGGACACAGTAGGTGAAGAGAAGTTCTGAGAAGCAGCCAAGCAGTACCAACATGAAAATAAGTAGAATAATAATGACTTAGTAAAACTAACCAGTGTATGTGAAATAAGCATGCTCCGAAACAACTGGCAATCCACATGACTGAAAGGTGGAGTGCAAGAGCTGCTCATGAAAAGAGGAGACATTGACACCAGGAGTGTGAAGCATAAGGTGAGAGGAGAATTCCAGTTGAGCAGAGAGTGTTTGGCCCCTGACATCAGGGTGGCTTCACCTACAACTGTGTAGGAGGAATGGCAATAGAGAGTGCAAGACATATTGTGGCCTTAATGGCCAAAGTGTACATCATTGGCACAGGGGCTGGTCAGGCAAGAATGACACTTGTCATTTAGAGCACTTAGAGCTGTTTTGTTCACACTGGAAATCTGCATCTTTCTCTTAATTATTTTAAAACAAATTATATTTTTCAAGATTTTCAAGATTTGCGCAAATGCGGGTGAGCCAGTTTAGTCCTGGGACATTACAGAGCATGTATTTTGGTGCAGAATTTTTCTTCAAAGTTTCTTTCCAGAATGGCCACTTTAGAATTGACTTTTAAGATATTCCTGCCTTGGTTGCAATTGGTGTCTGATTCTGGATCCAGCAGCAAAAAGTACTTGGCAACTCTGAGTACAGAGGAAAACTGCATATTTTTTCACCTCATGCAAAGATGACTCTGTTAGCAAAAAAGAGAAAGCTGTACTCTATCTTGCTGCTGAAAAATCAAATGCAGACTGATGAATGGGATAAGGATGAAGGAGTCGAATCACTGAGATTCTGGTTCTGAATCAAGTTGATGCATTTCCATGTTCATACCACGTCTGAAACTCACAAGTTTTCATGGAGAGAAAAAAAAAAAAAAAAAAAAAAAGTGAACTTAAATAGGTAGTTATCCCTCTAGGTACCACTGAATACATGTCTCCCTGATAGAGGAATAGATATAACGGCTTTGCCACGTGACTACTGCTATTTAAACGTGTTTTGTCACATTATGTATGTTTAAGGTGTTTATCTAAAGCAATTTGAGATAACTTTTCTTTATGACAATACTGCTTTGCTGTCTTACGATTATTGGTTAGTACTGCTATGGTACAGTTTTCTTCCTCTGCTATCTTTATGAAGACTTCATTGTTAGTTCGTAACTGAGTAGCCGAAGGCTTGTGTTTTTATGACTGTTTCAATTCTTGTTCCCCTCCCCAACCTTCTCTGCTTCTTTGGCATTGGAGGGAGAGAACACACTGCTGTTCTTAGCAGCCTACAGCTTAGTTTTGAGCTTGTTTCTCTGTTGAACTCAGTAGAACTGAGCTGAGATAAACTAGCTGTAGTAGCTGAAGTATAGTATTAAGAAGAAAGTTGATTTTAAATGTAAATTGGTTGCTTCTCATTAATTTGTCAGAAAATCAGGTCATTTCCTAGCAGTCTTGTGATCCTACTGCAGCACTTATGCAGTTTCTAAAATGTGTAAAGAAGTTGACCTTGTAAGAAAAGTTACCTGAGTAAGAGAAGCTTTACTATTCTTTAAACTGGAATTTTGTACTAGTGCAAAAATCAGACTGGGAAGTTGTTTCGTTGTTAGAACCATATCCAGAGCTGGCTGACCCAGCAACTCTAGGAAGGCAGAGCTGCTGGTCAGGTCTGGTTAATTCTGGAATTTCTTTTCTCCCATGCCCCCTCCCCGCACACTTCATCAATTTCTAATATGAAAACCAACCCGTGTCCTTATTTTCATCATTTAATTTGGTGCTGGATGGGACTTTTCTCTGTGTCCTCAGAATGATGAGGGTAGAAAGCTCATTTATCAAAGCTCTGCAATGAACAAAGACGGAGCAGAGCAGCATAGGCATAATTAACAAGGAAAAGATGGAATTTGTGGCTTGGTGTTGATGGATACAGAATGTGCCACAAAGGAAACAAAGCTTTGAGAATGCTTTGAACACAAAACCAGTCTCACGGGATCAACAGTCTTGTGCCAGCAAGTAAACTTGGGATAAAATATATAATATCCACCTTTCATGATGACCTCCAGCTACTCTGCAAAACAATGGAGGATTGAGGTAGCTCTTGGACATGTTTTGAGGTTGTGTGTGGGGAGTTTGGGAAGGAAGAAAGCTGTTTATCTATTTTCCCTTGCAACGCTTCTATTAGCTTGGGTGCTATTGTTGCTGCTAGTTTTACAATGACAGAAGGATGTACTGCAACAGGATTTATCCGTAGGCATGAATTTGTCTGAACTGTCATCTGCTTGTCTTCATGGAAGATGCCAAAGACACGACACGTTGGTGGACAAGTTCTGTTTGCATATGTAATCACAAGTCCACAGTACCTTAGAATGTAACTGAGCTCCGTGTTATAGGCTGTGCATCCTCTCTTCTCATCCCATCAGTCTTTAGGAAAAGGAAAAATAGAAGCAGTCAAAAGCAATTTGATTGTATTGTAAACCTTTCTTTTGTAAAGGTTCCAGGGAAACAAGCTCTTAATACTGCTTACAGTTTACCAAGAAAGCGTTTCTTTTGCCACATTTGCATTTTTGTTCTCTGACTTAGATGTCTCTCAAACTCAGCTCCTGTGAAGGCACACTTGAATATTTCTAACTCAACAGTCATGTGTTAGACAAGCCAGTAACAGTCTTAGCTCATAAAGTAGAAATTATATTGGGTGAGAATATGCAAAACTTCTTTTCTGAATATTAGGACTGATAGACAAACGTGCAGAAAAGAGCTAGAAAGTGTATTGCTATCTCTGTTTGGTGGTGGCCTAGCAGGATCAGTGAGGGCCTCTGAAACTGCTATGTTTTTAAAAGATTGGTGATAAGATTTAAAAGAACAAAAAAGAAAGGTGGTGAATCTAAGTACTGTGTCTATATGAAATGAATCTTAATGCATTAAAGATTGTTTCTTAAATATTGTGGAAGATAAGGAATTCAGCTACCTAAGACTACCTTATTATGGGTGTCTGATTTTATACAGATGACTTGCCTTATTCAGTCAAATCAGCAAAATGAAGATGGAATTTAATGAACTTGTTCTCCTCTTCACCTCTGCTACGTTTGTTTGTTTATGTGTATACTAACAACTGCACATGTAGGACTCACCCATGCTAACACCAGTCTTGAATTCTGATCAAATCACTAAAAGGGGCCTTTGCAAGTCTTGCTAATTCTTTAAAGTATAGAAATGTTCATGGTGGCTTTAATGATGTAATGGTGCTGTTTCGTGCTTTCTTTTTTTTTCTTAAATAAATGCCCTTAGGCTTTTCATCTACTGTAAATAATTGTGAAACATGAGCTTGTTTTTAGAAGTATCTATTCTCAGCTTGTTTATAATTGCAAGTCTGGCAATCTGCTTTCCTTTGTCATGTCTCTTCTCTTCCAATTCCCACCAACAATTTCTTAAAAAATTTCATAATGATTTTCCTAGTGTTTATTTATGGGTTTTGGGAATCAATGCAAACCATATGTTTCACTAAGGTTATGTGACAGTATTCTCTTCTTTTATACAAAACCACAAAATTTTCAATTTCAGCACATTTCTACAAATAACACTTTGCTTAAATCTGCATTTTTTTTCCTCTTTGTATTCTAATAGTTCTATTATGAAGAATATTGGGAAAACATAAGTCAGGGAAGAAAAATATTGTCCGTTCTGTTGCAGCTATGGTGCAAGCAATGGAATGTGAACTCTTTCATGTATTCTTTCTTTGCATACCTCTGTCCTGGGAAGATGACCACCTCTGGGAGATAATTTAATTTCCATTTGTGTCAACTTTCATATCTATGTGAAGAAGCTGCAGATATGTTTCAGATTCTGTGGAACTGGGTGTTATGCTTTGGTGATGCAGTATCACTCTGCCATGGGACTCTGTGCTCAGCTGGTAAAATCCTTTACTTGTAAATAATGTTCTAATGTAGCACTTTGACTTCTGCAGAAAGATTTCACCCTGTGTTTCACCATGTCAGCTTAAACTTGTGGTTACTTTGGCTTTTGGACAGGACTTGCAGATTGTTCTAGCTCTGAAATGTGAAAATAAGTTGTGTATCTAGAAATATTGCTCCTCATCAGGCAAGCCACATTTATTTAACTGCTCTGTGCTTCCATACAATTCACTGCAACCAAACCATTCTGAATACATCCTGCTTGTTGGTCCATAAATGAGATCGTTTGTCTTTGTGCTAAAGCTCCAAATGAATTCCTTTCTCCCTTGTTGGAGTTTGTCAGGGAGGGGAGGAGGAATCCATAACAAGCATCACTTCTGTATTGCTTCCCTGTCTCCCCAATAGGCCTTGTATCCACATATGAGTTACGCTTTGTTTAGGTGAGAAGCACCAGCTGTGGGCCTGCAGTCAGTGCTGGCCTATTGCCTTGCAGGTGGGCTTCTGGTGGTGGAGACAAGTTTGACGTGTGTAAAGTTCAGACATGGCCATGTGTTTAGCATGTTGTAAGTGAGCTCAAGGTGGAGAGAGGAGTGAAGATGTGCTCATGATCTTCCAGAAGCGTTCAGAAAAGTCTGCTTTGTTTTCTTCCAACTTAAAACCTCCTTTTGACTTGCGTGAAGTACAGGCAGTTTTTGACACCAAAGGAAATTGCTATGGACTGATGAGCACTTGAATATGAACACTGACAGATGTGACAGCTGTTTCTGACGTAGCTTTTTGTCTTAACCGTTAGGTGGACCGCCACTTCTTTAGAAATGAGTTTCATATCTCTTGCGAAGATCCTCCTTTAAAGTTATTTGAATAAACAACTAAGCTAATGAGCCTTTAATACACCACTCCCTTGCAATTATTAAAATTTTTCCTTTCCAAAGGCACGTTTGGTACTTGAGCCAGTGAAATGTCAGCGCTGAGAGCCTGTTAATGCATGGGAACAATTCTCCTTATCCTGTGAGGGTCCCCTGAATGCAATCTATACGTTTTTGTGCCAATGGGATTCTAATGCTCAGGAGGAGTAGAACACTAGAGAGCATACTGATGTCATACTTTTTATCTGACCCCAGAAAATAGTGAACTAGGCCATCTGGAACAATAGCCAAGCTCTGGCTGTGGGTGTAAATGTGGCTGCTTTGCTGTTTCAGTTTTCTATAGCTTCTAACTAAGGAGGCTTGTATTCTTACAGAAAACTCTGTAAGCTCACATAATCATATGAGCACACATCTTTATCATAGGTGCGGGTCTCAGCCTCCTTGAGTACATTCTAATCCAATGCAATCTAAATCCTATTGGCAGTAGGAGACTCAGTGGTTCATCTGGGAGATTTGGGGAGCTGGGGAAGTGTTTTTGTTTCCATTCCCTCTGTAATTTCCTGGGAGGGTCTTTTCTGGTAAATTTCTTAATAGAATTTCGGGAAAAAAAATAATATTGCTGAAATGCTGCTAGAGACCTATAACTGCCCCCAGGGACAATGCAAAGATGCAGATGTATTAGCAATCATCCAGGAAGCAATAACTTGCTATGTTTGGAATGCACAAATATGCTGAGATCAGGTGTTCAAAGCATTGGCCATTGTGTATCACTCCAGTTTCTGGCTGTACCTGAACAGTCCTGCTCTGTGGGATCGTATTTTTGAAGCCTTACTGGTAACTGCAAGATTGGGTTGTCTTGTCCGTATTCACACTGGATCTTGTGCTGTAAATCATCGTGGCTGTAGTAGCAGTGTTCAGTTATTCAGGACAGGCGGTTTTATCAGAAAACTTTTTTTTTTTTTTTTTTTTAATACAAGGGAGAAACATCTCTCAAAGTCCTTGTAACTTATTCCAGCTTTTTTTGGCTTTTGATTTAATGACTTTTGCTCTAGCAATGGTAAGCCATTATCACTCAGCATTTCCCCTCTACAGGCAGAGAAATCATAAAAGGTGACTTAAGTTTTCTTTGTGTAACACACAGCCAGGTCATAAAGTTCTCTGAAGTTTTACTTTTAGAGTTGCCACGTAGCATGGTAATAGGATGTTTCCTTAGCCTGTCCACTCCCCAGAAAGGAAATAGGTGATACATACATTAATTAGGGCTGTCAATATTGGGATTGGTGATATTTCTAACAATGATGTAAACAAAAATCAGATATTTTAGTAGCTCAGATAAATGTAGGAAGAGGATATATGAGTGGCATTTTGCTTTTGTTAGGTGTTTACTGAAGTTAGTTTGATAGAAGTCAAACAGTTTTGAAGTCTATTTTGTATTGATACACAAGAACTGGACTTGGTTTAAAATGTTGCTTATAGTAGACAGGTATTAGACCAGTAATTATTTGGACAGTAATCTGTTCAGGTGAAAGAAGGTGATTCTAGGTACTGCATTAGATCTAATAGTGTGCTGAGTGCTTCCAGTTTGATTGATATTTCACGTAGTTTTTCCTAGAAACAAGATGAGTTCTTTCTAATTCTAATAAAAACGTGATAACTGTTTTTTATTGGGTATGTTTGTGAATTATTATATAACGAAAAATAAAGAATTATTTCTTTGAGATGATAGAGCCTGGCAAAAAATAAAATAAAATAAAATAAATTAGACATTGGTCATTTTTGTTGACTGTTCCATTACCTTGCTTTAAATTATTGTAGTCCTGGACCCACTGCAACAAGTTGGGAATTTCCTCTATTCCCTCTCCCTGGCAACTGCCAGAAAAGGACATCTTGCTGGAATACCACTCGCAGCAGGAGGTCAGAAGTACTGTGTGTGTGTAAATCCTTCATATTCATCTATGTATTGGGAAATGTAAGACTGAAGCATAAATTTTTTTAGTTCTGGCAAAACACGCACAACACCATTGAAGATTACATATTCAGGCGTGGAATCTGCAATAAAGGGGAAAAAACACAGAAGTGGAACCTCATGAGACCAGACTGTCTGTAGTCCAAGGCTGGCAGAAACGTAATTGCATCAACCAGAGAAGGTGCCTTGTAAGTAGGGGGCTGCCATCCAGTTAAAGACAGAACCCTGCTCTACATCATTTGCCATGTCATACTATTACAGGGTAGAAAATTCTAAGACAGTTCCCAAGTTAATGACTGAAATGTGTCATAGCTGAGAAATGACATGACTAATGACAATAGTAACAATAAAAAAATCTTAAAAGTACTATGAGTTCTGTTCAAGTGCACATCATTCCTTTTGCTCAGAAGGTAGGGAGGTGTTTTGGTCTTGTTAAGACACTTAAATGCCTTTCTTGCAAGTACGGTCACAGGCTCATTGGTTGGGTAGACTTCAAACAAATAGCTTGGACGGCTCTTCTTGCTGGTTCAATTAGATGGAGGAAATTGTATGTGCTCCGGAGGAGTTGTTAAGGGATGATGCAAGTTCCCTGTTAGAGTGGAACAAAAGGAATGCAGGACTGCAAACAGAATTCATGCTCATCCTGCTGACTCTGTTGCTTGCTTAGTGGTACCCCCAGGAAGCTTTGGCTCTGCCAGGGTACTTGTATACTTGTTCTTCTATCTTTAACTATTTTAAACTCTTGGAAAAATATTTGGTTAGTAACTTTATCTTATTCAAATACTCAATTTGCTTTAAACAAGTATTTTTTCATCTCTGTTACCTTTAAAAGAAAACCATTCTGCTGCAACTTGTTGGCATAGCTGCAACATGATAGTGAATTCACTTTGTAGATGGGTGAGTGTATGCCTACAACATTAATGCTGCAGTAATAAAGCAAACTGAAACAGACATGAGTTTTCTCATGCTGTATAAATAATTATATAAATTTCAGTGATCTGCTTTTATTTAAGAGAGGAACTTACGGAACAGTGTGAAGAAAGGTCTCACTATGGCCATAAAGTCATGTCTTTTATCAAAAATCTTTCCAAGAGCATTTCCTCTTGTGAATAGCTGTCCAGACCTAGCAGTGTTTCTTGCTGACTGCGTCTCTCATTCCTTCTTCATGATGATGATTGAAGAACTGCATCTTAACTTCTCAAAGAGAGGCTTAACTCCCCTGAGCCTAGTAAATTGCATATTTTATGCATCTTCTCCCTTCAGGCAGTTTTAGATGGCTTATATTTTGTTGAAGCCACGTGTATTTTGAAGAAGCACAAAAATAAATTTCAGAGAAACTGCAAGCAAATGTGTTTTGAATTGATGTGATATTCTCATTATATTATTAAAGGTTTATAGTCCTCAGTAAAATGAGCAAACAGTGAAATGATAGTGGTGAAGAATCGATAATGTTCAGTTTACCTCTGTAATTGCCAATACTGGAGATGGGTGATAGGGTGAGGAGAAGAGTAGTATTGCCAGTACACTTTTCTTAATTAAGAGATCAGGAATTTAACTACATTACTTTGGTAACTGTTGTCTTTAATGCTGGTACCACATTGTCTTCACCTGTGACATAATCACTCGACGTAAATAGCAAAATGGCACTAGCTCCCAAGTCAAACTGTGGGCACAGACTTTCAGAGCATAGTCCTGTGCACATCTAGACCGTATATCCTCTTGAAATAGGAGGGCAGCAAAGGAAATGGCTATACAATGGATCCTGGACTGAGTGGGCTACCACCGCAAATGAGGTTGTTCTTTTTAGTGGGAAACACTGCTTATGCTGTTACTATAAACTCAAGAGTCTGCTGAATGGTTTTGTTTATACCTGTTCAAAGTTACAGGATCAGTTTTGTGGGTTTTTTGCTCTGCTTTTTGTTCTTCTTGAGGATTCAATGTAAGCTTTTTTCTTTTTTTTTTTTTTTTTCCTTTTCCCCTAGAGGAATCTTTTTGGGAAAATAATTGGACCTTTCCAATCTATCCCACTGAAGAAGGCAGGTGTGATTCTTGTGTGTCTTTTGTCCAGTAGGATGTAAGCCTCCTCAGAGACTGGCTGCTGTAAAGCAGAGGTTTTATGTATGGAGATCATCAGCTATGTACATTCATACATACTGGTGTGTCAGCTGTTATATTCTCTCTATGGTTTCTGTAAGCAGGGATTTAGTAGTAACCTGCAGCCTTCTTTCATTCTCCTAGAACGCTACTTTCTGTTTTCCTCCCTGCTTGCAAAACAGGCTTTCTACATTATACTTCTGTGGTCAACCTTGTCAACTGCAAAGCACAAATAAATACTGATATTCAGAGCCTATAACTTGTGTGCAGCTCTTAAAGGGTGTGTTGGCCACTTTTTCAAGTAGGAAAACAATAGCTGTGAAGTTAAATAAGTCATTTGTAGGATACACTCAAATATATAGACTGCAATAATGCATAATGACCTGTAGCACAGTATGTGTCTAACTGCTCAGAGAAATAAGTTGCACATTACATGAGTAATAAGTCATGTATTGCCACAACTCAGACCTCTCTCATAGGACATTATTCTCAAATGCATAGGGCTTGTGCCTTTTGTGTCTCTATTTAGCCGTCAAGATAACAAGAAATTTTTGGGTTGGGCCATCCATTTGTGGTGGAAGTGTGTGAGAGCATAGGCTTGCTGTCTTTATTGGGAAAGAAAAATGAAGTAAAGCAGTATCAAAAACAGTGTTATATGTGTTAAAGAGACATTTCTGTGGGTAAAAAGTAGCAAAAAAAAGCCCCTGTTTTCTGAAGAATTTAGTGAAACTAAAGAAAAGAAAAATTTAGAAAGAAAAAAATTTTAACAGGAGAATGCTACAAATGTCACAAGCAGAATTTCTTCATTACTGTGAAGTGATATGAAGAATGCATTGAAGGGGCACTTGATTTTCCCCTGTTCTTCCTACAGCTGTGTAGATAGAATTAAAATTAAAAAGCCTGGGACTTTGTGTTAACTTGAACTCCAAAGAGAGATATGCTATTGTCTAAGAAGATTGATGGTATCGTAGGGCCAGCAGGTCAACAGAGATTGTTGCCCTCTACTCTGTCCTGGTGAGGCCACGTCTGTGTCCAGTTCTGGGCACCCCGGTTCAAGAAAGATAGGAAACTGCTGGAGAGAGCCCTGTAGCGGGCCACAATGATGACTGGGGCCTGGAGCATCTCCCTTATGAGAAAAGACTGATAGACCCAGGGATGTTCAGCCTGGACCGAGAGGGGATTTTATAAATGCTTATATTCAAAGGATGGGAGTCAAGTGGTTGGGGCCAGGCTGCTTTCAGTAGTGCCCAATGACAGGACAAGTGGCAATGGGCACAAACAGACACATAGAAAGTTCCATATGAACATGACTTCACTTTGAGGGTGGCAGAGCACCGGAACAAACTTCCCAAACAGGTTGTGGAATCTATTTCTCTGGAGATATTTAAAACCCACAAGGACACTTTCCCATATAACCTGCTCTAGGAAATCTGCTGTAGTGAGGTGTTGAACTATATAATCTGCAAAGGTCCCTTCCAGTTCCTATGATTTTGTGAATATATTGTTTGGCAACTCCTATAGAACCCCGCAGCCCTCAGAGCTAGGAGTGGGGTAGCTGTTTTCCAGTGACTGTTTTATTTTAATTCCCAAGCTAAGCCTGGGAACCAAAAAAGCTAGTTGAAACTGTTTTTTATGTGTAACACCTGATATGTATGTCATGCTTTTTCCTCCAGGGTAACGACTGCTTCTTATTTACTGCTTAAGAGTGGATAATTAATTAACAGGGGTGAGAATGTGCACGCTTGACTAGACACTTAGAAATCACATAGGTGATTCTTGGGATTGAATAACAATTTTTTTTAGTGTCATAAAACAGCCTTGAACTGGGAAAGTTCAATTGTCAAGAGTTTGTGCTAAAAGTTTTATGTGTATGCAATAATTTATTTTTATTATGCATACTGTTTCTCTTATTCTTTTAAGGAGGATATTGAATCTCTACCAATAAAAGAGAACAAGATCTATATTGGTGGCACTTTTTTTTTTTTTCGTGATACTGATGCTTTTTTTCACAAGCTATCTCAGTAACTAGTTTAGAAGCACAAAGGTAAGAAAGTGAATAGCTTATGATTGCTTTTTATTTAACTGACTCTTTTAAGTATCTTTGCCAAGTGAACAGGGCCATTGGTTTGAAAAGTAATGTTCTGTTGCTGTTCATACCAACAGGAGGATAAAGATGATTATATTTAAAATGCATAGAGTTGAGCAATTTTAGTTTACCAGAAGAGTTGTCTTCTTAGTTTCTCAGTGGAATATGACTGAACAGTTTCTTACTCTATTTTTTCAGAATATTTTGGTTGTGTTTAATTTGGAACCTAGAGGAAACGTACAGGAAATCAATGGAGGGTCGTCTTGTGGGCAGGTTCCTTATCCCAAGCACATTAATTTGTTACTGATAATTACTAATTCTTATCTGAGACTTAGGAAGTTGCAAGTCTGTGGCTGAAGGTTGGAGTTCTTCTAGAGCACTGTGAGTGTTGGTTTCAGTCAATTAAGTGTGGTTGAATATTGGTTTTAAACCTCATTGTTCCTGCATGATTGTGTTTTGTTGGTGCTCTTACCAGACCTTCTCCAGAGAGTTGTATAGTGAGAGCTCATCTGTGACACTTCTCTGACTGCGTATCCAAATAGGCAGCTTGAACATGCATGAAGAAGCCAGGTCAGTAGATTGAGCACCATTGGTCATGGGCTTTCAATGTGAGAGCGCTCTCTGTGTTTGGTGGTTCATGTGTCAGGTTCCAAAAGGATCTGTTGCAGATGTTGCTATGGTGTTTAAGACATAATATATCCTCCCAACATGGTCAGATCACTGAAAGTGGCCATCAGTTAGTGTATATGGGGGGAAAGCTTGCATGTGTGATTTCATGAGGGAGGCAAGTCAACCATCACATGCTGGAGAAACTTGGCCAAGTAATATATGTAAAACTGGGCTACGTTTTAGTGCTTTCCCAGGAGGACCTGCCTGCAGATGTTGGTGGGGCATTTGCAAAAATGAAATCCCATCGAAGAGAAGTAAATCAAAGCTGGACTGCTGAGACTTGAAGCTCAAGTTCTTTGTGGCATGGTTTTCTCAAGCAGTTTTTATAAATACTTCCTAAACCTTTTATGAGCTATGAAAACAGTTGGGGAAACTGTGGAGCCACAGAAAGGTCACATGCTAAGTACGTTGCTGGAAAATATTCAGTAAAGTTTAGAACCAGCAATTCACTGACAACATTATGAACTTTTGATAAACATCTCTGCACTGCCTTCTGAGTAGCTATTTTATGAAGACTTACCTATGGGCATTTATTTCTTTGAAGAAAATACTTAGTGCACAAGTTATCTTCATTTTGTGTCATTTTAATATGATGCTATAAATTGTACTTTCTGAATGAGAAGGTGAAAATTAATGCTTCTGCCCATGCCATGTGTATGGTCTAGATTATGGAAGCTCGTTTAAAAATAAATAAAACGTGTTATTTTCTGTATTTGATTTACGTTTGTAATTTCCGTAAATGCCAACAGCTTATATTGTGGTTTCCCACTCTTTAAGTAACTGGAGTTTCTATTGACTTCCTTCTGAGTTCCCTGTGAATATTCTTTGATGTGACTGTACAGAACTTGTCCAGTGTGCCAAAAGGTTCTCTATTTTCAGGTTTTGTTTTCTGTGCTGAGCAGGTGTCTCCTGGTGGACAGTCTGCCTGTATCAGATAGGTCGTTTTTGTTCAACTATGAACAAAGTTGTATAATACAGCTGAGAGGACTGCTATATTTTGGAGGCTTTCAGCTTACTTTCTTCCAGCAGTACTGCTGGTACAGGGAGCCCTGGCAATCCAATCCATATTGCCCAAAGTGTAAACTGAATTCAGTGTTACTTTAGTTTATAAAATAAATATTCATATTCAATAAATAAAATTTAGTTTATTTTAGATGACACATTTTAATAGAGAATAAGCCAAAAGTATCTAGAGCCAAGTACTGAACTGAGACAACAGACAGGATGTTCGTCTGCCCTGTTTTCTTGAAGATAAGACTTTGAAATGGTGAGAAAACTAAATGATAAATCATCAGATGTTGACAGTTTTGGAGCAGCGGATGTTAACTGCACTGAGCGCTTCACGTTCGTGAGCAAATGTTATACCATGGAGCTTGTGCGGTTAGCCATCAATTTCTTCCTCTAGTTCTTGGCCTTACTATAGAGGCAGCAATGTGAGCTGTGGCCCTTATTCACCTATAAAAGAAGGGGAAATTTGGGGGAGGCAAATAACTGTCTTTTGGACTGATGTCAGGGGAGTCTTAATCATGTTCAGATTCCCCCATAGCTTGGTGATTGCTCTGTTAGCCTGTTAGTAATTAAGACAGACCCCACTTGTCGTGTAAGATGGCTTTGGAGTGCCAGCTCCCCATCCCTGAGGAAAGCCAGTGTGGGGTCTGACTGATGCGCAGCTACTCTCCTGGATTTTTCTCTGAAGTTCAGATCACAAAAAAAGAAATATTTTGGGGGTGGGGGAAAAGCCCACCCCTGTAACTTCTCTGTGAAGCAAAAATGCTTTCAAAGAGCACTGTGTAACTTACTCAGGAAGTCATATATTTTAGACAACTTAATCAGAATGTTAGGCTCAAATACTAAAGTTTTCAATAAGAAACTTCTCAGAACCGAAAGATTACTAGACAGCAAGAGTGGAAAGACTCCATTCAGTTTATGCACAAAATCTTTTACTTTCTTTATTCTCAAAAATGCATGTGTGCTAGGGGAGAAAAAGGGGAAATTTGGTCAGTGTAGTCATAGCTGCCTTTTTCCCTGTGTACTTCATGTGTTCTTTTTTCAGTTACTGTAGTCCTTTAGACTTATATTTACTCAACAAGCAGGAAATGCCACCTTCTGGAACAAACACAAGCATATTTAAGATGTCTTTTTTGACCTCAAAGATATTCTGGCTTTGCCTCATCTCTCACTTATTGGAGAGACTCTTAAGTCAAAGGAGATTGGATGATCACTGGAACCCTGCTAAGTGGTTGGAAATCTCTGGACAGTAACAGTAACCCAAAGGAACGGTGTGGAGCTGCACTGGGGAAAGATCAGATGGAGATTAGGAAAAGTTTCTGCAACAGAGGGTAGCAGGCATGAAACAGGGCTCCACAGAGCAGTGGTTGTAGCCCAAAGCTGCTGAAATTCAAAAAGTGATTAGACAATGCTCTCAGGCAAAGGGTTTGAATTTTGGGTGGTCCTGTATACAGCCAGGTATTGGATTCAGTTCTTTTGGGTTCCTTCCAATTCGGTACAGTGGGACTGTACGTGGGACTGATGTATTTGGGAAACAAAGTTTTGAAGCTGTGACTGTTGAACTGAAATTAAACATTGAAAGCAGACAGTTGCCACTTAACTCTGACCTCGGCGGTCAGCATCTTAGTAGCATCAGTCTGTTCTAGGTCTTCAGGGGAAATGGTTTCAAGCTAGAAGAGGGGAGATTTAGATTTTAGATTGGACATAAGGAATAAGTATTTTACAGTAAGGATAGTGAGGCATTGGAACAGGTTGCCCATGGATGTGGTGGAGACCCCATCCCTGTGGACATTTAAGGTCAGGCTAGACCGCCTCTGAGTAATCTAATCTAGCAGTAGATGTCCTTGTTCATTGCTGGTGGGTTGGACTAGATGATCTTTAAAGGACCCTTCCAACTCAAAAGATTCTATGATCCTTTTGGTCCACAATCAATTACTGGGCAAATTATGAGGCTCCACCAGTACAGAATTTTAAGAGCCAAGCTATGCTTCAGCAAAAGTTAATGGGAGTAAAGATTCTCAATCTATGTTTTCAGTGCAGTTAATAGGTATTGGTGTAAATATGATTAGCAGGATTTACAGAGATCTGTAATTGTGCCAAAGGAGGTTATGTACTTAAGTCTTGAAATCAACAGGAAATTATCTATTTACTAGTTTTCATATTTTTGAGGATCTAATGAAATCCTTTCCTGTATCTGCAGGTGTTTTAGTGTCTTTGAAAGTCTCTGACTCAAATTCTTAGAGCTGTAAGCAGTGCTTGTAGGAGCTCTTGCAGGTGTTTATGGACTGTATCTCCTGCCACACCCAGAGGAGGCTTACGCTTTGAATGTGTTACCACTGCTTTTCCAAATATGAAGAAAGTGAATGACTCCTGTAGCATCAGAAACCATCCCTAGTAAGCCTTAGTTTTCTCCTCTGGAGCTGAAGAAAATTAAAATCATGCACACGTCTGTGTGAATCTATAAACAGCTTGGCTGCATGGATCCCACCACGCTGGGAGAGGCAGGAAGCTGACAAACACAGGAATGATTTAGGGTAGATGGAGTTGTTCACTTTTGCAGAGGGTAAAGGGGAAGATACAAACTACTGCTTGAGTTCTTCACCTCAAGTTTAACCTTACTTGAGGTTTGAATCTGCTCCCATTGACGTCAGCAGGGGTTTTATCGTTGGCTTCCCTGGGAGCAGGAACGCATTGACTCTTTCAGTGAAGAGGGCTTTTCTCTTTCTTCTTTTTTTCCTCACTACTGCTTATAAATCTGGTGCTTTTTGTGTTGGTAGTTTGTTGTTGTTGTTTGTTTGTTTGTTTGTTTGTTTTTAAATGACGGTCTTTATCATAGCAGTCTGAGCACCTCCATCAATACGACTGGAGGGATTGCTGTGCTGTGCCTGTGACTCAGATGTGGTAGTCTGCCACTTCAGACAATGTGAGGCAAGATACAGAAGGTTTTCAATGCTGTCTCCAGTAGATTGCACAGAAGGAGTCTGGCTGACTCTCCTTGCCTTTGTGCAGATTGAAATTGGCAGGCTACTACACTTAGGCTCAGGAGAATTTAAATATGAAAGCTGAACTTGGAGGTGAGAAGCTCTGAGTATTTTCAGCAGTAAACTCTGGACTCTTCGCTTCATTGCTTTACTGTTGACTTCATTGCTTAAAGAACTCAAAGCTCCTACTCAGTCCAGCAGAACTAAGATTTCTCACCTGGGGTTTCATTCAAAACCCATTGAAAGAGATTTCTGGTCTGCTTAGTAATGTTCAGGTCCAAAAAACCAGTTAATTCATCAACTGGTTATGCTGTTTGTACTAAGGTTGACATTCTACTTCAACTCTTTTGTAATGTATATCAAATTGAGAAGCAGTCCATAGTTTGACCTTTTTGTGAGGCATCTAAGATAATTGAGACTTTGTGGCTCAGATAAGGGAATGCTGATCAGAAAGCCTGGGCTTTATTTTTCGGTTTTGCTGCTTGTTGTAGACCTCTAGAGAAGTTATTTTCAGTTTTTCCTCTCTCATGTAATAAACACAGTAGTGTGACTGCTAACCATTTAATACCAAATATTGTTTTGAAGGCATTTTCTTTCTCCCTGATCACTTGCTTTCATTATGATCTCCTCAGAAAGAGAGTGTTCACTCTTCTCAAGTTCAAATCCTTAATTACATAAAGTGTAATTAAGTGTAAAATAAGTGTATTAGGCCTGAAAGGCCTAATCTCAGCTCCCAGAAGGTGCATTATTGCTAGTGGCTGTTGAAGTGTGCATTAGAAGGAAGATTCAAAGCATGGAGGGCAGCAATAGTTTTGTATACTTTGTAGAGTTCCTTGGTGTGGAGATCTTAAGAGACTGAGCCATTGTGTGGATATTTTAGCATTTCCTGGTTTCAACAATAGTCAACAATATCACAAGAAAGATTGCCCCATGTGGTTTATCTGTACTTCAGCTTCTGGGGAGGGAAAATTAATTCAAAAACACTTGAAAACAGCTGGAAAAGATAAACAAGATCCTTTGATATTTTAGTGGGGTGGGAAAATGAAGAGCAAGTATCTTGTATTTTGCTTGTTTGCTATATGAGCCTTTGCTTTACTTGCTTGTTTTGACTGAGAAATTTTGAAGTTACAGTTATTTATTTGTTTACTGAAGCACCTCATAAAGCACTGTGACAAGATTTAGTACTCATTCAGTGTACGCTCGAATGAAGTACATCCATGGCAATGCTTTAGAGCTTCTTTGTATGCATCTTAGTGAGAAAGTTTTATGACTTTTATATTCAGGTCATTGTTATTTAGCATTCCAGACTTGGAATTCAATTTATCTAAGACTGAATCACAAGGCATTGCTCCCCGTTTTTTCTTGACTAGTGTTTCTTTCTTGGGAGATTTCATTGCCAAATGGACTTTCAAGCCACCAGGGCTTGGCAGAGAAAGCTCCATGGGTCTGTTGAAAGACTCATCTGTAATCTTGCTTTTTTTTCTTTTTTTCTTTTGTGTGTGCATTTTTTATCATCTGCTTTGCCTGGAAAGTGAAAATACTCAGAATTGATGCAGCTTATATTTTTAACTATAGTGTGTTTTTTTTTGTATTGTTTTTGTTTTTGCTTCTGTTGCACTTTTAATAAGAAAAGGGTGGAGGCCTTATATTCATTGGCCTTTTATATGGGTTTTGAATGCTTTACAGTACACAGGGGATAGTAAGAAGTGTTAAGATGGCAGGATAGTAAAATGTACTGAGATAGCATACCCAGTTGCTATCCAGCCCTTCCACGAAGGAAAAGTTGTGGCTTTCCATTGGAATACGGGATTTTTAGCTACTGTAGACTATTGAGAATGTCAACACTTCTGTGTTCAGGGGACAGGGAGGCAAATCAGCGTAAGTGTGATTTACAGATGACTTTGATGTGCCATTACAGTTACAATTTTTTATGAGGGAATTCTTCAGCTGACTTTTTTCTTTGTTTTTAACCAGAAAGCAGCCTCGCCTATCCTAATCTTGACTATTTTTGACCAATTAATATCTTAATCAAAAAAAGACATTACATAGAATTCATCTGTTTTTTGACTTTATATGCACATAATTTATAACATATGCTGAATTCATAACAGTTGTGAGTGAGCACTTTCAACTCTTAAAAGCATTTGACACTTAAACTAACAGTGTCTGTTAGTTTTCTATTATCCTGCCTTACTAAGTGTATTAGACTTTCGCTTAAAAAAAAAAAAACAACAAAAAACTGTTTTAAACAGAGCCACCATCTTTAGTCTAATCCAAGTGGAATGAACTTAAGATAGGAGATTATTTCATTAATAAGGGCTTTAATTTTACACACACACAAGAAAAGATGTTTGTCTGTATTCTTGAGGAAAATGAGTTTTCTTAGTGTTCTGAATAATCTCTTATTTATTTAGTGAATGATGAAACAGTTCACTAAAATAGAGTAGAAGTGTAAAATTGTTGCAAAATTCAGAAAGGATCTTAACTGTCGTAGTTAGGATGTTTCAACCTAAACCAGAAGATGCTTTTTAGAAATAATTTATTAATGTCATGTGGTACAAGGTAGGGCTGAAATGCCTTCTTAAATATCAGCTTATGTGAAATAATTTTTCTTTTTTTTTTAACGTTACTCCCAACACAAACAACAAATTATATTGAAATGCAACTTCAATAATTTCAAGCTTTATAAAGCTGTGAACACTTGCTATCAAAATTCCAGTTGAACTGAAATACTGCCATTGCCATATGCTGCTCATGTCCTCACAAGGAACACAGAATTTCTCCAGTGGAGGGTGGCTGCTTACTGAAAGTCGTTTAGAAAGATGAGTAGTTAGGCAAAATGATGAAAACGTGCAGAGTCATTGAGTACAGATGTTCATGATGCAGATTATATATTGTTTGTACTTCTTGTTGTCTACCTTTGAGACTGTTAGTGATAGCTGGTCTCTCAAAAGCTATATCTATCACTACAAACACTCAAGGGTAAATCTTCCTATAACTAGGAAGGAAATTCAGCAGATGAATGTTTTGGCTGGATGCCTTATGAAGAAGGCATTAGCTGAAATATTAGTCTATACAACTTCCTTTCTTCAGCTGCACTCAACCTGTTGAAGTTCCTGTTAAGAAAATATCCAATGCGCAGTTTTCTGAAATCAGTTCTGGAAACCAGGTAGTTCTATCTCACTTAAAGTGTGGAAAAATTTTAAGTGAAGGTCACGTTGACTTACTTAAGAAAAGTCACTTCCATAGTGAAGAACAATGTTGTATTATTCAAAGGCAGCCACAAACATTAACAGGAGACATTTTAAGAATACAGTGTGAAAAGAACAAATAAAGACTGACTCACTCATAAGACAGCATTTAGGAGTGTCTGTCTGATTTATTGCTAACTTTGCTGCATTTGACTTTGTTGATAGCTAATGCAAGACCCTCAGAAACGAAAACGTTACAAAATTTCTAGGACAATGTATTTATATTGTAAGATACATTTACGCCTCCAGGAGATCATTTTACTAACTAGCGTGTGCTTAGAATGGTAGTAGCCCTGGAGTTACTCCGGTTAATCTGATGGTATGCATCAGCACTCTTCTGATACAGCTTGGTTTCTGAAAGGTCAGACAAAGAAATCAGAGTGATTCCTATTTAGGTTAAAAGTTTAATTTGCAGGATCATGCTATTTCCTTTACTTTAAGAGAAATTATTAATACGGAATGCTTTTCAAATTAGTCCCCACCATCTTCTTACTGTCTTTGCGTCTGCAATGTTACATGCCTATTTGGTGCCTTCCTACTGGCATTTAATCCAAGTTTCCTTGCATTATCTGTTAATAGCTTGGCTTTAAATCCAGTCAACAGCAGGATCGTCTTTTTACTGCACCCATGACCCAAACAACTGAAAGGATAAAGGGCAAAAGGGATAGCAGAAAAGACAGCGGGGGGAAAAAAAATCATACCAGAACTGGTTATAGGAATGTTCACAATGGTCTTAATAACTACACTGACATAAAGCATTCTCTCTGCACTCACTGCAGGTGCAGCATTCCTGTTCCCTGGAGAAGCCTGTCTTGAAGTCTTTTCTCCTTGAGTCTTTCCACTCAAGTGAGAGTGGGAGGCACAGACTGAAAGTGTTTTCCTCTAGGATTCTTCCCCAACGGTACCAGAAACGTTATGTCTTCAGGTTTGTCAGATGTTTTCCTTAGGCTCTTCCTTAGCAAGTTTATTGTAAGGTAGAACACCTGTTATTACGTACAATAGCAATATATCAGAAGGTATGCAAAATGCAATGGAAAGAGGAAGGAAATGAAGGAAGATTTGATCTGTCATCCTGGATAACTGATGGAGAAGTCAGTTGATATTCCTCTCTAGAAGAACTGCTTTCAATAGGAGAGGGACCATTTGTGCCTATAAACTCTAACCTTCTAAACTTCCTGTACTAGATGAACTTCACCAGATCTTGGCACTCTCCTTGTGTGGAACTCCTCCCTTTTTTTTCTTCCCCTACTTTATTTTTTCTTTTTGTTTTTCCCTTTAGCACCAGAAAGTAGCAGAATTATTCTTACTCTGTGAAAGGAGATGGACTTGAAAGAACTTAAATATCATAGAATTCTTTGACCTTTAGAAGTCATCTTGTACCCAGTAATGAATGGAGACACCTACAGCCCCATCAGGTGCTCAGAGCCACTCCAGCCTGACTTTGGCTGTCTCCAGGGATGGGGCATCCAATGCTTCTCTACTGGCCTGTGCCAGTACCTCACCACCCTTAGTGTAAAACACTTCTTCCTTATACCCAATCCAAATCTCCCATTTTGTTCTTATGAGGACTTACTAATAATACTTCTTTTGATTACTTCTTCCATACTACAACAGTACTCCATTTTTTTTTTTAATGTTTTTTTTAACATACGGTGGATCTTCATGCTTTATTCATGCTTTATTATTAAGATAATACTGCAGAACTGCGGACGAATTTTATATTGTTTTCTTAAAATTTTCTGATCTGTTTGCAGAGCCTTACCTTAAACAGCATAAGAAATAACACAAATTAGGACAGAAGGCTTCCTGTAGTCTTTGGTCTCTGTAGGTTTGAAAAGAGAGAAAGAGGCTTACTGATTAACCTGGTAAATCACCAATTTCACATTGGAAATTGTCCATCATTAAAAAGTTCTGATGTTTAGGGATGAGATTAGATTACTGGGAAGTCTGTTGTGAGCAATTTATCCCTAATTCCTGTAAGCCAGCCATTAACCGTTGCCTTCAAGCAACAGACTTCATATCTTTCTTCTGTTTCCAATTTTTCTGTAGAATTTAAATGATCTTGCTGTCCATTTGCATGCTTAATCCCTCCTTCAATTTTACCAAACTTTCAACACATTTTTAAACTGCTATTGGCTAACTGATATTGTAAGATGAGAATAGCCTGTTTTTTCTGTGCACTGTATCATGAATAGCCTTTCTATGAATGTCATCCCCAATACTACATTAATTATAATCCTGAACACCAGCTTAATCTGTCCACGAACATGAACGTAGCAAACTCTGGCAGAGAAGGATTTGGAAAAACCTCATTAAGAAAGTAGGAGACTTAATGGGCAATGTGTTGGAATATGCTTTTTTCATTTCATGGGCAGCTTTGTGTAGTATATGTAGGTTTAAGAAAAAACTGTTGGGTGTTATGCACTGGTTTCATGGATGCTATGTATCTCTGTCTCATGTAGAATATGAATATGCAGTTATTGGCAGGAGGGCAGGAGGATTGCTGTGCTGTAGGAAACATTGCAGTGATATGAATCTGTACATTGGCTTTTTCATTCCTTAGGAAACACTGAACAGAAAATAAGAGAGTCATTTTCTTCACCTCCTTGTTCTGACTGGTGCTGACTGGTGCTCGTACTTTCTTGCCATGGGCAGCTATGACAAGCTGGGTCTCTGTATTAAGTTACAGCAAAGGATGTTGCATTGAAGTACATCCTCAAGCTGTTGGAGCAGCCTTTGTTATCATTTGGCATGTTACTTTGTGTCTTGAGGGCTAGAGGGTTTTGCTGTTCTGTTTTGTGGTGTCTAGATTTCTAAACCCTTTAAAGCTTCAGCTTAGTACCTTAAGGTCTCCAAGGTATTTGTGTACAATTTTTAAAGATCAGTAGAAGATAGGGGCTATTAAAAGAACAATTAAAAATACTTGACACAATTGGTAAGGACTCTGAATAGACAACAATTGCGTTAAATTGCAGTTGGGATGGGTTTCTCAAGAGTATGGAAATATCAGATGAGGATAATCTTTCACTGAACCGTTTAATCACTTGCTTTCCTGTATTGTAGGCTGCAACACCTCATTTGTTTCAACTCACTTAAACTTTAACTTACTGCATCCTCCTAGCCAGGATGCAAGCATACTGTGCATCTGCCACCTACTCTGATTAGATAGCAGGACATCTTTTGAAGGTGACAACAGGACAGGTGAAAAGCTGAATGGTTAACAAGCACTGATGTCCCTGCTGGCCAGGACAGGGAGTTCAGTTCACCGTGTCTAATCTAGGAAGAGCCATGCATGACCTTCTGAGCTACTCACATTCTTGGGGGGTGCTGAGGAGTTTCCCTGGCCGTACACACAGTACAGAGAGGTCAGGCTGCTGTAGAGTTGAGTCCTGCTGCTTGCTCTGGCTCTGCTGGCTTTCACTCTGACAGCTACAGGCTGGTAGCAGTGAGTGGTATTGATATACTGCTAGCCTAGGAATCTGTTTTTCTTCTTCCTTGCTTTCAATCTTTTTTTTTTTTTCCTTCCCCTCCCTGATATAGCAATAGCTCCACACAACAGAATCTTTAACAAGTACATCACGGGGATTTTCCAGTGGGTCTCCTCCAGGGCTCCTATATCTCTGCAGCAGCCTGAAGACATAACAGATGAGAGTTCAGGATGCTGTGAAAGAGTCTCCCATTGGAACACTTGTGCAGCACCGCTAGTCTCTCAGGCATTAGGTATTGAAGTCCATCCTGTAGTCAGTGTTGTTGCTAGCAAGGTTAAATTATCACAGCAGCAAATTCTATAAATGTTCTTCTGCCTGTCTTATATGGATTGGAAAATATTATTCAAGAGGCAAAGCATGCTGTCAATGGTTACAACATTCCCACCAGTGCAATTCCGTTTCCAAAATTGAGATCCTCCTTCAAAGAGTTGTAATAGTCTCTGCATATCCATAAAATATCTGTAAAAGTTTGAAGCAAAAAAACCACAAACAACAACAAAAAGAAGTCCAAAAGGATTATCTTCTCATACTGAAGTAGACATTTGGAATGAATTGATGCCAGAATAACCTAGCTATTTCCAAAAGTTCAAGGAAACACGTGCAATTAAAAAAAAAAAAAAAGTTTTTGTGAAGTGGAATAAAATTCATATTTCCTTTGTACCTAGATATTCTTTTCTTTTTAAAGCAGGGTGAGGAGGAAGCCGTATTAAAAAGGAAGTTCTTCCTCTGAAAATGGCATGTGATTTTATTACCAACATATTCCAATGTTTTATGGGCTTTTTTTTTTTTTTTTTTGCATGACTGACAACCTTCTATAAACTATACATACCCTGAGTTAATCAGACTCTTCATTCTTAAAATAAATGTTAATAATTCATATTTATACCTAGTTATGTCAGTGATAAAACTTGTATAACGTTTCATATGTTTGGAAACATGTTCTGCTTCAATCTCTGCCTTCAAAGTGACACTGCTTACACTAAAACAGAACAAAAATTGGTAGTGAGGTCGCGCGTGATACTCTTAGGCACTGTGCTGGAGTATCTTCTAGCTGAAGAAGAATTCAGAGTAAGGCAAGCTAGACCTTTAAAAATAAAATGAAAAATAAAAGCCAGAAGGTCCATATTAGACTTTCTCTTTTCCTCAGGGAATTCTCAGTATTGTAACTGTAATTACAGGTTATAACACAGTGTAATTACAGTTACAACTGTAATTTTATTAGCTGCTGAAACCTATCTACCACTCCTCCCATGTTTGCACCCTGTCTTCCCTGCTGTATGTGCCTACCAGCAGCAGCTCAGCCCAACTTCTAGCAGGAAGCATGTACTTTTGTTTTTTTGGTTTCCATGGCACAACTGTTAATCTGGGCACATTGTGCTCTGACCACCGTTATTTCAGCCTCTTTGTTGCTGTAAATACAACGAAAAAGGGAAGGCAGCTAATATCCCTGTTCCTGAGTAAGGCACCAGCATAAGTTTCTGGGTGATTTCTTTGCTCTCCTGTGACCAGTTGGGGATCTGCAAGGCTGTATCCTTGTGTTTACTACGTACCTCTATTGGAATGATGTAGATCTGGGATATTTCATGTTTGTATGGAGAAGTGTTTGACCACAAACACTTGAGTCTCCAGAAAGGCTGTCCAAAGTGCAGTGCTTTTAGACTCAGACTTTCAAGACTTACACCAGTATACATCTGCAACTTCATATCTGTTACTGATGTATAAACTTTATCAAGAGATAGGGAACAGTATCCTGAAGAATTGCCTATGTTCATTACTCTACGTCTCCAAACAGTTACAGAAGACCCCTTTTAACAGGGTCTGAAATAAGGCACTTGCCTAGTCAGGCAAATTTAATGTGGCAACATACTGTTCATTTTTACTGTTGACATGTGGAAGTTTCATTCCAAAGCTTAAAGGACATCATTCTGAAGTCACATAGGTATCATTTCCAAAAATATCTCTTACTGACATTAATACTTCTACCCCCATATTTTGGAGTCTCGAGATACTGCCATTATTTATTAATTAATGCTGTACTGGGATATGATGCTTCTTGTGTATCCCACTGGCTTTCTTTCCTCCTTGAGCTTGTGTAAATCTTGTTGTTTTATAACTGGGAGAATTAAATCTGCTATTGAAATGGGCTTCTATCCATCCCTAGGAGTGCCATAAAAATTTAATGTCTTTGTTATTTAGTGTGCTGAGTAAGTCAGGAACAATTTTCTGTTTTTCATAGCACTGGACAATTTCTTTAGCTCTGTAGGATCCCTATTCCCTACAGTGTTCCCATCTCCCCTAAATAAACTGATGCTGTCTTGTGGCTACAAAGCTATTATTTTGGAGATGGACAGTTTCACAAAATACGCAGTGTGTGTGGTTAATATTCACGGCACATACTTCATTCATAATTTATCATTAACTTACTCATTTTAATTTTTTCCCTTTGGGGTCTGGAATGCACCAGTGTTATCCAGTTTCTCTCTTCTACAGCTCTGGCCATCTGGAACAGTCTTGCAATGTGTCTTCACCTCAGCTACACTTTCCCATTTCTCAAAATTTGTCAAGAAAAATTACCAGAGCCAGTGTCCTAAAACAAGAAAAGCAGTAAATGTGGCTTAGTTTTCAGAGTGAAGGCAATTCTGAGGTTATCAAATAAATTCCTGAACCTACCACGATGACCTCTAATTGGTAATGAAGAAAGCTGTGTATCTTGTGGCCTGGAGGTTTTGAGCCCTGAGGAAGGTTTGGTCTGATTCTCTTTCTGTTTAACATTTGCATTAGTGTGTTAATGTGCTTTGAAATGCATCAGCTGCTCCTCTGTACTTACCATGCATTGTTGGACATTGTGGAGGAGTCTGGCAGCATATGAGCAGGCTTTCATTCGGCTGCAAGTAAACCAGAAGTACACTCCAACTGGAGTGGAATTGTGCTGTGGCTGCTCTGAACTGAAAGTCCTTGAAGGACCAACAGTGAGGATATCTTTTCTTCAGCGCTGGTCACTTCACCCTACAGCTCCATTTCTGTTTTCTACTAGTTTCTATCTATTCAAGATATTTCAGTGGTGCTTTGGACGGGGGAGCAAACTTGAAGACAGATTTGTCTTCCCCATTGCTTGTCTGTCTGAAATAATTTGTGTTGATACCAACAGCATTTAGCTTTAAATCGTTCGGATCTTTGCCTTTAAGAGTATGTTTGTTCTGTACAACTTACCTGAGTAGTCAGCAATACTAATTTGAAGCCACTTGGTATTTTTCTCAGCTGATGAGATGACCTGTCTGATGACAGTGTGCTAAGGCCTTAAAACTGTTTTCCTGTAGAATTGTTAGTCTTTACTTCTGACTGTCGACATAGTAGAAAAGAGATGCATCAGGAACGTTTTAAGAAGGATAAGTCTGATTTTGGCTTTAGCTTAGCAAAGTGTGTGACAATGTGCTGCAGTTCACCACCATCTGTAAAGTGTATCTGTTTGTGTAATTATGTGTTTTGCTGGACATGTCTTCCTCTACACCATTTGATAATTAAATTTGGTTCCTCGTGATTTGCTGAGCTACACATGCATAAATCCTGCTAGGGATTCATACTACTACACCTGTGCTAGTTCAAAACACGCCAAAGATTACTTTCTTTTCCTGCACAGCTCACTCTGCTTGGACATTCTCCCGGCTTCATGTTCCATAGATGCACCCCGTGTCTTTTCCCCTTGGTTTGCAGAACAAAAGTTTTTCACAGGCCTCATGTTGTTGGAAGTCCTATAGTGGGACCTGAGGAGCCACAGTCATAGTGCTTTCTCAGCATGAAATAAAATTTTTGAGGGGCACGATTTGGATGTGTTTGGGAGTGCTAGTGTAAAATAACCAGGAGATTTAGTTCTTGAACTTCTAAAATATACCCTGGACTCTCCTTCAGTGGCTAGTAACAATACTCATAAGTTGTATGTTATTACCTTTTGTTTCCTCTTGCTGGCTATAATTTTGTCAGTATAGAATCTCTATTTAAAGGCTCTTTTTTGCACATGTTGAACTTCATTGGATGATAACACTTTCGGGGCATGCTTTGTGATATTTCTGGTTTTTGTTTATTTGTTTTGTAGAAATAGAGGCAAAAGTAGGGGAATCTCTAAGTCAGGAAAGGAGACTTTTGCACTTCTGCGTAGTTGGAAGTAGGAAAAGGAGATCATCTTAGCATGGCAATTATTTGAAATACTATGAATACATGTAGTAATATACTTGGGGCTAAAAACATGATGTTGTGAAGGTTCATAAGAAAACACAAAGGCAATTTCAGCCAGTATCGGCATGGCAAAGCTTCAAGGATGACTAATAATTGTGACCTTTGGAGGAAGTGGTATTTTACAAGCACTTGCAATGCAAGTCTCATTTCAAATTACTGTCAGTCTAATTCAGCTCATGGCAGGGGTGCTGGGAGTGCCCTGGCACCGCTGCTTGAAGACACCCAAATTAACTCATTTACTCAAGACAGTTGAGCACAAGAGCACTTTGGGTAGAAGTGGATGAGAGCATAATTACGGAAACCTGGGTAGAACACAGCGTTAGGAAGAGGAACGAGCAAATGGTGTTGATGGTACACGTGTAGGGAAGAAAATGGATGGCCTACAAATGCCAAGTTATAGTCAGAGGAGGTCCTCAGAGACTAGTAAGAGCTTTTGGGACAACGTAAGGTCGGAGCTGTGCTGAAGTTTCTCATCTCAGATTTCAGCCTGCTAGCAATTGGCTGTGTGCTGGGTTAATCTGCAGAGGGAAGCATGACCTCCTGAAAGTGGGGTTGGGGCTGTTTTTAAGACTGAGAGTTGGAGATGCAGCTGGAAGAGGAAGTGCGACTGTTGCTGGCTTCTCATCACATCCTTCCTCCCAAAGGTTTTTATCCCTCACAGCTAGCAGCTGACTTGGTTGTGTGGTTGACCGTACACCTGGTTAAGCAAAAAAGGATCTGAGCTAGGTTAAGTAGCTTAAATCATATGTTTTTGGTAGCTCATGTCATTTTGATTGAAAGTAGCTGGAGAATGTTCTACCAGGCTGACCAGTGGAAGTTCTAGCAGCAGCAAGATGGGGTAGATGGCAGCTGCTTCAGGTGCAGAGCTACTTTAAAAAAAAAAAATCCTAAATGGATCAACAGCTGCATGGATGCTTATAAGCAAAGCAAAGGAGATGCATAAGGGTAGGCAGAAGAGAGAAATAAATTTATGGGATAGGGCAAGAAAAGATTAATTAGAGGAGGAGAGCATAGGCTAGAAATGAGGAGAATAACTTGTGCTCAATCGGTTTAAGATTTTGATGTATTCTTTGAGTGCTCCTGAGCCTGAGAGAGTTACGAGGCTTTGTGTAGACTTGCATATGTGTTTTCTTTTGAAAATTTGTTAACATTGCCTATATTAGTGTACCAGTTGAAACCAATTAGAGACTGATTTGGAAACAAAAAATTTAGCATCTGTACTCAGAAAATGCGAACTTCATATCAACTTCTAAATGTTGAAATGCACTTAGCAGTTACGTTAGTTTCTACTGGCTCCCTTTGCTATTTGTGGGATACTGTTTCTCACTCCTAGCCTGACCTATAAAGCCATCCCCTGTTCCAGCAGGGCATGTAATGGTATCCATTGCCTATATAATCATGGCTGTTCAAGAGTTAATTACCTTTTGAGTATAACAAGCCAAGAGGAAGGAGAACCAGCACTGCTTTACTCCCTGTGTACACCTTGGTGTGCTTGAATCATTACAGTGTATCACAGGGGAGTTTAGTAGAGAACAGAATGAACATTTTATTTTCTCTAAAGCTTAGAAATCTTTTGTCAAAATTTTAATCAATTTCTACTTTGTGATTTCCCCTCCAAATACCTTATGTGCTAAAGGGACCTATTGTATTTATTCAAATTGGACATTTTTACAAGAACAGCTATTAAGAGGAAGGTCTCAAACTCGGCCCAATTTACCATGTATCCGGAGGCTTAGCCAAAACTATTATTGCATGAAAGAATGAAGGAAATTAAGAACGGGGCCTTTGGAATACCAAATGCCAGTACAATTTTATTTTCTTAATTTTCTTTCTGTCTAATTAATTCTGTCAGGAGTTTGAAAGCAATTAGGCACCAAAAAGGAAAAAAGAGTAAAATAGCCATACCTAATTCTTCTGTGCGTGTTAAATACTGTGTTGCAGTCATCTTTTGGACTAATGATCACTTTAGTAGTGCTTTTTGTCCTCAGTTACTGAAAAGTGTAATGAAAGCCTCCTATATAATAAAACGAAAGGCTGTGAAAGTCAAGGAGTTATGGGGTATAGATCACAGAATCGTAGAATCACAGAATGACCTGGGTTGAAAAGGACCTCAAAGATCATTTAGTTTCAACTTTCCTGTTGTATGCGGGGTCGCCAACCACTAGATCAGGCTGCCCAGAGACTCATCCAGCCTGGCCTTGAATGCCTCTAGGGATGGGGCATACTGTTCAGAAGAAGATAACCTTAAAAAAAAGGAATTCTAATTGTGTTATTCAGGCAAAAAAAAAATTGTGAGAAATGTTCACGGAAACCCACAGTATTTTTTTTTACATAGAGTTCATCAAAAGTAAATAAAATCTGATAGAAATGAGAGTGGCTTGAGAGAAGGTGTTTTGTTAGGCTTGGTTACTGATGATCTGCTTTACCTGATAATGCTATTGTGATTCCCTCCCCCCCCTTCCTCTCAACCTATTTTTTGCACTCCGTGCCTCATGCAATCTCAACATCTGCATGTATTTTGATCAGAGTATAAAGATCATGGGCTTAATCTAATTTGATTGTAATTGTAGGGAACTTCTGCATGGGTAATGATGAGAGCTGGTAGAAGAGAGGACTGTATGTTATCCAAGACTCAAAAACGTGCAGTCTGTTTGACTTCCTCTGCTTTTAAGCTTGAATAAAGTACATGTAAAATCTCACTTCCAGTAAGATTTTAATTACCTCATGAAAATCCACCTATTTGTATGGAAAGTTGTGCCTGGGTACTGAAAAGCAGAAGAGGTCATAAACTCCCATCACAGTCAAGACTGTGAGGTTAGGAGACTGAGTTTAAATTCACATGCAATTCTTTATTGCAAGAGAAACTGAGTGTTTTTATCAAGAAATGCATGTCTCTCTTCCATATAAGCCTCAGTGACTTCTGATGTAATAGAATGTTTCCTCCAGCAAGACTTTTTTTCTGCTGTTTTCTGGAATGCCTGCATGAGGTTATGGTATGTGGCCTATGTGGCAAAAGTATTCAGAAGTATTAATGGTCTTTTGTGTACACTTGACACAAATATGACTGTATCTTTCTTGCTGGGTAGAAACTTTGGTTTCCTTGCCTTTGGCTGTTAATTTGAAGCATTATTAATTTTCTATTTTGGCAGGGTTCAGCTTGCTGTTGCATGTTTGCTGTGAAGTATTCTAGGAAAAATAGAAAAGTACAAATTGCCTCAGCTGTAGCAAGTGGAAGCCCCAGGCACCCGTACAGGCTGGGAGGAGTGGTCCTTGAGAGCAGCTCGGCAGAGAAGGACCTCGGGGTCCTGATGGACGAGAGACTTAACATGAGCCAGCAGTGCGCTCTGGCAGCTCGAAAGGCAAATGGGATCCTGGGCTCCATCAGGAGAGGGGTGGTCAGCAGGGACAGGGAGGTGATTGTCCCTCTCTACTCAGCTCTTGTGAGGCCCCACCTGGAGTACTGTGTCCAGGTGTGGAGCCCTCAGTACAAGAAAGACATAGAGATCTTGGAAAGGGTCCAGAGGAGGGCGACTAAGATGATGAGGGGGCTGGAGCACCTCCCCTATGAGGACAGGCTGAGGGAATTGGGCTTGTTCAGCCTGGAGAAGAGAAGGCTGTGGGGTGACCTCATTGCAGCCTATCAATACCTGAAGGGAACCTACACCCAGGAGGGGAGTAAACTCTTCAGAAGGGCTGACAACAGCAGGACTAGGGGAAATGGATCCAAGTTGAAGGAGGAAAGATTTAGGTTGGATGTTAGGGGGAAGTTCTTCACAAGGAGAGTAGTTAGGCCCTGGAACAGGCTGCCCAGGGAGGTTGTGGATGCCCCGTCCTTGGACATGTTCAAGGCCAGGTTGGACGGGGTCCTGGGCAACCTGATCTGAATGTGTACGTTTGGTGGCCCTGCTAGGCAGGGGGGTTGGAACTACATGATCCTTGAGGTCCCTTCCAACCCAGGTGATTCTGTGATTCTGTGAAGCATTGCGTGACTGTAACCTTACTGCAGTGTCACTGTGTGTTGGGGGCTGTTGCTTTTGTCTCAACTAATGACTTCTTTCACTTGTATGCTTTCTTGTTTCAGGAAAGACTGTAAAACTTCCTCATGAATGGGAATAAGCTTTTCAGGCTCATCTCTACGCAGTGTAAAGGCTCTATTTTTAACTTGCAGACCGGTAATGTGGTCTGCGTAGATGATACGCTGCAAAACAAAAGCAAGACTGAATTACTGCAAGGGTCCGCCATGTAGCTCTTTGCTCAGGTTGTCTGTAAAAGTACTTTCCTTCTATCCGATAACAAATGTTTTTATTTTGATTCTTAATGAGTGTAGTGGCACCGTGGTGGTTGATGTGCTTTGTGGCATGCCTAATCCATGAATTTTGCTGAGCATTTCATAAAATTAGGAGGAAAATATTCATTCCGTTCTCTGAGGAATTTTACAGCCAAAGTGAGAGGACAAGCAGGCAAAGGGAGAGATGGGATATACAGGTCAAAAGAGATTGATTGAAGGTTATATGGATAAGGGGTACTCCATAACTTCTTTTTTAATTGTTTAAGGTTTGCATATTTTGTGTTAGAATGAAGGTGGGAAAAAAAGCCAGGAAATTGAGAAAGGCAAAGTTGTTGAGTTCTGACCCTTCATTCTTTAGCTGACACCTTCTAAGAAAGTTTCTCTGGCATTAAACAGCTGATAAGATGTGTTAATCCTGTTCCTCCACTTTAAAAATCAGCCGCTTGCGCATGTTATGTCTGTAAGTTGATTTCAGACTTGTGATTGCAGCAAGACTGAAGATGTTCATAATTACAGGCCATCACTACTTAAACTTGTTAAAATAATGTGATCTTTAAGAGTACTGGTGTTCTTTCCAACTTGGTAGCATCCTTGTTTTGGCTTAGCAAGTAAATATTAAACACATTTCACCATCTCATTTTTGTCTAACAGAGAACAAATACATTATTGACATATAAAAGTTCTGTTTGTTGAACAGAATAAATGTAATCCTGCTTTAAAATTGCTACATAGATATCAACAATGCTCATGTAAATGTGAATAATTGAAGCAAGATGAGAATATTCTGTCCATCTTCCCTTAACGTTCAGTAATATTTTTATTACTATTTCAGTTACCAGTTTCTCATTCTTCACTGATGCAACCTAGCAAATGAAGTGCAGTTCTCATTCATTCCTGGCTTTTTGCTGACTCAAAAGTAGACATCCCTAATGGATTTTTCCTCTTTTGGTATGTTGCTTGATAGTTGCCCTTTTAATTTTTAACTGTGTGTATTAGTTTTGTAAAAACAGGTTGATCTGATTGTTTAAAATAAGGTGAATTGATAGAGGTGAATAAGCAAATAAGCCAAAGAAGAAAAAGGAAGCCTGTTGTGGGACTATTGCTTCTCAGTTGTAGAATACAGTGATGACTATCCTTTGACTTTGCAATCTCTGTTATGAAAAGAAAAAAGCTTGCCATCTTGAACCATTTGTACCTCTGCATAATATGTGAACAATCAAACTATATTGCTGACTTTACAATACACCTCCAACTCTTACAAAACTGTCACAAAAATTTTTGCCCTTACAACTAGCATCCAAAGAAAAAGAGCAAGGGTTTTTTTTATCTCCACATGATCATTATTTTTCATGGTCTACAATACTCCATTCAAAACACTTAAGATTCTTGGGAAAAGATTCTAATTGTTACAGCTTCTGCAAAAAAGATATTTATTGCATGAATTCCTGCATTTGACTCTTGAAAGCCTTTAGAAACCTGCCAAGTCACCTCAGGAAAAAAAAAAAGAAAAAAAAAAAGGAAAACAAGAAAGTTTTCTAGCTGTCTAGCTATGTCAGTGACAACTGACAGCTATGGGTCAAAGAATAGAGGGACACCCGGGATCAATTATTGATGCTTGAATTTGATTTTAATCATCTTTGTATGTGAGAGTGAACTAATTTCTTTGTCCTCTGTACAGATGTTTTCATTGGCTGCTAAACAACACTGTTTTGATTTATGAGAGGTCATAACAAATTGTTGCAAAGAGGTTGCAAGATATTTCTGCAGCTAATCAAGTACAAAATTCTTTTCGTTTATCAACATATGTGTGAGGAAAGTGTGCCACAATGTTTTGTTTTTAAAAATATGTAGTAGTGTTCTAGTAGTGTGCACTGTGAAAATCTTCCAAAGTCGTACTTAGCATACATAATTCATATGGTTTACAAAGGTATATGATGTTATGTAGACTGATGCATAAGCTCACAAAGGGATAAGTGAAACAACAGCTTGAAATCCTCTTGAATAGGTATGTGTAAAGCCAGGTTCAGCAGACTTCAATTTGTTCAGATTCATCATCTGTATTGTTTAGAAATAGATCAAGGACAAATGGTAGGTATATGCCAGCGAGGATTAATTTGTGGTGTTTTCCTCTACTTTCATTCTTCTATTTCTCAGGGATGGTGTGTGTTCTAGCCTGTATGAAGAAAAATGTATTTTCTGGAAAATTCTCGTGGATATTAAAATTTTCTTTTCCCCTAGTTCTGCATGGTGCGTTACTCCTGCATATTTTGTTGCTTCCTTTCACTATAGACTTTCCATTGCCATCAATATATATAAAAGCAAACCAGGAGGACCCAAGAGAGTGAACAGCATGATTAATATTTGGCATTTTTTTTCAGAGCTGAAATGGATAACTACACTATCTCAGTGTTTCACTCTGTCTCTACAAGTGCAAAAAGACAGAGTCTGGTAACTTTTTTTTCTGTGAGCTCCTCGCTTATCCTTACGGTTTCCTGCCACCTTTGACTGATTTCTTACTCTTAGAAATGCACCCATCTTGAGCTTGGAAGAAGTCATGCTTGAATGTCAACTGGGTCTTGTAGGCCCCCTTATCTTCCCATGCTCTAACCTGCAGGGTACATCCCTGTGTGTCCTTGAAGTTGGCTCTCAGTTTGCTTTATAGTTGTACAGAAACAAAAATCCCTTCTTCTGGGAGGGTTGGTACGGTCTCTTAACATCCCTCAAGTAGCTCTATTACAAAGGATCTTACCCTTTCTTGTCAAAATTTGTTTTAACTTAGTCCAACAATAAAACACAGAATAAAAGCAAATGAGTTATTTTTAAAGAATTCAATTCTGCTATTAATAAAGTCTTATTCAAAGAAAGCAAGAGGGTTTAGGGCTTCTGCTCTGGAATCAGAAAAACTTATGTTAGATATCAATTTAGCTTCCACTAAACTTAGCTTTTATTATTTCTGAGGAGTACAGAACCATATTTTCCTTTTTTTAAACAAACTTCCTTATTTATAGATTCAGCTTTTTAATGCTTTCTGCTAACCCTATTAACTGCAAGAATGTAACTGTTTTCAGACTTTCTAATTAGCAGCATCTTATATGTGGTATAAAATCCAGCTAAAATGGCAAATGTCCTTTGTTTTGCTGACCACACTGTCATCTTAGGGGTGTTATGTCTGGCTAGATTCTATTGTTGTCACAATCTCTCAGGTGCTGTACAGGATGATAGTCTCTCTTGTCTGGAGAAGACTGGGGAGTGGAAAAGCTAGTAACGATATTCAGCCTACAACAGAGCAAAGATTTAAAAACAAACAAACAAAAAACTGTGTATAGAGGTTGAGGCTAATGCCTCTTTTTGAGCGTGTGACACTTGTTTAGAGACACAACCTTGAGAAATTCATGGAGCCCTTACTTCTGGAGCTTGGATGTGTTGGAAATAGCATTTCTTTACTGTTGCTTGCAACTGCAGCTGGCTCTAGTACTGATGGTTTTTCTTAGGTGTGGATCTTGTTACTGTGATCTATGTGTATGATACCTTGAGACAAGGTAACTCCATGTAGAACATACCATAAACCTCTCCAACTATGAGCTGGTAGTGGAATAGTTTATGAGCAACATATGTTAATGGTGCTCTGTGATACGTGTCATCTGCCTGGGATTTGAGCATTGTCTGAAAGGGTGCTTTGTATTGATTTCAAATTCTTCTTTTTTGAAATATTGTGATTTCTGAGGCTGGGAAGCAGCAAAAAGTTGGTGTCAACAGTTTTACTTCTCTATGTATCCTGTTCTTAGCAATGTTCCCTGCTGTGAATACTCTTGACTCTTCAAAGGTAATTTGGACAGTTTTCGAAAGAGGAATTACTTTTTATTTGATGAGCCATTGAACATGTTACTGTCACTAAATTGTTGCAGCTCAGTTACAGAATTCCTTGATTCTCACCAGTTTGTTGCACTAAAGATCTTGTTAGGAACACCAGGAACACCACCTAGTACACAAAGCCAAGAATACACCATAAGAATAATTAAAGAATAATTAGCAATATAAGAATATTAGCAATTAAGAATATTAAGAGCAATTAAGAATAATTGAAGTCTTAACTGTCTAATCAACGTTTATTATTTTTCTAGTAACTGTAATACTGACACATATACTTCAAACTAAATCCAGTTAAAATATTTGACCAGTCATAGCTTCAACAGAGTTATGACTAAACCTGGTGTCTAGTGGGGGGCTATGGGGTTCAAAAATTCTCAGAAATCCATGACCTGGAATTCATTGCCACTAAATTATGTAGCCCTTTTGAGAAATACTTTGAAAAACATGGGAACTGGTTAGGCTATTCTTTAATGAAGAAAATCAAAGATGATGAGTTCTATAGGCAGTATTAAGCTAGTTATCAGTAATTAGCTTCAGATGAGATTGGTGTCTTTAATGCTTCCTAACTTTTCTTGGATGAGTTGGAACATATGATGAAAGTGTATTATATTTTGAGTGAATGTCTCAGTGCTCCCTGGGAGCAGTCTAACAGGTTGTTTACACAAGAGGTTTGTAGAGAAACCAGTTGCCTATGCAAATAAAGGATGAAAAAGAAAAAGGACTGTTCATGCAGCAAAAGGCCTTCTCGCATACATTTTATGATGTGGTATTTTAGATGCATCTAAGGGAAAGTCTGTCTAATGAAAGAACAAATGTTTTTTGTCTTTTATGTGGATTATGTAATTTGTATGCATATTTTCTTTTTTTCAGTTCAAAGGTTTTACTAATTACTAAAACATTAAATGGAAGATGAATGGTTTAAAGAATATAGGATGTGAAAGTGGTGTCTGATAGTATGTATGTTGGCTTTGTGCTAGTGTAAATACTGCTGGGATTATAGCAGTGCATTCACAATACACACCAGGACTTCCATGTTTAAAAAACAGTTATGCGTAATTTTGATCTGAATGTTTTAGTGAAGCTGTAAGCAGTTTTTAAAAAGATCTTGAATTTAAAGGCACTTAAAATGTTCAGATTTTTCTCATATTCACATTTAATAAGTCTTCTAATAGAATGTAAGTTGGGAAGTATAGACTAGGCTTGGTAAGTTGTAAAAGGGGAAAAAAGTGTATTGGAAACTGGGAAAGGTAAGGGCAGATACAAAATGAAAGCAAGCAGCAGGAAGTATTGTCTTAGATCCTCTTACAGATGCTCTATGGAAGAAGAGAAGCGATCAGTGTCTCCCACGTGTGTGAAGTACCTTAGAGCAGAATCATAACATCTAGAAGGTTGATGCTTCTGTTGAAGTGCTGAGCTCGCAACTGTCTCCTTTTTGTGAAGGGCGGCTTGGTCTCTTAGTGGTCAGTAGATGGAGACCTGGAGAAAACCCTCAGCCTTAGTTACAGTTCATACTGGTAGTGGGAAGTATGTTAGCCTCCAGTGGGTTCACGTCTGAAGCAGAGTTCTGGAGAGTATGCTTTGTGGAATGACTGTGGAGGATCACAGAGCAAAGGTCGCCTGCTGCATGTTGTTTTGGGGATTTTGTGGGCGCACTAATCTCTAATTAACAGGATTTTTTTGGTAGCACACTGAAAAATGACATGCCTGAGCTATTCGGAACAGCAGATGCTTTCCCATAGCAACTAGCATGTCTGCCTTACAATTTATCTAGAAAGCACAGCACTGCACACTCCTTGCTTTGTGTTTGAATTTGTCAGAACCAAGATCTAGGGTCAAAACCATTTTCATTCTAAAAGATTTGATATTTTACAGATATGTTTGGTAAGAGAATATACTTCGGTTGGATCTGTGGTAATGCTTACTATTCTAGTCATCCTTTTGAGGCTTTCTTGTGCATTTAAAAAAAAACTACAAATGCTACTCATGTTGTACGGCATCTTTCTTGCAGTAATTGCCAGGAGGTAGAAGCAAAACAGACAAAGGAGGTTTTGCCTGGAAAATCAGGAAGGAAACCATTGGAGTGACTAGTAAATCACTAACTCTCTTTTCTCTTAGCTCGGTGTGTCATTTTGTCTTTGCTGCATGTCTTTCATTTTTTATTTTTTTTTAACCTCTTTTACTGGAAAATGATAAATAAAGCTCCCTCTGGTATATATTTCTATTTGAGTGTATTTGGCATAACAGGAATCTTAGAAATGAGTGAACACCTCTCGCATCTGGAAGATGTCTAAATTATCACCAATAATGTCCCCACTATAAATGACTGAACAAGCAAGAAATTGAATTTCGTGTGGGCTTAAGCTCTGTACTTCAGAAAGTCTTTCAGTGTTAGCACACAAATGACCTGTTATGCAACTGTGGCTTTAGTCTAATTAATTATCTGTGGTTTTGAAGTGTCCTTGGTTATTTACAGCGACCAATTTTACTTAAGAAATATTAAAGCTAAAACTCAATTTGTTACTCTTGGGGAAAAGTCCATGGCCTTATCCTTGTCTTTTTCCACGTCTCCACTCTCCCCATTCTGTTTGAAACTTACTTGAAAATCATACCAGATTTTAAACTGGTAGTCTGAGTAGCGCTGACATAGAAGTATTGAGGTGAATAAAGGGAAAAATTAGGGAGAACTATCTACAAGTCATCTGTATTTTTAGAAGACACCTCACTTACAAAGGAAGAAATCTGTAAAGCTCTAAAACATCTGAGATGTTGTTTACAAGCACTGCACTTCAGTCAGCCTGAGAGGTGCAATGGAAAGTGAAAGGAATAGTTGTATCCTTTTTCTGAGTTTTTCAGCTGATGAAAGCAGACACCTTTCTTGCTGCCATTTTGCTGAACATACTTATTGAGCTTTTTGAATAAGTGCTTAATAATTTTCATTTTGTTCATAGCGTTACTCCTCCAGTACACAGTAACAGGATGAAATTAAGCTATGCATTTGTGCACGCCCGAGGCCTCAGAGTTCAAACTGGTAAAGCAATATAAATACAAAACCTTAACAGAATGCTTGTAGTAAATACAATAATTAAGTTCACAGAGGGGAAAAAAAAAAAAAAGTGGTAAAGTGGATGCAATTGCCAACTTTAAATTTCACCTGCACTGGGGCTATGGAGTGACAAGTAAATCACAAACTTTCTTTTTTCTTAGCCATGTATGTCATTTTGTCTTTGCTGAATGTCTTTCACTTTTTTTCTTTTTTTCTTTTTTAATCTCTTTTACTAGAAAATGATAAATAAAGCTCCCTCTGGTATAAATTTCTATTTGAGTGTATTTGGCACAACACAGGAATCTTAGAAATGAGTGAACATCTCTCGCATCTGGAAGATGTCTAAATTATCACCAATAATGTCCCCACTACAAATGACTGAACAAGACAGTAAGGCACTGTGTCAAATATAGCCCAGTTCTTTCTGCTGTTAAAAGATGATCAACCAAAAAACCAATTACAGTTCCTTAAGTTCTATGTAAAATAACAGCAATCAAATTTGGAATACTAGCTGTTTTTTAGCCACAAGTTGGCTTGATTTTAAATTGGTTTCAAGAGAGCTTTATCCCCTGTGCATAAACCCATACGTAATAGATTACGTATTCTGTAATAACTGTGGTGTTTATACCCTGGTGATGTTCCACTAAAATGTGCCTGAGATCTTACGGCTGCACTTAGTTGGAGTCATTCAGTTCATGGACTTGCTTGGCGTCTGGGAATTATTCTCTTTTCAAGATGAGCAGAGCCATGCCTAATGATTCTCCTACCCTGCGTGCAGGTGGCCAGCACATTTGGTGCAAAATGTCCAGCCATGCTGCTGTCTTCAATTAGGATCCATTCAAATCTGACTCATTTGTTACTGTGAGGCTCTCGTCAACCTGGCTGCTTTCAACCCATAAGTGTTAATGTGGATTTACCACAGTGTGGTTGTCAATCACTCACACCAACACCCTCCTGGCGAGAGCTGCTCCCTAGGCTGAGCTGTGGGGATGGGACTGCTTCATCCAACCTGCAAAATGAGGGACTGCAGTTCTGTTTCTTTGCATCTGTTCCTTTTGTTTTCCGTGGACCGTGTAACAATTTACCACCCAAAGAGATGAAGGGGTGTATCCCATGCCTGTTGCGTTTGGATACCAGTATAAAGACAAGATGGTCTGTGGTAAAGTCTTGTGGTTTTGGAAATTGTATTGCTTATTTTATTTTTCCAGCAGGGTAAATCAAAGAAATAAATAGAAAATAAGTGACTTTAAAAAAATAATAATTCATTTTCCATTACCAATCTTGTACTTAGAGTAATTTATGAGCATGCCTTTATAACCGTGCCCTCCACCCCCTATGTGGTTTGCTGCTGTTCCATTTCCAAGGGGCAGAGAAATGGATGCTGGTTTGTTTTGTGGACGTTAAGCCATTCTCAGGAAGTCTTTCTACTACTGCTCGCACCACCACGTTCTTGTGTAAGATTCATCACAGTTGTTTGTGGCACAGCATCAGCCTCTGCTGCTCAGACCCTGCAGTTGAAAGCATGCCCTTCTGCAGCCGGAAGGCAAATTAGCCCATCAACTTAATTCTTACGGGATTGTGGCTCTTAATTACTGGGTTCCTGCCGCAGAGGTGATTTAATACCTTTTGAGTCTTTGTGGACCAGGGTTGATAGAAGGTCATATCCCAGCTCAGTGAGAAATGTACAAGATTTTACATTGTTTTTTTTTTTTTTTTTTTTTCCCAGTTTAGGCTCTGGTGACACTGATGCAATCCTCACCTTTTTTTTTCTTTTTTTTTTTTTTTTTCCCCCCTTTCCTGTTCCCCACTTCTGGCTCTTGTAGCTTTGTCTAGACTACAGATATGGATGATGTGGGAATAATGGGCAAGTGTGCATGTGTGTACATGTACACGTGCATGCACATGCATTTTATGTCTTATAAACTTCATATTACCTATGTGGAGTACTTCTGCTTCAATGAATGAATTGTGTTAAATCAAAACAGGCTGTGAGGGGGAAACAACAGGAAATGAAAGAACAGCTAAGATAAGGTATTCAGCTGGTTTAATAAAAATGTGGCTGGTACCTCTCTCCATAGGTGCTTTGCCTTACTTATATCCTCAGCTTATCACAGTTAGAACAATGTGGTGATCGGAGAGCTCAGTAGGAGCTGGATTTGTCGAGAGAGGTTACATGGTGACAGACCTGTTACCCAACCTGCTAAACAATTCAGAAACGCTGCGTGCCAGTGTTTCTGCAGGCTTTGAGGACCTGTCTATAGCCCTTGTTTTGTTTCTATGGCATCTTTCCCTTAATAGCTTAATGAGAAATGGAATTGATGTATTTTTTTTTGTCTTGTTAGATCACATAAGCACTTGCGCATACAGAAAATATTGTCATCTTATTGTTTTACTTGGTCACTATTTCCATGGTTTTATAGAAAGTGAGATAATTTACTTACTCCCAATTAAACAGTGAAATCACTTTCATAGCCAGAATTTTTAATTATCTGTATTCATGATAAGTCATGAGCTTTAAATATGCAGGGGCATTAAACTTTCATAAGCTTTTCCATTTTGTGTTGCAAATGCAACGTTCAGCCATCTCTGTCCTCTACAATGTGTGCAAGGGTGGGAAAATCCAAATTCCACTAATGCAAAACACAGCCTGCACACTTGTTTATTCCCCTGGCAGCAAGATGAGAGGGAATGAACTGCACGTGACTAGTATTAGTCACACTATGTCCTATTGGAAGGTATGTTGCTCTGAAGAGGCCATTACAGGGAATTACAGCTGCATGGAGCTGGGCTACCCATCCAAAATCATTAAGCACTTTTTCTGCCCTAATAGAATAGAACCAAACTAGTATGATAAAAGTACTGAAAGTATTTAGAATGACTGGGAAAATTCAAAGATGTGGAAGTGTCACTAAGTGGTAATTCTGAACTTCTCTTGCTAGTCTTCTCCACCTCTTCCATTATCATTTCAATAGGCCATCATTTCTCTTTCTACAGTCTCTTCCTTTGCTTTTTTGATTTTTTTTTTTTTTTTTTTTTTTCCCCTTTAAACTGCCTCTTTCTTTGGTCTGCTTCATCCCAATGTAAATTATCTTGTTGAACTGCCCTCTCTGGCATTCTGCAGAGTGTTGTTTTCTGTCCAGAGCTGTTTTCCCTCTGCTAATGGGATACCTTGCATGGTGGGGTCCTCGCAAATGGCAGGGCTCTAAGACTCAGTTGTAATGAAAATAAAAAGGGTATGATACTTCATTATCATTTGCTTTCATCTTGTTGTCGGTAATTAGGTGGGTGTAATGGGTGAGAATGTAGACCAATTGCCATGTTTTGATACTTTGAGCCTGGTTTGTAACAGTTATCTGTCAAAAGAGCTCCATTAATGCAGGTTAAGGTTATGCAGAAACCGTGAGGCTGACAATATATAATCAAACACAAAGAAACCAACTTAATGGTATACCCACATGCTCCACGTGATCACTGGCTGATCATGGCTGAACAATCATTTCTTCCATTTTAACTTGCCTGTGACCAAATGTATTTCTCAATGACCTTCCTTACTGTGCAGCTCTGTGAAAATTCCTGGAGCTACAAAAATTTATTCCTATGGTGTTCCTTGGAGGAACACTTGGTGATTCTATGATTCTATGATGCGCAAGTGTGGCATAGTCATTGTACAGGAGAGCTGTCATGCTGGATTCTTTGCTGTACTGTATTTAATTTTCCACTGCTGTGTTGCAAAACCAGATCATTATGGTAGCCACATGAGATAAGAGAGGTTTATGGCTGCTGTGTGTGTTCCCAAAGCACTCTAAATTATGCAGAGTGAATTCATATAGCAGTGAATCTAGCCCAAAAGTTTAAAATGACAAAAAAAGCCATTTTCTTATTCTGTTTGTTTATTTATTTATTTATTTTACTTTGTGTGTAAACATATATATATACCCATATTGATATTTGTTCTCATATAACAGGCTTTGGCATAATTAGCACCTATTGAAATGTAAGCTCAGTATTGTTAGGCAGTTACATAAAAAAACTGAACAAAACAGTTCAGTAGTGAGTAGGTGGAACAAAAATTGATTTAAATTTTGGAGTGCACTGATTTACATTGTTGGGCTTAGCAGTTTGATATGTCTGCCACCACTCCATCTTGTCTTCTTTATGGTCTTCTGGGATGTATTTACATTTTAAAGTAATTTATCTGGAATAGTTATTTAGCTGGAGACTAAATTTAGTTCACATTTACTTCTAGTGTATTAAAAATCTCTTCATCTCCATGACACTACTGTCTCGAGGGGCTCCTCTTTAAAACTTGTTACATTTCACCTCAGTTAAACTGAACTTTGCTTAAGATAACTATGAGCATTAGTTTTCTGAATTATGATGAGCTTTAGTCAACCAGGTCTTTTCACCATTTTGTACTGGCATCATCTAGTGACTTCACTGAGAAACTGTTATGTTGGGGTCTCCTTTTATTCGCTCAATGTTTTTATGAGTGCTTAAACTGGCAGTGTTTATACTGAAGATGTTTACTTATTCATTTGGGTAGAGGCTCAAAAATATTTTTTGTTGCTGTTCTGCACTGAAAACAAAATCTGACCCTGTTTGGTCAGATGCCATATAGAAAACCAGTGTATATTGTAGAACTGTTCTTGTACTTTCTGGGCATCTGAATCTGCTGCTAACTGAGCAAGTTTTTAATAATAATTAAAACAAACAAACAAACAAAAAAACCTGCAAGATCAAACACAATTGATACACGTAGTAAGAATAAACCAATGAACAAAAAAAAGAAATGGAAGCAGTATGTGTGATGACTGGGCCCAAAATCTCTGATAACTTTATGAAGACCTGCATTTGGCACTGATTTTTGCCCATTCCACAAGTGTCCTTGAATGGCTTTTTTTTCCCTGCTAGTATTAATCACTCCTCTTGAGGGGAAAAAAAAAAAAGTTCTTTTCAGGCTTTCTCTTCTTCCACTTTCAAATAGGCTGAACAAGCCACCCAGTTTTAGTGTCCTAACTCTCTGTTCTCTTATTTGTTCTGGTAGCTCTGTTCTGGTTTAAATAAATGTTTTATGAGCTTGGCTGGCGGTCTTCCAGGAGAGACCTCTCTAGTGTCTTTTACCTGGACACTAATGTTTGTCCCTGTTAGATATTTCTTAACATATATCCAGAGTTGGGTGACATGAATTGCTGAGGTTCGCATTCTCTTTGGACTTTTCTGGCCTCTGTCCTTTCCATCTGAAGAGCTCTCACAGTAGAAGTCTACGTTAATCCCATTCCTGATTTTCTGCTCTTATACACACACACTTTTTTTTTTTTTTTTTTCTATCATGTCAATCCTTAGCATTGTTGATTTATTTATTTCCCCCCCCCCCCCCCCCCCCCTTTTTCCACCCCTCTGCTGCACTTAGGCTGCTGGCAAATTCACTAGCAAATTCTTCCAAAATGCCACAAAATTAAAATTATTTGGCTCCAAGACTGAACTCTCCAGGAGTTGTACTAACAAACTCCTGGCAGGTCTCATCTTATCAGTACTTTCACACAATAAGTAGTTATGTCCCCTGTCTGATTTTCAGTCCCGGTGCTAATCTCCATTTTTACCAATTGAAATAATAACTTCTGTTATGGCACCATATCAAGGGTTTCAGTGAAGTCCAGTAGACTAGATTTTCATTGTTTCTTTTGTCTAGAAAATGAATTACCTTATCTGATAAGATAAAGTGTGCTAGCTGTCTGAAAAATGTTTATGGGCTTGGCTGAGGAGCAAAAGGGATGATGCTACCATCTGTGGGATTAAGACTTGCTGTCGTTGGAGAGTTCTTACTGATTTTTTGATAAGATCTGTGCTAATAAGTGTCTCAGAATGTTTTGCATTTTTTGTTGTTGTTGTTGCTATTGCCTAAATGTTACTGGTAGTTTGCTTTTATTATCTCATTAAATTTTTATCCTTACAAATGTTACTGGCCACTTCAAGTTCATTTTCATGGATTTTCATCTACTCCCTATTAAGTTTGGTTATCCTCTGGCAATATGATAGTATCTATGATGGGAGTGGAAGAAAATTATGCTAAATGCGTAAAAGAAATTCCTTCAGTTTACTGTAGAGCAGGAAATGGTCCCTATTACCATTACTTGGACTATAAATTAACAACTGAAAACCGCTTGGCTCTATTCTCTTGGTTTAATTTCTCTTATACTCTTTATAGAGAATAAGGCTGTGCATAGCTTCTGCCTCATCTCGTCTAGTCATTATACCCTATAATTTACTACTGAAATGTTTATTGAGGAGCAGAGTAGTTTCTCGTCCTGAGGCAGCACAGTTGCTACTCAGTCTTTTAACGAGGAATGTCAGTCCATTTAGTCTCAGTAAAAGGGAGCAAACTTACATTGAAAATTTAAGAGAAAAATTCCATTACAAATTTGGGATTCTTTAGTATCTTGTTGCAGTTACCAGTTTGGTGTTAATCAAATACCATTGAACCTCAGAATGGTTTGGGTTGGGACGAAGGACATCTTCCACTAAAAGGAAGATCATACTGCATTCTTGCAAAAACAATTGCTTGATCTCGTAGGTCTGAACAGAGTTGCATTAGTGTAATGCATGCAAATGAAGACAGTTACTTAAATATAGTATTAATCCTTTCTAGGGATTTATAAAACCAAAGAACAGAAAAAATCCTGTCACTCTTCAAGGGAACAAAATGAGAATTCTGGTGAGTAATTGTGTACCGGGTAAATGATGTCTTGCAGCAATAAGTTAAAAGTGGCATTATGTTCTGAGCCAAATATTATTCTCTCACTTGTTAATGCTGTTGCGATAATACTGATGTTCAAAACTCAGTGACAGCTTTTCTGAAGAGTGGTGCCAGTTGTTACACTGGTGAAAATTAGTCTGATAAATTAAATGACAGTGATCCTCTCTCATTTTTTCAACCATGATGAAGTGCTACAGTATTGGATCCCTTTTCGAGAAACTGTCAGATTTTCCAACAACTTTTCAAATTTTTTAATAACTTTCTCAATTTCATAGGAGAGCCCTAATGGTTTGTGCAGGGAGCTAAAACTGGATGCAATAGAATTATTCTTGCAAAAAGAGTACTTAACACCCCATGTGTACGAGATTCAACAATGGGAGTACTGAAAGCTCCTTGTGCAAGTGTTAAGTGTGAAAATGTACTAGGCTTCTGCAGGAGTATCCCCCTATGCCTATCTCTTGAGATTCAGAAGCTGACATCTGTTCTGGTTCCTTGACCTGGAGTTTGGTCAAGATGCAATTGGTAAGGACTATTGTTTCCTAGTGGTAGGCTGTTGAATATAAAGGCACATGCTCATGTCCATGTGACAAAATGTTAAAATATCAAACCGTGGAGAGCCGTTAAATTTGAGAAGATGCAGTACTTAGAGGTAGACCCACATATTAGAGGCTGGAAGGTGTCTTTCTGTGGGTATTTGGGTACTTGTTTGTTACAGAGGGGGAAATTGTACTTCTCTGGACAGGTTCCTTACCAGATGTTTCTTACTCCATCAGATGATTGCAGAACCATAGTACATCTGGCTATTAAAATATCTTTGTATGGTCATATGATTTATTTGCAAAGCATGGTTGAAACTAGTAAGTTTACAACAATGTGAATAGCTCTTAGCAGTATCTGGATAAAGAGGTAGTAAGCTTTGGAACTTAAATTAGGCGACAGTGCTGTGAGATGCTGTGCATACTTAGCAGGCATGCTTGTTTATTTTTAAAATTATTGCATTCAGGCAGCCGTCTATTTACTTTATGCTATTTTGGTATTTTTTCCTGAGAGTGCAGGGGCTTAAACAAACCTGGAGTCTCTCTGGATTATAGTTATGTACTGTTTTATACGTACTGGAAAGCCATAAGCCTTCAGGCTGAGATAACTGCATAATAAACATATATTTTATGAATAATTTCTTTAACACATGTTGCTTGAGAAAAAGTCCAAGATACTGTTCACCTCTGTCTGCCACAACAGACTTCTATCAAATATAAATTTAGAAGACCTCCACTTGCTCTCCCAGTTTAGGAAAGAAATTATTTTACCTGAGGTTTCCTTAAGGTAGCAAGGAGATTTTCTGAATGTGTTCTCTCTCAGCTGAAGTGTCTGACAAGCTGTCACTTAGAGAGGAAGGAGGAGGTGTTGCTGGGAGCATGGGAAGGATGCTTTGCATGTTTGCCTGACAACTATTGCCTCAGATGAAGCATTAGATATTACTGTGTATGGCATTTGCAAGGATGTAATGTACTTCCGTGTTATGGTACATTTATTGGACAGGTATTTGATTGACAGTAAATGCTCACTAACAAAGCAGCCAAAAAGATACTGCAGTGTTCCTGAGAAGCTGAAATTCCTACTACTTCACATGCCAGCTCTGGACTTGCACATGCTTAACTTCCTCAGCTTTGCTGAGTCCATTAGAAAGTTAAGTGCCCTGTCCTTGTCACATCTTCTAAGGAATTTCTGGATAATGTTCCCTTTCCAATATCTGGATACTATCAACAAAATATGCTGCAGTGATACACTACCTATATATGTCTTATAACAGCTTTCTTGGCCTTGCAGGTAATGGCATTGCTACAGCTGCAAGGGTGTTATTTTGCCTAGCTCCAGTGAAGGATTAAGTCAAAATGTTTACTTTTTATGTTTTTTGGTCCTTACCTAAAATTAATTGAAATAAGTAACTGATGTTTGTAGTTTAGAGCTTAGTTTCTCCTATAGATTCAGGTAAACTTCAGTGCAGCTGTTCAAATAAAAATTTTCACTCAAGTACTTTACAAACAGAATGGCTCAAAACGTGTTCTTTTATAGATGGTGGTTTAATTATTGAAGGCAAAAAAACCCCCCTCTTTCTGACCTTATTATCTTTTCATATTATATTTAGCCTTTGGCATTAATATTCACTTGCATTTCTTTCCTTTCCTCTTCCTTTACCTTAGCGTGTTCTTAAGAAATTCTAAGGTTTGAAGCTGATTTCCTGTCCCACAAATTAAATTGTAATTAGTAGCTTAGAAGATAATCTTTTCCTTAAAGAATAGTGAAGTTTTACTATCTTGAATTAAAATTTCCTTCAGCTCACATATTATATCCCCCACTGCGGTCAACCTAGAACTATAAAAAGTAACTTAAACCATCAAAAAATGAGTTTTGCCACTTACTGCCAAAAAAGAAAACTAAGTAGCAAACTTGAGAGTATTTAATGTTTTGACTAACATTTTTTTTTTTTTTTCTGAAAATAGTGCCCAACTCACAAATGGAAAATGTATTTTAACTGTCTCATGTTCTCCCTCTCCTCTATGGATTGGGTTTCTTGGTCATACAAATCATTCACAATAAATCATGGGCTCTCTTTCTGGTGAGAACAGATGCATAGTGAGAGGTGCAGCCCAGTCTATAGACGAGAGCATGTGGTTGGTGACTTCTACAAGGCACAACAGCATACAAATGAATGAAAGCTAATACTTTAGTAATGTAGTTTCTCTTCTAGATTTTCATTTGTTATGCTGATAGTTCTAGTGACCTATCAGTAATTTCCCATGGAAAGTTGATAGGTTTTCCAGAAATATAGCCATTAACTGGGAAAACAAACTTCTGTCAGAGTTTTAAGGCTGAATAAATGTTGCTCCATTGGAAATTTTGGTCTTGTTGGGAGTAACTTACTGAAGTAGAAAGATACTAGCTATGTTTTATGCTGGCTAGGGCTTCTGTATAGAGGTAATCCCAAATGGAAACATAAGGGTAACGAGTATACAGAGAGCTCCATCTTGATCTATAGCTCATGCTGCTCTCTCCAACAAACAGAACATTACATCTGGAACATTATATGACTTTCTTAGTTGGAATGAACGGTAAACTGATATTTTTTTTTCATGGTCTTTTTATTTTTTTATTTATTTGTATATGGAGTTTTTTATCTGTTACTTTGGGTTTGTAATCAAGATGCATGTTTTAACAAACATGGAGTTTGAGATATATACAAAATCTGGTGCCAGCTGGCTTGAACAATCCAGAGTTGTACACATGGTGGTTACTTTTTGGCAAGATGATATCAGAGGGAATACCCCCTAGGCTCAAATCCAGGCTTTACAATGCACAGGCTGAAATACACAGCCTGTTAATTCCCACTTGTTTCTTTATACTCTTTGTTCTCTTTAAATTCATTTTGTTGTTCTCCAAATTTGTATAGCTCTGTATATTCTAGATTCCGGTGTTTTGTTTTTCTTGTTTGCTTTTATTTTTCTGTTGCCTACAATCTTATCAAGTTATTTCTGCTATGCTGATGAACGGCAACTCCACTGCCAGTGTTATTAACTGCTGGTATAATATATCCCTAAGCTTGTTAACTTTGCTGGGGAAACAACTTATGTAGATCAGCTTCCAGACATGTAAAGATTTCATAGCTGTGTTTCAGAGACAGGAAAATACCCACAATCTTAAATATTAAGATGCATTCAAACGTCTTTAAAAAAAAAAAAAAAAAAAAAAAAAGCAAGCTAGGTCTTGTTATAAAAATGTTGAAAATATTTAGGAAAGTGCAATGCTGTGAAGCTGGTTTAGTTTCTCTTGTATTATTTATAGGCACTCTGGATGGCTGCTTACTCAAATACTTATGTTTTGGCCAGGCTGAAAAAGTGACGTGTTGGCACAGGTTGGCAGTAGCCACAGGTGGAATGGTTTTACAGAGGAGCCCTGTGCTTGATGACATTGCCTTGATGCCTGGATGAGGCTGACTGAGCCGTCTTCTCCACTGGTACTCTATTAGATGAGGCCCTGGTTTCAGTATTCAACAGCCATCTTTGCAAGTTTACCGTTGTCTACCCCACTCTAAGTTTTAGTCTTTCAGGAATGGGGAAACATCACTGAGTGCAGGCATGGGCTCAATTTAAACAGATCGCTCATTTCACATTGTAATAACCTGCTCGTGCCCTTGACATTTCCAGCGAATAGAGAATTGGGACATTATCAGTGACTAGTGAGGATGAAAGGAAATACTTTACCTCAGCTGTGGAAGCACCAGCATCTGTTATATTTTAGCTGTTATCTTTGGCCCAGGACCTATAACTGATCTCACAGCTGAGACAGGAACCATATGCATAAGGAAACTCTTTTTAACCCTCTCCTCACCCGTCACTCATGGGCGCTCCCTGCATGTGCTAATGTGAGAGCCATTAACGCTCCCTCATCAGGAAATGCCACCTAATAGGCAAAAGGTTAATGACAAATAGAATATTTCTGATGATGGTGCAGGAAGAGGCGCTTCATTTCTGTGGTTGCAAAGCAGCGATATGCCCAAAATGCCTTATCCAGTTACTCAAGTATCTTATATGTACTGTCTGTAGCTATACCAGCTTCTCCCTAGCTCTGGGGTTTCACTCAGGGTTTCATCTTCTCCAAAGAGATTTATATGCAATGGAAATATAGTATTATTAGACTTATCTAAATGAAATATGGGTGAAAAGTGATTTGTTAGCATTAAAGCTGCATTGGTAGTTTAGCAGGTGGTTTTTGCATTTAAAATTGATAAATGGGTGATGAAAGTGTTATTTTAAAATGAGAAAATCACACAGAGAAGCCATGAAATGCCATGTTGATGTTCCTAATAATTTCTGAATGCTGCTGTGACTATTAAACAGGCTGTGGAATATAAAAATTGAAAACAAAACAAAAATTCTTCAATTAGAGAGAGAAAATGTTTTATGGGTTTGTGTTTGTGTGGTTTTGTATTTCTATTCTGTTAATTGTTCCCCATACCATAGTCCTAAGCATACAAACTAACCCTACTCACCCTAAAATTGCCCTGCTAATGTCAGTCAAGAAAGTTTTTTTGCTTTAAGTTCTTAACACATAACTGGTGCTATCAAGCAGCTGTACTGCAAGAGTTCCCAAGAACTGATCTGGGGGAAGTGAAATTGGAGGGGGGGGAGGGGGGGGAAGAAAAAAAAAATGAAGGCTCTGTACGAGACAAAACCTTTGATGGGGTTTCCTTTTTCTGTTGTAGTTTCAGACCAGCATTGCATGCTGTCTTGAGGTGACTCTGTAGAAGTCTGTCTTTAAATGGAAAAAAATAAAAGCAAAAGCCTAAGGCAAGCCAAAGTAAATATTAATTTTGAAACTATGAACTGATATCCACAATGAAGTAACTTCTTTGGCAGACACCTGCAGTTTGGGGTATATTGTTCATTCTTATATTGAATAAGGAAAGATTTTTGATAATTGGGATAAGAAAGAGTGATATGAAACACACTATAAAGATGTTTCATGTGAAGTGAATTAAAAACTAAATTTGTTATATTTCCATTGTAGTGATTGATACACTCTTTGACGTGACTGTGTAATGTCCATTTGTACAAATGCCAGATTAGATGTCTCATTTTTGGATGCTTGTAGCACTTTCCTAGTGTTCACGGCTTAAGAAATACTCACAGTGCTATTGGATAGTGTTGTCTCATTTGGAAGGTAATACTGAATGTTCCCAATGTGTTGTTTCTTCACATGCTCTATAAAATTTAATTTAAATTCTACTTGTTGTACATCCTATGAAACTAGAGTTAGAGCCATTAACTCACGTATTACATTTTTTTTTTTTTTTTTTTTAAGCTGAAACTTAGGGCAAGATGTGCTTTCCAGGTGTTCCCGTAGTAAAGCAATAGGACATGCTACTTGACACACTAAATTGCTTTTTGATGATCAAAATTTATCATTGGTTTCTTGTACTACAGAAACAAACTAGGCAGTTTCAAACTGTACAAAAAAAATTTGTTTCTGCCATTTCCTCATGTAATGTTAACTGTAGAAGGGAGATGTGCCTGCTATTCAAGGAGGCTGTTCATAGCCAGGTTCTGCACACAATAACCACATGAGAAAATTATTTTTAGCCGTATATTTTAGTGTCAGCCATATATGAAATGTAATGCATAAAGAAACCTTTATTCTGCAGATATTGAGCTTTTGCGGGAAGCAGAAACCGAAAAACAGAGCAAAGCAAAACAAACAGAAAAAAAACCACAACCAAAATTGCATATAGACTATACAGACAACTTCCCATTCATCTACTTGAATGATCTGTTTAGTGTCATGTAGCCTAACACTTCCTATAAGAACGTGCTTTTAGTAGAGATTCTTCATTAAACTTGAGGTTTCTGTGTTGAAGTTCACCTTTTCCTCATTTCTTGCCTTCTGCACTCCTTGCTCAAGAGAAAAATCTCAGGAAAAAAAATTAGTTGTAAGTAAATTTCATTCAAGAATTTCAGGTCTATCCATACAAGAATTAATTCATGTAAAATGTATTGTGTGCTTTTGCTAAAATGATGGATTCAGCTGCTGACAAAGCTGCTGAGAAGAGTGATCTTTCAAGAAACCATTGAACACAGGAAATGGAAGTTGAACTATCAATGTTTTTCTCTGCTGACACCCAGGAAGTCTGGCAGAGAAGGTGGAAACTGCTGTACCAGTGCCTAATTGAACTAGGGGGCAGACAGAGACAGACTTTCTGGACGATAAGAGTATTCTCTCTGTTCCTGCTAATGATTCTTTTTAAATGGAAGGAAATTTTAATGAGTGCTTTTTATTCATCAAGGGAAAGAGGCTGTAGCGCAGAATGTTAATGCAAAGCTTTACTACCCTTGCAATTATTAATTACTTTTATAAATAGATGCAATATAATTTAAAAAGTTTTTCCCAGGTATTAGACAAGAAGTTGGGGGTTGAATGTAAAGGGAGCCCAATACCTCTTGAAATCTATGGGAGTTAGGTAATTTCAATTTTTTGCCATAATTGTGTCCCACCATGATTAGTCCTAATATGATGTCCAGAGAACAGACAAGAATTTAACTTCAGCTTACATAGATAACTATTATTCTTAGGCATATTTGTTCCCTTTGTTCACAGTGCCAATATACAGGTCACCAAACCCAAAGTCAATTGTTGAAGTCTTTGTCCTAGGGGAAAATCATAAATCAGACAGGATATTAGAAGTGGTGGTCTGCTAAAGCTGCTCAAGGATCAGGGCACATGCTCCTAGGTGGCAAGGGCATCTTGGCAAAATGCATATGCTGTGGTCAAAAGTACACAGGGAATATACGGTTCACTGCCTGGCTCTACCACCCGACAAATGCTGTCATTGTTTGTGAGTTTACTTGTGTACAGAGAAACAAGCAGGCTCTGGAGCAAGGTCTAGGGGTGTTGGTTTGGTTTTTGTTTTTTTTTGTTTTGTTTTTTAGAGTACTAACTTCAAATGATCTCTAGCTGCAGTTCAGCCTATTGACTTTGAAAGAGTTCTCCAGGGGTAAGCTCATCAAAAGGCTGACATATTTTTAAACAGTTTTAATGGGAACTTTTTGTTCTTCTTGATGATTCTCACTTTGAAGCTAGTGACTGTCAATGTTTGAAATGTTAATTTGTTGTGGAGGAAAAGAATGAAAGAGAAAACTTTACTTGGAACTCGTTAGGCCACTTCTAGAGTACTTTGTCCTGCTTTGGGGATCATGGACAAGAAAGATGTTAACAGACTTGAGCAAGCTCAGCAAAGGGCCATCAGGATGGTCAGGACGTTGGGGCAGGGTCCCACAAAAGCCTAGAAAGGAGCTACTGAGATGCCACCAGCCTCCTTCTCTCCATGGCAGGAGGAAGAAACACATAAATTTAATTGGGGCACATTCCCATTGGACGCAGAAAAATATTTTTAAATGAAGGCAGTCAAGTCTTGGAACTTTACCAGGGAGGCCGTGCAGTCCCTGTCCTTGGAGGAGGAGGAGGAATGCTGGAAGAAAGCCTTCAGTGACAGTGTGTGGGAAGACTACTTCCCAAATTCATAGTACTGCCCATGTTGGAAGGGACTCACAAGGATCATCAAATTAAACTCCTGGCTTTACAAAGGACCACCTGAAATCCAAATTCTATATCTAAGAGCAGTGTCCAAGCGCTCCTTGAACTCTGGCATCTTGGGGCTGTGACATTGGGGCTGACCTTAGGGAGCCTGTTCCATGCCTACCACCCTCTGTGAAGAGCCTTTTCCTAAATCCCAGCCTGACTCTTCCCTGATATGGTTCTATGCCATTCTCCACTTCTTGATTGCTTTTCTTGCCATTGAAAGTGAAAGGTGGAACCTCTGCTCAGCTGATGCCTGAAACAAGCTGGCTGGTACTGCATGGAAGAAGGCAGAATGAGCTTTGAGTAGCTTTGGAGCTACTCAAAGAAACCAATGCAAGTTAGCCTACAAAAGGCCAATAGCAGATTATGTTATGATTTCCTGATTTTGGACTTCTACTGCAAGAACAGCTCACATGTGACTTGGAAAACTATAGGTGAACGTTTTTCTTTTTTTCTTGCTTTAGTATACTCTTGCCATTATTCAGACAAGGTTTCTATCTATACTTTCTGTATAACACAGGAATCTACCTCAGATATGAGTAGTTGAAGGATTTACAGTCTCATAATTTGTTTAGATTATTTAATTCTTCAAATTACTGTTACATCTTTAAGTTTGTTTAACCAGTTTGGGAAATGTCTGGATTTGAAACCAGCATATCCATTTCTATAAAAAAAAAACAAACTATATATATAGGGATAAAAACCCTAAGCAACTTATGGAATATCCTCTACTTAGCTGTAAAATGCCCTTTGGTGCTTTTAAACATTTGCTTGATAAACATAGCTTTTCAAAACTCTTCTTGCCTGACTTTCTGGTTAGACTTAAAGAAAGAGACAAAGAAAGAGCTGGTTCTGATTCATCTTCTGTTGGAGCAATGGCTGCATCATCACAGTTTTCTTCTCTGCTGGCAAGCTCGGCCCCATTGTCATCTACCAAGGTTAAAAGAGGCATAACCCCGCAGGTACACCCACCTTCTTAGATACGGAACCACACAGAAAGTTATGTGAGTTCACCTGAGAGAATATCTTCTTTTTGTTTGGTTGTTTTTTCTTTTTAACAAGTTTGATGTTTTGGGGAGAGGTAACATTAGCTGAGCTAATAAAGATGAAAAAGAAAAAAAAAAAAAAACAGGTCAGAGTGCACAGTTCACAAAGGCCATGGTAAATAAAAGATGTCAAGGTTAAAGAAGTAAAAAGTGACTGAGTGGAGAATGGAGTTTTTAAAATCCTGGTTTATAACGTAGCAATGCTAGTCTTGGCATTTGCTTAAGGCAAAGACGTGCTGCAATTTGCCTCTTCTTTTCCTGAAGCAGGAAAAAATGCATCCCTTGTTTAGCTTAGCTCTTATGAATAGAATTGCTAACAAGATTTCAGAGTCTGAGTGATTCTGAAGTTGTTCAAATTACCTTGTACTCAAGTTTCAGTTTTGTTAGCCATTAAATTAATATAATCTCGAGACTTGGCCTGGAAATGACTTAAAAATCAATGATTAACAAAGAATATATTGGCTTTATTTTTTTATGAATAAAACTGACTTTAAATCTGCAGTTTTGTAGAGACAGGGTGAACTTAGCTCCCTTTCCTGCTGCTCCTACTTACTAACGTACAAGAACTCTAACAGATAACAGATCTAACAGATAACAGATAAGTCATAGACTGTTGCAATTTCCATGTTAACAAAATAGTGACCACTGTATGAGCAGCATGGCAATTCAGTGAGAGGCATTCATTTCAGTCTCTGCCTCCTCAAAGCAAGCCCTTCTCAGCCAAATGACCAGTACGTCTTCCTGTCTCATTTTCTGTTTTGCTACCTGACTATCCTGATTTTAGGAGAATGGATCCTTTGAAGCCTGGTGACTACAATATGGGCTTTGATCTCAAAATGCCTCTTCTTGCTAATTTCAAGCAGATTGTTTCTTCTGAGGCTGGATCAGCCCAATGTAGGCAGCACATAGAGCTGAAATTCACTGTTCCACGCCTCAAGTTAACATCCTAACCACTAGCCTACATATGTATTAAAAACCCATGCTGGAGTGGAAAACCTCAAATGAGCAATGTCCAATTTGGCTGTGACTAAATGAAATTTAATTAGAAATGTTCCAACTAACACTATTCACTGACCGGTAATGCTGAGTTACCAACTCATGAAATGATTAAACTCAGACTGTGTCCCTAAACTGGCAGTGGAGAAGTGATTAAAATCTGTTAATTTCTCTTTGAATTCCCCAGCCAACTTCTATTCCCTGAAATCTGCTGAATGATTTGTGCAGGGTAGGTTTAACGATCTCCATATTAGAAGGTAGCAGGGATGCTTGTTTGTTGTTTGGGTCATTTTTGCTGTCCTCCTTGAGTAGGGAAAGAAATCGATCGTGTACCTTCAATTCTTCATTTATTCTATATACATCTTGTGGGCTGCCTCAGTTTACTTTTTTTTCTGCACTGGAGGAGGTAATCCACTGAAATCAACGTAACAGCCCTCAAGTCTTGCGACATCTGCTTCAGCCAGGCTGGTGGTTTCTGTGGGTGGGCTGGCTGGAGCCTGAGCTAGTGCAACAGGAGCAGAAGTCTTTGGGGCTACCCCAGCTGAGAGCCATAGCTGTGTTCCCATCTCATCTTTTCCCTCCTCTTGCTTGCATGACTGTTAGGGCCCTGGAGAAAACCCCGTGTTCTCAGGGCAGGATCATGGTGCGGCACTCTCGTGGGGAACGTTACCATCTGGTGTCAGCAATTCTTGTTGTCCCAACTCTTGGAGCAATTCGTTTTTCCGGAGACATGGGTGGCGGGATTTTCTGCGGCTGATTTCTTTTGTCTCCTTAAACACTCATTCTTCATTGTGAGCCTCATGGGCAGCGGGTTCTCCAGCCAAGGCGTGTAAACATGGAGGGGGGCTTTTCCACTAGTAAGCTTTTTACAATAGATGTCTATTTTTCAAAATAAGGAAGGCAGTTTTATAAGGCCTGTGAGTACACATTTCCCAGTCTGCTGCTTCTTAAATTACCAGGAATGCAAAAATAACCAATAGTTTGACCTCTTAAATCACAAATTGGATAGGCTTACCATTAAAGGATGTTGTAAATGTGTTTCCCATTATTTAGTTCATTTGGTGTGTTCAGCCGTGAGCTTTTGGATGTTTTGTTTTGTGTTGTTTTTTAAATTCTTTACAGAATTTGATAACTTTCTGGGAGTTTGATTAGGTCCTCTGGACCTACAATAAAAGAAACTGAAGACTGTTTATAATGAAGGTTGGGTGGAGTTGTAATCATAATATTCTTGCTATAAAAACTAATGAGTTCCTATTATGAAGTATGAGTGTAATGAATGTAGTGACCTTCACAAATAAGATCTATCCATCTTTTATGTTTGGTGACTGCAGACAAAGTTTATACTAGAGAACTGTCCCGTATTGAGACATGCTGTGCACAGTTTACCAGAGATCACTTTGCTGCCTAGGAAGTAAGTAATTTTCCTTGAAATTTCTGCAGAGTGGGATCTGTAAAAATTCTGATTGTTGGTCTAAACTTGTTGCTATTTAAATCAATAAGAACTTCGTGTGTGTTTTGAGGAAGTCCTGCCTGAGCAGTGCAACAGCATGAATCTAGTTTATTGCATCCTGTAAAGTTCCTATTTTTCATCCTGTTATCTCTTTTAATTTTTTTGTCATTGATTGTCTTTTTAATTTATGATCAGCTTTTTGAGCAGGGTTCTGTTCATTGCAGGCATTTCAATACAGAAATAAAATAAGTGAAAGTAATGCTCTGATTTTACAAAGTGTTCATAAAAAACTTTTTGTAAGAGTATATACAATATATATATATATAGCCAATGTTTGTGGCTGACAATGAGTTTTGGAAAAAAATTCATTGCTTTCTTACTTTAAACCTTTTTACAATTTTTATTAGAACTATTCTGTCTGCAGTCCCAGTAAATTGCAAATGGAGCGGGAAGGAGTCCTAATGGAACACAAAGTTCCAAATGTGTTATTAGAATTCCTGCCCTTAATTTTGGATTAATCAAGCTTTGTATTAGGAGAGAAACTGTTTTATGTGCACTTGAGGAACGAGTTAAGAGACAAAATAATATACAGCATTCATACTGTGGTAGGTTTGGTCCCATGTACACTGCCTACCTATATTGTGATTCTGTTTTGTGTTGTAATCCGCAGGACTTTCTGTAAAAGCTTGAGCAGCTCCTTAGTAGTTAGTTGCTTTTCATCAGTTAAATGTGTACTAAAGCGTTTGCAGAGTGGGGGCTCATCTTGTGTTTGTGGGTTGGTTCAGTGTGCAGTTGGAAGGCTCCCCATTGAGAAAGACAGTTATCCTCATTGCTGCCATGCCTCTTTTTGGAGATGAAGGCAGTGGCTCTCCTATGACTCCCTGGCTTTGGAAGGACATAGGTGGCTTCATCAAAGCTGTGACTGTGCTGTAAAAAATATTTAATGCATACAGAGTAATTGCTACCCAGTTGTCTAGAAGGACATTCTTGCAAAAGGTCAGAGTGTTAGCTGACCAGGCTATGCTTTGAAAGCCCAGTGCTGAAGAGTGAATAAAAAATCAAATCCTGATTTCAAAGGATGAGAATGGTTAGGTGGGGGTTTTTTTGTTGTTTTTTTTTTCCCCCCTAAATTTGTAGGACATTTAAAGTGACCTGCTGCCAAACAGAGGAAATGAAAGCAGGATGAGACAGACAACTGGAAGTGCAGGTGGTTTTACTGCTTTGGTGATGAAACTGTCTTCTGCCTTTGATTCCTTTAAGGGAAGTATGCAGTACAGCATACTTTATTTCAGTGTATGCAAAGGTAAAATGTGTTTCATTAAAATGAGATTCCAAATGTGTTTCATTAAAATAAGATTTGAAAAATACTTAGATGATGACTAGATTCTCAAAGATAGTTTAAAGAAATGTGCACAGCATTCTGTGAACAGATAAAATGTCATCTGTAATTCTTTGGATATACTGCCTGTAATATACACTGTCATCTTCTGTTTAAAGTCTTATCAGTAGAGCATATAGAATAATATTGTTATCACTAACAGAACATCATTCTAAAACGACTTTGTCAAATGAAAGGCAGGAATAGATAGTATTTAACTGAGCAGATGCTTTTAATGGAGATATGCGAGAAAAACTCACAAAATGAATGTTCCTAAAATTTTGTTGGACTGTGTTTCTAACTTCTTCTAAGATAATATATTGAGAGAAGTTTTACAGCACAGAAACCTGAAGATGCAGAATTCCGCTTCAAGTGGTTCCATAGGTTGGAAGGCTGCTGATATTTCTTGGAGTAGATAGGCTATGTCCACATAATCAGCCTGTGACGAGTAGAGTCCAAGAGAAGGCTAGAGAGGTCAAATCTCTGAAGTGGATGGAATTGAAAACTCTTTACTGACATGTACAAAAGAGAGATGAGTCCTCTGCTGTCACAAGCTTTTGACTGTTCTTTTCTATGTACTTTTAGTCAAGTCATTTGAATTTTCTGTATATTTGTTTGGCCAGTAGGCCCTAGGGTACTCAGCATGTTTCTGTCACTTAAAACACAGCAAAATGCAGTGCAAAAGGCAGCCTGTGACCCTAAGAATTTACCATCTCTGCACTGGACAAGAAAAAACATGCATATGGTGGAGAAAAGTAATAAAAGACTATTTGTCTGTAGGACAGCAAGTGGTCTCAGCATGTATTCAACTTAACCCTTGTGAAATTATTTTGAGAGAGCCATCTGTAGAAGCCTTGTGATACACATGCACTGAAATCCTGTGTAAATACCAAGACTTCAGTGCAGCCCAGCTATTTGGACAATAAATCTTACTGAAACACCTTTTTTGTCCTGTAACAACTCAGACAATGAGTAGAACTAGGATTTGCTGGCAGCTGCTGAGGACAAGGTCTGTTGTACTACCAACATGTGGTTAATTCGTGTCAGGTCTGTGCACATCGACTGTTAATTCAGATTCATCACATGAGCCTGAAAGTTTATTTGTATTCAAGTGTACTCATTGTTATGGAACTATTTGCTCTGGATAGGGTCATTGCCTATGAGAGCTTAAGATCTACTCTCTGTACCCATTTATACCATGTGCCAAGGTTTGTTGAAAGAAAATGGTAAAGAGTTCAAAATCGAATGTGTACGCAGAAGTGATGCATATGTTTTTGTTTGTTTTTTTTTTTTTTTTAAAAAAAAGAGAGATTCAATCAAATATTGACTAAGTACAGATTTTTCTTTTTTTCTAGAAAAAAAAAAAAGAGAGAGAGAAAAAAGCAGTGGGGCAGTTGCTGCAAAAAAAAAGTAAGGAAATGGGAGAATGAATAAGGTGTAATTTACAGTGGAAATCTCTAAATAAAAGCATAAGGAAGTAGATTATCACAGCATCTAAAGGAAAAACAAATGGAAGTGAGCTTTTAGGGTCACAGTAGATAAATACCCTTGAAAGCACAGCTCTGATTCCATGGAAAGAGTAAAACAGGCAGGCTTAGGTTTGTCTGGTGCAGCAGGGAGTTCCTATTCTAGCCTGTGCAGATTGGTTCCCGTAACGTCCCCAATGACCTGTGAAGCTTCTCTGTCAGTGGAAACAACAAGGAGGGGGTGAGTGACCTATAGCATCACCTGCCGTTGCTTTCAGTGACAGATGCTAATGCACAGCATCCTGCTCTATACAGCGAGGTGTAACTCACACTTTTGCCTCCCAAAGTGCTTCCAGCCAAATGCCTGTCATTATCAATACAGCTGTCATGCTGATCCTTGTGGGTAAGAGCTAATGGTAGGTGTTCGTTTACTTTATGGAACTTGTGGGGCTTTTTATTGCTATGTTGTCTTTTTTTTTTTTTTTTTTTTTTTTTTAAAGAAACTACACAACAATTCCCTTTATAGCCAAGCAGCACATTAGTGCACAGAGTAATAGTGCAATCAAATCCTCCTACGAGGCGGAGGAAAGCAATGCTTCTTTCTTCTAGGAATTTAGCAGCATCCAGTAATCACAGTGATATATGCTAGGTTCATGCATCCTCCTAGGGAGAGAAGGCAAAGGAATAATAACAGATGCTAGGCTGGGTATTGGTCTCTTGTGATAATAAAAACGACACTGAAGGTTTCAAGCGGAGAAGGCCTAAATGCAGAAAGTGTTGGAAGATCTGGTTAAAGATTAGTATTAAACCTCACGTTTTGGAAAGGGAGGTGAACTCTTCCATAAATCATCCAGATACTTAATTTGATATCAAACATGAACCTTAACATGTGTCATATAATCTGCTTTAATACACAGGGGTCTTATTAAAATGGTGTGAGCCAAGGACTGTGCTGATTTAGACAAGTTTGAGCAAGTCCTTTACGAGGCAGAAAATGTACCTTCAATTAGAGTGCTTTCATTTAGAAGCAGAACCTAGGACATTCATACTAATTTTAGGAGTTTCCTCATGAAGGATATGACCCAGTGCTTGTCAGTGTCATTGCAAAGACTCCTATTGCTTGGTAGAGGCAGATTCACCCCTTGGAACATTCAGGTGATGAGGTGGAGAGAGAAGCAACGCTGGAGTATTCATAGTCCAAAACCAGGGCATCTCACATTGGTGTATAAACCTGGATGCTATGACATCTCTCTTTCCTCTTTAATTTTTTTAATTTTCTTTTTTTTTTTTTTTTAAATATATTTTTGTTTTTCATTTCATGATGAATATCTCTTAAAAGACTGACCATTTCAGACCTAACTGTGAAGTCTTTGGCTCTGAGGGCAACCTGCTCCAATGGAGTAGGAGGAAATAGTCCAAGTTTGGAATAAGTACACTGATTATATTGTACCTTTGTGGTTGGTACCAAAAACCAGAACCGGTTGAGTAGACCTGTGCCATTGAGTAAGACTTTGTTAGCCTGGATTATGAGCCATGTTTCTCTTGAAAGACAAATCAGCAGCAAAACATGATTTGAGCCATCAGCTAACATGTCGATCCTAAAAAACAAAACAAAAAACCCAGCAAGTAGAGTTGTACATAGATGTTATATATATGTATGATAATATGTATGTATGATATGTAATAATATTTTAATGACATATAATTCATTATAATTCATTAGATATATAAAAAACATATGTTATAAAATGTATGTGGAAAGCTAAAATAAATATGCAAAAAGACATGAGAAGCTTTTGAGACTGTGTGGAAAGGAGGATTCTGTAAAATATTCTGAAGCAGAAAATGCATGTTAAGTATTTATAAAGATGTATTCGTTTGTAAGACAGTATCTGTAACAGTTTAAAAATGAAGTAAAATCAAGGAAAGGAGGAATAGCAGGAATCCCTGCAGAAAGAGAATTGTTGCAGTTGAATCTAGGAATTTTCAAGCTGCCCTGCTTAAGCCAAAGGGCACAAATAAAGTTCTATACTGACGTTTTACAGAATTCCTACAGGAATGCTCATTAAAAAAAAAAAAAGATGGTGATTCTGACACAGTTAGAACCATGTTAATCTGCCCTGTGAGAAAAGATTCCTGAAGGAAGCTGGAAATGACAAAGATCTTAATTTGAAGGCAGGAAAATCCTGAACTTCTGTGACCGAGGCACAGGGAACTCAGCACTTTTTAAAACCATTTTGGTGTTAAAGATATGGATGATTTATTGCCATTGTTAGAAGTAAGGAAACTTTAATCTTCTGGGATACCAGATCGGTATTTCCGATTTAATCAAAACAAACATATAGAAATAAGGTTATGTCTCTGCAATATATTTGTTTGACGCTATCTTTATGGTGTTTGAAGCTGCAGTTTTTATTTTACTTTTTACATCTTGAAAGTGTTTCAATACTTTTGTACAGCCTTTTTTTTTTTTTTTTTTTTTTTGTGGCATCTACAAAGCTCTGTTTCCCAAGTGCTGATCATCACGAATAATCTATCTTGTGACAGGACACGATCCAAAGGCTTAACTGAAGCAAGGGGTGCATTTGTGTGGACTTCGGCTCCAACTGAGGCAGTCTCAAGGTATTGCAAAACTGATCCTCCAGCAGGCACTTCAATAGAAGCCTGAAACTAAGAGAAAAACAAGTGATTTGCTATCTTTCCTCAGGCAGGACAATTTTATTTACTCAACAAAAAGTGATTTGAACGAGACTTTCCATAAAACTTGATATTAATGTCAGGTTTATAACAATGTCTTATAAATTTTATCAAACCTTAGATACAAACAGGAGCTGTTGGTCATTTCTATTCTTAGAGCACAAAATGATATTCTGCTTTAATTGAATCACTTCTTAAATAGGTAGTTTCATAAATATAATTCACCAGACTCATAAGGCTAAGTGTGGTTCAAGAAGGTCTGAATGCATCATTTGCATACAGGTAAGTTTTCATAGTTCCTTTTTCATAGAATCATAGAGTCACCAAGGTGGGAAAAGATCTGTAAGATCATCCAGTCCAACCATTCATCTGTAACCAGTATTTCCCACTTAACCATATCTCTCAATGCAACATTTACACATTTCTTGAACATGTCCAGGGTCAGTGATTGGCACCTCTCTGGTGGTGATTTTCGTTTAACCATTTTCTTTGAAAGAAAAGCAAAAGTGAGTGCATTGTATTTAGCTGAAAGGTCTGTGTCTGGAATAGCTGATTAACCAGTCAGTATTTTCCACGGAAGGACCTGAAGGTCCCAAAACTGATGATTGAAAGCAAATGCAGCAAGTGACTTTCTTCCTTAGCTCTGTGGTTTCTTTGTTAGCTGTTCTGTGCCTGTTTGTTCTCTTTCTCCATGCTCATGTTCTTTTTTTCTCCACATTCTTCATTCTCTGTCCTAAAAATGTGAATCTCATGCTCTGATTCTCTCTCAAATATTCTCTTCAGCATTACCATATGTAACTCCCTCTCTAAATTAGTTTATTTAAGGGGCTTTGCAGACTCTGTTTTTGGAGGGGAGGAATTGTATGCCTGCTTTATCGATGTAGAGATGTAGACTTTCTGAGAATGCTTAATTCTTTCCTTTTTCTGAAAGCAAAGCAATCATTACACAGCAGTGTCAATGGAAGAACTGTGATGGAAGAAAAAAAAAAAAAAGTGAAAAGGAGATTAATAAGCGATGAGAATATTTAAAACTTGCGTAGAGATTGTTTCTTTTTTAATGGAAGATATGTAGTATACATTTCCAATACCTCAAACTCAGCTTCTGAGAGCTGTTTTTACATTCTTTAGGCTGTTTGAGTCTCTATTATGCAAAGGTCACAAACTGATAAAATCTTGTGTAGGGAAAATTATATGTGAATATGAAATGGTAAATGATACCTAACAGTTGTCATTAAGGCCTGTTTTTTCCACTTTTTTTCAGTCTATGGAGAAACGGAAATAACAGCTACGTCGAAGTTATTTTGTTTTATAGTGTCTGTTAGAAAAGTTCTAGCAAATTGCTTTTCATTCTTTCTTTTCATTCTGTAGATTAATTACATTGAAATAGAAAAAGAATATATCTAACTGATCAGTAGATGGAAATTTTCTATATCATAAAAGCAAAGCCTGATCTGATTTGAGCTGGTTGGCTGATTCCTGTTACGGAATGGCTTCTGTACACAGTGATTTGATTTGCATACAAATGCGATGTTTTCCTGCATGTGAAAACTGTCAGCTAAATTCTAAATATAGACCTCATTTCTAGTATTTTGAAAGGAGCAATTCTGTGCTTAATGTGATATCCATACTTGGTTGCTGTAGAGTACTGTGCTCAAGTTTAGTATTATTTTCAGCTGTCAGAGATGTTGCTCTAAAATCCTTTATTTCAATATTTCACCCAAAATATCATCCATGGGAAGTGGTTTTAACTGGTTTACCTATGTGCTTTCTATAAGTTTATTACATCATGGCTGTTACTTACAGGCTAAAATTCTTGGTGTTACGAGAAACCTTAATGGAGAACAGACAGGCCGTTCTTTGAAGATGTTCATTGTCCTCAATGTAGCCATTTTCTATTTTTAAATCCACACAGTTACCATTTTGTATTTATTTCAGAACAATATCAATTCATGTATAAGACCTTCAGAACTGCAGTTTTTAGGCAAACTCTAATCTCAGGCTACAGAGTGTACTGAATACAACCTCAAAACTTTATGGTTTTGTACAGAATTAAACTGTTTTCTTTTTTAAGCCACCGTGGATAGGCTTGTATTCTTAAATCAATGTCTTTGTTACTGTGCCTTTACCATGGGTAGATTGGATCTGCTTATGTGCTGCTGCTTTTATATGTAAGAACTGCTGCTATTGCTCGCAAGCGCTCATGAAGTGAGCAGTGCACAATTTGAAGAGTCATGCTGTAGGAGCCATTTAGAACATGTAAGTCTTTTTGGAAAAAAATCCAGTACAAAATCTACAAGTTTGAAGAGAATGAACTCTGAATGTTGTAGGAAGATAAAACAAGGCATTTGCTGCTTGTGGATTATTTCCTAATTTTTATTCACAATGTTGAAATATTTATGAAGTATTCTTTCTAAAATCTAGGTAACTGAGAACTTTTATAACAGGCCAATAATCTCACTGAATTTTCTCCACCAATATGTCTTACTAATGCTTACGTAAGGTATCTTAATGGTTGGCTTACTGTAAAATCTTGCTTTTGACATTTTAACTAATGCTTGCTGAGTACAAATCTAAGTAATTTGGGTAATTTATTGTTTTTGGTTACACAAAATCAACATTTCTCATAATTATACTCTTGAACAATTCTCTTCTTATGTAGAGAGATCTGAATTTGTAACTTATACTGTGCATACTTTTCCTAGATTGTCTAATACACTGGATACGACTTTATTTTTTGAAATGAGAAGATATGGCATACATATATCATAGTTCAGCAATCACTTCTTTTATTAAGTTCAAAATTGTTCAGCATGCAGCCTAGATTAATGCATGTTTATGTTGTGCAAATGAGTCACTAAATTCTTTATCATATAAATCCCTTGTGTGATATTTAAGACAGTGGTTCACACTTTTCTACTACCTCACCAACAATTTCATTTCAGTTTCCAATCCTGAACTGATTCCGCACTGATGATTCATCATTGCTGGATTTACTACTTTGCTTAAAATTCTCATGCTGGGGAACATCGTCGATTTACATGAGCTTGTATTTTGACCTGTGGTTTATGTCCCAGTATTGCTATTGCTGCATTGCTTTAGGTGTGAACCTGAGGACTAGAAGGGCCTCAACTAGGGAAAAAACGTTCATATGCTTATTTACACGGCCTGCTCATCTTTCTGCTTCTGTTTTTTAACTTGCAGAAATGGGATTGATTGCACTTAACCTATCTCAAACTTTTTTTTTGTTTTGTTTTGTTTTTTTTTTTTTTTTTTTTTAATAGCACTGTATTAGAAAATTGAGAATGAAAAGACAACATTTAATTTATTTGGCTTTTTAATGTATATTCATAGAAGCTATGCAGACATGACTTTGTTAGGAAGCCTTCCTTTATGCACATTATGTTTAAGCACAAATGAGGCTTAGCATAATCATCTAGTGGCATATATAGACAGCTCACATCACAACACAGAGCTCTAAAAACACCTCTGTTCTCTAATGTTGCAAAATGCAGTAACAAATATGTTTCCCGTTGTTGCTTCTGCATTGAAGGCATTTGCAAATTTGGAACAAAAATCTTCTTTAGGACTTGATCCAAAGCAGATAACATATTGTAATGTTCCTTTAAAAAAACCAAAACCTTTTATAACACGGTTGCCAAGTTTGAGAAAGAGCCCAGTTAAACCTATGTAAGTCCTCTCTCATATATCATTAGAGATTTTCCATTCAAAATCTCCCCATTAATGTTATTTATGGACCATTCAAAGCAATATTATTTTATGTTTAGGAGAAATAAAACTTTGGGGATTAAATATTTTACTTGTCAGTGTTCATTCCAGTAAATGTATTTTTCCCCAGCTAAATCCCAGAGTTCTTAAGTTAATAGCTTGCATTTGTAAATACTTGTATCTGTGACCCTGATCTCTCTTTTCTCATCAAAAATTGAAATAATTATATTTCACAGATAGGTCAGCCAGGCAACCTTTGCCACATTGTCCCACCAGTTCTGTTTAGGTTTTGCTATAGCTTGAGGCTGACTTTTTTTTTAAATAGTAAAATCAAGAGTGCAGCTATGTAGAATTGATTCCCTTTGGCAAATGCTGGCTATGAATTCATTAAAGCGAGGATGATTTTGGTCCAGTCTTGATCAAATCCTTTTGGAGCATACATTGACCAGTGGGTGGACTGATGGTTTTGAACACAACTTCTGCTGCTCTTCACGGATTATGGAGTAACAGAATCAAGGACTCATCATACAGCTCTGTGTTTTTGTAGGGAAAATTATTTCTTCCACTCCCAGCCCATTCAGGTACTGGCATCTTTGTGTGGGACTGAGGGAGTGGCAGTTTTGGCTGTAATACTCTGTGATGTATAATGATTTTATATCTCATTCCGAGGCTTTCTGAACAGAAATGTGTGTGTTTGTGGTGGGCCATGAATAGCCAACTCTGTGTATCTGATGTACATCAAACTTACTGCAGATGCATGATGTAGACTTTGCAGCGTGAATCCGTGGTCCTGGTGAGTCCATCAAATCCAGCCTGTGCTGAATCTGTTACACTGCTGTGCGGGTTGGTTTTGGTGTAGCAAAGAAACGTAGCACACCTGATGCATGCCGCACTCCTTGAACGTTGCTGGTTCCCCGTGCCTGAGCCATGGTGTTGGCCTGTATGTGGGCAGTGATGGCTTTTCCTTTTTTTTTTTTTAGTGACCGAGTCTGACAGCCAACAGCCTGGACTTCAGACCAGCTTGCCAGACATCTGCAAGCCTGAAGCAAATATCTGAAGTTCCCTGTGTGGTAAGAGGCTTCATCCCAGGAAGCTCGGGCGTAAGGTAGCCCTGTTCCACAGATCAGTTCTACTAAGAAGCGATCAGAAGATCAGTATGTTTTCTAAATGCTTACTGCCTATCTCATTGTTACCTGTGACTGTGTGGAGTACTAGACTGCACAGGGTGATCCGTACAAGAGCTTTTGGAACAAATGCACTTCTAACATAAGGGCAAAATCATTTTTGGCAGCAGGAACTTTAAGTCGTGTTTCTCTATTGCCGCTATACTTAATGCACTTGTCCACAGCTAGACTTGTAGAATTGTTTGCATCTTAGTCAATGTAAATTATTATTAGAAGCTAAGTTCTCATTCTCAGTGTTTTTAAATGAAGCGGAAAGTTCTTCAGACTTATACCAAAACCACAGAACAGACTGTGGAAACAAGAAGTGGTTCAAATCATAGCTCAGGAGAAAAAATTGTTATTCTGCATTAGTTCCTTGTATTCTTAAAAGGTGTCTGTAGTGGAGGCTGCTTCTCAGCTACCTGATCTGCAAACCTGCAGGTCAGTGAAGGACCATGGTGCAGTGCCATCAGGCAGGATCTAGCTGAAACACAGTGGTAGGAGACAGTGGACTGGCTTTTCTCCTACAGGAGAAAATCGGAAATGTGTTATCCCAGACTGGAAAGAATATCTGACCAGCAGCTATTTGATGGAAAGACCTTATGCAGGCAATGAGCCACCAATTTCAGGCTTTGTTTCTTGTCCATATACAATATGACACATTTATCAAACAACAAGCAATGACTAGGTCAGAAAATTGTTTTCAAGCCACATGCAAGCAAAGGAAGAAGGCCATTTCTGACTGATACCCAGAATTAATCAGGCGATACAAAACCCAGCAGGTTGTGAGTTGCTTCACTGATGTGAAGTAGAATTGTGGTGGTGCACTGTTCAGGGACAGACAAGAATAAATTCTAGATTGATTTAGTATGCAGGTTGCCAGGAAGAAAGATTGTTCTTGAGCTGAATAAGGATATTTCATCTGTTAAGTTACTATAAATAAGGCATTTTTCTTGTTGCATACTGTGAATGTATTTAGCATTGTGATATATTTGTGTTGCCGTGGCAACGCAGTAGTGTTATTTTGGTTGTCCTAGGAAACACAGAAACAACACCTGATAGTGGCTGTCATACCCATTTGGATGGACAGATGATTGTTTTCTCTTATGTTCATCAAAAAGTCTTCCATCCCCTACTGTACCTGAAATAACAGAGGTTCTTGTGATCATTATCTTTAAGTAGCCATTCACACAAAAGGGGCCAGGCACTATGTGCATGGAAATATTCAGCCTTTCTGGTAAGGGCTTTCTGTTCAGTGGCAGTGTTCCAGCAAGTCACTTTTGCCCTTGCTTAACATCAAACTTGTGAGAGGTCCCACTGAAATGGATGGGGTTGCTCATGTGCTTAGAGTTAACTATATGCGTAAGTGCTTTGCTGGATCGATGCCGAACGACAAGTAAATGACCAGCCTTTGGTTTGGGACAAGCTTTTGAAAACTTGAGAGAATTTGTGGCTATCGATTTTGTTACTGAGAATCTATGGGCTGTTTGTGGGTTTCCATGTTTCCAGCAATTCAGTCATTAAGGAAAGTTTTATTGTTTGGGGAAAAAAGGTTGGAGAGGCAGCTGAAGGAGAACTGAGTGCTTTACCATGGGAAGGAATGTGTGTGTTTGTGGGGTTGTTGTGGTTGTTTTCTGGGTGCTTTAACAAATGTTCAGCTTCTGTCTCCAGGCTATCCATCACCATTATGTTATTTTATTATTAATGAAGCCACATTTTTAAATTCTAGCTTTTTGACCATGCGTGTGGCTGTAGACAGAAACTTGATTTTTCCACATGCCTCTGTAAGGTCTGATTTCACGGAATGCTATAGCTGAATAATTAAAGTTTTCATAAAGACAGTTGAATTCATTTTATAATACTGCTTGCAAATGACAAATATGTAAATATCTTTTCAATAAGTTCAAGTTCATGCTCTATTAAGTATAGTTAGAAAAAAAATTTTTTTAGAATGCAGTTTGTGTCTAATATACTCTTGCTCATATATCCATGCATATTTACTTGTAGTCATTCTCTTATGACCGTATTTGAATGCCTGTAGCAAAAGCAAAGCATATAAAAATATGTTTAGTCTGTATTTTTACATGGACCAAAATTCCTGGAAGGAAAAAGTTGATACGTTCAAGCATTAGTCCAGTGTAATGATAAATTTTGATTCCCTATAGATTGCTTAGTGCTGAAAGAAAAAATACCCTGGAATCCTGTTGGCCTTTTTCCCAAAGGGCCTGACCACATTTACTCCTAGTTTCTGGCTTCATACAGGACTGTCAGTGAGAATAACTGCTCTTTATTCTGTATAAATCCTTGCGATTTACCCAAAGAGCAGTGCACGGCCGTGAGACAGAGGCAGGCAGGGAGGACAAAGGAGCAAAGAGGAGTGACTGGACTTGTACTTCAAGAAATGGTTCCTTTTTTTTTCTGGAAGTAGCTTTGTATTTTTTTAGTATTCCTTACTCCACAGCTATTGTGTGGGTTTTTGGTTTTTTTGTTTGTTTGTTTGTTTTTTCATTCTCTAAGACGAGTAGTGTGTAAAACAGAAGACAGACTATGCAATAGCCTAAGTTTACTGTTTGAAAAGAATGTGTCTGTGAAAGTGTGTTTTTTAATTGAAATGATGTTCAACAGGGGCTTAATTCAGGTAAAGAGGCTGATAGGGAAGAAAAAAGAAAGCTTTGCATGGATGCAGTAAATAAGCCCTAGAATTTTTACATGTTTTATTTGCTGGAGAAAGGGCATAGTTGTCTAATTCTTCAGAGATGGCTTGGGTGTGGTGGACATTTCTGGCTCCAATCTCGGTGGATGCAGCGTTGGGTGTCAATAGCACGCAGAGCAGCACATCTGCATTTTCTGGCTGGGGTTAGTTTATTTCATTGCTACATCCGTTTGGGGGGAGTAGAGAGAGAGTGAATCTGCTCCTTAGGGGAGGAAATCCAATGAAATGCTTGTGTCGGAGTTGTTCTGTGCTCAGTGCCTAAAGTACATAACGCTTGAAGCATATAATTGAGCGCTGACTTCAGTTCTCTTCCGTATTAAATTAATTTATGTGGGTTTCTACAATAATGCATTTTAATTTTATGGTGTGAGAGTGAGAAAGTAGTCTTCAGAGTAAAAGTGAAGGCATTCAGCAAAACCTGAGAAGACGTGTGATGCTCTCCTACCTCTCTGGCTGTCCAAGGATGCAGTGCAGGGGCTGTTGAGCCTTGGTGCTGGTGCTTCCTGCAGAGACAGGGGACCTGCCAGGGAATGATTCAGACCACCTGAAGCAAGGGCTGAGTTTGCTCCCGGGGCTGTCAGGAGCCTAGCTTCCTAATGTGTAAGCACTTCTGCAGATGCCTATAGGAAGTATGGAGTCCTCTAATATTTCTGAGCCGAAGGCCTTGAGTCTGCAACTGGTGGACCTATGAATGTGTAGTAAATCAGCACAGATAAGCATCAGGTTTAGTACTGGATTATGCTTGCTTGTGTGTTTGTGTCTAGTTTACCCCTAGAGCTAAATTTATTGTTGGGTTTATCATGCAGAGACATTAGTGGAAATCCTGAGGACACAGAAGTTATGGGCATTATTTCTGCTGACCTAATGCCAGGGCATATAAATGATGGGGCTTCAATCTGTGCTTCACTTATATGGAGGTTAAGCTAATCTCCTGTAGACTTCAAGGAGCATGAGCTCTCATATCCATAGAGAGTTGTCATTCTGTTTTCCCTCTTGGCCTTCTCCAGTAACTTTTCTGTCTTTTTTGTTCTCTCTTTTATAGCTTAACATCTTTACTGTGCTATCGCACAGCATGCCTAGCACTTTCAGTTTCTCAAACACAGAAGATCTGCCTTTGTCATTCAAATCTCCTTGAAACAATTTTCTTTTCTGCAAAACTTTCCCAGCAAAACTTTTCGGCTGTGCTGTGATGCTCCCACTGCTTTTCTTTTCTTGAATATTTTCTAGTAATGAGATATGACAGTAATTTCAATTTGAATATTTCAAGGCATAAATCTTTATCTTGCATCTTGCTGAAATATGAGATGCGGTTACATTTGTTTGTTTGTTTGTTTTATTTTTATTTTATAATTTTCACCAAAACCAGTTCCCAGTATTGAATCATAGCAAAAAAAATGAGCACGTTATCTGTGAAGAAATATTATTCTAATACAGAATTAATTCCCGCTGCAATCAAAGGAAATATTTATTGTGTTATGTTGGCATGAAACAAGATAAAAAGATTGTATGATCTGTAATTATCATAATAATTATAGATGTAGTCAAAAATACCATTTGATATTATAAGACCTGATCCTATGTTTGACAGCTCTTTTTCTATTCATTTTTAGGCACTTGATGGAGGATGAAAGTATTGGCTAATCAAAACAAGATCAAGAAGAAAGACCTATGAAGTACAAGAAGAAGGAAGAAGATATTTAGTCTGTAATAATGAGGTAAGATTAAATTACACAAAAATTCAGTGATGATGAAGGTACTTCTTGAAATAACACAGCTGTCCAAGCAGAACAATGCATATTCTTTTCAGTGGTCAATACTATTGCTATAATCGCTTCAACAAAACATTTTGTAGCACAAAAGAAACCTTGCCCATGTATTTCAAAGTCAGTACAAACACTCTGGGTGAAGTTCTGGCCCCATTAAAGTCAGTGGCAAAACTTTCACTTGCTTACGTAAGCCTATGATTTTTCCCTCTCTAAAATTTAGCATTTGTTTTTCTTTTCAACTGGATGACAAAGATTTAAAAATTAAAAACAAGAAATATTCCATTTTTTAATGGAAAACCAAAATGTGAAAATTGAGTTGCTGCTTAGAAGGTTCAGTTCAGAAAAGTTTGGTACTCATATTTTATTCACCAAAATTACTGTAAATCTACATCATACTTAAATGCACGCTGGTATTTTCTTTGGCTTCATGAAAAGGTGTGCTTCCTTTGTGGATATGTATTCATCCTTGAAGTAGTGAAAATGAACAGTGCCTCTTGGGTAACCAATTTGAAATGAACTGAATTTGATCTTAGTCCCTTGCATGGTTTTTCTCATCCCTGTTTCTTTCTGCACTGCCAAGTAGTGATCCAGTAGGAGTTGACTTGTAGAACAGTGGTGCTGAGGACCAGTTTTAGACAGTGAGGAGTTACTTTAGGCAAGCTCTAATTTGCTCCTATTGACTTACTGCCCATTAGCAGCTGGAGCACATCTGCTGCTTTGGCTTCATCCAGAAGGAGTCCAGTTTGCATATTCTGAGGTTGTTCTTGGATATGAACTGAAGCATGGTAAGTGCTTCGAAAGCTTACTCTTGATCCAGACTACATAATGTATGTGTGTATGAAGACTAAGCAGACACACCTCTTGTTGCCATAGAAAAATTTTCTTTACTTAGAACTTTCCTTTGCTTCTGTCTTGTCTTTCTTTCTCAATTAAATTACAGTCCTCTTGTGCTGTAATATTTTCTCTTTCCCGCATCATTCCATCCTTGGTCTTTTCTCAATCCATTTGGGCTAGTGCTATATCCTTTATTTTAAAGCAAGACAAGAGGCTTTCTTTGGCATATGGCAGGATATATATCATCTATTACATCATAGTCAATCATGCTAACAAATATTTCCAGTTTGTAAATTAGTCTTCTTTATTATGGTCATTAGAAGAAGCATCTATCTTCTTCTCATATATTCACTGTTTTTTGCGATGATGTTGATGACCATTAAAGTATACCAGACCTCAGATATTACAGTGATGAAACAAGAAGTTGACTTGCACTTATGAGGGTAGGCTTGCTAGGTAAACAAATAAGAAGAGAACAGCCTAAAGTTGTGTTGAGTACTTATCAAAATTTATATGGTTAGAATAGTCTATAGTTTATTAAACATCAGTTCTGTTTAAGTAGTTCATATGTTCTAAAGGTGAGCACAATACAGTGCAAAAAGCAAGTATTCAATGAACTTCAATGGAGATAAGCAAAGAGACAAGTTAAAATAAAGGAAAACACTAACATTTGCACAGACAAAAGCGAAGTGCTGTGATTAATGATCAGAGAATATTGAAAATACTTTAGGAAAGAGACATTGCTGAAAGATAATTTGAGTAAATCGATAGACGCCGGTATCTGATGCCTGAGACTGAGAGGAGAGCTGCAAATTGTTTTCAAGTTTTCTTTGACTATTGCTGTCTTCTGCAAGCTTGTGTTGTCTTCTATTCTTCCCACAAATTGCACAAATAGTTTGTAAACTAAGAATTTCCTCACCCAAGAGAGAAGAAACTTGAAATTATTTAAAATGAAGAAGAGCCTGAATGAATTAGTAGGGATGAGCTTAAGGCACAGTACTTGCATATGAGTTTAACAGTTGGACTACTTAACAGCACTGACATGTATTTACAGCAAGGCAGCTAAAGGCACAATCACCTGGGGATTTAACAGGTTTTTACTCAGAGAAGTTTGCATTGACAATAATTTGGCCCGGATCAAGTATTTCTTTTACAGCTAATACAATGAGTAACTCATTAGAGTGACAATGAGCAGGCTTCTTAATTGGAGAGAAAGTTCAGAATGTGGCAATGTGTGCAAAGGCACAACTCTGCCATCCTCCTCATCTCAGGATATATCCTTACTGCTCTTGTGGTACCTTACCATGCATCACTATGCTGCCAGGAAGCAACTATTAGCTTATCATTATAACCAAAGTTGATATGGGATGAGAATAAACTATACACTGGGGGACTCATTATTTGTCTTCCAGATGCAGGGGGTGAAGAATTATATGGGAGTAACTGTTTGCCTTACAATAGTAGTATTCTAATGGCCACAATCCAGGCCCTGACTAATATCTTTGAAATGCTGAGGACAGAAGTTAAACAGGCATCTAGATCCCGGACCTCGCTAGGGAACCACTAATTAGCACATGGAGGGTGAAAAGTGAGGGAAGAACTGAAACTTGAAACCAGGCCAAGAGAATAAAACCCACAGGGCTTGTGGCTATTGCAGGTAATAACAAAGGGACCGTGTCTATAGAAGGGCGAAGGAGAGAGTCCAGGGAAGGGTAAATCAAGAAACCAGAAGATCTGAGGAGGCAGATTGCAATCTGGCAGGAGAGGGTTCTGCTGCATGTTTTGGTCATGACCAAGGGAAGGCACAGCCACCGAGTGATGGAGCCGCACGAAGACTTGCCTCGGTCTTTGCTGCATAAGAGCGTGCGGAGGAATGACTGTTGGTGCAAGGGGAAGCCATGGAAAGCCATGAGTGCCTGTTCAGAAATCCAGTGGGTAAGAACGTTGCAAAACCTGACAAACACTGTTGGGAGCTTGTTTAATAGCTTTGCTGAAGGAGATTTTCCAGATTTCCACAATGCTGTGTTCTTCTCATACTGTCTAATTTGTCATTGTGAATCTTTCTTTCTTTCTTTCTTTCTTTTTTTTTTTTTTTTTAACTTGTAAACATCTGAACACAGAACAGAAATTTCTCCAACTACACACTAGACTCTGCTGACTTTGTAGGCAAAAGCTCTCAATTTTGGTGTAATCAGTTTAAAAATTATGTTGAGCATAAAAATGTGGGAGTTTGAGACAAACGGGTGTCTGGGTTGTGTTCTATTTTCTGGATTTGTAAAAAGCTAAATTTTGTAGGTGTACTATCTGAACAATAAGGAGAAATTCAAAGGAAAAAAAAAAAGTTAGAAATAGAAGCATCTTATTAGGCTATGACAAAGAATTACAGGCTCGTCCGAGAGTATAAATGTCTAACACATATAAGTCAAATGGCTAATGAGATAAAGCTTCTATGTTGTGAGACCGTGGTACTTTCTATCAAAGTTCAGATTGAAAAAAGCATCTCATCACCCCCAGAAGCCCATGGAAAGGCTGCTTTTCTTCTTGTGATTTTGTGTTATTTAAGAGACACCAACCAAAGCCAGGCCTGATTTGCTGGACGCTGTAATACTGGTACAGTAAGAGAGAATCTCCATCGTGAAAAGATGTGATATAAATACACAAAATGCTAAGGAAACGGAGAGAGGTAGAACGTAATTATCAATGTTGTGATGAAAGATGACACTCTAATTCTCTATTTTTGGCAGAGGATTGTTACTTTGGGAATAGAAGAAAAAGGAGAAATCTATGGAAAACAGAAAAGGAGAGGAGAGGAAGATAAGGACAGCTGGGGGGTGAAGCAGAGGTGAAGGGACAGGGAAGTGAGGGCAAAACAAGCTTGGATCAGAGGAAATCACCTCTGACTTTTGCCTTTGGGATGTCCAAGTGCCTGTATTCATGCTGCAAGGCAGGGGAACAGGCTCTGTCTGACCCCTCAGGAAGCTGTTCTCACTGCTTGAGAGAGCAAGATGGAAGCTTTTAAGCGTAAGGAAAAAAAAGTTTGTTGCATTTGAGTAAATGGAGTTGCATGGTGTGCAGGGTTTATAAGCACTGCAAAAGTAAGTAGACTCTTTTTCTATGCAGTGCACTAGAAGTTTATTGCTAGGATTTTTTGCTGAAAGAACATGAAAGAACAAAAAAAAACATTTGCTAATGTTGCGAAGGATACAAGTGTTGGAACTGAAACAAGTATTCCAGCAGTCATAAGAAGAACTTATTTAATGAACATTACTGAAAAGTTTATCAGAAAATGCAGGAAAGATGAGAAGAAGTCAACATCTCTAAAGATCTTGCTGGATTTGTCTTTTTTTACCTATTATTACACAAATGACAAATTAAAAATGTCCTACACTGCAAAGCTGGCAGCTTAGGACTTCTGAATATATATCCCTACATTTAGATTCTTTCTTCCTAGCAAATGTTCATCGTGTAGGAAAGAATACAGGGAATTTTGTTTATTTTTCTACAATTATAAATTCAATTTGATTATCATAATCACTGTAATATGATCTTATTCAGAGACAAGATTAGTTCAACTTACTGCATATATAGGGAAAACTGCAGTAGTTGTGTTTGGTACACAACGTTACATGAATTTAGAGATTGGAGACTTTTTAGTAAGATCTGAATACAAATATTTGATTGCTGGATACGTAGCTTTAGCTTATGGCTAAGAACCTGCCTTGTCTGAGAATTGCTAAGTAATAGAAATATTTCTCTTCCTGCTATGAGTTGTCTTGAGCATTGAAAAGAAATGTTTTTATATTATGTAAAGTGGCCGTCTTTCCCTGTCTAAACGCAGTCTCCTATTACTTACTGTTCATGCAGATTTTTGATCCAGCATTTATCCCAGAACACTATGCTCTGTGAGTAAACACCTGCAAACAGAAAATAGTAGATGGGCAGATACAATCTGACTTCCTAGGAGATTCCTGTCAGCAGTCTTCCCTGTTCAAAAGTCTGAGCCTCCCTTTCCTTGCAACAAAAAAGCCAAGCACTGGGAAGAAGACTGTCCTGTGGCAAAGCAACTTTTTAAAAACTAATTTTTAGATTTTAAAGCACCACATCTCCTTCAGGGTTGCACTGTGTTGGCTGTAAACTATGTCACACAATCTTTCTGAGCATGGACATATCATGCTCCCGAGAGCCTGGTTGGGAGTTTTCATAGAATCATAGAATATCCTGAGTTGGAAGGGATCCACAAGGAACATTATGTCCAACTCCTGGCTCTGCAGAGGAGAACTGGTAGGAGAAACCACTAAATTTAAAACCTTATTGCTGAGAGCAGTGTCTAGACGCCCCTGAACTCTGTCAGCTTGGGACTGTGACCACTTCCCTGGCACTCAAATTTGTACACTATATTTAGGAAGAGTGTGGAAGCACATGCTCTTTTCCTTTCCTGAGGAGACCCCTCCTCAGGGGCCATGCTGTGGCCGTGCCTTGCCACCTCACTTGGTGATGTTTGTGGCCCCAGCTTATGTTGCTGCACTGGAGTGCAAAGAACCACACTGGAGGCACCTGTCAGAAGGAAAGAAAGAATGCATCTCTCTAGCACATTTCCGCCTTGGGCCTCATTATAGAAAGACAAGGGCTGCCAGTTGGACCAAAGTTAAGCAAAGCTGGAAACTCTGCTTCTCTGGGAAGAAGTCCAAGACCACCAACCATCTCGAGGACAGAGTATTTTGCCGTCACATCATCAGGACAAGCTGGAGTCCCCTTGGTCATGGCTGGACATGGGCCAGGGTTCTTCAGGTGAAAGGTCAGAGGATTTAAAATTGTCTTGTCACAGTGTCCTGTTCTTCCCCAATCCCAATTAATGGCCTTGTCTCAACCCTTCTCACAATCAGCTCCACCGCTGTAGCTGGCTGGCCAAAGCCTGCACCTGTCTTCGTCCCCCCTAGCAGGCTGTTTTTAATTCACAGCCCTAGAGTCATCCTTCCAATGGCTGGGGTTAGGTTGCTGCATTTTCCAGGCAATTATTAAAAAATGAGATTGAAAAATGAGTTTAGCATATGACTGTCATGCCTCATTTATTCATTTATTTTTTAAAAAAGCTAACAGGAAGGTCTATCTACTGCTTGTTTGCCTTGCATATCTAAGAAATGGAATTTCAATTACCATGTTGCTTTAGGAGCAGTTCATAATCCCTGTGTACCCAAGTCCTCTGCTCTTCATGGGTCGGGAAGAGCAGATAATTGGAATTTTTGCAGTCATCAAAAGCGATGTCAGGTGTAAAGACAAGATTGTTGTATGTGGAAACACACAGCTGTAGAACCAGCCATCGTGCCTTTCTGGAAGGAGACTGCAGGACTTGTTTGCATCATCTTGCATGGATTTGCATGGTGTGTATCTTCTGAGATAGCTATAGCTTGATTGATATTCTTGCTGAAAAGTTAAAATTACTTCCCAGAGCTTTTAACAGCCTCACGTTTACACAGAGTATGAGTTTTTTTCACTCTTGGCTTAGAACAGTATTTTTTTTAGCCTCTTTTTGATTTGCAAACTAGTTATTTTATTTTCAGCTGGCAACAGCCATGTTTTCTGTCTTAAGTTCCCCAGTCACAGGGGTTTCACGTACCACAAAATGAAAACTGCTGTAGTGTGAGGCAGGACAGTGTTTTCCTTATGTTGACTTTAAGGAATCATGAACAGAGTGTATCCCATCTGATATATTTGTTTGCAATTACATATGGTAGTAAAAATAGTAATGATAGTAGAGTTTTCATAGTGGACCACAGTGCTGTTATACTGAATGTTGTACAAACACAAAAGTAAAAGTCAGTCCCAGCACCAAAGATTTAGACTTCAAGTATGGATAAGTGACTGCAGATTAAGGAAGAGAATAGGTCAAACAAGGCAGTAAGTCCATTCTAGTGCTGCTGTCAGAGATGCTTGTGGATGCCCTGATTGTTTACAGGAGTCTCTTCCAGAAAGGATTAGTTGAGAAGTGAAAACTTAGGCAGTATTTCACCCTCTCTTATTTCCTACATCTTCCCTGGCTTTACCCATTTGAAAGCTCAATATCTGGTATAAAATAAGTGTCACTGCTCTACCTCTACTCAGTGGGGAAACAGAGACACGGAACAAACAGACATCTATAGCAGCAGCTTTACCGTGGGGCAGGTAAAGTATTTTCTTAGCACCTTTTGTCTCTGTGGCTAGTTTTGTTGGGACATCTAACTTTCATACAGTTAGAATTAGCTGAAAGGAATCCTGTGCCAGGTCTCCTCTTTGGCTAAATCCCTTATTAGGTATCTATGCGTTTTTGAAGCATTACAAATAATAATTGTGAAAATGCAGTTAAACTTCAAATTCAAATTCCCAATCCACTAATAGAAATGAAACTAGTGTAACTAATCTGTTTGGAGTTAATTGAGTTTAATTCATGTTCAGAAGTGTCAGAAAGATTTAATCTGTATCAAAAAAAGGTAGTGACAGATGTGCTGCCGTTTTGTACTTAGTCTTTTTGCTTTCATATTCTTTCATCCCCTCCTTTTAATTTGGTGGGGTTTGTTGTTGTTGGTTGGTTTTCTTCTCACTCAGCAGAACTCTGTTGTTTCACAGAGGACACCATGGTGCTCCAGGTGCCAAAACTACTGCTTCTAGAGATAATGTATTTGACCCTGAAGTGACCAGGGTTGAACAGAAGTTGTGCTCCATTTCCCGTTGTCTGTGTTACCCATATAACAAAAACATTTCTGTGATGGGGACTTAGGCAAAGAGAACCAGATTCTACATTTTTTTCTATGTCCTGAGGAAATTTTCTAAGTATAAAGGCCTTAGTATTATTATTTTGGACAAAAAAAAAAAAAAAAAAAAAGCAGCACAGGTTATGAACACAGGTTTTATTCGTATAAAATCCATTTTTATCTAGAGTTGACCTAACATGAAATACTGTCAATACTACTTAGTCAACACTGTCAGTACTACTGAGTGTCTTCTCACCAAATGGAAAGTAGTGAAAGCAAATAATTTTAAGTCTTCTGCACAGATTTTCCTACTGGCTGTAGTTCTGATGATCTCTAAGCTGCCGCTTTTATCTGGGTGTATCCACAGGCAGCAGTCTAAATGTCAGCCACGCTGACACAAGTATTTAACTGATGATCATTTTAGCAGTTACCACGATCATCAACCCTCCAGCTGTCCTTTAATGCTGATATGTGCTCCCAGCAAAAAGGACTTTAATGCAAAGACCATTAAGGAGATCGAGATGCGGCTTTCCATGTTGAAGTACCTTAACAAAGAGAAACTAGTAGTTACTGGGTGTCCCCTTAATCTGGCAAAAAAAAAAAAAAAAAGTCTAGATAAAAGCAAGTGGGGATAAGCCAGATGTGTTTAAGCAAGGATCAAGACACCTCCTGTCTTGGTGAGTTCAGACTGAGATTACCATGAGGAACTACTGTTAGAACTCACACACAAACTGTGCTGTAAGTGTATGCTCATGACTGTGTTTAGAACAGCTAAGTGGCTGAAATACAGTAGCTTTCCAAGCACAGAAACAGCACGATAACCTAAGATTGCCTGCTGATACTCAGAATTTTGAATTCTTGTATGAGGTTACCCTCTCACAAGCTATCATTCTATTATAGCACTTCATCTTCACAGTCATTTTCTTCCTCAAACAGCCGATAAACCCTCAACCCCCAGGCCCAAACCTCCTAACTTCTTGTGCAGCTCTTTTCCTGCAACTGTTCTCTCTGCTGATCTCCAAAGCCTTTTCAGTTCTACAGAACATTTTCTGATTTTGCTTTTGTTTTTCAGGGGCGATGATTCATGCCTTGTGGTGACACAAGGGCACTGAATGATAACATTACACAAGTGCCACACTTCAGCCGTCCCACTGAATTCTATAGGACTTTCTGTCTATTGGATCACTGGTAAGTCAGGCTCCATACACTGAAAGCATTCATGTTTCACAGAGATGTAGGAAATACTTGGGCTGTGCTTAAGGAAACAGGAATTTTAACATTTATTTCAACGTCTTCCAAAGTTCATCTCACATTTCTGTGGCCATTTGTGTAATCAATTTGTTAGTGCTTGCTAGAAATGAGAAAAAAAGGATCTGATTTTTCTTCCGTATTTCCTGTAATTACTTCTATTTAACAGAGGTGGAATTGATTCTGAAAACCCTAGCAGACTTTTTTATAAGCAAAAATGTGAAATGATATCCAAGAAGAGAATTATAATTGAACTCCTGTAGGAAAATTACCTCCCTGTTTTGTGTTTAGGACATGTAAAAATTACTTTGGCATTTCCTTTTGCCAGCAGAGGAATCCATTAAATACAGTGAATCTCTTTGCTCTTGTCAAGAAGACAGTAATAGAGAAGATGACCCTTACTAAAGGTAAGACACAATTTAAGTAATGTTACGTTTTGCTACAATGTTTGCATGCAAAAAAAGATTTCTTCATGTGAGCTTATTTTTCTTTTTTTTACTTACTTTGAGAAGGATTTTCACCAGTGGTTGTAATGACCTTCAAAACATAAATTATATGGCTACGAGCTAAGATGTGATGGGAACTGCCTTTTCTGTTTGTTTTTTCTTTCCAAATAACTGCTTGTTTTCAAGTGATCATCACAGCACAGCCTAGGTGAACTTGTGTTGCTGTAAACCCTGAAAGTAATACAGCAGTGGACTGCTTACCTTGGTGATATTTTTAGTGTTGGTGTCATTCAGGCGTTCAGATGGATAATGCTACACACTAAAGCATCCATGCGCTTTTACTTTGAGTCATTAGGATAGACTCTGGAAAATACAAAGCAAATGCTGAACTCTGTCATGAGTCAATTTTAGTTTTCAGCATTAAACTTTAGAGGGAAATTTTCTTTTGATTTCATCTGGTTTTTGAAAGTGTGTTTATTGTATGCATAGCACAGTTAAACATCCTTTGAAACAGAAGAGTTGATGTTCCTTTGAGAGAATGAATGTTCATAAGGACTTTCTTTTATCGTCATCCGTTGCTCTGAAAAGCTATTTCTTACAACATCCATAACTGCTTGGGTAGAGAGAGAAGATGCTCTCCAAATTATTTGCAGGTGCATTTTTCTAAAGCTTTGGGAAGTCATTGGATTCATTAATGTGGCACATTCCAAACTTCCTTGCAAATTTCTTGCAGAACCTTGTCATTCATTATTTGTACGCACGTATATGTATTTTTATGACTGTTAAAAATCACTATAATGAAGGAAAGAGATTTAGAGATCTAGGCTTATAATTTCACTGAATTATTGAATGTTTCGTTAATACTTGATTTAAAAGAAAAAAGCTTTTCAACCCATCAACATTCAAGAGTGAATGTTGATGAATAGCATATTCTCAGAAACAAAGAATAGCTGGTAAGCAACAGAAATCAAGCATGTATATGCCGTAGCAATCACACAGCATTTCTGATTTGTTGACCACTGTTCAACCACCAAGTTTGATAACAGCAGCAAAGAATTACACTAGGAGGTTTGCCAAGGTCTGAAATACTAAGATGTGTGTCAGGAAAACTTCTTGTGTAAATCCCCTACTACTCCTTTTTTAAATAGAATTTTCCTGAAAAGAAAAAGAAGAAAGAAAAAAAGTACATGCTTCTTAAAATGTTAACTTCCTCTAAAAGATTTCCTCCACTTCAGGAACCTGGCATGCAGCAAACCACTTCTAAATCAAGCTGCAAGCCGGTACTGTAGAAAAACAAAGAGTTTATTGGTACCAGACATTTGTAAATAAGTAATTGACACTCATGCTATAACAATGAGCAATTCCAAAAAAAACAGGGAGCTGCCAGGATAAACAAGTTTGCAATGAGATCCATCCAGTGCTGGATATCCATCGGGGTCAGTCCCATCAGTGGTGGTCACAATAACAGCTCTGGGACCAGCTGGAGTTCTGCAGCGCAGCCGTCTCCTGCTTTTGTCTGCTCTTCCATTCAGATCCCTAGCCACGGGCAGGCTGCTAGCTGTGGCAGTGGTGTCTGCACAACGTTCTGAGGGCTGGCGACACATCCAAAGCCTTGTGAATAACATCAAACTGTAGGCACTCTTTGGTAGCCGTGAACATGTTAAAAATAGCATTAGAAAATAGGGCGTCTGAGCAAAAAGGTTCTGTTCAATGCATAGCAAAACATTAATTTAAACGGGAGAGTACTGACCTTCTGAATTAACTCTTTCTGTCACTGTTGTTTCCTGCAGCTTCAGGTAGATGCTGTGCATCAGACTGGTGAGCAAGGTAAGAAAGCATAACACCTTTTCTTTCTTAGTTTGATCTTAAAACAGACTTAATGACAGCTCTGAATTGAGTGAAACTCTGCCCAATGCAAAAAAAAAAAAAAAAAAAAAAAAAAAAAAAAAGGAAAAGTCCCAACCAACTAAAAGAACTTGCATTCGCTTTGTCATGGATTCAATATGAGGTTAGCTTTGTGCATTTATTTTACTTTCCCCAGTGTGGATGGTTATTTTCAGAACGGCTTACCATTTTTTTTTAAATTGTTTTTAATGAAGTCTTACTGTCAGTAAAACTCTCTTGGAGTGAATGATTTTTGAAAGCCTTCGCTCAGAATACCTGTGTTTCTGCTGGCTTTCAAGTTCAGGATGCCATTTTTTAAGTAAGTGACTTTCCTAGAAAAAAGGGAACAGGAAGGGATGACAAAAATTTTTCTTTGATTGAATTTAACTTTCTGATTGGGGTGAGGATGCAGGTTTGTGAAATTAAGAAGAACAGGCAGGCAAGTTCTTGACTAGGAAAAGTTGCGGAATGTCTTTTCCTCATCCTCTTGTTCTCCTGTTCAAGAAGGTTTATGTGTCTTGTTGTTTTTCTTTACTGTTTTTTTAAATTAAGACATAGAGCAGAGAGGTCAGAAAACAGAAGATGTGACGAATTCCAGTGAAATGTGTTTTAGCGTCAGATGCTGGGTGTACACTGTTGAAAATAAGTACATGAATCTATTTTAATAACTGCTTTAATTAAAAAAAAAGTTTTAAATTATAAATACTATGGATTGCAAACAACATAAGACAAAGCAAATTGTACAGTAACAGAGATGCACCCACATATATATTGTATATCAAATATGTGCTGCTATGGAGTAGAAATCCATTGTTTTTGGTAAGTTAGTGAGTATTTCCAAATAGATGTTGCATTGCTGAGGCTATTCTAGGCTAATAGGAAGAGTATTTGAATTGTTCAGCAGTAATCTCTTCAGTACTTGTGTCATGACAGCAGATTTCTAAAATGTTACTAAGCCAAAGCCGTTCTTAATTCCTTTGATGAGTGCAACAGGGAGTGAGAGCAATTATCTCTAAATTTAGCTGTTCTTTTATTCTTAAACTGATGTATGTTTCCCCAAAATGTTAACAGAGTAGCTTCTAAACACTCAACATTCAGCCTTGCGAAACTGCTTGCATGCCATTCAGTTCAGCTATGTTGCTCAGTATTTGTGGTGTGCAATGAGCCGCCTGTGCCTATTGTTTTTGTTCCCAGATTAAATCTCTGAAGGCTTTGGCTGTCTCAATCTCCATTGAAGTCACTGGGATCTGAAGACACTCACAACTTTCTTAGTACGGTGCTGTTTGCTGTAAGTGTTAATATGGTCAAAGGAAGACTACCCACCAAAGACTGTAAGCAACAGTAGCAAAACCTTATTATTTTTTACAAACACTAATGCTACCTGGGGACCATTTCATTCTCCAAGTGTACATCTGTTTGAGCAAAGGATTCCCAGAAACAAGTAACAAGAATATTGAGACCATTGCTCAATAACCACAGCTTTGATTTGGCAATAGTTATTGAGACCTGGAAGGGTTTTCCTGGGCTCAAAACTTGGCTGTTTCTTGTAGCGATGTTTCCAGTTGGGTTGTATGGATTATTTCATGTTATTAGAGCTGAATACTACTTATCTACCATTTCAGATTTGCTAGTGCTTTTATCTTGCCGCAATGTATTTGTATGCTGTAACGTACAGCAAAATGCCGTTGTAATTTTAATGTCGGGTGTACCCACTGTGAGTCTCAGATTTGTATTGCTCTGGGGAATGTGTCTGAGCTCTGTCCTTTTTAAGCCCAGTTGAAGGAGTGCATCCAGATGCATTAGTTTCAAATCTTATATTCAAATGTTTAGGTGGAAATGAAGTGTGATCATTGTAACCAGGCCTTTATGTGTTTGACCGCAATTCAGCCCACGTGGTGCCATGAGACAAGGGTGAGCGGATGCTCTTACCTCTACAGCCAAAGTACACACATCCTTCCAGAAAGAAAGAACTCATCTTCTGAAGCAGCAGGTAAATAAAAGAATATGGGTAAAAGATTTGTGGAGAAATGGGAAAGGACATTTAATATATTTAATCTTATTATACATTTTTCTACATTAAAAGTCAACAGGCTGCAAATATACTTTGCTACAAAGCTTTTTGTAAGAAATATCTCTATAAGAAAATACATCTCATTAAACATTTCCTGTAAATAAATTATCACACATAACTGTGTTTTGTAAGAGGAAAAGGGAGAGGGTCAAGCTAATGATAAAAGCTCAAAATTGCTGAGCCCATTTCTGCGACCCCACAGCTCCATTTGGATTACACTTTCTTGTACACACAGTTGCAATGAAGGCAACAGAGCTCCTCTGCTGAGCATGTGCTGTCAGTGTAAATAACACAGATTTGGTTCCTGCGCTTTTTCAATATCTTGAAATTATGCTATTTCTGAACCTTATTCCTATTTTAGGTACAAGAACTCCTTTGAAATAACCAAAGTGGAGCTGATAGGACTGTGAGACTGAAGTCTAACTGAGACTGTTAAAAAACCCCAGAACCCCTTATGGCAATTAAAAAATAACTCCAGTAAGGTAAGAGACTTGTGAATTACTCATAATTTTCTTTCCTTTCTCTTTTTTAGACTCTTAAGTCTAAAGGCAATGTATTCTTATTAGGAAATCTAAGCCTCAGTGGGTGCATAAGGTGTAACTTTAAAACAACCACTGGTAGAGATGTATCAGTGGAAAAAGTGTTTTAGGTACAGGATGACATGGTCTCAAAACTACGTATTGGTGTATATATGTTGAGAACTGATGAAACAGAAAAGTCTTGTGTGTTACAAAATGTGAAACTAAGTAAATTACAAATGGGTAATTACAGATTAGCAGTAGGTCAGTTATAGAACCAGACTTCTTAAAAGAAATATCAGACTCTTTATCAACATCTATACACAAGAATTACTTGTGAACAAGTAAAATGGACAAAAGTTTAAAAAGAACTGTGAGGAAAAAAAGGATAGTCTCCATCCTTCAACTTCTAACTGCTACACAAACAACACAGAGTTGTTTCCATAGTCCAGGTACTTCCAGAATTCCTGACAGAAAAATCCAGAGAAGATCCCTTTAGAAGAGATGGAGTTCATGTTAGATACATGCCAGAAACTGGTATGCTGCATCATCACATGATGCATAATAAGTCTTTTGTGGCTCTACCATATTTTCTTGCATTGTTTTCTGCAGGAGAGGAAGTGCCAACTTCTTTGCTACCGCTAAAAAAGAAATCCATTTGCAGAATGCAATCAGATTTAGCATTAATAGCAAACTGTAGCCCATTGCTACTATTGAAAAGTAAAACTTTGAGTTTATAGCAGTAAAATCTAAATTCCCCAACAAGCACCTACATCTTCTGGCACAATTTTGTATCTCTTAGTGTTGAATTTCTAACACTAAGATATTCGTTAGATATTCAACACTCCACTATCTCTTTGGAAATGTCTATAATGCAGGTATGTTTAGGAAAAGAAAGTATATTTAGGTCTAATGAGCAACTGCCTGTATATAATTCTGGATTCAGCATGCATGTATTTGTTCCATCTGTTCAATCCAATGTACACTAGCAGTAAACCGAGACAAATACAAGCGATTAAGTGCCCTACTATGACATTGAACTACATAAAGCATTTCAGTTCACCTAAATATAGAAAGAAAACCCTGTTTAAATGACTCTGATTAGAGAAACTGCTTGCTGTCTTGAAATGATGAGGTGGCAAGTTCTCACCTTTTTGTGAGGGCCTACAAAATTCAGGACTCTCGTAGCAGTCCTGCAAGCATGCTTTCTTTGCTGAAGCGTCAGCCCTGCATGACAAGTGTATGGAGATTCACAGTAACTGTATTTCCATCCCTTGCACCTGCAATGTATAATATTTTAGTCACTGATAATGTGTTGACAGACAAGTCTTCCTGGAATGCACAGCTTCCTATAGGAGTACAATGTATACAATTTATTTAGCAGGCATTGCCACGGTGGAAAATCACTGCAGCCCTTATACTGGCCCCTGGAACATCATGGGACAACACAGCAAGGTAAATGGCATTAAATTTCCACTGTACTTATTTGCATACTAGCATTTCCCACAGACTGTACGAGTTATTTACAGTTATTTACTGCACAGTGGGAAATCTCTGGCTGCTCCGGTGTTTTCCACCAGCTTAAAAAGAAATGCTTTTGATGTGACTTTTTTCTACTCCTACCTTGTTAATTTAGCCATTCCTCTCTCACATGCAGTCCTCATTTCCCAGCATACTGTAACACATTAAATACAGAAAACCAGTCACTTAATACTTAGTACTATCTACCCTTCAGATTTTCTGACACACGTGAAGTCTTGATTTAGAAGAAGAGGTTGCATCTTTCCATACTTTGCAAGACAGCCCTTTGGCACAGTCACATCGCTGGAAAATCTCTAGTCCGTGGGAGCCTTTCTTGCGCTGCTTGGTGCACACCTCCCCCTGATGCAATACAGGCTTGCAAATTTTGGTCCAGAAATGGCGAGCACAGCAGTGTCCCTCAATACAGTCTGATGACCGCAGGCAGGGATCGCCTTCATGTCCTGAAAAGAACAATCAAACTGTTTTACCTCAGGGGAAAATGGAAAAGGACAAATTCTGAGCTGCAAATGAAGCTCAGAAAAAGGAGAGATGACATTTCCATCTGTGGCTTTTTTGAAGGACATAAACACAAGAAAAGAGATGAATTAGGAAGGTTGGGAGGTTCAGAAAAGTAACTGTTAAGAACTGCCACAAGACTTAGTAAAGAGAAATTCAGCTACAGGTTTGTAGACAAAATGACAAATGCATAATGACATTACTCTTACAAGAGGAGGATGTGCACAATCTTGTACAACTGAAAAGTGAATTTTCATTCCCCTCTAACACAGGGAAGAAAGCAGATGCTATTTCAATCAGAGGAAAGTGGTGGTCAGTATTACCTTGCTTTTAGAATTGTGCTCTGAATTCTCTTAATGGAGATTCACAACCTCTGAAATTACTATGTATTGCTGGTGTGTGCTGCTGTATTTAAATAGCGTAATGTTATTGATAGCAGAATGGTGAAGTGCAAATGTGATCTTACCTTTAATGTGTGACAGCTTGGACTGCGCCCTCCCTAAGTTTTGCCATCCCAAATCCTTGCTAGCATAATGACTGTTCTTCTTGTTGCGTGGCCCCTCTAGTGCAGGGATGTGAGGTGTGAGGATGTTTTCAGTTACTGGTACACAAATGCCTGCGAGGAAAAGTCAGTCAGTTGTAGATTTCAGCAAGAGGAGAAGAAGCTGAGGAACATACTTGGGCCAGGATCAGTATTGAGACCATTAAAGTGAGGGGGATGTTGGGCTCAGCTTCGGTGACTTTTCGCTCTGTCACTGATCCCTAGCCTGTCTTCACTACAGCTGCACTTCACTCCCTATCACAGAGTCTTGCAGTCTGACCTCCTGGAGACTGTCTTGGAGACATCTCCTCAGGTCTCAGGAAAAGAGTATGGGAATGTAAATAGTACAGTTACAACAGAAACCCCAAGAGGGAGTAACTCAGGGATTCACTGTGTCTATTTTGCTTCCTTAAGGATATGGGCTCTTTGCAGATTTACAGAGAATTGAGCAACAAGGAAAGTAGTGCTGGAAAAATGCTCTGATTTCTTTGTCTGTGGCTTCGTCATTTGGGGGGTTTCTCTACAACAAAAGAGGAAAAAGTCTAGTAATAAGGAGGCCTTAATCATAAAAATACTATTAAAGAAAGTGGAGAAAAGTTTTAAAGATAGGTACATTAAAAAACAATTAATTGCTAATGGAGTAGAGGAAATGATAACGACGACTTCAGGTATGGGTCTGTTTCAGGGAGAGGAGGAAGGCAAAAGAAGCTGGGGAGACTGAACAGCCTCTAGCATGGCACAGCTCTTGGATTCTGGCTCACAACGCACTGTCTGTTGGAGCCGATTCTCCTTTCCCTCCTCTCCTCTCCTTCCCTCTCCTTCCAAGCCTAGCACCATCCAGTTCTACATTAATATGACAGCCACGAATCCGGTCACTCTAATTTTACTCTCACGTAGCTGATATTTCTACTTGGATAGTTCGGCACCAAATTTCCCTTGTCCAACAACACAATGGATAGATAACTTTTATACAGACTGATTAGACTGGTTACTTATGCAATTTTGAAAATAAGATCCTAGTGTTTTTTATAAACAGAAGAAAAAGATCATTCAACAACTTTTCTAAGCCAAAGAAAAATGGGGAGGACAAGTGGAGCTTATAGCGTATGTTATTTTCAATATCTGAAGGGATTTTATCTTGGTTTAGAAAAGGAAATGCAGTCACAAGGAAAAATACCTCTGCTGAGAACACTCGGAAAATCTATTTTCAGTAGAACTGTCAAAATGCTGTTGGTTTTTTTTTTGAGGGAAAACAAGAAACGAGTGACGTACCGTTGTTGCAGCGATTCCCCGGGCAGCACATGCCATCTCTGTGGCACCTTTTCTTCTTCCTCCGGCACAACATGCACGCAGATGATGCTTGATGAGGACTGTGACAGTACCGCCCAACTTCACATTCCTTGTCATTGGTGCAAGGATAGATCTGGAGGATAAAATGAAGAGTTTGCAGTGACACAGCATATACACTGTGTGCAGTATAAGACATGAACACAGTACATTAAAAAAAAAAGTTGAAGAAACATAGAAACATACAGGTGAGTTACCATTCACTAAGCTAAGAGATGCAGTTGTCTTTACAGCAGCCTTGTCCTTGGGCTCAAGCTGCTGGTGGAGCTGGATCACTGCCTCAAGAATGACAAAACTACAACCCATTCCTTTGGTGGTTTCATCTTTTCTTGTCTTAAATATATGCTGTCACAACAGAACTTATATTTTTGTGTGTTTCAGGATACGTGGGTCTCTCATTCATAGACAAGAGTATAAAATTCCACAATGAAGGGAAACAGCCAGAGAGTGACTCCTCTCAGTCACTGAAAGAACACTCTGCAACAGGTAACTTTTACATTTAGATCAGAACTCCAAGGAGGCATTTTTCTTTGACAAGTGCCAGATGGGATAAGAAATTCACATTCTCACAGTGAAGATAGAATTATAAAGGTTGGTAAAGACCAACCACCAGCCCATCACCACCATGCCACTAAACCATGTCTCTCAGTGTCACATCTCCTTGTATACCTTCCAGGGACAGTGACTCCACTTCTCTGGGCAGCCTGTGCCAATATCTCGCCACTCTTTTGAGATGAAATTTTTCTTGATATTTAACCTGGACCTCCCTTGGCACAACTTAAAGCCATTACCAAGTTGTGCCAGCCTATGAATTTTGAGGCAGTCCACATCTTCACCAGACCGGTGCAAGCTTCTTCACGATTGGACCATTCCACTCCAACCTGTACCATTCAGACTCTTTGGAAGTGAACAACCATCTCTAATCAGCATTTAGCTTTGATAGCCTTTACTTCATTTAAGTTCTTACTATTCTCCTTAAGCTTACCAACTGCTGAACAACATCCCTAATATATATCACAGACTATGTTATACAACACAAAATCTCTTAGACATATAATTGCCTGAAAGCACAGACACAGACAAACCAACATTATCCTGTAGAAAAATTGACTGATTCCTAAAAAGAAGATATGAAGGCACTGTATTCTCCCATTAAGAAGAGAAAAGTCAGTAAGTATTCCTACAAAAGAAGAAAACGTGATGCTTGAAAGAGACATAACGACACCACCATTTTCCAGGATCCCTTTTGCTGAATCCCAAGCAGCTTCAACTGCACTCACTGTCTGCATCTAATTTTAATTAATTAATTAATTAAAATAAAATTTTATTTATTTATTTATTTAAAATTAATTTAATGGGCATTGTAATTAATTTTAATTAATTAAAATTAAATTAAATTTTATTTATTTAAAATTAACTAAAATGCCCATTTTATAGATCTTGTTAATTAAAAATTAAAAATTAATTAAAATTAATTTAATTAATTAATTAAAAATCTTTAATTAAAATGCCCAATCATAGATCTTTTTCCATTTCTCAAAATTATCCTTGAGGAAATTTGTTTAGATAAAAAGATGAGAATGAGGCATTTTCTGGAAAATGTTTACACCTCCTCAGCTGATTTTCTCCAGCATTTTAAAGGAATCAAAGTGTTACTTTTGCTGTTTTCAAAATGACTACTGCAATTATGTATTCAACACAAACAAAAATCTCAATTTTCAATGTAGAATGATTACTTTTAAAATATTTTTTAATCAAGTCTTGATTATACTGCTCTCAGAAAAGAAAAACTTGGACGATGTTGAGAATTTGCTATGAAAAATTGTTCTTTTAGATGGAGGACAGCCTGTTTCTCTGTCTTTCTGCTATTCTCTTGAAAACTGCAGAAGAAACAAGAGGTCAGACAAAAACACTAGTGCCTTTAGCTGGGAAGAACCATGCCGTTTTCCATATGATTTCATTAATTGTCTTCTTTTTCAAAATTTATTTTACAGTATCTAAAGAGCTGGCTGGTTATTTCCAGAGTGCTGCTGTTCCATTACTTCTGCCCTATGAATATCTGCATCTTTGGAGAATGAATAGAGAGCACAGCTGTTTGAAGAACTTGACGTATGTAAAAGGCTTTCTCCCTTAACAGTAAGTATTTCCTCTCAAGTTCATCCTCATTCATCAAAGAAGGTCAAATCTTTTAGCTAGGAGCAGTGGTAAGAGACAAATGCAAATGCTCACCTTTGTGGTACTCAAGGTATAACTGGATTTCCCTTGTTCTAGGAAACCAGACCTAGATAAAGTGCTCTCCCTTCAACCTTATTGGTCCTTTTCCTCATTTTTCCCAGCAAGAAATAATTAATCCTAATGAATAATTACAATATAGTTGAATCAGAACCCTACTAAACTAAACAACAGAAAATTCAGAAAAATTTTGTATGGATCTGTGTGCATGGCTTTACTGAGTTTGGAAAATATTAACACTGCTAGCAGGGGAAAATGCAAATAAAAAACAGATGAACAAGCTGTAACCTGGAGATGAAGGCATTTTATATCCTTGTCTGTCATCAAGACCTTCATAACCGCATCTTTTTTCCAATATGGGCATGTGGCATACACCTGCAACTTGTCAGCAAGAAACCTACTTGCAGTTTTCTTTGGTTCCTCAAATAGCTTTTTTAAAAAAAGCTGATCCTAAATGGTGCTAATGAATATCTTGCACACCATATCTACTGTCTGTTTTACTTTTGGCTGTTAGGCTGAGTGACATTTAAATGATACACCTAATTGCTAGATCTCAACTCAATCTTTAGGAATGGTAGAAGTTACATAAGACGCTTTAAAAATTGCTGAGATAAGAGACACAACTCCTCAAGTGTAACTCTCGAGCCCTGGCCTAAGCAAAGATGACATTTCTGAAATTAAAAAGTAATCCAAAACATTTACCTACCCAAGGGAAATGACTGCAGCATACCCACAAATTGTCTTGTGTTACACGTAGCTTGGGCAAAACTGTCAAGTCTATTCAAAACTCTAAACAACCAGCTGCCAGCCAGCTCCATGAAAAACCTTCTTGCAAATTGCCTGATGCCATCAATTGCCTTGATCTTTCTTCCAAAACCACCATCTATTTGATATCCTAGTTATCAGTCACGGGGAGCTTTAAATAAAAATGCCTACACAGCCTTGTCTCCTAATCAGTAGACATTCATTAGAAATAACTCATGCCTTCTGCAATACAATTAATCTATCTCCACAGTATTCACTGAAATACAAAAAACAAAATATAGTACCTAGTCTTGGCTAACAGCAGGGAAAACGTTCATATTTGTCTCGTTGTCAGAAGTAGTTGAGCATCTTTGTATAAATAAGTACAAAAAAATTTTCAAATACAGGCATAAGAAAGTATATTTGTAGAAAAGCATATACTAACAGTTGTTCATGGACAACTCAAGGTTTTCAGAGTTTCCTACCTCAGAGCCTAAAACACAGTCTTTACATTGAGAGAATAGCAGAGAACATTTCCTATACGCAATGCAAAGACCCAAATCAGTCCCAGATGGAGAGGGAAAAAGCAAGCTGTAAACCAGCTCTACTTCCCCAGCAATGATAACTAATTCTACAAGGCACTTCATCCTTTCACATTCTTCAGCTATACATATCATTTTCGGGTCGTAAATCTCTATTCACTAAACATGGCTTTGATATTATGGGAAACCAGATGAAACTGAGATAAAATATGCAGCACTCCCTGAAGCTGCATTTAAGCAATCTTATTTGTTTTTTTAGCCCAGATTACAGGCAGTCATGTTGTTGTAGCATGGTATAACCTATGTTTGCCAGCGATATTCACATTTTCAGATTGTTTACTCTGATGAAGAGCATTGAAGAAGTAAGACACTTTCTCCTCAGTCATTCCAATTAGTTTTGTATTCTTCTATAGAAGACAGATACTGAAATGGTGCTGCTCTTTCTGAGCCAAGATGTCCACTCTACATCTATTGACCAAAGCTAACCTTTGCCAGCTAGGTTTAAGCAGCACACAAACATAAATCTTTTCTCTTTAACAAAGAGGGAATATGAATTTCCTTTTCTGTCCTTCCTGAATTTACACTCTAAAGCGCAAAAGCACACTATGGAACAATAGAAAATGATGCAGATAATAGAAGGAAAAAACTGTTTTGTTTCGTTTTTTCCAATCCTTCCAGGACTACGACTAAGGCACTTATTTTTTTTTGCATTAAATTCACAGTGAGGTTGAGGAAAGGAGTGACTGTCTAGCTTTCATATCCACCTAATGCCATTCCTTTCTTTTGCAGAGTGTACAGAAGTGAGGTTTATTTTTACCTTTGCCTTCTCCTTTTGCCAGAGATCTAATATAGCACCTTTTCTCAGCTAACTGGCAATGAGGCTTTCTTGATAGTTTTCCTGGAGTCATTTACTCTCTTGCAATGTGGTCACCCTGAACCACAGAGTTTCACCACAAGCTCAAATAGCACGAGTGCTGGAACCATTGTGCTGTGGAGTCAATCAGCCCCAGTCTCTCTGTCTGGCACTACAAAACATAATGCAGAAGCACGAGGGAGGAAGACAGATGCTGTAACGTGCTGAAGGGTGAGTGAATAGTCTGATGGCAAGCACTTTACTGAGCTGTGGGAGATAAGGGTTTGAATTTCAGCTTGGCCTCCAGTATATATCTGAAAACAGTATTCCCAGCCAGCGCCTCAGTCACCAGGCTCTCATCTGCTCGTATTATGAGATCTCATTTGTTTTCACGCTAAAGCTACTCCACACTGTACTATCAAGATATGTCAGAAGAAAACAGGAAGAGCAACTGGCATTTTCACCTAAGCTGTGTCATCACTTATCTAGCACAAGTAGTCCTAAACACCGCTGGCTTCAGATCTACCTCCAACGCTGAGAATAGCTGTGCCTAAAAAAGTGATACAGTAGAACAGATATCGCTACAGACTTGCCCAGAAGCACCTCACTTTTTGCTTGTGTTTTAAATATCATAAAGTCCACATGCAGAGTCAGTCCTGACAGATGATCATGGCTACTACCGCTTCCAGCAGAAGCAGCAGCAAGGAGGTTACTCAGTACACTTTTTCTATGGATGATGAGCAGCACTCGAGAAGTCTCACAAAAGGAAGGGGCTACAAGGGAAGTGGTGGAGTCACCACCCCTGGAGGTATTCTAGAGACATGCGGTTATGGTGCATAGCCTTGGTAGTGTGAGGTTGGACTTGATCTTGAAGGTCGTTTCCAACCTAAATGATTCTATGAACCATACGAATGGTAAGACAGCTGTGCTTACTGTACTGAACACCTGGTCAGCTTCTCTGTCTAACAGTTGTCATGTGCTGGTTACTAAGAGCTGTGCTAAAGAACAGAAGAAAAGCCTGTACAGCTGGAAAGTAAGAGCACTACGAATCTACCAGGTCAACCCTTCATTGCATACACAGTTGTCAAAAGGGTAGCAGCTATTGCAAAGTAGAGACAGAGGGCACCAGGAAAGGGACACACAGATTATCCTTGGAATAGCCTTGATTCCTAGGTATCAGCATATTAGAAATCAAATTTAGGCAACTACTCACAGGCTTGTACATCCCTTGTGACCCCCTAGTTACTAATACCCCGTGCAAATATCTATACCAGTAGGTTAGGCAGTCACATCCATAAATGCCTTTTTGTGCTGTTAAAAATAAATAAATAATCTGTTTTTAGCTCACCTAGATTCACACACCATGAGACAGTTTACCAGCAACTGGTACTGCAACTTGGTCTATTAATCACTTTTCCTAATGAAGACAAGGTTGTTTTCCCTATTTGCATTATTTTTATAAAATTTAAAATAATGACTGTAAAGTGAGTGGAAGCCAACCTCTCTACAGCCAGCATGCTAGCTGGTTGATCACAACTGGCCTGAGCTATAGAGGAGAGAACAACGTTTCCTCCCTCCAGCTACGAGATGAACAATAGAGCTTGTTGGTCATAGTCTCAGGACTAAGCTCATTGCTTAATATCCCACAGCCATCAGGCATGATGTAGCAACCAACTGGCTCAATCCTAGTGATCACCTCTGCCCTGCCCAAAGCAGGACAAGGAGAAGAACTCTCCTTCTGATCAAGGACTTTGTCCCTCAAGAGTCAACACATGAAATAGCTGCAGGGGTGCCGGGTCTGCTTTTGCTTTTCTCTCTCTTTGAAGAATTAGTTAATCCAAAGCTTTAACGAAATAGCCCACAGTCAAGAACATTTACAAAGAATGCAATTTGTTGAATGACTCACTGGTTAGACCTGATCCTGAGTGGGGATCTCAACATCATTTTGTCTTTTACCAGATTTACGTTGATGGAACAGATGCACACACATGTGGCCTGTAGAGCTAGATAAATATGTCACACGTAAGATTGTTCCCAAAAGCCAATTTAGAGGAGGAGTGAAGATTCTACCTGTGAAAATCAGTGAGAGGACCTAATGGGATCTCACAGGACACAAACCTTTGCAACAATGGAAATAAGAACACTTCACTCAAAACCACATAAATTGGATAAAGAAAAATGGAAGAAAAAAATAACTAACAAAGAAAACTCTCTTCTCCTATAGCCTTTTTTTTCTCCTGCAAGACAACTGAACTGCTTTCTCAAACATATTCAGAAAATCCATGTCTAACTGACAAATTTCGCTCCTCTTTCTCCTAGCTGTGAAGTGAGCATTTAAATTAAGATGCGGATGGGAAATGATTGTCATTTAGTACTATTTTGTTTTTAATCCCACATGACAAAAGAGCTTATCAGCAGCCATCTGGAGTAGTACAGTTTTCCCACAGCACTGCTGATGTTGCTATTTTCTATTCTTAGCTCTACACAAGCATAGATGATAGTGAGGGATCTCACTGTGCACAAGCAGAATGCCGCAGTTAATTTATCCCATGGAGGAAATCACGCTGTGCTCTCAGACAGCTCCAGACATGGATCCTGACTCAGACTGATCTCACCAGAAACTCTCAACTCCCTGTGACTGCTAGGGCACAGATTGTTCCTGAAAGTAAAACTCTCTGTAGTTGCAATGAAACAAATTTACTCCGTTGAGCTGCCATGATAAGCTTAACAATTCAGTTTTTCTTACCAAGCCTCTTTCTTGTTAAAACAATAAACATCTCTGACCCATTTCTCTGCCAGAGCTAAAGAGAAAAAAGCACCATCTTCTGCTGCTAGATTAAGCACCGGCACTTTCTTTTAGCAATAACTTATTTTTAACTCTTCAACTTAAAACACTGCTGTTATGAGGTCTGATTCACAGATTGACATAGTGCTACATCATGGATGTGTATGCTGCAGCTTCCAAAGATCATTCCTTCCAACTGTATGGCTAATGGCCCCAGAAGCCTGCATTATTAAGACAATAAATATTCGTGTTCGAAAGTAATACTCAATCTACTTCTAGACCACCAGGGGAAGAACATGCAGTAGTCCAGCTCTCATGATGTGCTAGAGCCAAAGAAAACTCAGATCTTAACAACCCTAAAACAAACCTCAGCGAGGTCTCTCTGAACAGGCAAGGCTGCAGGAGACTCACGTGGGTCCTGGCTCAGGCTTTCCTCAATCTCATCAAAACGTTGTGGAAAACAACCTCCTGTTCTGCAAGCATGGAATGAGCTGTATTTTCAAGTAACTTAAAGGCAAGCACACTATACCCAAAATGTATTCGTATGTATGTTTTTATGATACAGAACAACATAAAACTAACATATAGTTAGCATATAGTATATCTATGTATCATAGTTCCCAATGCAGCACAGCTACAGGTCTTCCTGTTCTATCACACCTTTAAGAAAATTATCGACCTCAGAATCATATTGGTGTCACTTTACTGAATCATCCCATTTCAAAGAAAACATATTGCATTTCCCCTGCACTGCGCACACTGCATACGTGTGCTCAAGTTTTCCCTCCTTCTCATGTTTCATGACCTTGGGATTACCTAGCAGCGCTTCCATCTCAACATTTGGAGAGACCAGGAGCATCCTATGTGCAAGCACGAATCTTGATTGGTACCTTACAAAAGACATGATTAAAAGAAGGTTCAAAAGTTTGGGGTCAGTTTGACTCCCCATTTTACGGGCATTGTCACTGCATGATTCATACTGCCTAGCAAACGACCAGCAGTAGTGTTACAGCAGAGAGCATCAAAACAACGTTAGGTAATCTTTGAAGCCAACAATGTAGTGATAAATCAGTGTGACAGGAAAACTCTAGATCTTGATTTTATGTCATTTTTGAATGCATCACCAAGAATTGCTTGAAGAATAAAGGTTTGTTAACACACGCTTTGTTCTATGTCCAGCCTTTTCAGCAGACTGTTCTTGGCCTTTTATCTCTGCCTTTTCCCCACCCCTTTTCTGATGATTTTGCTTTTTAGTTTTGTCTCTAATTGGCTATTTATCATCTGTTTCAGAGTAGGATTGTTCAGGCTTTTTGATCAGCATGTTTACTGCTATGGATGAACAGTGGGTTGCCAAAAAGAGCTTTCCCTCTGAATCTATTAATTCTAGAAGTATGGGTTATTTTATCCAGACATATTACCAGATGGAAACAGCAAGCTGATCCTCCAGCACAGAAAGCACCAGGCATTAAACAACAGGTAGATATTCAGATATTGAGGTTGGGAGTAGAATAACATTGCTGGAACTGGCAGCAAGTTGCTGTTTTTGAACACCTGGGTCTGGATGTCCCCAGGTCATGATGCACTTTCAAGGTGGAGCTTTTGCTGGGAATCATCTCTGTGCAAGCATATGTTCAGCGAGAAAGATGAGATTTTACCTTCTATAGAACTGCTACTGAGGAAATGAACTTCCTTTGCTTTTAAACTTTCACAAAGTCTAGAAAAAGAGGGAAACCCTGTCACATTGAAATCAGTGCAAAAATTCCATTTGTCTGCTTTGAAGTCTGGAGACAGAATGCTTCCAAGTTAGGAGCATTTGTGCAATGTCTGCAGTCCTCATCCTGGAAATTATTCATAGGTATTCCTTGCAGAATACACTTTACATTGCAGAACGCACAGCATTTAAGACACCAGTTTTCAAAATGCAGTTTCTCTAGTCCTCCTATTTATAAGGACAGCTCTGAAGAAAACATGAGTTCATGTCAGCTGGAGAGACAGCCAGATGCTGAATGTCTGAAAGGGATGAACCGCAGTCTCCACTTCAGCAGACTGCTGACTGCAATCTGACATTGATACTGAATGTCAGCATTATTAATCCTCTCCCTGATGGTCGTTTATGTGGGAACACCTGGCTCATATGCCTTTCTTCCTATCCTAGTTCTTTCTCTACACATCAAAAACCACTGTCATCTGAGATTCAAAACACCTCTGCTCTGTCTCTTCCTACTCTACATGAAACCCTCTGCAGTGTGATAGTTGTGACCACTCTTTTGGAGGGGGAGGGGTAAAATGAGAGGGACCAAGCCAAGCATCTCCAACTCTAAAGCAACTACGAAGAATGGAAATCAGGCATCAAAGCAAGCTAGCCCAGCTTTAATATCAACACAGACTATGCACCGGATCCCATTCTTCTCAGTGCAACTGCAGGAAAACACACGCTATGAGAGCCACAGCTCCTCACCTTGGCCTGCTGCAGCAGCAATTGTGCATGTACAGGGGGCCAGCAGTGCCCATGCACAGTGGGACCACCTGCAATGGAGCAGCTGCCCTGAGGAAGGGCCTGGACACAGAACCCTGCAGCTCAGGCAACGTCTGTCTGTGGTTGGACATGCACTGTTGCCTGTTTGACTGACTTCTCAGCTACAGTAAAAGCAAAAATTGTAATATGAGACTATTAAGGCAAATTATCACAGTCAGAGGAGGACAGAGACAGAAGAAAAGGAAAGGACCCTGACAGACAGTGTCATTAAAAAGTCATCGTGCTCTTATTATATGATTAACTTAGAGCTGCCGACCCAACTTCAGCCTGTGGTAAAAAGCTTAGCAATCAAGGTTTCAACACTATTTACCATTTTTTTTCCTGTTTTTTTAAAATGCTCCTAGCTAATTTTGCACAAACAAGAAAACATGAACAACACAGCAAGGCAAGAATAACTTGTGAGTAAAACCAGATGAACACTAACATATTTACATAGTGTAATGACTTCACTATTAATTCAAACAAACCCAGGCCCCAATTCTCAGAAGACAGAGCTGAGCACATGCGGTCCAGGAGGCAAGAACAGGGTGGCTCAGACTGCACTGATGTCTGCAGCCCCTGAGCGAGTAGGGGCTGCTCAAAGTTTCAGTCTACAATAGCCACTGAGGGGCCATCTTTCATTCCAGACATCGTACTCTGGCTACACCCTCTTCTTGCTCGCAGATTAACTATATATAGATCAGATCTGGTCCCCATCCTCAGAATAAGCTGATTCTGCAGCTAAGAATTCTATTTATCCTCCTCCCTGCTACATTTTACCGTACCTTCTGAAAATACATCTTTTCAAGCACACTTTTCTGGTCTGAAAATAATATTCTTTATGTGGAGCTATGGAATCTCTTCCTTGTTCCTAGATGTCTTGGAAGTTACTCAACAAAGTCATTAAAAAGCTTAATCCCCTGTGCTTGGCACAACATCAGTCTGAGAACAGTCTCTCTGTAACAGCCTTTGGAATAAATATCCATGCAAGATTTGTTTTTTCCTTATACTGGTCACCCGCACTTTACAGTGGGTGGCCTTTCATTTATCCCATTACTGTACTTCCACTTCTGAAGCTAAGCCAGACACAGCAACCTGATACTACTGTTTTTGTTCATGCAACTCTATTGTAATGAAAAGTTCCACATATAACTGATAATTGTTAGGAAAGCCAAAGTAACAGGAATCATGGTTAAATTGCACTACCTTCTTGACAGCTTTTATTCTGAAAGATCTGGGTTCTCCAGGAGAACACTTTGTTGGCAAGCATTTCTCACATTTAGATGCCCCGGAAGGCAAACACAGTCAGTCCATTCCTGAATACCTCTGGTTGGTTTTGTTTGCATGACAGCGCTGCCCAGAGGCAGAGTGTAGATGCTGTGCCTCCCTGTGATTGTGTGGTCAGTTTTTTAACTGCTACTCTACTTGATGAGAGCTGGTTTTGTTTGCTATTTTTTCCCCTTTTTCTTTTACACAGATAGAAAGAGAATAGAGGAAGTTAAATGACTTTGCTATGCCAAGCCCACATAAGAAGTCCACATTACACAGGTAACTGTTTTTCAGCCACTGTGCAGTTAACAATAAGATTATTTTCCTTTTTCTGAACTTGTACCCTTCCTTTCAGATGCACCAAATATAAGCGACTCCATGCCTTTGACAATTATCCTCTTTACATAGGGTACAATGTAGATCAGGACAACCACCCAGTCAAATATGAAAAAATACATTCCTACTTTCAGGTCTCACTCATGAAGTATACTGTATATAAATAAATTGATTACCTGAAGCATATTTTACAGTTGAACATACTCAGCCTATTCAACAGCTGCCATACATTTCTTAGAGCACAGCTTTCCTTAAGTTCTACTCTGAAAGCAACTGTTGACCATGTGACTATGACAAAGGAAGATTTCCCCATTTACTTTGTTAGTGTTTGTTAATAGATTTAAAGGAGATATGATTTATTGTTTTCCTCGTATTTTGCGTGCAATCCCAGATGAAGAAGAGGGAAGAGGGAATAAGAAGATTTAATTGATAGGTGAAAATATTTATGTCTAGGTCCAGAGTTATTCATCTAGCAGCAACGAAGCTATTCAAGTGCTCAATGTTCTTTTTTGTTTCTGCCTGTAAGAAAACGAATATTTGCAATAGCTTACTATACACAGAGCATGATTTACCTCTTAAGCAATGGATTATTGTTACATTGCAAGGAGGCAGAAAAGCAGACCAGACCGATGTGAACGAAAGGTATTTCATTGCTAAAAAGTAATGAAGTAATGCTAGATGGCTTTTCTCATTTACAAGAAAGGTATTTTTCTATATAAAGCAATTCCCTTTCATTTTCCTGCTCTTCAAGCTCTCCAGGAGACAGGGCTGTACAAAATGCATTGCACATGGTACTGGTGGGACCACACATCTCCATGGCAAGGTGCCCTTTGAACCATGTTCTGGAATTATGCTCTGAAGAGCCCTCAGGCTCAATGATTTCTCTCCACTTGCCCTAAGCCTGCACTTACACTGATGGACTGCACACCTCTGAGGAAAGAGCAAAACCCATAGGCAGCTCTCCATATTTGCAAGATTCTCAATTCATCTCAACGTTTACAAGTCCTGTGAAAAACAAAACAAGAACAAAAAAAAAACCCACCGAAACTCAGACATTGCAACCTCTCGTGTAGACCACTCAGTTCTGAAACAGGAACAATTCCTATTGGCTTTAGATATTTTCCCAAGAAGGAAAACAAGGCCATAGTTCTAACATAACAAAGCATCACCGTTAAAATGTTACAGCATCTTCTAAATCAGTTGCTGCTGCAACATAGCATTTTGAATCCTGTCCAGATGAGAAAGAGTAGAAAGTTCTCTCCCTAGAAAAACTGAAATGGTATTTTCATTGCTATTCGTAGTAACAGTGGCAACAAATTTATCAGCTTCTACTGCATCCTGCTTTACAGGTGCTAATTCTCCTTTGGAGTGCAGATGCTTAAGCTAACAAAGGCAGGAATAACTCCCTTCGTCCCAGGGGAGCTGAAGCCTGCTGCAGAATCCCATTTCCCGCAGTGGGAAGCTGCTGCTCTAAACTCTCCTGTAAATCACTTTCCAGCACCTGGGCTATCTGGAGCCTTGCTGAAGTTATGCCGTTACAAATTTGCATGCATACTGTCATAATGCATTGCAAGCTCTGGTTTTATTCCTGAAAACCTGCTCTTGGTCCCTTTGGTGCACCTTTCTCATTTTAATCAACAAAACCTCATTTAAACATGACATTTTCAGAACGCTGCCGAGCGACAAGACAGTGTTCCGCCTTAAAGGGCTGGCAGTCAAAATACATACTGTGAAAAGACATGCTTTGTCCCTAAAGGAAAAACATCTTCATTGTTATAATTCATAGAATCACAGAATCGTTTGGGTTGGAAGGGACCTTAAAGACCATCTAGTCTGAACTCCTGCCATGGGCTGTGTGCCCCCTACCAGATCCTGCTGCCATCCAGCCTGGCCTTGAGTGACTCCAGGGATGGTGCATCCACGGCTTCTTGACGGAGCCTTTCTGGCTGTGGCCTCATGATGAAGAATTTCTTCTTTGTATCTAATCTAAACTAGATATTCCTTGTCCTATCATTACATTTCCTGGTAATTCAGATGATGTACCGAAGTTGTTATTTGAGGGTGTCAAGTTCTAGCTGAGCTAAAAACAATAGGCATAAAGACATACGAATTGGTATTTATCAATTACTTAAAACTTAACCTAACTTGTAGATAGTACATAGTGTACTTGCTAAGATTTGATATAATTTAAATAAGTTTGTCTAGGTTTATTCAGTGGAAAAGATCTCTTTTTCAAGTAAACCAATGCAAACATGCTGAGGCCTACAGATTGAATTTGTAAAAGAGCATCGCAGTCCCTGTTATCAGCGTAGACACAGGGAGAAGTCCCTCAGTAAATCCTACAATACAAGTACTGATCATCAGTTAGGCTTCTGTGGACTGTAAAACGTTAACTGAACATGCAAATACTACTACATTGCTTTTATGACATTTTTCTAGAAAATTTTTAGAGAAAATAAATGCTCTTCTCCAAAACATTCCTCACCAAATATTTTCATATTTTCTCCCAGTTAATATTGACAAGATTAACCATGCTTGATCATGAGATTTGGAGAAATAAAGGAAGAAAATCACACTAATGCAGTTAGACCACTTTTCCTTAGAAACAGAACAAAGTCTGTCTACACACACCTTCAAAGTCATTGAACTCAATATTTCTCTTCCAATTTTTCAAGATCTAGTAACAAAAAATTGCAAAATGAAGTGCAATTGGAGACACTCATAAATGTCAGCATTAGCAGCAGTGCTACAATCAATTATACCAAGAAAACCCAGCAGTTTGTAGACTACTGGCCAGAAGGGACTGCGTGCTAGGAGCAAACTAAAGAAAAGAGATCCCCTGATGCCTCTTTGAGCTACCTGCACAAACCTTTGCTAACCTTCTTTCCTTGTTTCTTCTCAGGGCCAGCTTCTTTTTACTCAGGGCTAAGCCACAGTTGTTTACCATATACCAAAAGATTCAAGTTAATTATCTTAAAGTCTCCAAGTCAAAGTACATATGGTTTTGAAATGAGAGTCTGTCTTAGGCCTGTCTTTCATGTAAATACACACACACACTCAGCTGAATGGAAAATGCCTGCATGTTACAGATTTGCCAAGGAACGTGCAGTAGTACCCTTATCATTCTTATCGGGTGTAACTCAAGAAAGGCTTTTGAAAAGTTCAAAAGAAAAGCAGCAAACTGTTGTTTTAATGAGGCTCCATTAGGCAGAACTCTGTTCATGACTCTCCCAGATCATTGTTTTCATTAGCACGCTACATGAATAACTGCAAAGCTATTTGTACAGCACTGGTTGCTCGGGTGCAGACTCCCGCTCTGAGAGGGCTGTCTTAGATGTGCAATCCAGTGCTACTATTATCTTCTATGGAAAAAAACCCAACACACTGGTGCAGAAACCTGCAGAATGGCAGTTTTGTGGCTGGCCAACAAAGGGTCTTTCCCAGCCAAAATCTGACAGTGCCTTCAAAAAGTCAATTTTGTACTTCCAGTACAAAACTCTTGCAAAGCTTAAAGAACCTACTTTTATAGGCTAACCAAGCTTATAAATATTTAAGTCATTAAACACGTTTGCAACTCTAAAAATATTTTTAAAACCATTACTGCATTCAGAAATAGCAGCTGTACAGCACTCCATAAATCTACTCTCTTTTCTGCATGCTTTGAGCAAAACCTTTTTCAATTTCAGAGTTAAGATCTCAGTTCAGTACTTGTAGAACAAACACATCTGAGAGAATAAAGCCCACTACTTTTTGATCCCAGGCCTTTCTTCATACGTAATTACAGCTAAGATTTAGATTGCTCTGTGCAGCCACAAAACTTACTCTAGCCCAAAACTCCCACATTCCCTCAATTATGGCTCTGAATATCTGGCTCCTAGTAGGAAGACAGAAAATACCTTCAGATCTGTAAGTCAAGCCCAGCTGAGAAAGGTGCTGGTTCGCTTTGCCTTCTGCTTTCAGCTCTTCCTTTACTACCGAATTTGAAGAGAGGAAGGGAATCTTGTTTCCAAAAGTCAGAAACTAACAACACTTCAGGCAACAAATGTTACTTCCAAAAGCTCCACCACTTTTTAACATTAAATTGAAACATTACCCACTGAGAGGTTGATGTAAACTCTGAGAAGAGAATCACCAAAAAACACAAGCAAGAAACAACTTTTAACAAACAAATAAAGAATCTTCTTTTCTATAAAAGCCTCAAGAATAGCCCATTAGCAAAAGGGAAAACTACAATAGAAAGTGCTAAGAATGAGATTTGGGTGCTCTTCAGAGAGTGGTTGACATCCATAACCAACACTTTCTTCTAAAAAATCCTATTTAACACATATCAGGATATCACAGGTTCTGCCAGGCTATCATGCTACCACATTCAGGATTTCAAGCTTTTGTGCTTGAAAAAGCGTACCATCTATGCGCACATGCTAAAGCATGAATGCAGCTAACTGATGATTTGTTTTTTAAAATGTCTTCGCTTCTCTGAATCTATATGAGCATATAGTGGAGAGATAACATGGTGGATCACACTGCTGTATGATGAGTAGCAACAAAATGCCACAAAGAACACATAATTTGCAAGTATCTTTATAGCAACATCATTTGTACTTGTAATTTCTTTCAACAGTTTCAGACTAGACCTGTGTTGTCCTAAGCAGACTAGGAATAGGGACTCCAGTGTAAATGCCAGAAGGGTTCAAAATTAGCTTTGTAGTGAATTTACAAAGAATGAAGTCCAAAGCCTTTTAGGATATGTCAAGAAACAAAATTGAAAACACAGCTATTCCAACAAAGGATCTGTATGTACTTACATACCAGATATTGGCATACTTGCCATGTAAGAATTGGGTTTGGTTAACATAGTTAGGAAACTCTTCATTTAAATTTTATTTGTATCTCTCTTTTGAAAGGAGCTTACTATTTTCTTTTTTCTTTTATGGGCCACCACATTACATGTGACCAAATGTACCTATTTAGTGAAAATGGGTTCCATTAGTATGTAATCTTATCCTTGCATTGTTTTCTTCTGAAGGAAAATAATGGGGAACAGGTGGTGATGCTTAGCATCAGGCTCCTGTTTCTAGAATTACAATCTACTGGGAGCCACCAGCAATCTCTGAGAGCTGTCATAAGCACTCAGGAACTAGTAAGATCCAGAGCACACTCAATACATTAAAGCGTCTTTTTGAAAATTTAAGTAGGTGTGACAGGAGAAAACTGGCTGAATGGCACAAGGATCCTAACGTGTCCCTGCAAAGGGTCACAATTTCCTTCTGCATCCCACAATAAATAACTCAACCTGGCCTCCATTTCCACAGCAGAAATTAGACATTTTAAAAATTCAAATAGGTACCACATGCACTATAAACCTTTCTGGTTTAGCATTCAAATGGAACCGCATTCATGTTGATGGAAAATATGGGATTTAGATTCTCCTGAAAGAATATTAAAAAGCTGTTCCTTTACACATATTTATCCCCCCTCAATGTCACAAAAATAGCTGTGTCGATACGTATCTCCTTGATTTAGTTTGAAAACCAACTGATGTCACACTGCACAAATAGGTTTACCCAGTGGGTCTCAACACCACATGACAAATGGACATTTCTTTCAAATAATTCCATTTGACCAACCACTACATTTTCCAATGCATTCTTTTGAGTCAGAAATAACACAACAGCATCACTGAGAAAGAGCTAAACAAGCAAACTAGCATTTAAAGCCATTCTTTAAAATTTGGCATCAAAGCTGAGAAGACAACATACATTTGGCATGGCACATTCCAGGCCCACAGAGCTTTCAAAAAGCACTTACTGAAGGCTGTCTGGTATCCCTGACTGTTCTGTACCACATCTGCCAAGATACACACTTGCATGAGGAAATAGTTTATGCAGGTTTGGTCTGTGGCACTGTAGTTTGGGAACAACAGAAATTAAAGGAAGATAAAATTATTTGCAGGGCCAGATTTTCTGTTTTTGGAAATTGGCAGTCACCCACTGATTTCCACAGGCAGATGTCAAGTTACACCAAGTAGTCATATTGTATTTCTTGCATAGATGTAGAACGGCAACGTTACATTATGATTAGTACAGTTATTTATTTTGGAATGCCTTAATCAACGTCAAAGCTGTCTCTACACATTGAGGTCAGTCGAATTTGGTCTAATTTCAGCAGATTTGGGGCTGGAGCATATGTATATTTATCCCTCTTCGGTCTCACCTGAGTTAACTTTCCTCTAAAACAGAAGGCAGCACGACAAGCTTCAATTCTACAGAAATCACATCCCCTTTCAACAGTGCTCAGCAAATTCCTTTACTGAACCTGATTTTCCTCAAAGGCTTAATGCAAGGAGAATCCCCTTTCTCTCAGAGGACATTCCATAAGAAAATGACAAGGTGCCTGTTGCTTTGAAGACACTACATCAGGGAAGCTGCCTTACAGAAGCCGGACAATCTTAGTCCACAAACCCAGGAGAGATGGCAAAAGACGAAAGTGTTAGGAAGAGGATGGCAAATGCATTTATTCCCTTTTTCGCATCACACTAACAACATTTTTTTAACCTTAAAATGTGCTTTTAGGATGAGTAGCAACTTTTTTGTTTTGTTTTTAAGGAACAATGGGTTTGCAAAAGAAGTCTCAGTCTTAATTAGTCTCTCTACTTGAAATCAGGTTAGTGGTGTAAGGGATTACATTAAAATGTCTCATCAGATCTATTCAGAATCAGCAGAGTTCTTAATTTTCTTAATACAGTAACCTTTCCCCACACTGATGACTCCAGCTAACCTGCATCCAGATACAGTAATGGAAATCCCTTTGGGCTTTTTGCAGCACCATTAAAGTTCTCAACTAGAAGACAATCACAGAATTATTATTACCAGTGATGACTGAACCATCAAAATTTCACAGCTTAATCCTAGGGAAGGGTTCATCTCTAGCAGACGAAATCATCTTCTTACTCATCTTGTGAAATGACTAAATTTAAACTTTGAGAAATGACACACGCAGAAGTTGATTGATGCCATTTTTCAAGAAACTTGACTCAGAATCACTCCAAACATCTAACTACTCTTCTACAGGCATACAGAAAAAGTTGCTGTGCTTTTACCACTAATAAGAATGAATACTGACTTTTTTTTTTGTGCAGGGACTAAATGCCTGATTTTCATGAGTCTCATTTGGTGCTCAGCTTTTGTTACCTCCAATGGATAATGTCTTTACCATCTTTCTTCAAAGAACAGAAATCTTCATTTTCAAAACCATACATTGCCAAATGCATCTCTCATAAACTGTATCACTCTGAACTAGCCAGGGAAGGGTACGTACACAGGAATATACATATTACATGAGGGATGGAGTTCATGGTACTGTGATGTCAACAGTTTGCTGATGAACTCATTACTTTTGCCAGATTGCATTTCTCCATAAGCAGAACACGAGTACTTCATGGCAACACACTTTGTAGACAAACTGCATTGCCCTACATTTGACACAGTCGTTCACCCCTCTCAGTTTGTAAAATCTGGATCCAATTTTCAAATGAAAGATCACTTCACTGAACATTTATTTTTACTATGGAATTACTTTACCAATATTTGGCGAATAGGCCCTTTTCAACCTTGGAGGTTATTTATTTAGATTTTTTTCTCTTCAAAACGTTGGTGGAAAATGTTTGCTCGAGGGGCACCACATGCTTCTGATCTGATGGCTGACTGACTTCTGCTGCCTAAAAAGCACCTTGTCAGCAAGTACAAGTATAGACGGAAGGTTAAATGGTTGATACATATCAAAATGAACCGGGAATCACAGCCCCAGCTTCAAAAGCCTGTCAGATAAATTGAGCTGCAGTCTAATTTGGAGTCCTGGGAACTTAGATTCCTGTATGCTAAGGAGTTTGCAGAAACAAACTACAACACTGCCAAGAGATAGATAAGGAAGAACTAAACACTCCAATGCGAAAGCTGAGAAGGATGAACCCAACGACAGCCTGCTAATAAAAGAGCAAATATAGATTCCCAAAGCAAGTATTTCTCCTAGCTGCAATAAATCGCAATGAAGGAGAAAGTTTCTTAGAATCTGTAAAAAAAAAAAAAATTGTGAATACAGCACTTTTTTATTATTGTTGTAGGATTAGAAATAAAAGAGCTTTTTATCCCAAGAATTTTTACGGGGAAGTGAAGCAGTCTCAATGAAATCTTGCTGTTTCCATTACATTTTTTTTCCTGTTTCTACTTAACAATTAACTGCACTCACTCAAGTTTTGAAGCTTCCAGCAACACTGGAACCGAAATATTTTTTTTTTAAACATTAGAGTTCCGAAACTAGATGTGTTAGATATGTACCTCTAAAAACCATTATTTTCAAGGTAAGTTTAGGAAAACTACTGTGTATTTGACAATATCATTTTCAACCACTGTGCTTCCTACTGGATTTTTTGACAAATAACATCATTCTGTATTAATTTCATCTGTGTCCTTCCTCCCTGAAAACACTCTGTAAATTATGTAAATTGTCATCTAAGTCATCATTCTCCAAATGTTTTGAGTTTCTAAAAGTATGTATTTATCTCAGAAAAGAGCATTTCTACACACTGGGGAAATTCAGGTGGCTTTTTTTCTTAAGCAAAGAAATGTCACTGCAAAAAGAAAACAATCTCCAAAACTCCAAATCTGTGTTACTCTCACCAGTGCATTTCCAACAGCAATAGCAATGCTGTGGTGACAAGACGCAAGTAGCAAACCACTATTTTTATTATGAAATTATGCACATCTGTATTGCTTTGGGTTGCTGACATTGCACCAGGTAGAGGGGACTCGGGACCTTCTCTATTTGCGAGCCCTTCCTTATAGAGAAGATAATGGCTATCAGATGCCCAGTACCAATACAACTTTTTTCTTGAATTTCTTCGTGTGATATCTGCCCACACTCTCTTTAACAACAGTTCTTTGTTTTAAATATATCGTCTTACAATAGCATGATATCCCTGTCCTGAAGGAAAAATGTAGAGGTTTGGACTTATTTTTGAAAATGCTTGACTCGAGAAGTGCCATAGACAATGGACTAGAACAGTGAATCAGTTCAGTTGGAAAAGACTCGATCATCAAATCCAACCATCCACAAAACACTACAAGTCCACTGCTAAAACATGTCCCTAAACACCACATTCACATATCTCATAAACGCCTTCAGGGATGGGAGACTCCACCACCTCTGCCGGCAGCCTGTTCCAAACCCTTACCATGAAGAAAATATTCCCAGCATCCAATCTAAGCTTCCTAGGAGCAACTGGAGTCCACTGCCTCGTGTGCTCTCACTAGTTACCTGAGAGAAGAGACCAACACCCCCCTCAGTGCAACCTCTTTTCAGGTAGTTGAAGGGATCGATGGGGTCTCTCCTGAGCCCCAGTTCCTTCAGGTGCTCCTCATAAGTATTGTTTTCTAGATATCTATGACAGCTAGGTAAGCGGGCAGATTTTCAAAAGCCAAAAAGAAAAAAAAAAGGTGTTAAAATCTGAGATTTTTACAAGCAGCCAAACACAGGACAGCAAGTTGCTTCTAACTCTGCTTTAAAGAAGGGAGCTGACTGGACTTGGTTGCAGCTATCTGAATACACATGCCATCTGTGCCACAAACGTTAAAGGACCCATAACGTCAATCATGAGTCACAGGAGATCACATCTTGCTCTCAAGTACAGCAGAGAGGCAGTGACTCTGCCAGTCTACTTATTAAGTGTGGGTGGTGGGAACTGTGTTTGAAGAAGCAAGTATTTTAAACACATGTATTAACCATGACTCTTGACTGGTTGGGAGCTTGCAGCTGGAAGAGGAGATCAAAAGAGTTTTCCGGTGCATTTTTGTTGTTGCTGTTTGTTTTGTTTTTAATACTAACAATTCATTAAACTGGAGCTGGTAACAGGAGACTGCATCTGGGGGGAGTGGCAGAGGAAACAGTATTTTCAGGCTATGTGAATTCCCACTTTTCCCTGATGTGGAGGGCATCCCTGTCTTCAAACATCTCCACAAAACTACAATATGTATTTATGAAGTTTCTATAAACTATGAAGATACTCCCTACCTATAATAATAATTTAAGAGTAAAGCAAAAAAGCACTTCAGTAAGTAACAAAGGAAAGCCATTCCCAATCCAGAACCTTCACTCTCACTGGTAAATGGCACGAAAATGAGAATCCTTTCTGCAAATGTTTACTTCCCTCAGCTGACCAAATGGTAGCAAAATTGTTTGAAAAGTTTACCCCCACTTATGTGTGCTACATACTTTGTAAATCTGTCCTAAGCCTTTGTCTATTTCTTCTTTTTTTCCCATTTCCTTTTCATTAAGTCATGTTTTCCATTCACTGCAGTGATCTCACTGGAATATTTAACGTGTAGTCCAGAAGTCTCCCTGAATGAAAAACCCACTCTGAAGTCCATGGGATTATTCACACCGATTTCAATGGGCACTGTCCTGGACCTCAAGCTCAGCACAGCATTTCCCCAACTAATATCTATGTATGCATCACAACCAAGGTAAACAAGACAACATGAATGCCTACATCAAACCACATATGCTTGTGCTACTTGATTAACCTGGTAACAAGCTGCATTATTTATGACACTAATAAGATATGAATTGATGATAGTGATTTATGATGTTGATAATAAATTCCTGATAATTTGCCACTGTGTTTAGTACCTACCAGTGCAATTTCTCTTCCCTGCATTTGTCTCACTTCTGTTTGAACAGTTCCATATGGCTCCCACAGCATCATGGGGCAATGAGCTGTATCATGTGAAATAGCAGTTCAGGCTGTCTGATAATTGCACACTGTCTGCTCTTGGTTCTTTTAGGAAAAGAATGAGGGATTGCTCCCCACTCACCTTTTCCATACCATTCCTCTTCTCCCATGGGAATCTCTTTCCCAAACTGTGTGATGCATTCCATTTGATTTCTTCTGTGTCAAAGCAGTTCTGCTCTGAACACTCCCACATCTTTCCCTTCCAATCCCATCTTCCTTATATCCTTTTTACAGAAATGCACAGTTACTCACGATGAGCAATATGTTTAATTTAAAAGTAGTACAAAATGACCTTTTTTGTTCTCAGCTCCTGATATTCCGCCTGGATTTTTTTTTTCTTTTCCTGTCTCCCTTTGCTGCTGCTTTGTGATACCTACAGTAGAGTCTACTTAAGAAGTTATCACTATGTGTGCCTAACTATTGTTACGTTATCCATACATATTACTTTATACCTACAGAAAGGGAATTTTACCCGTGGTTTTATGTCCCAGATGCTCAGCATACTGAATTTTACTGCCACCTTTTGTGGTCCATTTCAGTTCTTATCGTTCTGGATACATTTCATTAAAAACTTATGTGCCTCACTAATTCTGCTTTCCAGATAAATTTCCAATATGTTGAACAGCATCAGACTCCAATGATTTGTATGAAACTCCACTTACATCCTCCCTGCATCACAAAAACTGGCCATTTAGACCTGCTTATTTTTTTTCTGTCCCCTTATTTCTTATTAGATATTCTAATCTACTGTGAAAGGGGTTATCCCTTGGCAATTCAGTTTCTTTAAAGCTTTTATACTTAAGCTGGAGCTCTGTTCACACATGTATTAGAAGAGCAGTGGCAAACTGCTTGCCAGAAACAGCATCATTTGAGTTTGATCTGTCATTAGCCTGGTAAGAGAGCTCTTTTGAAACATTAACCTTCATGTTATCTTTACAAATACGATTAAGGCTCAATATTAAGAGAGCATTTTAGGAGGCAGTCAGGAAGGAAGAGGAGAGCCTCAGCCTCACACATGTTAGCAGGACAGTAGAGTATTTGAGGTTTCTTCTTCCGGAAAATATTCAGGTGAAACATACTGTGAAAATCAACTTTAGAAGAAGCAAATGTTCACAAAATGTCTTCTCGCAGCTACAATTTACGTTAATTTCCTGCCAATGTGGTCATTCTGGATAGGAGGGGATCAAAAGTAAAAGTAATGCAAAACTTTACTAAGCTTTCCCAGCCTACAAGCACAAAGACTTCCAGTGAAACCAGCAGTCCCAGGAGCATCTGAGCTCCCTGTCCTGTGGTAACACAGACATGTGTTGTACGACCAACAGCACTGCAAGTTGCCCTCAGGGCTCGTCCTGTATGCTTATGCCACTTCAGCAGCATGGATTGTCCCCAGGGACATTCTGCCCACCACCATCTTCAGCTCTCCTACAAGCTCGACTTCCCTTCAGTTGAGGGGTAAAACCTCAAATTTAAGTGCTGCATCTCAAAAGACTTGTATGTCAGGGAAAAAAAAATAAAATTCAGAAGCAAAACAGTACACAGAAATTGAGACCAAGTACTGACCAGTAGAGAATACAATACAGTCAGAAATACAACCAGAAGGAGCACTGGAGGTTGAACCAGAGAAAGAGAGGAAATCAAATCCAGAAACGAAGTGTCAGTGTCAGTTGTGCAATCTGTTTTCACAGAATCATCTAAATCTGAGTTAGTGAATTCCACTTCAGCTTTTGCTCCTACCCACCACGACATACACGGTATCTGGGAAATGTGTGAGGCACATCTCTGCAGAACAGCATGAGTCCGGTGCCTCCAAAAGGCCGAAGTCAATACGTTCCTGTGTCAGATGCATGCACCAGGGTAGCCATCCCAGCTGCACAACACATGATGTGTCAACTGCTTTACATAGGGTGGGTCAGGAAGAGGCTCATTAAGGAGAAACTCTACAGCTCTGCTTGCAACATCTTTGCATCCTCAACCAGTTTTACACCAAAGCCAAAGTATGCTGTTTTCAGAAAAGGGTTATTCTACACTGTAGACATCTCTACAGAATGGTCAGATGAACAGTGTCTAGTACATTAGATGGACATATGCCACTCGTCTTTCATATCATTATTTCATCGTTAAGGAGAAAACATACACTTAACTTTTTATGTAGTAATATTTACAACAAAGCATTCCAGTGACCAAATTCTGATTATCGCACATAGGTGATGACAGACAGAGCTTCTCCACAAGTACACTTTGCAGTGAGGGAGTCTCAGCCTAACCATTTCCTCTGAGCTGAATTTCTCTCCTGTCTGGAAAGGCCATGACCCCACTCCCTAAAGGTATACACAAACTAATTCCCTCAAAACAGTCAGTGGAGTTCGGTACACAAATCCCCTTGAAATTCATCCTATCCGTAAACTAAGAGCTAAGCTCTGAGGTGGCTTTCCACAAAAGTGTGGTTCACCAATTGGCTAAGACAGGCAATGACAGCACATTTTACAAAGGCTGGAGCATTTGCGTGGCATTTCTGGGCAGTGTGAGCATGTTCCTGTGGCCACATTTTTTCAATGCATCCGCTGGGAAGCACTGCTGGATGGAACTGAATTACATCACTGCCTTGATTACTGAACAGTCTCCACTGTGGAACTTCCCCACCGTGGACCAGAAATCTATTCCTGAATAACTGAAGGTAACATCACATAGCTGTTACAAATGATAAACAGTTTGGTTTTGCTTTTCCCATCCTTGACCCTTCTGTTCACCTTTCAGCTGTAAAATAGGCCACAGCATTACATGTGAGAAACAGTGTAAATCCCAGCAAGGCCAGTGACATTTGCACTCCTGGAACTCCTACATCACTCTCATATCTGCTTATACAATGAATACACTGGCTTCTATTTATCCTAAACCTTTAAAACAAAGCTAAAACTGTATTATCCTACTCTTGATCTGGTTCTACCAGAAGATTTTGTAAGTAACTCTTTGTGATAAGCACCTGGAAGTAGACACCCCGTCCAGCGTAGAATGGTACATTGGCTAGTATGTCCTGCCTGTGATACAAGCCTGTTTATGAAAAATGAAAGATTTTTGGAGTGCTAATTCCTGCTCCACAGACAATCTGCAGTCTATCTGCTATTCCTTTTTGGCTTTATTTTTAACGGGGCCTTAAAACATATTTTTCCTTAAAATGACAACATTCTTTTCTGCCCTCTTTGTTCGTGGGGCTTTGTGTGCTCATAAACAGTTTAAGAGTTCCCTTCACACCTGTGATGCACATGTGTGCCTGTAATAAAGGCTCTCTTATCTATCCTGCACTGATAAACTTAACAGCACAGTGTTTAAGAAAAAGCGCTGTCCTTGTGACCGCAATAAACAGAAGTAAACCCAAACCTACAGCAGCGACATTAAGGTCTGAGCTAGGAGAGAACTTGACCCGTGAAGCTCATTAAAAAATCTGCTCTCTCAGGTACTAGGGGTGTCTCTAGTTTGCACTCTGGGATTTAAACTCTCTGTAACCTGAGTTCATTGAAGTGCACTGGTAATAGAAATCGCCACTTGTATTTCAAATGAACGTCTGCCTATCAAGTGTCTCCATGCATTAAAGTCTTGAAAAATTCTACAAATAGTTTTTCATGAAGCCATCCAAAGTCTGGATGGCTTTATTAAATCCAAGCACTGGGCCAGATATATGCTCCTCAGGTTAGCAAAATCAGGAGGGAAAATTAGGAAAAGTTAATCATGAAACTTTGACTTTCAAACTCATTCTTTCAAGCAGCCTATCCTTTCTTCAGCACTCCAGCCAGTCAGTCTTTGAATAACATCCAAAGGTAAAAAAAATTTTACACACAGACTAACCATAACAGTGTTGCCTTTCAGCTTATGATCTGTCTACCTCTGCTGTTTAGTCAATGCTTACACCAAGATGCATACAGATAAACAAATAGGTTAATAAAGCTGAAAATTCCTGCACGAGACTTTTATAAAATTTTGCACCACTTAGCTTATTTTACGTGTTTATACCATACAAAAAATTAGAACTTCCTATTTGTCACATATTCTAGTCTCTTCCCTAGAGCAACAAAGGGACAGAGTCTTATTTCTTCTCCTGGCTCCAGTGTGGGAACAGAGAGGCTGTGGGGAAGGCGAGCAGACCTGCAGCTCCAGACCAGGTAGCAAATCCTGCTCAAAGATGCAGCAGCTTGCATCATCCCAAGGCTTTTGCTGCATCCTTCCTTTGGCTCCCTGTACTCCGTGTTCCCTACTTGGAAAACTGTGCCAAAAATGCCAATTAACATAACCTGAACGATGCTAGAGCCACACTGCTGCTCAAAACCAGCTCGCTCAGAAAATGCCCCCTGGAAACTCATTTACATAGTGGGGAGTAGATCGGCAAGACTGCCAAACCGCGAGATCTCTTCTCAGCTGCCTGCCCTGCTCCTGCTGTCCAAGCTCCAAGTTGAGGTCTCAAAAGGAAGAAATCCCCAAGTTGGCCTGACCACAGGACTCAGTCTATTTTAACTTAAGCACAGGTCCAAAGTCTAAGAGAAATTTATCTTCACAGAGAAAAGCTTAATCTTCTGGTTAGACAACACCACACACTACAATTTGATACTTAATAAATACTCTCTTTAAGCTAGAATTAGAGCTATAATACTAGTATTCACTTTTTCACTTATCCTTTAAAAACAACCGAGACTAAAGTTCAATTGCAATGTTTTGCAGCTGCTGTGGCGAGGACCCCCTCGGAAAGTAATTTCCAGAGGATTCTTGTTGTTAAAAAACCATTTCCTCAGTGAGGAATGGGGTGTCTGGAAGATAGCAATGGGGACAAAACTAAGTACAGAAGTTTAAAAGCATTCCTGAAGAGCATTTAAAAAGCCCTGTATTTATTCAAACAATTGCAAAAACATTTTAAGCTGTTAAGCAGTATAGCCTCTCCACCAAAATACAGACTGGTTGGCCTGCCTTTGGATGGATGTTTTTCCTCATTGTTCCTAAAAAGTCACGTGGCAGCACCAGCACTTGCCTCCACCCAGGAGAAGGTATAGAAAACAGATGGCAACCTCCTGTTTCCCCCAGTCCTCCCACAGCTTCCAGCATTTCCATTCTCAAATACTGACCCCCAAGAGCTTCTGCCGCAATATCTGGTTGAACTACTTTATTATGAGTAATATACACTGCAAATTTATTTTTTTGGGGAGTAACAGGAACTGAGAAGGTCTAGAAGAACAACTTCAGCCTCACTGAGTAATCTGCAGTGTTTAGCTCACACATCGCACAATATGGTTGCTTTGGTAGGTCAGATGGCATCATTATTGCTACCTGAAAGGATGAAAAACTCGTATTTCAGAATTATAAGTCTGATAAAATTTGCAGACTATGCCAAAAGAGTGAAACATCTGATGTCTTCACATGTACTTGATTGTACAATAATGATGCCATAGCATTTATCTCTGGAAACGCTGCCAAATTTATCATCAGTAAACATACCAGCTGTGCCACCTTTGCTGGTCTGCTCAACAGTCACCCTGTTCCCTGGTAGAAGACAGCCAGCTTTTTTCTCCCTCCCTGTTTCTTTTGTTATTGTTATCCCCTCATGTTACTCACTGTACTCTCTCTCTCTCATGTGAATGTTGTATGTTAACCATCAAATCACAATCTGGAACTCCTTCTTTGGTAAGGAATGTAATTGTTCTCCCCACCCCTAATGAGGAGATGGTCATTTCACAGCTCCTCTTCCCCTCCCTCCCTCCTGAAGAGCAACAGGGAGACAATGCTTGAGAAGGAAGAAACGTTCCCACCCCACACTCCTCCTATCAAAGAGACATAGGTGACTCACAGCTCAGTCTCTGTATCCTGTGCAACCTAATGCCCCAAGGTAGAGAAGTGGATAAACTTTTATTTTTATCACAAAAAACAAGAGGGTGTCCTAAGCAAGTTTGCTACGAACCAGAAGGGTGGAAGGCTCTGCTCTTTTGCTTTTTCAACCCTAAAAAGAAGAAACAAACAAGAAAGGCAAGTCTGTGCTGGCCGTGCCAGCTTAGGTCAAGAGAACATTTAGCCACTTTTAACCCAGATGCTGCTGAAGACACACTGATGAGACAAAATGCATGCCAAGCCCAAAGTTCCCTAACACCACCTTTTGCTTGCAGCTCTGCATCATGTTGGACAGAGGTTTTCCTACTTCAAATCTATACTCTGTAAAAACTTGCAATGAACAGAGATCGTATACCCTACCTGTGGTAGGGGAGCTGGGACTTGATGATCCTTGAGGTCCTTTCCAACCCAAGCTATTCTACAATTCCACAGTATGAGCAACAGTACTGCTGTGTTATGCTTCACATGAACAGACCCACAGTAAGAAAATCACAGAAGGCACTGCGGCCCACCAGAAAATCTAACCATCACAGGATCAGATGGAGTATTTCTTAGAACTTGGAGCATTAGAAAGCCCTCAAAAGCTGCTTTTATTTGCAACTTCAGGAAACAACCTCACTAAGCTATGTGAGATGGGAGCCTAGCTCCAATTGAAAAGGACTTAGATATCTATGAACTGACTTGAATACTTGACACTGGCCACCTGGAGCACCGTGGTGTCCTCCGTGAAACAACAGAGCTCTACTGAGAGAGAAGAAAACCAACCAACAACAACAAACCCCACCAAATTAAAAGGAGGGGATGAAAGAATATGAAAGCAAAAAGACTAAGTACAAAACGGCAGCACATCTGTCACTACGTTTTTTTGATACAGATTAAATCTTTCTGACACTTCTGAAAATGAATTGAACTCAATTAACTCCAAACAGATTAGTTACACTAGTTTCATTTCTATTAGTGGCTTTACAAATGACTTGCTCTCCCTCCCCTTCCAGAGCCCTCTTATGCCAAAATACTAAACTTCAGCATCTCTACAGGCTGTCCTGAAGAGATTCACCATTTTGTGTAGGAACACACAATAAAGAGCATCCAAAAACAACTCTGTTCTGCGGAGGGAAAAAAAAAAAAAAAGGAAAAAAGGAATTGTTTTTTTTCTCATGAGATGCATTACTTTCAGAATAATTTCTATCTTTCTACTTAAGGTTGAGATTCTAGGAATAAACATTTGCCACAGCAACACAGACATGTTCTGTTAGCAGTTCCTTTTAACAGATCCCATTGTCGTCATTTTAGACTTGCAGAAAGAGATCGCACTGACAGCAAGTCTCTGCTTTCCTCCCTGAGAGCTGCCAAAATGCACAGAACTGAGCCCTGTCCTCTCACTCCCTGGCCTGGTGAGTACGCTTTAGAGGCATGCACAGCCTGGTTCACACTTACATGATGCACAGAGAATGAGGGAGAGAGCTTGCATAGTGAAGCAACACCTCATTCTCGAGCATGTGCAGAGCAGTCCACCTTCGCTTACTGCTCAAATCACTAAAGCAGTGCCATTTGCACTGCATATGTGCAAGATGCATGTCTCCAAGATTCATTACTGCGCATATGAAAATTCAATCATATCAAAGCTTAGCTTTAAGAAAGTCCCAAGGGGCTGAACCATGTGCTTATGTACTTTGAGGGGGGAAAAAAACAACCCTTATTTTTTTTTCTTTTTTTCTTTTTTGGTAGCATTGCCCCAGTTTTTTGTTTTTGTTTTTTTTTTAAAGTAAGAATAAAATAGATGCTGAATGAGTGAACTCCACGCTCCTTCTGTGTGTTCATGTCCATCCATTTCATAAATTGAGTTCTGTTTCTGTGCAAACACAAGTGTATATATCATAGATGGATTTAGAGTCAATCGCAAGAAAACTAGCTTTAATGAATAAAACTGATTATTTCATTTGAAAACTGCTGTGCTTTCATCATTTAGCACAACAACACGTATACTTTCATGCTCTTTCTCTCTCTACTTTTTGTGGTTCTTTCAAAAGCAGGTTATTCTGCAGTTTGCAAATCCCACACATTCACCTACCTTCATTACAACTTGAAAATTGCCTTTTTCATGATGCTTTTTATGAAAGTAAATTTGTAATTCAACCAAAAAGGGAATTGTACTGAAGGAAAGTGATGGTTTGGGTTTGCACATCTTACACTTGATCAAAAGAGAACAGATGAATGTATATGTTCTCTAAAATACTTTTCCAAGCAAAGTTCATTTAAAAAAAATATACAAAATGAACCTGCTCTTCCTGGCTTTTGTATAGGCCATTCACATCCATGGACGTGAATCTCATAGAAGTTGGTTTCAACTTAGAGATACCAAAAATGCAGTGTAACTCACAGTTGAAAGACAAGGATTTTCGAAGTGTCAACCCTCAGTTATCCAAAGCAGAATCGAAACGCACACAGAGCTGTACTAGTGGAGCTAAAGCATGGAGGCAGTCCCTGCTGTTCTTCCTCATTCCAAAACATCACACAAACCTTGACATTCTTGGACCTGTTACCAACACCTGGTGGCTGCCATGCAGACCCTGTTGGCACCATGCACTGACAGGCCAAGGCGGGGCATGCTGCTGACTGCAACTTCCAGCCCAGGTGGGAAGGAAAGGTCTCTGCTTTGAAGGTGCTCCGCAAATTAGAATTTCTACGTGTATAATAAAAGAGGTTTTTTGGATACAGTCTAACAAGAACTACAGAGCTGAAGAGAGCCATGCAAACAAACAGAAGCCGGAACTTCATGAGACTCCTTTGTGGAGTTAAATTTCATCAAAACAGCATTTCTAGAGTGATGCACATGTACAACTGTGGAAGGATAGGACTCAGCTGAGAAGCCATGAGATACAAAGTGCTTGCAAGACATAGCCAGTGTTGAGATAATTAAGGACAAAATTAAGCTTGTGCTATACTAGCATCTGCAAAGCATCAGTTAATCAAACAGTGTGCTAATCAGAGTCATTTTTCTGAGGGAAAAATGTAATCGAGCTTCCTCATCTTTGGTGTTGTCCTCAGACCTTGACAGATTTTCCAGACAGAAACTAAATTTCCTTAAGTATTTGCACACCAGGCACTGCATCAGAACCCGAGACATTTTCTCGGCGCTACTGCAACATTAGTAGAAAGTAGTTCTAGAAAAGCTGCTTTGTAGGCGCTTTTGTTCTGTATTAAGAAGTCAAATAATAACAACAAATTAAAGTGGGCACCAAAGCATAACCCAGGAAGGAGCTAATACTCCACATCCCATTTTTGCAATCAAGAGACAAGCCACTCAACTATTTAGCAAGTCTGCTGCCAGTAAGCCAGTGTCTCCCAGATTCCACAAAGAAGAGCAAAGAATACATTCTCTAGTGACCTCTTCAGATTTAGCAATCCTGTGCTTTTTTTGGTTTGGGTTTTTTTCCTGGTCTTTTTTCTTTTTTCTTTTTCATTTTTGGATTGTTGCTGGATGAAATTTCTAGGTATTGTAATCAATTTATTTTTAATTCAATGGAGAAATAATTCATACTGTCTTGGTTGCTAGCTATTCAAGATATTGTGGTTGCATTTTTGGTGTCTTTGGTACATTCTTCTGTAACATTCTCAGGGCACTGAAGTCAATTACTAAATTTCATGCTGTTTTACTTGCTACAAAGCACCATCCAAGCATTTTCTAGCAAGTCCTTGTGGGTAACTACATCCTGTTTAAGAAGTGCACGCATGTCTGCGTATTGATAGAGATGAGGTCAGTGTCAGTGTAGCCATTTTGATTAATGCCTTTATGCTTTGGTCTCTGTGGGTTTAAGTCTCTTAGCACAAGAGTAAAAAAAAAAAAAAAAAAAGATAAATCAAATTAAGCCAAGCACATCTGAAACACAAAGACTTCGCTGGTATCTGTCCGTCATGCCTCTGTAGTGTTATAACTCGTCCCAGCTTTTCTCTCCTTTTTCTCTGTTCCAAACCTCATTCTCTCTCACCCACTCTGCAGACATACCCATCTCCTTTCCTGGCTGTCCCACTTCTTCCCTCATTGCTGCTGCTCCCGCTGTGCATGTGAGGAAGTGGGAGGGCCCTTCCTGGTAGGAGGCACAAACCCAACAAGCTAGTGGTGGGGGAAATGGGAGATGCAACCTGTCAGGAAGAGAAATGCAAGAATGGCTTTCAGCCAGGGCTTGGGAAAGGTAGAAGGCCATGGAACCTACATGTTGAAGAAGGGAAATGGCTGGAAATGGAGCTCAGTAGCTCTCAGCCTACCACATCACTGTGATGGAGGAGGAAACCCCAGTGCTGATCTAGGGAGGAGGAGAGAGGGAACACCGTCTGGAGGGAAGAAATCTGAAACGTGGTGAACTGAAATTGCTACAGTGCCACCATAAAGAAATCTACGAACAGTTATGACTTGCAATCCTAATTATGATATATGGGCATTTCCCTTTTAGGTTGTGTCACTGTAGCAGAACGATGTCACAGAAGAGCTTTCCCTACTAATGCAGTGAAAGCTGTATCTAACATGCAGAAAAAGTAACACTGCCAATCTGGCCTCTTTTATTTATGGCTCTATTCGCTGCATTTTATTTATTGAGAGAAATGATGTATCCAATATATCCATGACAACTTTCTAGAAGTGGCTAACTACCAAAATGTTGGCTGCTCTCAAAAGTCATTCCTCTAAATCAAGTTGTGAAAGGAAACTGGTGGCAGACAGCATACAGAACTGAGTGCTCCGAAAAGTAACAATCTCACATGCACTGTACACTCTGATTTCTGAGCATACTTTTCTCTTGTGGACATGCTATAGCCACCTTGTGATTCTCCGTGAAAATGCGAAAACATTAACAGTCTGCAGAAAGGGGAAAACGGGAGTGAAAATGAAGAATAGCAATGACAGTGAAGTCTCACCAATTTAGCATGTCAGTACTCCTCATTCTCTACTGATCCAAGGCAGCAAAGGGAATAAGAACAGAAAATAAATAATATTCCTTAGAAAGACATAAAAAGACAAGTCATAGTAAAATCCACGCTTGACCTGACAGTCTCTCCAGCAAGCCAAATCAGCTTACTTTGTTCACAAAAAGTAATTTCTTTAATTTGAACTGGAACTTTGCCTGACAGCAAAGCACAGGATCTTCCTTTTCTGGGTAGATGCACTGTAACCACCAGCTGAAATACATCAACACTTCAGATAAGCCATGAACTATTGTATCTGTTGATTTATAGCTGATTAAAGACTCCCAAGTTGCTCCTAGTCCTGAGAATTAATGTATTGAAGAAACCCTCTGCAAGCGTGTTGGTCTACCAAATAGGTTGCTGGCTGGTGGAGCTCCCAGCAGTTTTGGTGGCAGTCCTCTGATTTCCACTGCAGGTATCAGCAGATAGGTTACTGCACACCTCAGAGCTGTCACAGCAGCTCTTGCAAAATCTATTCAAGATTCATAACCCTACTCCTTAGTAAAATTATTTCCTAGTTGTGCAAATTACTCAAATCACATTACCAAAATATGAAAGATACTTCCGTTTTCAACGTATTATAAATTCCATTAATGCAAAGGATTGTTTTAGAAAGAAAGGCATACACATCTCTATTCTTTTGGCAAATGGCACGCAAAATTTCAGTGCAAAGTCCCATAACCTACACAAATCAATAACCAATCTAATAAAAGAGTAATTTACAGCAATTATTACAATGTCATGTCCTGGTTGAAACCATGTGTCAAACCACCGTAAAGAATGCAGCGGCTTACCAACCCGGCAACTAGAAGCAACACCAACAATAAAGTCTTGTAGCAAGAGTAACTTTTTCTTTTTTCCTTCTGCAGCAATTCTGTGTTAATTGTTTTGCCTCAGGGTGGAGGATCAGAAATAATACCTCCAATTACTGCTAGTAAATCTGAGTCATTTTCATGATGTACAGCAGTGTGAGAGCACGCAGCTCCCAGGGACAGTCCCAGGTAGAGAGAAAGGAATCGTGATCAACAGCCCTGACAGGAGCTGAGGTTTCACTCCCTGAGGAGCCACAGCCACCAATCCTCAGCGAGTCGCTTGAGGAAGAGCACAGAGAGGCTTCCTCAGGTAAACTCACGGCAAGTGCTACATACAGGATATCTTAATGATGTGCCACCTCTTCCAGGATTACAGACACTTAAAATGCTTTCTCCTGCTTGACGTGCACCTTGAGAGTTGGGTTGCCAGTAGCTAGAAATCTATGGCAAACAATTCATGTTTACATGGGCAAAACCTTCCAAATGTAACTTGTGGTCAGTGCACCCTGTTTTCCAGAAGCTAGGTAAATTACACCCAGTCATCCTCATCATTGCGATAAATATACACGCAAGAAATTAGGACGGTGCACTCAGAGAAAGACGGCAAGACTTCTCCAAAAGGCAAAATTACCCATTGCGAGTGAGCTGCACAGCACAGCCCCACAAGGATCTGCACTGAAACACATGAGACAGGTAACGCTCACTTGGAAAATGCCCCTATGTACTGACTTTTGGTGAATACACACTAAAGAAAAAACAAGGCAAACGCAAAAGAAAGCATACCACGCTCCTGTATTTCCTCAAGGTGATTTAGCATGATATTTATTACAATCTGCACAAGGAAAAAGAGCAGTACTTCAGTAATATGAAACTTGAGCACAGCATCTGTTACTAAACTTTGCTCAGAGGTAAGGAAATGCAACCAAATTCTGGGTGAATTATAAAACAATTGAGTGGCTAGGGAAAAGAAAGCTCAGAATAGTTTAAAAACAGATTTACAATGTTTGAATACAAAAACTACCATCATTATTATTATGCCTGCACACAGAACCAAATGCTAATGTTTAATTATTAGGAAGCTGATATGAAATGTAACAAATTCAGTGGGTCATTTGAATTTTCAGCTTCTCTGCTGTTTTAAGGAAAATGTAGGCAAGACAGAGACCCTTCGGGCACTGAGTATTTTGCCTTTTTAGTCCTGAATGCTGGCAGCTTTCTTGCTGCCACACTGTTTGTTGCTTATGAAAAGCAGCTGTATTTTGAGGTACTAATAATACCCAATAGTATAAAAACTGTATTTTCTGGAGAAGTCTAACTCCTTCAACACCACAAATGAGTAACATTCACACCATCCAAACTGAGGCTTGATGGAAGAGAACTAGAGGATCAATAAGGATTGACAGTTTAAAATACTGCTTTTTAGTTTATCAGAAATAAAGAATGTTTTCTATCAGGCTCTCCTATTTTCAGGTAGGCTTAGGAGGAAAGAGATAGCATAATTCACAACCAAGTCCAATTTTGGTTTTGCTTTTTTCCATATAGTTGCTATAATCTTTTACTTTTCCTTACACTCAAACTTCATATTCAGGACCACAATTCACCGCCTGTCCCAATTCGTTGTAACTAAATAAAACTTCCACAACCAATGGAGTGTATACTGCACAAGAAACCTAGAATTTATTTTCTATCATAATAAGCAAATGAACATGCCCTAAGCCATACTACCGGAACAGAATGCCTGTTCATTCTCACCACAGGGAAAGATATCAGAGATTAATTTAGATTAACTTACTAGGTAAGATTTTTAGAAGCAAATTTGCTTCACCACTAGAAACATCTTTTCACCTTGTATTCAGATTTTCCTCATCTATTTAAAATTCTATTCATTTATTGTCTGAGATTTAACAAGAAGTTTCTTCCTTTACTTCCAGCTGTAGGCAGACAAAGAGATACTGAGGATGATTTTCATTGGATTACTGTTTCTTTCATCAGTTACTGATCCTACAGATAAAAATTAAAGGTTTAAGACCTTCCAGTGACTACTCTCACAGTTCCTAACACCTATTTTAATATTATTTCGTGCCAGACAACCCTGAAAAAGTTAATGCAACACAGTAAAGCTTTGGAAGCAACTTGAGAGGGAGACTAGCAGTTCTTTGCATATAGCACGCAGACGGACAGACACTTGAGCAATGAAGCAACGTCCTACCTCTCCTTGCCGGTGATAGTGCTTGGGAGGTTTTCTTATCTGCTCTAGCATTTTCCCCTTCTTACTGCTAGCAAGCTTCAGTCCCTGGTGGATGCCTGCGGATCTGTTGGTTGCCTGAGTTGGAGCCTCCCCCATCAGGGTGGACTTGATGGAGTTCACCTTGGAGCTGGAGCTGTCTAGCTGGGAGCTCTCCACGATCAGGACCGCGGCTAGTAAGAGGAGGCAGCAGGAGCACTTATTCCACATCAGCACGATCATCTCCCCTCCCCCCAGAAGGCTTATATTTTTTCCTTCGATTTTGATTTTTTTTTTCTTTTTTAAGGAAAAGAGGGGGGGGGAAATGTTTGGAAAAAATATCTCCCAGTGTTGTTAATAAGGCAACAGATTTCAGTGCCACACACTCAAGGAGCTGCTGTTCTGAGAAAGACGGGAGAAAAGTAATAAAAAAAAAAAAGAATTCCCTATGAAAAACAAAAACAAAAACGTGTCACGTCTACAGACACTGAGCAACTAAGCGGGTCTGTGAAGTGGTGGCTTTTTCCTCCAGGTTCTTGAGAAGTCCAAGCAGTTTTCTAGTAACTCAGAGCAACAGGCTGCAAGGCAGCGCAGCCGGGCAGCTGCCGCCGGCACAGTCCCCAGCACGTTTGTTCAGCTCCAGAGGAAGGGCGGCGAGCAAGTTACTTCCCCCACTCCTCCTCTCCTGCTGCATAAGCCAGCAGAGAGGAAACTCAAACCAGATCCAATCCAAGCAGCACCGGCAGAAGCTGGGCTTCGTTTTCTTTCACTCTCTCTCTCTCTCTCTCTCTCTCTCTCCCCCTTCTCTTTACTTTTTATTCCCCTCCTCCTTTTTTTCTGTCTTTTGCCCCAGCCCATGCAGTCAGCGGGAGCGAAAGCACCATGTCTCCTCCTCCTCCTCCTCTTTCTGCTCCTCCACCCCAAGCGTGGCACAGCCATGAGGCTGGGGGCAGAGGCTTTTGGGCACTCAGGCTGCCCAGCGATCCCCTTGCACCTATAGGGAAATCCAACAGCTGCTCACTGGCTCTTATTGCTGCTTCTCCCTTCCTGGGATCCACAAGGCAGCCTGCTTGTGCCAAGCACGTTAAAATTTCAGACTAAAAATTTCATTTTAATTTCATTTCAATAATTCATTTCAATTTTTCTTGTACTCAGCTTCATGTAAGGGGTAAGGAATGAAAAACTAAGTAAAATAAGTAACTCCTGATGACATTTACAAGGAAATGTTTCAAGAAGACCAGAAAGCAGTTTGCAATCTCACAAGACAGTAATAAAAGCCAGTCCTTTTTGACTGCTTTAGACTTGACTTTTGTCACCAAGCCCTCACCCCTCTCAAGCCCCAAAGCCAGTGCAAGCAGCTAGCAGAATGGCAGGAAAGGCTCCAGCAGGCAATTTTCTTGGAAGCTGACAGCAATCAACACACAAACAAATCTGTAAAAGCACAAACAGGCAACTTGGACATGTATGAGCAGTATATGTGCCTGTGTGCACGGGCATCCTCACGCAAGGGAGGAAGTTGCTCACCCACCTGTTCACACAGGCCCAAGCTGAATTGGGAAACATAAACCAGTGACAGCTCCCTGATTTCTAATAAGAAGTCAATCCTGAATTTCCTCTTCCTATTATCACTGGCTGACATAGTCACGTTTTGTGTTCTTGCTGGGAATAACACAAGTTACAATTCATATCTCTTCATCATGTTCTCCACACAAGTCACAACAGAGGCTTAGTGCTAATCTGCCCCGCTTCATATATGGTACCAAATTCATATAACACCTGCAGGTTTTGGTTCATTGGGTGTTGTAAGACCACATGTTGTATCTGTGCTTTGGCTGTGATATAGCACATCTTAAAAAAAAAAGAAAAAAAAAAAAAAAAAAAAAAAAAAAAGAAATCTGCCAGTGCTTGTTTTACAGAGGAAGCAACAGAAATTTATAAGTCAGCAATGGATCACTGACCACCAAAGTCGCCTTGAATAAGGGAGGATTACAAAGAAGGTAAAATAAGCGGATGAGACACACAACGAGAATCCATGACAATAAGAAACACAATACGATGACCTCATGCAAGTATCATCCAGCTCGTCTTGAAATACATGGACATGTGTGGTACTGAAGAGAGGCACGTAGCATGTAAAAGGGCCAGGCTGTAAGCGGATTGTGTCTGAATTAAATATCTATTAGTAACATAATAAAATTACATAATAAATATAAGAAGCAAGTTGCATTCAAACTTCCTTGAAGTAAATAAGAAAGTCTGCGTAAATTCAGATCCTTCAAAAATGTGAAGACAATGTGGAAGACAGCTCAAAGTTTTTCAGACATTTAAAGACAGATACCCAAACTCACTTTTTTTAATCACTCTGGATTCAGTTAAGGATGAAGTTAATAAGTCATCTGGATTCAAATGACTTTAAAGATATTAATTTAAAATTAGCAGGTATCCTTCCAACAGAGCAAGACCTATCTTGTAACTCGCTACTCTGATGGGAAGACAGCTTGCAGCATTTCTAAAGAAACAGGAACAGACTTGGCTTTGCTGTCCCAACAGCTGAATCCAGAGGCAGCAGCAACCCACCTCACTGCAAGGCATCTGCTGAGCAACAAGCTGCACAGTCAGAAGGCTCAGGACTCTAAACCTATGTTTTGGGGAAAGTCTTTTCCTCTTTCTCTTTCCTTCTTTCACAAAAGCCTGAAGGTGACTACTATAAGATCTTGTTTGTCTCCACAGTATTTGTGCAAAGAATAGATAATACTTGTAGAGAAATAGGGTATGTGATATTTTGATTTTTGCTTTTAATCAGCATTCGGCCCGAGCTTCAAACTGGTCAAATGCAGACTCCCAAATTTCACTGTGGATTTCCTATGCTCCTCACTGCAGCAGTTCTTAGGCTTTTTAAAGACACAGAACTACCTCACAGTATCAACTAAAAAAAAAAAATAAAAAATTGTATAGATGCAAAAATACCAAGAAGCATCTGTAATTTTCAGACGTATGGAGGCACTACAATCTAGAATTTCAAAGGTACAAACAGCTTCTAATGCATGCAAGTACCATGCAGGATCTACCAGAGGAACCAACTACAAAACCTCATACTTTTAACAAAATGAAACACACAACGCAGAAGCTGACCTACTGATGAAAATTAGACAGAAAGAGAGTCTGCCATCAAATCCTCCACTAAGTTTGAGTGGCCAATTTGGAGCAGCTAAAGACCAGGTATTTGTGTCTGTGTAGTTGATTGCTGGGGTATAACCTGGCAGGTGACTCAGCACCACACTCAAAGAGTGAGCTTTCTCTCACTCTTCCTCTTCCCAATAGGAAGGGGGAGAGAATTTTAAAAAAATAATAAAAATAAATAAATAAATAATAATAATAATAAATATATATATATATATGAAGTAGAACTTTTGGTTTGAGATAATATTGTTTACTAAGACTTAATATTTACTAAGAGAAAAGGATAGTAATTATGACAAGTATATATATACATGAAAGTATATAACAAGCGATGCACAAGCAATTGCTCACCATCCCTTGATCAATGCCCAGCTTGCCACCTAAACAGTGGGAGACAGCAAGATGAACTCCCACCCCCTTCAAAACTTATTTCTCGTGATGTCATACAGTATGGAATTATCCCTTTGGTCAGTTTAAGTCAGTCATCCTGATTCTGATCCCTCCCAGCAACTTGGGCCCTTTGGTGAGAATGGCCTTGGCTCTGTACAACACTGCTTAGCAGCAACTATAAATATCAGTGTTATCAACACTGTTCTTCTCCTAGAACCAAAACACAACATCATACCAGACACTCTGAAGAAAAAGCTCTGTTCCATCTGAAACAAAGACATCAGGTTGTGAGCAATATAATCTTTTGCTCAAATCCATATCTAGCAGCAAGCTGTACAGAACGATGGAAGAATCATTACCCTGAAAATGACACTCAGTGCCAAATGCTATGTAACATACAAGACAGTCATTAGAGTGACACGAGAGATCATCTAGTACTGCATTACAGAGAGCAAGCCTGCTCTATTACCTATACAATCATGAGACTTCTTGGGTTTGCAGGTAGCAAGACACCACCATCTCAACACCTCCCAGCCAGACCCTGTGATTCAGAGAACTTGTGTGCTTATGGCCACCAAACACACACTGCACCCACAGGAGAGTCCAGGTCCCACCCCAGAGGAGAGCAGGTGGCTGGTTGGCATAAGCTGTCCTCATGAGGTGGCACCTCCAGTGCCTAGAATCCATTAACACAAACATTCATTAACAACCAGTGAACATCCAGCTGCAAATATTGAGAACTGCCTCACTGAGCCACAGTACTGATGAAATCAACAATTACAGGTAATTGTTAAAAGTATTTCAATATGTAATTATGCATTTATACCTCTCTTAGGCTAAATTAACATACATTGTATAAAAAAGTAGGCTTTTCTTTTGTCTTATTTGCATCTTTAAGGAGGAGAGACGACAGAGTAAAGTTTGAAATTAGATCCAAAACAGGCATTCATACCCCGAACAAAAGTTGGAGGATTAAGTGCTCCAAACATACATTTCTATTTTACATATGCTTCGGTGTTTCTTTTAATTACACTTACAAATTTAATGGAAAAAAAAGAGTGGCCTGAAACAAAGATTTTCATAGAATTTTTCCAGGCTCACTACTAACTCTTGCCAAAATCAAAAAAGGCCAATGAAGTATTTCAATATGTTGATACTTTCATTGAGAATTATTACTATTTTAACCACTTTTCTACTAACTCTTTATTTTTCTGTATGAAGTTGTGTCTGCCTCTTTATATGTTTTGCCAAGGAGTTCAATTAGATTCATTGCAGTCTTTCTTCTTTTCTTCCTTTTTCATTTTTGGGAGGCAGATGATGGGATTTGATGGAAAAGAAGAGCAATCTTTTTTCTTTTCCTTTTTTCTCACCCTGCCCCCTACCCCCCTTAAATTTCTTTTCTCCTTTTGCCTCTGAAACTATTTTTAAGATGAATTGTTTGGAAAATGCAGAGTCTAGAAGAAGTGAAGATAAAAGCAAGAAATAATGGAACATAAGAAATTAATATATTCAATTTAAGGAAGAAAATGCAACACAATAAAATGGGGAGATCCTTCACTAGACCTCCTTCAAGGGGCCAAAATAGTCCATTATAAACACCAACTATGACAGGCCAGATTATAATCCTGTATATTTTACAGCAACTATATTTTAGGCCCCTTGACTTCAATTGAACTGTTTTTGATTCATACCAGCTTTAGTTCAGACTAACGTCCTATATTTTCCTTTCTCTTAAATAAACAAAATTACCTGTTCTTCAAATTAAATCTGTTTTTAATTTTATTTAAAGCATTTTGGGATACTTCTTGTATGAAGGACATTCTCTAACATAGAGGTGTATTGTTTTTTTGTTATTATTTTTTTGTTTCACCAGCTACACTGAATTTCCATTGCCCCTTACAGCAACTCTCACAGCTTGGCTGTGATTTCCCTTAGCTCTGCCCCTGGGGCCTACTCTGTGCTTTATTTAATTTCTTACTAAAAATATGCAATCAAGACAATCAAGTGATAGCCAGTTTTTCTAAGACTGCAGCACAACAGTACATTTTATTCTAAAAAGCACATTTAAGGAGTTCCTTCCTCTCCTCTGTCCTTCATCTCTCTGTGGGACACCTTTGGGATTTGCCTCTTTATTTCTTCACCACCATTCAGCTCAAATCAAACTCCAGCAAGCAACTCTTTCCTCCCATGGGGAAGGGCTTTACACTGGGGTATAGGGTCAGGAGAGTGCAGGCATTGGATGTCGAATGGGGACAAATAACAAGAGGGGCCCTTTCCCACCAAATGCTTCATGTCCTAGGACTGTAGCCCCAGCAAAGTGCCCAGAGGATGGGTTGGGGTGTGCAATTCCCGAAAGAAAAACAGATGGGTGCCAGCTTCAGAAATCCACAGTAATGCAGTCTATGGCCACCACAAAACCCTTCTCTGCAGGTGGTATTTCCATATTAGCAGCAGGGGAACCATTCTTTAGAACTAAATCTGTGTTCCCACCAGTATTTTAGAGGGCAGGACGTATGAGGAGCAGCTAAGGTCACATGGTTTGTGCAGTCCAGAGGAGAGGAGGCTAAGGGGAGGACTCATGACAGCTGCAGCCCCTCACAAGGGACAGCAACAGGACCAAAGAGACCAGCACGGAGCTGTGTCAGAGGAGGGTCAGGTGGGGGTTAGGGAAAAGCTCTCCACCAGAAGGTGGTTGGCATGGAACAGGCTCCCTAGGGCAGTGGGCATGGCCCTGAGATGCCAGAGTCCCGGGAGCTTTCGGACAGCCCAGCCATTCATGGAAGTGCTGCATGGCCCAACTGAGCTGCAATGCAGCCTTAGCAGCAGCCAGAGCAGAAGGCACAACCTCAGCCCTGAGAGGTTCTAAATCCTAATGCTATGCTCCTTGTGAGCAAGAGGGAGGCAAATGATGCAATAAAACTGTTTTGAAATATTTATGATTTTTTGTCCTGCTGATCATTTTTTCCAAAAAGATGAGTACTGAATGTTATTGTTATCCCTCATAAATAGCTTCTTTTCTTCATTAAAACACTCCAGAATGGTGTTGCAGTTAATTAACGACACAGTATGCAACTGGCACAGTCACTCACAGCTCGGGATTTCAATCAGCTACTCTGATGACCATTTACCCTTCATAGGGGAAATGCCCACTCCTGGAGAGAATGACAAAAGCAAAGGGAAAGACTCCCAGACCAGTGAAAATAACAACCACTGACTAATGTTGTCAAACATATTAACCAGTTAATTAAAATTACTCTAAGCTATTTAATTATTTTTGCCAAAAACCTTTGCTACCTAACTGAACTAAACAATGGAAGATGGTTGACTTGATATGGCAGCAGCTGAAATTTCAGCATCCTCCCAGCTGCATATTATTGAAGCTGTTAAAACAATAAAAACAATTATCAAGTTCACGTACACTCATTTTCTTTGCAATATTCTTTGCAATATTGGAGCCAAGTTACTCAAATTTTCCAAAGAAAAATAACTGTGAGGAGAATTCCCTTCTCAGGAATGAAAACAGCAGAAAAGGCTGAAAAGGGAGTTAGAATGGAAACAATTGTGGAAGCTTAGCTATAATACGCAATGAAAAAACTGATTGCTATTTATTACATCTATTCTGTGCTTTCTGATAAAAGCAGCCTCTCTGACAAGCATACAAGCATGCAAAACTGCAAATGTAACAATATCATTTGCTTTGGTTTAAAAACCTGACTTGAGCAAACACTTCTGAAGCTAGAATGTTGCATCTACAGACTGTCAAATAAAATCTAACTTTCAGAAGAAGAGTAGCCTCTGCTTTGCCTAAGAGGGAGCTGAGGAAGGTTCCATCTCTGTAAGATTGCTCAATGTTATCCCCTGCCTTTATTCAAGAAAACAACTCGAAGTAAGAGATGCTCTTCTAGAGAAAACTCCCACAGTTATTGGGTTGGGGTTTTTTGTTTCGTTTTGTTTTTTTTGTTTGTTTGTTTTGTTTCTAGTTTATTGCTGTAGAAGGAAATTATAATATGACACAATCAAAAAATCCTCATCTGCAATACAAGAATTTACAGTGGGTTATCAGTTCATTAAATAGCATTAAATCACATTCTGTCCTACTAACAGCCTGACATGACTCTACTTGATTAAAAAGAAAAAAAGAATCTGATAGCGACCACTTATGAGCTGGGATTGTTTCTATTCAGATTTTTTTTTTTCTGTTGAAGTTTTTTTCCATTGAAATGCCAACATAAGGACTGCTTCCTATCACTTATAAACGTATGCTTTTTCCAGGAGATGCGATGCTTGAAGAAAAATAACATTCTATGTGCAATTTCCACAAAAATGGGGAAAGAATGAATAAGCATTTCCCTCATTTATAGCAGAGAAAAGCACTTAATGTCAGTGCCATAGGTAACCCCTCTCTTTGCTGTCTGTCGGTGAAAGTGGACAGAAAAAAAGAAAATCATAGAATCATTAAGGTTGGAAAAGACCACTGAGAACCTTTACTCCAACCCTTCACCACCATGCCCACAAACACATGTTGAACCAAAGAGCTCAACCCATATTGTTTTGTGTAAACAACCTAAGCTTCCATCCCAAAGTTTGGCTCTTGTGTTCCAGGACCTGCTGTGTCCCAGATTCTTTCAGCTGAGAGTTACTGGGATTTTTTTTTTTCTTTTTTTTTTTTTTGCCAGCCTTACTTAGCATATAAATCATCTGAGCCTAATCAGAATCATTTAGTACCTGTACCTTAAGTGGTGACGCAAAGTATCCTCCTAAATGAGCTTCTCATTTAAGTCAGTGGACACTGATGCTGTTACAGGAAGAACAGAACTAGTCCTTTTGCCTTTTTTGCTAGTATCCATAATAGGCAGCTTTATTTTCCAGTGTAACAAGTACCAGAATACTGAGTGTACTGGTTGCCAAGAAATGTAGAACAAACAGACTTACATGTTTTTCCCCTTATTTCCATCATTTGACCTTTGCTTTTTATGTTTTAGAAAAAAACTGCAATTTTATTTACATGTATAACCTAGATGAAATGCTAGTTTGTATGTAGAAAACTATGTGCATCTTGGAATTAGATTTTCCATTTTTTGAAAGCAAACCATAATTGATTAATGGAAATCTTGAAATGTTAGGTTTTAGGATGATTCTCATTTCATATTTCTGATTCCTTCAGCCCAGACAAGTTCTCTTTGGGCTCCCTAGAGACATGAGATATTAGTTCATAGTCCCCAACATTAGCATACGTCCTGACATAGTAGGTACTGAAAGGACTCAGACTGCCCAGTTCAACAGCAATTTTGAAACCTGCAGAAGTACCAGGAATCAAAGAGAGGATGAATGATTAACACAGAACTCACATGATGGGGAACAGAGCAAAAACTAATATGGAAGAGCAAAGGTGTGAGGAGAATAAACAGGAAGAAGTAAATTAAACCATAATCTAGGGATTTCTGTGGATGTTTTCTAATAGTTTTTACCACCTTGAGGTTTCGAACATGCAACTCACTATACTGATTCTTTTTTTTTCAGTAATCAGACTCATCAACTTTAAACATTTCACTTTCATTTAGAAATCTCACATCTTTTACTTCTAGGTATCTGCTTAAACTTGGTTCTCACTGCCTGTATGCAAGAAATACATTACTTCTTTCACCCCATACTTAACGTCTGGCCCATACCACCCTCCTAATTTTACATTAAAAATTAGTTTTCTCTGATGCTATGCAAGAATGTTCTTAATCTTTTTTTAGCAAGGGATTTTCACAAAATCACAATAAATAGTCTACAATATTGAAATAGAAAGGAGATAAAGAGGAAAGAAAAATTAAGTGCCAGCTTCTACATATGGTTTCTTATTCAAATAAGGTATTATTTCTGATGTTAATTTTCCAATTCCACATAAATTTAATGAAAAAAAAAACCCTAGTCATGCCTCCATGCATCACCAGAATGTGCAATACAGTATTGTAATACTTTACCTAAAACTGAGTGGCACATAGTTCTTCATGAAGAAAGTGATAGGGAGTTACTACTAGAAAATCTGTGGTTTTGTTTGTTTGTTTCTAACAGACTTATTATCTAACTACATGTCATTTTTGCTATCTCCACCTGCACTGGTTTACAGATGACTCAGCACCACCGGAGGAGGAATAGGGAGCATCTTTGTGGAAATTACCCTTCCCAGTTCACATGAAACCAACTGCAAGGCGAATGCTGCTACCCACCCAAGACAGAAAATTCCTCCCAGAAAAAAAAAAATTAATCAAGATATTAGAGGCTCTTCCTCACGTACACTTATTATACCAAAATACTGAAAATTTCTACTTAGTTCCTTAACATCGAAGTTACAGGTGATAAACCCATCACCAAAGCATTTGATGATCTTTTTCTCTGCAGTAACACAAATGCCATACCTAGTTTTGACATGGAGGTTGACTTCGTTTTCAATTACACTGATCAAACTCACACTATATTTAATGTTTTCTATCTGTAATTCTCGATGTGATTTTAGGAACAGGGAATACTTTGCTAATACTAACTTGAAAATTGGCTCAGATACACATCATTTTTTTTCCCTATAGGTTCACTGTTCAATTCAAGGCAGGGGATAATGGTTAACACTTTCAGAAGCCAAGCATGGTAGCGCCTATGTTGCAATGCAAATGCAGCTGAACTGAGTTAAACTTTGCAGTTCAGAAACTGACTTGCCAAAGTGCTCCTGAGATGAGGAGAGCCTTCTCAAAAAGTAGCTTCCCCTCAAAACCAAAGACAAGTAGTGTGCATCCCTGCCTCTTTTAAAACCTCTTGGATTTGCTTTGCATACCTCCTGCTGCTTGTCAGATACGAGCTTCCCAAGACACATAAAACTATCTCCATTTCACAGTACACATGGAACAAGAACATACGTAACCTGTTTTCTCAAAACACACGTGCTGCAAATAAAGATATCAAGTGTAGTGACATTACTGCATCGCAGCTTAAAATAACATCCTGTGCAATGCCTGTATACTGTGCTATTAGCTCAGTTTTGGATTTTCTGAATGCTGGGTGTGCTTTCAAAGAATAACGCTCCAGTTCCTGTACAATACATGAGTATACTGGCTCCTAAGCTGGGAAACAAAGTTAAGAATGTGTGGGTTTTGGCTTCAAAATTAACCATGCTTTAGTAATCTAGTATACTAAACTGTTTCTTATTAATGTATCATGCAAATACTCTCCAGTCCTCCCGCAAGTCTGACACTTTCCCAACATATCAATAGCAAATGTTCTGTGAAATGCAACTTTTCTGATGTAGGCCACCCTGACTTTCAGTCTGATCTCAACCCACCATCCAAATCTTCATGGCAGAGGCAGAATGGGGTTGTTCTTTAATAAGGGAAACAATATTGGAAAAAATTGTTTGATACATCTTGTTTAGTTTTCTTCAGTAAAGAGCCAACCGTCTCCTCCCCTCCACCCTTCCTTTTTCCTTCTTTCTTTCTTTCCTTTTTTTTTTTTTAATGACAGCTGAACAGCTTGTGTTTTCTGAATCAGAACACAGGTTAATTCAGGGGGGTAGCTGGCACCAGCCCCTCATCAATGTAACTGTTTTCCTTGCAGTGTGATATTGAAATGTGTGCAGACAGAGGCAGAAGGCACCCGGGGACATTTAATAAAGTATAAATGAGCTTCATAGAGGTTCTGTGAAGCCTCTCCCCCTCTTCCAGAGCATATTTTTATTTAATGCTGCTGTTACCTCACCTGGCTGCAGCAGGTCCCTTCCCTGGATTGTAGGCATGGCTAAGCCAACAGGTGGTAGCATTGGAAGCTCTTTAAGTGAGTTCATTGAATGGCTTAGGTTGAAAGGGACCTTAAAGGTCACTGAGCTCCAATCCCTTGCTGTAGACTGGTTCTGCCCCCAGCCTTGAGCACCTCCATGGATAGGACATCTACAGAGTCGCCTGGGTGAAGAAGGCTGAAGGTTAGGCTGCCCACTGTTTGGATGACTTTGTGGCTTTCTCTGGGCTGACAGTCGCCCCACCTGGGCTGTCACAGGCACCAGCCTGGTTCTCATGCTCCATTTCAAAGCCCCTCTCTGGAACACAGGCTGTAGGCTGCGGCACAGCCAGCACTTGGGTTTGTAGCCCAGGCAGGAGACAGCTTAAAACCACGCATGAAGGGCAAGGGAGGAGCACATTGTCAATTTCTGTTTAGTTTTCATGTGTTCATGTTTTGCATCTTTGCTCAGTAATTAAAGCCATAGTGTTATCTAGTCTCCTCTGCCTCAACCGTCTCATCTTTCAGAGGCTTTTTATAGACACTGCAGTAAAACAGAACCTCAAGGAAGGATTTTAACCTCTTCTGATTTTAGTCATTACAAGTCCAAAATCCAGCTTTTCACCTCCCCTTGTTCTCAAAATTATCTGCACAGATGCACTCAATTTTTCTCCCGTAAAACCTACAGCTCTCCAATGAAGTTACAGTAATGACATTACACAGTCCCTCTGCTGGGCTCCTCACTGCTAGGCCCAAGAATTGCTGGACCTTTTTTTCCCTGTTATCTTCCAGATGTAGCTGTCAGAGGGAGAAAGAGTGATGGTTTGGAAGAGTGGATGAAGAGTGATGGTTTGGAAAAATACAAACTACTGCTCAACCAAGTTCTGTTTGCATTGGAAAGAGATTGAAATAAAAATCTAGGTGAAGTCCAGACTTGACACAAGACTTTCAAAGCAATGTCTTCTGTCACATTTATTCTCTTTAACCTACCAGTGCAACACCTAAATCCTCTCACTAGAGAAGACAGGAAACAGTCACAGCTGTAAAGGACAAATGACTTTGCACTCAGGCATGATACAAGATACAAGAGAGGGAGGAAACCAGTTCTATTAGACTTACTTCGATTATGTCTTTTTTTAACTCCCTAAATTGAAAGCAACTGGAAATATTTAGGAAATTCAGGAGATTTAGCTCTTGTTTATACAGCAGATGAAAACAACTGACCCAAATGCCTCTATATTTTGAAGCTCCAAGGTAAAGAAATAGTTTACTTATTAAAAACAACCAGATCCTCTAGTTTCTATTGCCTACAGAAAACTAAAATCTGAAATAAATTGTTTTTAAAAATTGATTTCCTTTAACATGTGTACAAGATTAAGTGGTTACAACTAGAAATGCTAGATATTCTGAAATATTTATAGGGAATATCTGAGTTGCTTATTCTGGCAGCTTCCATAAGAAAGGGGATCAGTATGGTATTTGCATTTCCCTCCCCCTAAAAATATATATAAAAAAAAAAAGAACAAAGAACTGGATACAATTAATTCAGTCAGTCTATTACAGAGCATACCCCTGCCTCCGTTGGCCAGTAAAGGCACCATACATATATTAAAAGACAGGCCTAAACTTCCTTTCTAAATCGAATCAGCACTTGAAATAAGCAGACAGCAAGTCTATGATTTCCCTATGTGAAATGCATTTATGCCTGATTTATATCAGGTTTATTATCTTAAATCAGAATTTCTTTATTGCTGCGATTATCCAGCACTGTCACATGCCCTCTAGTGAGCTACACAGCAATTGCACCTTGCTAAGTGAAGAACCGCCGTTTCACTCGAGTTGCCTCTATACGCAACTATGCACTATTTCTCTCAAAGGTACTACAAGCATTTTGAGCTCGAGTCTCCTGAATCCTGTAGTTCTCCATGAGTCTCTGCACTGAAGGCAGGAAATTAAATAATTCAGTATCTTGAATTGGGCAACATAAATATCTGCTCTAGTGAGCAATATTTAAAACAAAGCTAAACGTTGGGACTACAGAAGTCCCAGTGCTCCATAGGAGCTAAATAACAAAACTCAATGTTTCAGTAACTCTTATGAAAGAGTTGTCATATCCCAAGGGACAAAAACCTCCTAACTTGAGAAACGAAGGTGCAGGATGCTACCGATTTAGAAGCTGTAAGAACTGTACCAACAAACACAGTACCACCAGCTATGTTCTCTCTACAGACACACTGGAGAAGCAGACTGAAGCACATTCCCTCTGAGGAACGTCTTCATGCCTTTGAACATCCCCTGTGACAAGACTCTGTCTTGTGCCCTTTAATACTAGATCATTTGTCCACCTGTAGACAGTTACCATGCAGAAATAGAGCCGTGCTAGCCGAACAAATGTCAGGCCTGTTGAGGAAACAGTATTCACAGCAGGTTTGTACCATGTTAAAGCAGGGCTGATGAATATTTTGTATCATCAGTGAGCTTACATCAAAGACATCAAGATATTTCATAGGCCGCAACATGGGCAGCTCCTGCTTCAAAGCAATGCTCTTCCCCTGGCTAGATATTCAGGTCTCAGCCAGCAGCTTCACCATTCAAACAGATGAATTTTTAACATATGCTTAAAATTTTAAAGAACTGAATTCAAACACAGGATTTAATCAGAGCTTGCTACAATTCCTTTTTGCACATTTGTGTCCCTCTGTCCATCATTACACCCAGATCCTTAATAAGATCGATTCTGTCATAAAAACAATATTTGGTTGGGTACTAATAAAGACTGATTCATATGAATAACAATTGCAGTAGCTACTGCCAATGGTAACAATAAAGCATCCTCTTCACTTCATGCAAGTCACAAATGCACAGAACATATGACTCCTGTTTTATGAAAAAGATTATTTTCTGAAATTAACAAAAAATGTGCTATATTTATTTTGAAAGCAACATAACAAAAATAAACACATTTAGCATAAATCCCATTTCTCTAGATAAGCTCAGAAAGTGACATAACATCAGAAAATTTAGCTGCTGACACAAAGATTGAAAATTACATTTGGAAAGTCAGTCTCATCCGAAAGGTATAAAGTGTCTTTTGGAAATGTTAATTGATTTTTTTTTTTTCTTTTTTTTTTTTTTTAACAGACGGGGCACTGTTGTATTCAAGTTATGTGGTACAAGTGGTTGCTGTGCACTATTTTGTGAGACTATCAGCTTTAAAAGCAAAAAGCAGCACAGCAAATGTATTTTCCAATTTTCAGACTTTGGAATGTTTTCTAGCCAATAATTCTTGACCTATACACTTCTATAAAGTTCTTCTTCAGCTACGATAGGTTTGGCTGTGCACTCAGCTGGTGCTTTAAATATAATTCAGCCTCATTGTATAGAGTCACCTAATTAAAGAGATGCATCTGTTGTAAGATTCTCTTTCTGTTGGGAATAGCAGCTAGATTATAAATACGTTTTTGACTTAAATCTATTTTCTTTGCAGAGGAGTTGATGTAGGAGTTAATACTACTGTCCAAAAACCTTGTCATCCCAACTGGAGTAGTATTTGGAAATTCTCCCTGCTGGGCAAAGACAAATTATCTTTATGTAAAGATGCTTATCTGGATACAACAAGGTAGTTATTCTGGGAAAAATTATGGCTGACAGCATAAGAAAGTCTGGTTAGTAATCCAAGTGACATTCTGGAATATGCAAACAATTAAGTAACAATGCCTGGACTGGACCAGATCAAGACAAATCAAACTCCACTGGGAAATTCACTGGCTTAAAGAACATGAACTAATCTCAGGAATCCATCTACAGATTAAAGATGAAAGCAGCTTTATTACTTTGCTTATAACCCTTCAGTCACATATCACAGTTTTGTATTTTGTGGATGCCTATCTCTTCACCCAATATCTAGCCTGGATCTTCAGCCAATACTCTATTACTAATAATAACTAATAGTTATTCATTTATTTAGATTAACAAAACCTATAATTTACCAAGAAAGTCTGATTCTTACCAAAAATGGTCTCCTTTCTTTGGAGAGTTCATCATGCACCATAATCAAAGGAAAACAAACAAATTTTTACTGTTCACATTAGAAAACCAATAATTGATTAGCATTTGTTTTCACAGCTTTCACGTAGAAGTAAAGCTCAAGCTGTACATTGAGACATATATCTACATTTATTTTTGGGGGAATGAGCATAACTTCTGAGGAATCATCTGCCCACTTTCCCATTGGTACTCTAGAAAGCTAACAATCTGTAGATAACTACCTGCTTTTGGAAATCTTGCCAAGGTTGCCTTGACCTGATACATGCAAATAGAATTCATAAACGTACATTTATTTCTAAGATCAAGCTTGCTGTCTCACCTTCCCATCTTAGTGAGAAGCAAAACTTTGGACTTCATCATTTCATTATTAGCCTCTCTGTGCAAATATATTCTTCTCATTTCCTTAAAGGGGAAGAGAATGGGAAGAATGTGTTCTGCTTTACTCAGAACGATAGTTTCCACTAAAGTTACAATCACGCAACATAGAATGGCAAAATACTTCATCCATAGATTTCTAAACAAAACAGCAACTACAGTTAATCTCTTCTCCCATCTAAATCCTTTCCTTTACCATTAATTTAGCTATCTGTTATCACCACCTGTTATCAGTACTGATGTAAAATACTTTCAGGGCTGATAATAGTCAGAACCTCTGAGCTGTTAAGCATAATCACCTTGGTAACTAAGTTAACACAGACCCAACTTCCAAAAAGAAGCTTGGCACTTTTCTTTGAATGGCTTTTCTGTTCATTCTTTTTGGCTGTCCATGCACAAGTTAAAGAATTTCACAGGTAGGTTTCAGAGGTACCAAAGCCTTGCAGCTCACACGCCTTGAGGAAGATTGCTCTGTTCCTCACAACCAATACATTTGAAGAGAGAAATCGTAACTGCAACTCTGAGATAGGGTTGCAGCTGGAGTCCCAGTAGAAGACAGTCCTTAGCCGTCATCCCCTTCTCTGGCAGTGATTCAGCTATGTTGCCTCCTACATTTCAATTCAAATGTATTTTAACTGCATGAAGGTAGTAGAGCGGGACTTGGGGGTATTTATGGACCACCATACAGATAGTAAGAGAGACATCTTCTGTGACATGAACAGCAATTGTTATAATCTTTGTCCTTCTAGCACTTCTTTCAGGAATTGTTGTTCTGCTTAGAGATTACACTAGCACAGGCTCAAAGACCGCTCTCTAGGCCATAACAATAGACCCTGTGCATCTTCCTATTAAGTCTCAATAACAGTCCTACCAAAATCTTATGGTGTAAAACTTGTCTCCAAAAACACCCTCCTAGGCAATAAAAGATATTCAAATGTGCTTCAGAAGAAGTTAAGCAGAGCTCTGAAGACCTAACAAGAAAGCAGACTACATACACAAAACTTGTACCATGTCATAAATCTAATCTATGCCTCTCATTCATCATTAGGTGCCCAGCTCTTGCTCTAATAAAGTACAAGGTCAGCTTATTCTACTCACTCTCACTGAAAGTCAGTAATAAAGCTGTATGTGTCCCTGTGCATCATCAAAACAGATTTCACATGATTGTTTTAAATAGCAAGAGGACTGCATGGAAAGACATCTGTGTTTTCTTAATAGCTGTAACCATGCTACATAGCGCATGTCAAAATTCTGAAAAGAGAACAGATTCCTGATGCCTTGTACAACGTATATAGTTTCTTTGCTTTGATGTCTCTGTTTCTTTATTGTATTAAATTATCTGGATTAAAAAAGACAAAAAAAATAAAAAGAAGGTTGTCCTTTGTCTTATTACAGAACTGTCAAACATTATTTGAGCTAAGAGAACAGCCAGGCCCTCCAGGACAATTTGGGAAGTGAAAGAAGGAAGAAGGAAAGTACTTGAGCAACCTGCCTATTTGCAGTTAGATATTAGAGCTACAGAGGTTACAGGGGGATGACGCTGTTCATAAATTTGCCATAAGCAACTTCTTAAACTCACAAAGAAAGGGATCCTACCCTATCATTCTTCAAGGGAGTCCAGCATCCTTCTGCTATTCTATCTCTCCTAATTCCTCAGAATGGTTTTTGAACTGCAGGATGCAGCAGTGATGGCTCTCTGGTCACTACTCTGGGAATGGGAAGATGTCTCACATTCTTTTTCTCCTATTGAATAAGCATGACAGGAAGAAAGATCAATTTCTCTTTTCTTTAATATCTAGGGAAAAATGCCGGCCAGCAGGACTTATATTCCTTCCACTAGCTTTTTTTGTATACCTGGAGCATCCTTAAAATCAATACCAGCTGTTGTGGAGGATTTTGTTGCCCTAAACAGAGATTTATGACTTCAAGGAATAAGCAAGAAGAGCATAGAAACCACAGAAAGAAAAGAATCTTCTGCCATGGCAGAGCACGGTACATCAAATAGACCTGTCTCTACAGAGGAGCTGAAAAAGCCCTCCTTCAGATCACGCATGCAATTGAAGATACGGATAAGAAGCGGAACCCTTTGAAGTCAAAAGCAAAACTCCAGATGACTTTAGCCTGGCCACAGTTTCAGCTTTGGACTCAAATTCTAATGCAAATTTAACAAATCACCAAGAATAATATGGTTCAAGTTAATATAAAATAGGCACCAGAGAGAAAACTGACTTTGCTGGATCGGCACTCTGCATACTGGATTTGAGGCCTCTCTTGCCCTTCACTCTGGCTTACTCAGTGCAAGTTTCCACATGCTCTGCACACTACGCAGTTCAAAAAAAAAAAACCAAAAATTCCAGCCTCTAACCCTGAAATGGAGTTGGGGTTTACAACTGAATGGTGCCTTTTGTAAAAACAGTCCCTAAAGTTCACATTCAAGGAGGTGGGAGACTGGGATTTGCTGACCTGGCCTGAGATCATCTAGGCTCCAGACACGCACAAATCTCTGCCTATAACATCAGAAACGTTCAAATGCTAGCGGATTGTGATAAATTACTATTTTGAGGTCCTAAGAGGGAGAATTAGAAGTTTAAATGGAAAAATGTTAGTGGAAGTGACATGGACATACATGTCTGCAATTGATCATATTTAATAAATGTTGCTCACATATTTCTTGATCAGCAGCCAATAGTTAATACAAGCATGAAGAAATGTAAGCTCCTCCACCCTCCATGTGTTGCTTCTGAGCCATAAACAAAGCCTGACAGAGAGCGGAAATGGATAAGGTCGGTATTTAGCACTGTATTACAAGCTAAGCAGAGGGTATAGGCAAGAGAGTGCAAAATTCTTGCAGCACTGTGGGGGTAAATCCCTTCCCGGAGGGCTCCATGCGTCAATAGCTAGACTGCTTCCTCTAGCTCAGGTACGTTCTGCCGCTCTCCCTGGCGCAAACAAAATGTATGTTTATTTTCTAGGCCCTTAAGTAAAATCATTGATACGTTATAGAAGCAGAGAAAGAAAGATGACTACTAGATGAGTATTATTCAGGAAGCTATAGTACTTTTTCTCTTAACTTCAATACTCATGACAGTTTGATTTAGGACATGAATTTATGTTCGTGAATTCTCTAAGAAGTTGACTAATTTTATATGTTCTAGATGCTCTATTTTCACAGAATGACAGGAGTTGGAATGAACCTCTGGAGATCATCGAGCCCAACCTCCTACTAATGCAGGTTTCCTACGGCAGGCTGCAAAAGTAGGCATATTTCCAAAGAAGGGGACTCCACAAGCTCTCTGGGCAGCCTGATCCAGTGCTCTGCCACCCTACCTTGATGTCTACAAACAATGTCACTGCTAACAATTGAAAGTAAATTCAGATTGCAAGTGAAATGGAGCAAGTCATGGGAACTTGGAAATCTGCTCTGCTGCCCAAGACAGCATGCTATGGAACTACAGATGAAAGCTCCAATTCAGTATGCACCCCATTAGCGGCAGAGTAGGTTCAAACCAGTATTTCCTCTTGCTTTCTTCCTGTGCCATCCCTCAAGTGAGCTAGATTATGTGGAAAACCAGGAGAAGGATTAATCTCACACAAATGCAAGCAGGTGAGAATTACAAAAAATTTTAAAGCCTGTTGTAGGGAAGGAACAATTTCACCAACAATAAGTGCAGTATTTAAATACTGAGCATTAACCTTTTTTGATTCTTGGCTATTAAAGTAGATTGACTTGACTAGAACTTAGAAGCTTTTAACAAGGCCAAGAATTATATCATTTCTCCTAGTAAGGAACCTAATTAAATTGAGACTGGAAAAAGTCATGTAGGTTTCTTCTAATCTTCTTTAAAATGCTTTCTCTTTCTTACTTGCTAAAATTTAGACCGCAGAGGCTTCTGTGTTAATGTGAAAAGGTCTGTTGACATGCAAAGACTAGCATTTCAGATGTCCTGAATTGATTTGGCACTGGAATGAAGTCACCAACAAATTCACAAAGTAACAAGTTGTTTAAATACTACCTCATAATTCCATGTCTAACTTTGTTCTAACAGAGAGACGTGTGGTTTAGCAAGCATTTTATTTGCGACAGAAAATTAAAGAACAGTGTAAAGCAGCTTGCACGGACTCTCCCAAAAATACCTGACACACACGACACTCTTGGTAAAGGCCAACAAAGTGAGAAGTTGCTTAGCGAGCAAATCATGACTCATCTTTTCAAGGCTGAATGGCAGGGTTTACATTACAATGCTCACCTTTAAAAAAAAAAAAACAGTCCTTAACAAAAGCAACTGCTAAAATAAACACTTTTCTTCTGTTATCATTACAAGATGGACACAATAGCCATGGGGAAATTCCAAGCTTGGTGGTTTTGGCCTCAGCCACATCCTGCTCCAAGATATGGGGTGGGAACAGTGCTCTCAGAGAGTGGAAGGCAGGAGACATCTGGGGAGCATGTTGTCCTTCCTAACAGGAAGGAGGAACACCAGGAGTAACATGGCATATTCTACAACATATATATGTATAATGGTAGGTTTTTAACATGCAAACAGAAGAATAACAACTGCCTCTGCAATTTCAAACATCAGAAAAGAAACTGAAAAGTAATTATGATTTGTGACGTTGCAATGCTAGCCACAGCAACAATTTTTCCCAGATCTCTGCTCCAGTTTATGACAAGAAGCATGCAATGGTGGGGACTCCTTTCTGCAGGAATCAGAGTTAAAAAAATATGAGCCATCTCTACAACCAAACAAAGAAACATATTTTTTTCTTTTCCTGCCATTCTTCCCCATACTCAGCAACCTCAGAAACTAATACTGTAGCATAATGTGGAGAGAAACAAGGAACACATTTGTTCACTTTCTGAAGTTTCTTGGTTATCAACTGATGCTTCGTGCTTAATGCCTAAGACAAGAGGATTACTCTCAGCTGTACACTAGAGAACTGACAAGGGAAAACTCAAATTCTACTTACTAAAGCAATTAATTAAATCTTACTAACAGTTGGCTATTGGCTCTCTTCAAATCTTATGTCCAGAGAAGCCCTCTTCCAGGCAAGATCCATGAAGAAAAAAAAAGATTTCTGCTCACACTTGAAACCTTTCAGGAGAAGGATTTAGTTTTTTTAACTAATCTAGTTTCATCCACCTATTTGGCGACGAGTTCAGACTAGAAAATGACCATTGAGGCAACATCATTTAAAACAATCACACCTTTTACTTGAAGTTTTTCTTTACAGGATACACCTAGCCTGCTCTGTGGTAAAGATTAGCATATGTAAATGTCTGTCCTGCTGCTGCTCCATCAATTTCCACTCCCATTCCTCATGTTCTGCTATCTTCTTGTATATCTCCATCAAATATGCATTAAATTCATACCTTGTTTTTTATAAGGAAAGAGAGAGGAGATCAGCATGCACAGAAGAGTGCACATTCAAAACTTTTTCACCTGCTAATACCTTCTCAGATCCTTTTTTCTTTCCTTCCTCACTTTATGTGCTACTTTGTTTCTTCCCACCTTTTAAGTTCTGCCTGCAGTTGTACCCCTTGAAATGGTGTTGGTGCTCCAATCTGTGCTTCTTCCACTGCATCACATCTCATTTGCAAAACAAAGTATCCCTCTGGGATACCTTTGCTCTTAGGTAGTGTTGTAAGTACCCCAGCTCCCCTGGTTTTCCGGTATCTTGCCCTGAGCTTCCATCTGTTCTTGTGATGGTGTTTTCATGTAATGTGATGTATGGACTGAAATATGAATGTTAATACTGTTACCATGACCCGATCAGCTTCCATAACACTGCAGTCAAACATCCCTCCTTATCTATCTAAGGACAAATTTTCCTTCAGAAGGAAAAATCAGACTTAATTATGCCAGATAAATTAAAAATTAATTCTTTGGACTGCATATATGTTTAATAACAAAATCTTACATAGGAGCCACACAGGGTCTATGGCATAACAAGAGAGAGCTTTTAGTATCAAACCCATGAGTACATGGATTCCTCAAACTTAAGTGATAGATTTTCTTTGATCACAAAAGTGCAAATATACACCTCGGGTTTAGCTCAACATACTTTGAGAATTCTCTGGCAACGTCACATTCTGCAACCAAGGTATTTCTATAAAGTTAGGACTCAACAGCTGAGCATTTCTAGAGCTGTTTTCAATTACAACATTAAGCCCAACAGTTTAAAGCCAAGACTCCTAATTTACAACAGTACTTGTTAATTTACGACACAGAGCTTGTATAACGTTTAAGTAAACACTGCACTTCTGGATGACAGAAAGCTAAACAATGAAATAAAACTTCAGAAACATATCTACTCCTGCAGTTTTCAAAGTGCTTCCAGTTCTCCAAAAACAAACAGCTCCCAGCTGCCCAGCATTTATAGCCATGCCTCCTGTACTGTTAAATATGTAGAGTGAGAAAGGCACCAACAGCTTCAACATTTTTTGTTCAAAAGACCTTCTACCAAATCAGATTTTTAAGGTAAACTTTGTTTTCACTCAGCATAGATTTCTTTTTGAAGAGAGGGAAAAAGACACAAAACATAAGGTTTAAACAGGAAATGTCCTATATTCTTTACGAGGGGAGAACTAGCTCAGTCCTCAAGTCTTTTTTTTTTCCAATTAAGCTAAACTCTGTCTTTTCCTTGATCCTTCCAGCTGGAGAGAAGTAGTGAAGTTGCAGGATCCTCTTCCTCAGCCATTGCCTCACTTCCTTACTCATTACAAAATGTCACAGTTACCTTTTTCTCCCTCCCTCCCTCTTCCCGCCCCCCCCCCCCACACACACATCCATCATCCTCCTTTTCTCACTCCTGCCAAGCCAAAAGTAGGGCTGATCAAACAAGCGGGAGCTGTGCAGAATGTCAGTTTTTCAGAAGAATATCTACAACATATTTGTCTGAATGTCCAAAATGAGGCGGCATAGGAAACACACTATTCTTAAGTGACTTGCTGAAAGTGTCACCAGAGGCATACACTTCACTTAAAATATCCATGTAACCTTTTGACTAACCAATCCCAAAAGCCATCAATTCAAAAACTCTGTGGAGGACAATTCTTTTCAAGGTCCTACTTGGTTTTCACCTCAAGTCTATAAAACCAGAGCTTTCATAACTTTTGAGCTTTGTCCTTAATAACGCATTCTGGAGAACATTTCAATATGGAAGCCTTCAAAGGGGCAAGAATGCAGAAAACGCATTTCACAATAGTCTTCCATGGTACAGAGTATGAAGAAAGGGCTTGGAGACTGGAAAAGCTGAGGCACGTTCAAAGAAGTCAAGAGCCTGAGGGTGGGTTTTGCAAAGCCCAAGTAATGACTTGAATAACACTTCTGAGCCACAGAATAGGACCAAGAGCATCAAAGGTCTCTTAGGGAGAAATGGTATAGGATAATGGCTTCACAATGGTTTTGTGAATATGCACTGCTCAGGATCTATAAGACAACAAATTAGAAAGTGTTTAATACTCACTACTCTTTATGGGAGGGTGGGAGGGTGTGTCATGTTACCAATGACATTTAGACATTTAGTCCTTTGGGAAAATTCTGCATATTTGTGAGCAGAGCATTGAGTAACAGCCTAGGAAAATGCCCTCCAGATTCTTCACCAGGTCTGTGGAGCAATCCAACTTGAAACATATACAGCTTAGTCCAGAGAAAGGACAAGAGCAGCAATTCCCTCTTAAATTAATGGGATTTTTTGAGTGTTCAGCAGCCCACAGTTGGCCAAGCTTCTTTATGTGGCAGTAACTGCAGGCAGCTCTCCAACTTTGGCAGGGAGTGAAACTCATAGCTGACAACCTGAATAGCACTGTTTGAGTGGCCATTCAACTGTTGTCATAAGACATTAATCCTGAAATAATTGCTTTGATGGCAAAATTCCCAAGCACACCAATGGGATTTTGCTTATGATAGAATGTTTGCAAGGATTTCAGGCTTTGAATTATGACTAATAAAGACATTTAAAAAGAATCAAGATACTCTCCTGCAAGATCAAACGTCACACATACAATTTTTAATTTGGAGAATTTTGTCCTTTTTTATGACCTAGAATGAAAATACACTGTGTTGAGGTCTTCCTATTCAGAACTTAGAGTCACTTTTAAGTGTAACTCTGTAAGTAATAAAAGGTTTCAATATACTAATGAGCAACAAAATCAATCCCTAATAAAACTAAACAAACTTACAACCCAAGAACATGACAGGAAGCGTATTACCACAGTACTTGAAAAGGACTTCTAAGCAAGCATTGAGCACTAGTACAAATACAGGGTCTTGAGAAGCTTGAAGCAGAAAGCTTAACATGAGCTTTTGGTTTTTTCAGGAGTATAATGATACTAAATGGAAATGTTAGTATTTTACATAAGTAAAATTACGCTAGCCTAAAGGATATGTACAAGTCAACCAAAATACTCTCCTGTAACAAAATACATGCCAAATGGTAGATGCAGTAAATATCATACAGTTTCAGCAGAGAACAGCTTTTAATACCACCTCCCTTGACATTTTCATAAGACACCAAGAGAGAGACAGACTAGAGGGGACACTGGATTTGAGGAGTTCTTATTAATGCCTCACTAACTGGAAATACATACATACCAATGTATATGTAGACAGAGAGAGAGAAGCTCCCAAGGATCCTCCACTTCATTAGACATTTCCAGAATTGTTAATAATGTCTTAAATTATAATGCTATCCATGGAGTTCAATAAATGTTCCAAGAAGAAAGGGACAACAAATACACTGGACAAGGTAATTATTTTTTGTAACAATACTGATAACAACAAGAAGTAATCTGGGTTTCAGGGAAAAAGAAAACAAATCAGGTTTGTGACTGAAGAGCACAAACTGCATATTAATACACCTTTTTTTTTTTTTTTTTCTTCATTTAGCAGAAAGAAAAGCACGTGGAGCTGATAAACTTTATTCAGTTAGGCCACACAATGTAAGAAACCTGAAAAGTTGGAAAGGCAAAAGCCAGAGAAATGTATCATCTTTAATTAGCGAGAGCACACAGGGCTTCAAGCAGGACTAGAGAAATCAGAGAATCACAGAATTGCAGGGGTTGGAAAGGACCTCAAGAAATCACCATGTCCAACATCCTCTGCTGAAACAGGTACTCTACAATGGGTCGCACAGGTTGGTATCCAGTCTCCATAGAAGGAGACTCCACAGCCTCTCCGCACAGCCTATCGGTGGTCTGTCCCCGTTATCATAAAGAAGTTCTTCCATATGGTAATATGGAACTTCCTACATTCGGGTTTTAGGCCATTACTCCTTGTCCTGTCACTGTACACTACTGAGAAGAGCCTGGCCTCATCCATTTGCCTCCCACCTCCCTTTAGATATTTATAAACATTAATCAGATCTCCTCTCAGTCTTCTTTTCCCCAGGCTGAACAGACACAGGTTACTCAGCATTTTCCCTCATAGATGCCATTGTGAAAGCATAAATCACAGCTAAAATTACATAAAGAGGCATAGAAGAGATACCTGTGCTCTTTCTGTGTCTTACAAGTTCATGAAGAAACTATCTTCCAGTTCCACTTCCAACTTACCCAGAACTGCCCCCCTAGTTCATACCAAAGTTAGTGGCATTGGCTAAAGGTTGGAAACATAGGACACCAGTGTAGGGGTGCCACTAGGAAAACAGAGCAGGGGCTCACGGTGCCAACTTGGCACTCCTGCCTCCCCTGAGGAGGCTCTCTACCAGCCCAGTTTCTCTCCTCACTTGCCCTCCTTTCTGGGCTAAGAAAACCCTGTCAATATGCGCATTCCACATTCCTCTTGCATATCAAAGAGATATTAATACATTCCTAACACAGCTCTCAAGGGAAAAAGCATGCCCACAGGATGTAATTACACTCCCAACTCTCTCAAAGTGAAACATGGTCTACTTGTATCAGGAGGTACAGGCAACAGGAGTGAAGATGCTGTGTGTCTCATGAAACTGAAGTTTAGCGTGGTTTCTTTGAATAGATTTTGGTTTTGGTTTTTTACTTTACATCTCCTGAAAGCATAAACAAGCTCCAGAGATCTGTGCTGGTGATGAATCCCATGGACAGCAGTAAGAGCGCCACGAATCATGAGATTCACCTAGGCCTGCACATCAGACATAAAAGCAGTGTCTGACTCGATCAAGTGCCTATGGGCCTTTAAGTTATACTAATTGACATATGTATGCCCTCTTGCAGTAAATCAAAATGAGTTTTGCATCGCTCCGTGGATAACTTGGTTATCAAGTATTGGACACAGGCCCAGATCTTGCACTGAGAGCTGAGAAGTGCAAGGGTATGTCAACACAATTTTCAATGAAGTCATAAATCTGTTGAATTGCTGTGTGACACCAAGGATCAAATTGAGGTGAAATGCACATTCTAGCAAAATAAAACATTTCATATAGATTACTTCTACAGTGTGCTGCTTTATGTTAGCATTTGCAAAATAAAAATCACATTTTGCTATTCCATAAAGTTGTGTAAGAAAGTTGTGTAAGAAAGTAAGGTCATTTGCAGAAAAGCACAAAAAAACTGTTTTAAGGGAGATTCATCCCCAAGGGCTATGAGATAAAGCTCTGATAAAGCACCTTCAAAAATCTGTTGGAGTTTTACTATTGAACACAATGCAAACAGGACTTTGACTTCAGTGCAGGGATTTTCTACAACAAATATTGCTGTTTTTAATTCCTGCAGCACAAGTTATGTGTCAAGACTGTTTTCTTTGCTAGTAACTGCACACCTTGGGCTCTTAACCCATCTTATCTAAAAGAGAATTCTATAGACAACCTTCTTAATAGAATTTCATCTGTTTCCTAGAAGAGATAAACAGAATATGACTTGAAAAGTACATTACAAGAAGCATCATAAGATGCTTCTGTTACTTCTAAAGAAAAAGACACAAGCATCATGTATCTTTCATGTTTCACTATTCCATTCTTAAATGACTAGAAAAGCCTACCCATTAACAGCAGTTGCTCTAAAAGCACACAGTATTTGTGAGTTACGAGCACATCAGTGAAGGAATTAAAGATATTTATAAGATAGCTTTTGACTTTGTGGACTCCTCTGTGGTTTTCTAACATAAAAAAAAAAATAATCTACTGAGAACTTGTTAACTCTTTAAAGAAAAGTAACAGTATTCAAGCCACATAAATACAATATTAATTTCATTTACTAAATATACTCCAAATATACCCTGTATAAAAATGTATTTCAGAATATACTCCAAAATACACTGTAGAAAACAGCACAGCTGCTTATTCTTTTTCACTATTCAAACAAATGCTAAGATGTTTAAGAGGGAAAAGGGAGGGGAAAAAAGCACAGGCAGCCAAAGGAGAAAGTAGGCATGTATTATCGTGACACCAGTCCACTCATTCTTTTTAATGCATCCCAGCCTGTATGAGAAAAGCCTTCAGAGGCTCCACAATCAAAACTTTGTTCATTTTCTCACTCAGAAAATCCTAGTGTAACAAAATGAACCTTGCAATGTGACCCAAAGGACAACAAAGTAAGTTTTTGGCGAAACGATAAAAGATTTAATTTCCATTGCTATGGCCCTCTAACTGAGAATGTCCCTTTTTGATTAAATCAACTATGAGATCATCCCCAGCACTGAGCAAACAACTGCTATATTGTCATGCCAGCAGTATGTTGCTATTTGCACTAAGGCAGGAAGACTTTCTACTTAACACTTAATTTGTTTTTATTTAAACATTACATAGCTCTAACATAAAACAAGAACCTGGTGCTGAGAGGTGTGATGATCTCTACATTGCTGTGTCCAAGACAGCTTTTGGTCTTTTCAGACCTGCAAGTCACCCCACTAAAGGAAAGAGGTGGTTTCTCAGGCATCATATTCCCAAACTTTTCAAAACTAGTTGCAGGCAAAAATTTACACTTTGTTCCCCATATAAATTTCTGTTCATGCTTTTTGTTATCTTGATCAAAATCTGTCTTGGGACAGATATTTCTCAATAAAAGTGTCTTATTTCATAAAAAATGGATTTTTGTAGCATATTTATTGAGATTTGCCGTTGCTGCTTTGTACTAAGAGACTTGCATAGGCGGTAGCTTAACACTCAATTAAAAAAAAAACCAACACTGACATAAGATAATTCTATAAATATAAGGGAAAAGGTGCTTCACAATTAAAAATAAGGTTGAACAGGAAAAAAATGAAAAATCTCTGTATCTTAAAATGAATAGAAAATACAATATTAAACTAGTTGGACTGGACTTAATCTATTTTCTTCTAATGTTACATGCAGATCTTTTATCAGGGTGGTAAGACTTAAGAAATATAATAACCATTATTTCCCACTGTTCATTTCCAAGAAATAGCACTAGTGTTCAAAAAACATAGTAGAAATATGTCAATAATAATCCAAAGGCATAGCTTTGCATTTAAAATCGTACAATTTCTTATCTTAGTATCTGCTATTAGATCTAAGTTTCACATTAGGGCTTGAAACTCATACTATTGCTTCCCATCAGTGTTCATATCAGGCCTTAAAAAAATTTCTTGTCCAGTTCAAAGGATGTTTAAAATGAAGGCAGAGGTATCTGTGAGATGCAGTGTAATAAAAGTTGCTGGTGAATGCTATCAGAGTTGCTGTCCATTGATCCAATTGCAAATTTGTGCGAATAGAAAAGGATTAAGCCAACATAAATTGCACAGACATCTTCAGCCTTACTAAAGGGACACAAATTATAATTGTCTCTTTCCTTAATATTTCCTCTTAAACTTGTGATCATCAGCTATATCTCTACCATGTAAGAAACACAACTTTGATTAAGAAGAAACAACAAGTGAGAACCTGGAATAGTAACCAAATCCCTGAACTTCTCATCTTCCATGAGATTTTAACTTGGAAATTTAAAGCCATGACACCCTTCACTTCGACGAACACACCAATAATAAGATTTCATTCAGACGCAGAATCTAATTTGCAGTTCACTCATGAGAGAGGGATGAAAGACATTGCCACTTGCCCAATCCTGCAAAGCAGGAAAGCAGCAGTACTTGAAACATCTTCCAGGCCATTACATGCACTTAACATCAGGTACCCCCAGAAAAGGCCTACTTGTTTAAGAGAGACTGATAACACTTTGATGACATGAAATATATGCTGTCTTACCAGCATTTAATACCATTTCCAAATAATAAAGTGAAAGAAGAGAATCAAAGCTGACAGAAGAATTGAAAAGGGACCAGTGATGATGTCAGTGCTGCTAACTGCACTATCTATGTTATTTTTATTTGATCCCTTTCCCATAAGTAATCTGGGCTGGCATAGGAAAGCTTTGTGGTATTTCAAGTTGTGATACTTCAAAGCTCAGTGCAGTAGCAATGGCAGAGCATAAAAACAGTAACTTGGATCCTCAGCTTCGGCTCAGGATGTTAAAACCATGCATGAAAAGCCCCTTCCCATGGCCTCACTGCCTGAAAAGGTACCCTTTAGAAATTTTAGAACAATGGCTCCAGCTCATGTTCTAATGGCGCTTAATCTTGCAGGTGACCTTGCGCCTGTGAAAATGCATTAATGTACTGATTCTATTTATCATCCTCCTGGGACTTATCGCTGCATTAATCACATACAAATGTTAATTAAAATTGCTAATGCAAAAAGCACAATATGGAAGTTTTCAATCAAAGCTTAAAAATAAATAAATAAATAAATAAAATAATAAAATAAATAAAAATCAGTGAAAGAAACTAGAAAGAAAAAAGTTCTGTTGCAAATATTCTTTTTCCAAGTGTGAGCTGTAACTAATTTAAAGAATATGTTAGAAAGAAATGTATCATCTGTTTACTAAGAGCTCAAAGACCAGGGCAAATAAATGGCTCCTGAGAGGGCAATTGTGCAGGATAGCCAGTAATTTCCCTGGTTCACAATCAATGACAAGAAATGTACCAAAATAGTTAGCTCTCCCTTGTACTTAATGATTTTCGTTAAACTGATTCAGCATCCTACAGCAAATATTGTGCTGATTCATGTTAAAAGATGGAAAGGATATCAAAGGATGTTCTCCTCATAAGATATTATGACTAATCACAGATTGGTTCAATATTGTATTTGGAAAGTGTCTTCTGGTTTTGAAATTAATAAAATGAATGAATGACCTGATTTGCTTTCCAAAAAAAAAAAAAAAAAAAAGACTGTAGAATTTTAGCACTTCAGTTCACCCTTAAGCCAGACCTATAAATGCAATTAACAGTTTTATGTTGTTTTTGAAATCTTGGCCTGTGGATTATATTTTGAAAGACAGCCGATGTAGGGAAATTCCCAGTGTATAACTCCTATGCAGTAATGCTCTCACCCAGCCACAGCTACTGATCCTTCCTTTAGGCTTCCATCCTGTTAGTATTCCTACACAGAAAAACTTGGAAGTGTCACAGCATGAAATATCATGTAACATTTTATACCATCATGGGTTACACATGGGAATGGGACTGAATAAAGCTGGCATTTCCACACATAGACTGCATGCTTTCTATGAATGTTTTACAACTATCATTGACTTTCCCTGCTGATGAGAGCAACTCGTTGCACAGGAGTTTAGCTTGCACTGGGACTTTGCATGTTTGCATATTATTAGTCTTCAGTGAAAATAAGGAAGAAGAAAATCCCTACTTTTGCCTGTTTTATGCAACAACAACGCAACTGTATTCTGATTTTTTAATCTATAATATTCCTCATAAGAATACTAAATAAACAGAGATTTTTTTAAAAAACAGAAGTCCTAGGCAATACACAAAGTTACACGATTTTGTATCTGAACTTGCTAGAAATATGCTCACCAAAATATAGAAATGGATCAAGAGTTAAAAAGGAAGTTGAACAGAGTTCAGTTAATAAGTTCACTACTTCTGTGGTTAAGTTCTGTTCTCTATTCTTTCTTAATTACAATGGCTGTCAGAGACAGCATTTTCTTAATAAAAATAGTCGTAGAGTAAGGATTTTGCTACCACGATTACATGACTTTTTTCCACAGTGAATATAATTTCTCATGTATAAAATTAAAGAAATATGAAATTCCAAAAATCTTAAGATCACCTACTGGTTCCATATCATAGGCTGAAACTCAACGTACATTTTCCCAAACTAGCATTGGGGAACACAGCATTGCAAAGTCAGACACATCCACTCCTCAGGAATAAAATGTAACACCTTTCAGATGCACAGGCTAAAGATAGTTGACATTTACTACACTTACATTTTTTTGTTCATAAATGATTATTTGCACGCTACATTAAAACTTCATGAAGAGAAAACAAGCACTTCATGGCAAGTGGATCTTTAAGTTCCCCAACAGTGTTATCATCTGCAATTATTAGTTTTTGTAGTTCTTTGAACTGGTATGCATTAAACAAGCCAGTTGGTTGCTTTGAATGCTGGCATTTCTAAGACTGCAAAGCTCTCTTAGAGCACTTGCATGTCTCGCTCTTTGACTTACTCGACTTACTTTTTTTTTTGGCCTATCTTACAAGGAACCAATATGCCCCAAACCTGCTTTCCTGCTTTCAGAAAGCAGTCAGGACCCTGACATATCCCTGGCTCTCCTTGACTGCATTTGATGAGGATGGGGCTCTCCAATTCTTCCTCTCTGCAAGAGTGCAGAAGGATGCTAACTTCTAACACATCAGAAGGCTATTCTTATTTCGGATATTATCTCAGCTTGATCATCACAGCAAGCCCAATTCTCATCCAAAACAAGAGGAACCAACTTATCACCACGAAGGTCCTATGAGAGCTCCGATGTTCTTCTGCCACGCTGCTGGCTAGGATGCACTACTACTCGTGTACAGTAAACACTGGCATCTGGTGGCAGCTGAAGGAATCACAGACCTATCTTTCCAAAGGCAAACCAGGGAACATAAACAGAGTAAAATCTTTGAAGATGATTGCTTATGAATTAATTGATATCCAATGGTAAGACGACCTAGCTGACTGCCATAGAAGTTAGATCAACACCTCTTGTCACTGCATATTTATATTCCTAGTAGGAAATTTGAGTCAGTTCAGCTAGTTTCTAGTAGAAATCTGTAAAGAATGGCTGATGCGTAACCTATGGAAGGAGCTCTAAGGGCCATACAGGTGGATGGGGTTTCTACATGAGGAGAGCTGCATACTGGAACTTAAATGATGTTCTATATACGTCCTTGATTTGCTTCAGGCCAAAGCCAAGTCATTCAGCCAACTTCACATCAATACAAAACTGCTCTATTGACAAAGATGGAGGCTGTAAGCAAGAGTTCATAAATCAGCACAAACTAGCCAGCACTTAAAACAAGCCCTTGTTTCTTTTTGAATCTCTTATCATCATAGGCCCAGCCTTGCTCAATATTACAGTCTCAAGACCATTAGTGAAAACGGATGTCAACAGCATGCAAGCCATGCACCATAGGTCTCCTTTCTGTGAGGAAAAAGCAGACGAGGGTTTGCTTGTGTGGCAACTGACATTCCCATATATTTCGCTGCAGCAGAGATGGAATAGGAGATACTGAAACAAACAGCATCAGGGAGTTTCTGTCCAGAAAGTCTAGCCTGATACTGCATATTTTTAATAGTGCGAGGAGTTTGGAATGAGGTTTGTTTATGCGTCTGGAATTTTATGTCCCTATCTGAGCCAAACTGCTCATACTTCTGAGCTTTGCGCATTATGGCTTGTCAGGAAGCTGTCTCTCCAGACAAAGCACATTTCTCCTAATTTAGAAGAGAGAGTAAACAAATTTGAAGCGTGGCAAATTTGGAAGGGGATTATAAAGCACAAAAATGATGCTGGGTCTCATCTAAATTTGTTTTCTTTCTTCAAAAGCAAGACTAGACAGGAATGTGTGATGTGTGACCTTGCATCCTGAGAAGGAAATTGATAAAGGCTATTGAAATAAGGCCCAGTAGTAGATTTTGAACAAATTCAGATGAGAAATTGAAAGATTATTTTTCCTTTGTGAAGGTTAGCCATTCAATCAGTCAACATAAGGCTGATCGGTAATTGATAATTGACTCTATCACTTGAAGCTTTTAATTCAAGAATGGAAATTCTTTAGAAGTACTTCTTTAGAAGTGTCTCAGGTAGCTCCTGACAAATCACGGAAATTATGCCTGAACTGTACAAGGAGCCCAACTAGATCATTTTAATAATTTCTAGCCTTAAATATTTATGTCTATTTTGTACCAAATGGAGCACATGAATAATTTGTTCACCATTTGCTAATCTGTGGAAATCTACAGATGTCTGTCCAAGAAAAGTTAATCACATGTTAGTTAAAAATCCAACATCATTCTCAAGCAGAATAGAACGTATTGTCCCACATTAACTGACTGTTTCGCACTCAGAAAAAAATCTTTAAAGATTTGGATCCTAACAGCTGAAAGTCAACTACTCGTCATGGAAATTATTATAATCAGACTTTTAAAATTCTTTGAAAGTAAAAGAATTTTGATAAATTAACTTGTATTTCAATGAATCTCACTTCAATACAAATCTGTATTGCCTACTGCTATTGATTTATATTTGAGGCTTGTTTTAATAAGTAATCAATATTCTGGTGGCCCATATAATTTTTAGCTTGACGTTTCATAAACTATGGCTTTATAATTAACATTGACTCGCTCATGCCTAAGGCATCATATCACAATTATGTTACGGTCTTCCCCCCAATTCTTTATTGCTTTAATGAACTCTAAAAAGTAAGTCAATTTAAGCCAGGGACTTCTCCCATCAAGAGCCTCAGGCCCAGGTTTTCTCCAGGTATTTCTCCCTTAAGTAAGGCACTTGCCAAGGGTAGAGTCCAAGCTGTATGAATTGCAGTGCAGTTCTTACAGGATGAGCACCATGGTTACTATAAGGACTTTCTGTATGATACCAAAACCTGATCTATCCTTATGTACAATGTATAAAAAAAAACCCAAAACTCTGCTGCTGAGAAGGAAATAAACAATAAGAAAGAAGAAAGGCCACTGCAAAGCTAAACAAAGGCAAAGAGCACACTTAAAAGCAACTCCATCAAGAAAATAGAGATTCTAAACCTATATTTCTATTAATTTAAATACTCCCCCCATGCAGTCGATTGTACTTTCCAGAAAGTGCAGGGACAGCAGGAAGGCAAGGTAGTGACCACTATGCGTGTGCACATACACATGTACTTAAATACATAAAAGCAACACACCAAAAATCATCCAAAAGTCTGGTGGCCTTCCTAGTGTGAGAATTCTGAAGTCTCCAGTCACCTAACAGCAAGAATCTGCCTAGAAGTGCAGTAACTGAGGTGATTTTCACATTTAAAGCAAGAACTCAGTGGCAAAAATGTTGAATATATGTATACACACACACATATACATAAGCAAGTGGACGTGTATGCATAAGACATGAACGTCATGTGCACCTTGCTTGCATTCACAGGGAACTCTGCATGGACTCTCCACTCTCCTTGCTTGGAAGCTGACAGGGTACCCAGAAGCCTCTGCATTGACCACAGCAAACTTGGCTCAGGCCTCCCAGAAAGCAGTGAGAGACAGTTTGAATTCAAGAATTAAACTGCTTCAAGTGGTTTCCAAGAAGGCAAACAAGAAATTGTTTTCTTTTTCCCCCGATCATAGAGCCTTCTGAACTTTCTGGGGAAGCCTTTGAACTTCCATTACATGGTAATCTGTTTAACACTTGGATCTGTTGAAGGAGAATTGGTTGGATAAACTAGGTCAATGTTAAAATGACTTGCTTCCAACACCTCCATAGTTCAATAACATCTCCCTAAACATCTCTGTAGGTAATTATTGAGATAGACATTCAAAGAGTTGACTGATAAATAGAAATAAGGCAAATAAAGATTAGACTTCCTTTTTTTCTAGGCTTCCAAAAAGATGATGATCTATAACAAAGAAGCTTTGTGTTTTCCACTGTCTCCTGTATGCCTTAAATTCTTAATGGTTGACATGTCTTTGGAGCTGGAAACCGCTGGGAAAACATTTATTGCTTTTGTACCAGTTAGGAAAAAGAGATATTATTTCTGTAAGAAAGTACTATGAAGTGAGGCACTTGCAGCAGCGTAACTTGCCATATCCATTTGGTAACAATAGAACAGACATCAATTTTCAAAATCTTATCAGAAGTCACCAGCCCATAAGTATTAGTGGCGCCTACTGAATTTTATCTAGGGGCCTAACAGAAAACATCTGCTCTTTTATTTCACAGCAAATCAATAGATTAAATAAACGTTCTCTTCCCTCCACTATTCTTTTCAATAAAGGCATAGGTTTTCTTTCATTTTTCTTCTATTTCTTTTAATAACTGGCTTTTCCTTGCAAGTCAAATCCAAGTATATTATAGAGATTTCTGTGTCTCTTTCTGGGCTTACTTGGGGAGACGCATCTATGCCACAGCAAAAGAGAAACAGAAGTAATTATTCTTGAGGCACATATTTTTAAAGAGCTTGGTAAAATTATACCTAGTGTTTGGACCATAGCCCCATCATACTAAAAATAGTAAAAGGTACTAAAATAAAAAACAGAGTAAATAAATATTTCCTTTTTTTCAAATCTATAATTCATGCTACAAAATGTGATATTATTGAAAATACCCATCTCTGCTCTTTCAGCAATGTGCTGCCATGACTTGACATGCTTTCCAAGTCGCCCACATTACAATGCTTACTTTGATAATTCCTGGATTGTATTTATAAACATGGTATCACCCTACCAGTACAACTCACTAGGTTTGCACCAGAATATAACAAACAATAGAGACTAACATCCAGTCTAACGTATTTATAAATGACAAGAACTTGTTCCTTAAGTAGTAAACAAAACTAGGTACTTCAGGACTGAGAGGATAAAGGATTAAAGAAGGGGTCAAAAAACAGAGGCAGAAATTGTCACTTCTACAGCAGAATTGATATTAAGAATGATTAGAATAGCAGAAATGTACTTGTATTCCATTAAAAATGTCTAAATATGAACTGAGGATTACCTTTCCAATTTCTAAAAAGGCAGGTCTTGATAGGGATCCTTAATATTGAACTGAGAACAAATTCATGCACATAGTTTGCACCTTTTCTCTTGTATGTGGAGATTCCACACGGCTTATGCAGCTTAATATGAAGCCACAGTGACAAAGCGCAAATGAAGACACCCACTTTTCCCTCAAGTAAGTTTGATTTGAAGTTCTGTTACATTCACAATGAACAATGCAAAGGTGCTATGGGAAGTGTATGGCAGCTTTACTCCCAAATGTGTGAAAAGATGATAAACAGAGCTAGCCTATAATAAGCTAAGTTTATAGTATTTATAATATTTATAATTTTTAATATTTATGTATTTATAATATTTATATAACAAGTACATAAAATACCTTAAATTATGCAGTAAAGATTGTTTCCTGATCTAGATTACAGCTCAGTTCTGTTTAGCATACTTTGTGGTATATTGTATCCACACAACAGCCTTGCAGAAACTCCTACAGAAAACCAGTAGCGCGAGTATTACAGAATCCACTCTCACAGTCTTTCAGACTAAGTTTTTGCCCCATGTCAGTAGTGCTGGCCATGACATAAGTTACAATAAGTCGAAACTGACCTTGGCTCTGTGACTTTGAAATATGCAATACACTGACTACAGAACCACGTCATCTGAGATTTTCCTTTAGCTCAAAACACTTCCATTTGAGCCTTGCCACCATTACCACTGAGCTAACGCTCATGTGAACATTCCTCCACAGCCCAAGGTGAGGATTAGGAGAAAAGGAAGAAAAAGGTAATGCTGGAACTTAACTGAATACGATTTCAAAACAAAAAGAGATGGACATAAATAAAAATTCCTTAGGACAAGAGAAGAAGCCAGAGACAAACAGAGGGGATTGCAGTAGCAATCCACAGTTAATGTGGATAACAGCAAATATTATTTTGGAAGGGTGCAATGGCTTGAGCAACCCAGATTTGGGTTATATTGTCAGCCAGAAAGGGAATGGATTTAACTGTGACAGAACAGCAAAGTCAGTCTAAAAGTGGGATATTGTCGCTTTCTATCTCAGTTCCCATGAACAAAGCAGATTTTTTTCATTTCAGATTTCTCTTTGTTAGCTGTTAAAATGAGGCCTCACTTGCTACTGAACAAAAAACAATAAGAAAACTGAAGGACCTAAGATGACTGCAACAAAAACCCATACAGTAATTAAACCTCAGACCTACCCAAATGCTGACATCAAATGTGTAAGAGTCATTGATAGTTCTCTGTCTCATTATGGAAAACAGAGATTGATGAAACACAGCTGTGTTCACAGCAATTGATGGAATACATCATCATTTCCACAGCGTTCACATTAAATTACTTAGCAGCCATAGTGCCAGCATAGATTATGGGATAACCCAGCCCTTTCTTTTAATCTTAGGCATCTGGAATTTCAGGGTCAAATGAACTTTTTTCCCTCCCTTTTTAAATTTTTTTTTTTCCTGTCTCAGTAAGAGAAACAAAGCAGTAATACCAAAAGCATGAGGATACCAAATCTCCTCTAAGGGATATGTATTCACAACACACTCAAAAATAACTTTAGAAGTAATTCCTAGATTTTAATATATATTAATGTCCAACCACAGGGTGCAGGAAAAGGGAGAGAGGCTTACACTTACGAGAAGTTCAAAAACATCCCATAAAAGCAAAGGCAATGCAGAATCCTCTATATGAACCCCAGCTGTGTGACTTGCATATTTTTACTGTATTGTATGAAATGGGAGCATCATACCCAAAAAGGCAGCTGATATGTCAGAAGGTCCAAGTGATCCGTTCTAACCAAAACTACATGGTATCTAAATGCACCACCATTCTGGACAGCATTAAGTTGATACCAGAATTGCAACCAAGCTGCTTACACAGAGGAACTTTGCTCAGAGCACTGAGCAAACCAGCTGAAATTCAGCTAGTCTGGTAACAACTGGGCAAGCATTTTATTTGCCAATTCAAGGACTCAAAAACAGGTTATAAAAAAATAATAATAATAATAATAATTTTTTTAAAAAAAAACTAATCCAAATTAGCTTTTATTTTGAAAGCAAACGAGACAAATAACAAGCACCATAATTCTATTATGTTAAAAAACAAAAAGCAGCAGCAGAATGCATGTTTAAACAAGAGGTCAGACTAACAAAAAGAAAGTCCTGTATTTGCAGGCTATTGTTCCGCAAAATTAAACTCACCATGGTATCTAATAGAGCAACAATATAAGGAGGCAGCCCCACAGCAAAGTGAATGTCTTCTAAAACCAGGAAGGAGTACTTTAATCTAAACCACAGTATAAGGTGTGAATAATAAAAACAGGAAGCTTGGGACTAATCTTTGTAAAATAGCAATAGCCCCAGGAAACCATAAAAATAAAGCCACTTGACCATATTATTGATTTTATGAAAATATGTTCCAGAGCCTCTCCAACTCAAACATGTACACATTTGCACACCATAAAGAACACTTATGTTCTACAAAATTTAAGTTTCCCATCATCCCACCATTACTGATCTTAGTGGAGATTGTCATGTTAGAACTTCTCTTTCCAGTAGCCTCTTGGCTTTCTTTGCCACACACATTACAGTCATGCTCTCTTACTTGTTATCAGCTCCATTAGAAGACCATTTTTGCAATTTTTTAAGGAAAGATTTTAAAAATAATTACTAACTTCTTTATTTCTGAAACAAACAATTTGACCTAATGTTGACAAAAATCATAAAGATCATTAAAAACACAGTGTTCGAAGCAGGTTTGTTGCTCAGACACTAGATTTGCATAAAGGGAACTTACATTTTGAACATCCATCACACCATTCAAACAGAGTGCAACTCTGCTGCTTTGAGCCTAGCTGTTAAAGCATTTCAAACTAATTACTTAAATATTGGTCCCATTCAGCACTGTAGGTTCAATATCCTCAGATAAAAGAAGGAAAAAACAGAACATCATATTTTTTGAAACTTCCACCGTTTATGATACATAATGACTTTGACCTAGCTGGTTAGTTTGTGTTACTTGTACAGCTAAAATTTTAATCTGATATCTCTGTCTGCACAGCTGATCCCAATCTTCATTCTGAACTGAAGGCACATTAGTAAGGATAATAATAATATTATAATAATAATCGAATACATATACAATACTGCATAATAATCGAACACAAGGGGGATGATATCCCACCAAATATCCCTTCCAGCCTGTTGGAAAAAAATGGCCAGATCGTACCTACTTTCAGAAGCTGCCAACTGTTGTAACTCTACACATAACAAGGCAGCAGATAAGAACAGAGGTAGCAGAACAAGCATCCAACATCATCTTCTGGGATAACTCAGAGAGGAATTGATATAACTACTGAGAATATCACAGTTACTCCCCTTAATCAATATTACATAGCAACCTAAAATAAAAGGGTAGGACAACTGACAAAGAAAAATGCAAGTAATGTTTTCCAGCCAGTTGACATACTCTTCACCTAGGAATATACTGCCTACCTGAAAAGTGCTCTGAATGCTTTTCTTCCAGTTTTAAACAACTAACCAAAATCACACACTGCAACTAATATGCTCAAGGAAATGCTTCATCTGTCTTAGCCTACATCTTGGTAGTCCCCAGACATTCACAAACCAAGATGACCTAGGGGAGTTGAAACACTCTATAGAGCAGACCATTCCATCATTTCCTGAGAACAAAATAGACTCATCAACCTATCATATATATTTGTATGCATACAAAAATACAGCTGTGCACAGCTTTCCTCAGAGAAAGGAAAAGCAGCCTGGACCACTATCGAGGCTGGATGGCAAAGTTTCAGGCACGCTGCTACATGTCACAATGATATTTCTGTTTTCTGTCAAGGCCAGGCACAAGTTTTTGCTACTTTCAGCATTTGGGGAAAAAAAAAAAAAAAAAAACACCCTGTTCTGGGAACTTCGTGCAGCCAGCATTTCCCCACTTGAAATATTTGCCCTAACTGAAAAGGCGCTCAGTGAGTCCCCAAATCCTCATTCTAACCAGGGGTCCCAAAGTTTGATTTATGTAAGCAGTAACCGAACCCTGTTGTGCTGTGATGAAGCCATTCAATAATCACACAGTTCTGCAGCAGCCCAGCACATGGCTGGTTTTAAGTGTGATTGTTTGCTCCATTGGTCAGATGCCATTGCAGAGCCTAGGGAACAATGATACATAGCAGTAGACTGTATTTTTATTTTGATTCATTTCTGATCCTCTGACGAGTTGTAGCATAACAAGCATTTGCTGCTTTAGCTAGGCTGGACTGAAATCCAGCATTACACATTGACTAGAAATGGCATATTCTCTCTCATGTTCTTATTTGCTGAGCTCCCACATGCTGTTGAAAACAACAGAATATGTATTCAATGCAGTTGGCTGATGTCTTATGCCTCAGAATAATTTCTCCTCATGTCTTTTCTGCTGCTGTCCCAATTAAAACTATGTTTGACCACCCTGGCAAGAAAGTCCATTAAAGAGAATCATGCCATAAACCATAGTGCCTATCGATGCCCCTATTCCACAGGATCAACTGCTTCCAAAAGAGGGTACTGTTTCTTGACAATCTTTTAGCTCCATCTGTCTATTTTACAAGACGTTCTATACCTACTTACCTCAAAAGAAAGTGTGATTCATATGTGCTTCCTCACCTCCTGCTGTCCACAACTTGCTCAAACACAGAGTTCAAAGAGGGATGCCTGGTCGTGTTTCTCTTGCTATAATGGACATGAGTGGCAAGTGTTTTCTCCCGACCCCACGCTCCCATATAATCTAAGCTGTATCTCTGAGAAGTCAGCCATTTAGCATTTCAATCTATTTTATTCTTCTCCCAAAGTGCTCTCTTGGTGTGGAAGAAGGTGACATCCTCCACACTATTTTTTGATACTCAAAAGTCTGCAAGGGTTGCTCTCTGGGTGGCCCGTCTCCAAGATGGGAAAATCCCCAAGACTAGCTCCACAGAGCCCAGCAGTGCTTATGCAGGAGCAAGACAGCAGCAAGTGATATTACAGTAACTGTGCTGGAAAATTCCCCCATTCTCCCCTGAGCATCTGTTCTACACGTGTCGAACAGACCTTCTTTGTCTGTTGTCCAGCAACATGTGAGTGAACCCAAGTTCCCCTAGGGAATGGAGGGATACAGGAGAAGTCAGCATAAAGATTTGTGCTGGAAGGATAAAAGATAACAGCCCATCAAACTCCAGACCTTTAAAGCTTAACACTTTCTTTCAAATTTGCTCTCACACTGCTGCACTGCGCCAGAATAGAAGAAGTTTATGACCCTGACTTACATTTACTGCTTCTTATCAAGACAACTCAGAAAGAAAAATATATATATATATATAAAATATATAACAAAAAAAAAAATACAATTGGTAACTGCTTATATCTTAAAATTTTGTTGAAATCTGTTCAACTTCTAATAATCACAACTGTACAAGACAGCATAGAGACTCAGGCAAATATTTTCTTTGCAGAACTGCCTTTATCATCTCCCATACATGTCTCTCAAAAATTTTTAATTTACTGTTTATTCCTAGTAAATTAAAAATGCCAAGGCACCAGATCCTATCTAGTTTGATATCCAAGCCACTTAGACACGTGAACTTAATCCTATTTCACATAGAAGCACAAAGTAATCTAAGATTATTCAAGAAAGCATGAATTAAAATATTGGGGTTCGTCCTTTAGCTTTACCCTGTGACATTTTATCTTCCCAAACTCCCTGCAAAAGAGCTGGTTTCAGGAAAGTAGAGCTAAGTCAGCCCAGAATACCTGAAAAAATCTTCTAGTGACAAGTGAAATTTATTAGCACAGTATCATAACACGACCACATTTTGTTTTAAGCTCCCAAGTCCCTAGGGAGGTGCTTATTTGGTAGCTTCTGTCTATACTGGTCCTCCTGGAATGAACACCATGCTGTAAATTCATAGCACAGACAAATTCACTTAGGTTTTCAGCCTGAAGTATGTGTAAAAGCATCACTATCTCACACTAATTCACACAGTTCCTGTAAATATTTTGCACAAGAGGAAGAACAAATTATCTGAAAAATATTCATGCAGCAATAGAAGAATAGGAAGACCACAAATGCACTGCTTGAGGGAAAAATGAACACAGCCTGGGGTGAAAATCTTCACTTATTTCTTAGAAGATGAGAAAACAACAGATGTGAGATGCACAAAAATGGTGGCCCACCATTTTAACATTATCAATTAACTGAATCAATGAATATTCTGCATTTTGCTCTTTAGAATTTTTATATAAAAGCACTGGTCTACTCTCTTCTCAGGAGATGATTAAATTTGCATGAAACAGGATAAACATTATTTTAGAGCCCATGGGGCATCTCATTTCTTAATGTCATTTAAAAAACACAAAGGCAAAGCAAACGATCAGCACAGGAAGCACCCGCAAGAAAAGAAAAAGGGGAAAGGAAAAGGATAAAAAGGGGAATTTGGGACAAAGAATGCTGTAGAGCTGAGATGGCGAGAGGTGGAAGCTGTACCCAACTGTAACACCAAGGAAACACTGCTCTCACTGTACCCATCCATACCTGCCTCCCACATGCCCTGGCATCACCCTTAGAGTTTCCAGGGACAAGGCATGGGCTGGTAAGATGTGCTGGAGCTGCTGGCAATCATTTCACTGTTCACCTTGACTGCACCTGGAGCCGGCCCTGCATGAACCATATGGGTGACAGAAAGTTGGCAGCTTCCTTAAACATCCATTTCTGGCAGAAATGGTGCAGGACAGTAGTACCAAGCCTATAAAGCCACCTGTCACTCCAAGGTCCACCTACAGAAGAACATGCAGCACGTGTCTGCAATTACATGGATCCTCTATCCCTCCTCTTGGGTGTTTGCTCATTGCAACTACTTTTCACAAAGGCCACCCAGGAATGAAGAGGAAAATCTACTAGCTGCTCACCTGCTCTAAATCTGAAAAGATGAACAAGAGGGCCCATATCTTATTATGAATCCCCCATGCTCTTCAGTTCCACAGACTATTCCATTATTGCATTTCTGGTTGAGCACAGATCCATATTTGGATATTATGCATGATGGAAATTCTCTTGGTTTTCTGGAATTCATTACAACCTTGATCCACTCCAAACACACAGGAAAGCATGAAACAATAGAAAGAGCCTTCCAACTGTCACCTTGGATTTGTCATCAAATGTGGAATATTATGGAAAAACTTTCAAGAGGTGAAACATATCTTCCAAACTGGCAAAATATGCAAAACAACACTTCATCATGTTTAACTGGCTCTCAGGTATCTCCCTGTACTGTTCACAGTCACTGACTTAAGGCTAGATACAGTAAGCCTGTCAGAAGTGTTTTAAGCTTAGCAAAGTCCAAAATCAAGCAAACAAAAATTCTCTTTTCAGTATTTATATAGTGTTGTACAATAAATACTTTTTCAGTAAGACTACTGCTTGCTTATATGCCACGTACTCTGTATCACACCTTTTAATACAGCAGTTAAAGCTACCGAACTCTATCAATTCATTTCTAGGACACAAATTCACTGCAATCTATTAACAATATCTGCACGATGAAACTTCCCAGGTCTGTTATGACATATATACAAAAGCCTAATATATTGTACCTACAGTAAAATCAAGGTTGCTTTTACTGAAACTTGAAAGACAGTCACCAGTTTCTGGTCTGAAGTAAAACATAGGCATTGCTATGATTTGAATGTGTTGGTTACAATATTTTCTTCTATGTTTTAATGCAGTGGAGTGTGTATCGACTGAAACCCAACAGGGATTTTTTCACAACTTCTACACAGCTAGAATCATCAAAACAATTTTAAATGATCTGTATGGTGAGTTGGATGAAGTTTGTAATACAGTAGCTAAACAAAAACAGTCAATAATTGATTCTGCAACTATTCCTCATGGTTATTTTTCATATAAATAAAAAAAGATAGCTCTCACTTTCTGCTGATAGCTATTTTTCCTAGAATGGAAGCATCAACATCCTAAAAGCCTTTCCCTTTCATTAATAAAAGTATAGCCCTACGTATCTATATATTAATAGCATAACATCTAAAGATGCTGAATCTTGCCTAAAATGAGTCCATCTGCTGTGCTCTGAGTAAGATATTCCCATAAAATACAGATGCAAAAAGAGATGTACACTTGCAGTCTCATGCTTTGGAGTTAAGGAGAAAAAGGCAAACCTTCTGTCTAAAAGAAAAAAAAATCTAAGGCAAAGCAACTAAGCACAAATGGCTTCATCTTTTGATGTTGCTGGATCAAGCATTCTTTGCTGGCATGTTCAGAATCAAAAGAAACATCCTGATAACGAGACATAGTGTTTTTGTGATCTTTTTTGATTTCCTGTATTAACATTAATGAAATAAAGAAGGCAACATTTGAAGTCTAAGGTCTTCATTCTTACATAGCACAAAATCCTTTGCAGCCAAAACAGAATTGAAAAAGAAGTCATATCTCTTAGACAAAAAGCATATAAACTTGTTTTGCAATATGCAAACCTATTTCTTATTAAGTTTCATGTTCTCTACTTATTTCCATCATCTGTTTTCTCATGCTCCATTTATGTGAAAATTCATGTAATGTTCAGTGCATTTGCATTGTTCATATCCCTGAGATGAGGTCTACCTGAAGTTAAAATACACGTTCATACACACTGGCCTATACACTACATGAATTTCAGCCCTTGCTTGTATATTTTATGACCCTTCTTATAGAAGGAAGTATTCCTAATAACCACCTACTTGACCTACCAGAAAAAAAAAATGTTCTGGGAAGAATAAAATCTTGTTGGGTACCTCTGAGCAGCAGATACGATGCCCAGAAAAACAAGAATGAAAATTATCTTCTCTCAAGTCAAACAGCTGCAATACAACTTTCGCATGTCCATTGATACGCCTATCATCTCTAAATCAATTCCAGAGGAGTCTCTATTTCTGTTTTTGTTCACTCCTGGTAGGGTTAAAATACAACAGAACCAATTGTAATCATAGAAACTTCAATTTGAAAACCATTCCAACTCTTTCAGAAATATTGAAAGTTTTCAGTTTACTGAGACACTTAAACAGATGCAACTTTAAGGATATGAGTTGGTTCTATTAATTTCATGTGAGATTAATCCCAAAGCAGAGCTTTGAATATAAGTAACTTTCATTCCACTGAGTGAGTTAGAAAAACACCTCATTTGACTGATTTAATCAGGTACAAATGCACATATGCTTAATGATGATACCTTGCCAAGGTGGCCAAGGAAGGCAAAGTCAGCTATGGCACAGAAGCAGTTCTTGTTGTACAAGCCCTTTATCCACACTGTAGAAAGAGGTCTGTTTTGCACTTAGCTTTGCAAAAAGTAGTCTTGAGTATTATTGCCCATGGAGCCTTCATGAGCCTCCTGTTAGCCATTCGGGATACTGCACACATAAAAAAATGTTGAGGGAAGGGAGCAGGGGGAGAAGGGGTGCATTTTTGAGCTCTCTAGCTCTGTGTTATTGTTAATTAAATGATGATAAATAGGACTCAAAAAGTCAGCAATAATAGCCCCAAAGAACCTGCAATCTCCGTGCTTCCCCAAGGAGCATCCTAATGTTTGCAAGTCCCTTACATTCTATACCAGATCCACAAAATAACAGTTTGTAGAAAAGCAAAAACTTGGTCTACCACCAAAGTGGGCAAAAAGCTTTTCACAAAAGTTAGCCAAAGTCTTCATCATACACATTTTGAGATGGGTACTGAAGGACTGACAACACCTATTCCGCTATGAAACACATCAGAGAAAACGTCCTCCTCTCCAAACACATTTCAATGTGCAAAATGATTGTCTATCAGTTTAATCCTTGATAGCATTTACCAAAGACATATTTAAGCCTGTACTAAATACGCTGAAGCTGGATTTGCCAACTTATTAAACTATGCTTTCATTTTCACTCTTCCTGGGTCTCCCATCCCCTATTTATACCAATTTCACAGTCAGGTATGATTCTGAACAGAGTACAGCCTTCTGTAATACCACCCAAATGTAACAGAGAAAAAGAAAAGAAAAAAAAAGAAAACTTCCACTGTTTTAAAGATTGTACAAAAAGTTGCCCCTACATGCTTTGTTCCATAAGCAAACTGTCCTTCAAATGTCCTTACACACAAGAAGTATTTAATACTTCTTTAATGTTAAATGACCACTGACTGGACTGACAGAATGCACTAGAAAAAAAGAACATCATTCTTTGGGTTTCCACTTTAGCTACTTGATCATTCCTGGTAAAGCCTTATTTTTTGTATCTAATTTCTCAAAGCTTATGCCTGTATAAACATTTAAGCTTCTTATTAATACGGCTCAGCTTATTTCTTTTTATCTTAATATATTCAGTACCTCAGAAGGCGCCACAGCTGGAATGCAGCTCTTGGATATGATCATAAGTGCTTCAAAGGGAATGGGAGAGGTCAGCATGCCTGAAAGAAAAGATATTGCCACTGCCAAGGACAAAAGAGATTGTGACAAGATGAGAATATGGAAGTTAATATAAGAAAGAAAAGATAGCTAAGAAAACCAAGGTCAGAAACAAGGACGTTCTAGTGGTAGGAAAGTTAAAACCCTTTGCTTTCTCTAAAATAATCAAAGCAAATGCAACAAACAGAAAAGAATTTCCCAAGAGGCAATTAAAGGCTGATAACCTAGTGCAGGGCTACAACAGAAAGATTCATCATAGAAATGTAAATCAACTCAGGGAAAACCAAAGCACTTTATAAATCTATATTATTGCCGAGAAACAGCCCACACTGTTGCTGTTTTTGTTTTTTTTCCAAGCTAAAACACTGTGAGGTTCTGACATATTTGAATAGTTGATTGGGCTGTTTGTGCACATATTCAATTTTTGGCTTTTAGCCCATTTGAAACTAATGAAATACCTTAAGAAAATGTTTATTGCAAAAAAGCCATGATGTATCAGTTTCGTTCAAAGCAATATTAGTATATCAGCAAAAATGAAATGAGTATTTGTCCCCAGTTGGTTCAGAGTGAACACGGTTCTAAACTTATGAAGAAACTTCAAAGGCAATATGGAAAGGAAAAGGTCTCATGAGAAGGAACATTTATATAGAGTTTCAAGTAGTTTGTGCCCATATACAAATATTTGTTCAGGGATTATTGCTAATGAAAATACTTCTCATTGAGTTCAATCTCTGTAACATCTTTCAATTTTCCTAAAGCTAGACACATCCAGCAAAACAAATACTCCAGATGCTGCCATGTTTTTATGATGCAGACTGATGTCCCATAGGTAAGGTCACCTCGACTGTTTCAATTGCGGATGTTCTGAACCACATTGTTCTCATCACAATGGTATCTCAAAGGAGCTCAACTTTCTGTGTGTTGAAATAAACATTAAAAAATAACAGAAAAAAACCAAGGATTTCATACATTCATACTTAACAGAGTCCAAATATACAAGGCTTACATTTAGTCTCAGTTCCCAGCATGTGCATACGTAAATTCCCTCTAGCAGCAATTCTTATGTCTGTGAAATTTTCACATAACAGATGCTACGTTTGATGGACAAGTCCAATGACAAACTGATGAAGGTTAGAAAAGAGCAGACATGGCAGGACAGTCATTTTTCCACCAAATGAATCAAGATGACATCTTAACACAAGCCAGAAATTTCAAGTGAAAGCATCAATGTCAACAGCAACCTTCATCTTTTTTTAATGAAAACCATCAAGTGTGATGAAAAAAATAGAATGGAAACTAATTTTTGAAGACCAAATATTCTTCCTTTTTCACCATCCCACCAGTAACAGTCTTTAGATGAATTTAAAGTGTGTTGCTCTCCAGTCACAGGTATATCCTTTTGCCCCTGAACTCAAATACATCGAGGTTCATTCATAGCAGGTGCACTCCATATCCGCTACACCTGGATACTACATTATGTCATTCTTTTGCTTGTCAGCATCCTTCAAAGTATAGATACATTTGAGATTAAGACATCAGTATTGAAAATTGACTTTCCAAAAGCCTACGTATAAATACAGTCACCGTACTAATTTCAGACACTTGGAAATTCGACAAGACTGTTAAAAAAACTGATCAAAAAGATTGCTTCTAGTCAGAAATTGCACTATCAAGTAAAATTATGCTAATAAAGTTGAAGAAATACAAGCAAGACCAACAAATATGGGCTTTTAAGTATCATAATAAAAAACCTGCAAGTGGAAAAAGAAATTAACAAAAAACATGTTGCTTTAAAAAAGCTTCACCCTGTTCTCGATAAAACTACCAATCAGATCATCCAGATTAGCAATTGCAACTAATTGATTCCTTGGGTTAGAGACTCTCACAACAGATCTCAATAGCTACCAAATACTATTTATTTTAGGATGCCCAAAAGTCCATCTCCAGCAGTAATGCACTGGTGGAAAAGACATCCAACCCAAAATCCAGATCTAGGACAAATCCAGTGTTCCTTGGAAAGATCTTTGTCTCACTCTCAAAACAAATCATCAACACATATTATACAAGTCCAGAGATGCTGAACAGAAATACCTATTTACCCTTGGTTCTGCTGAGGGAGAATAACCGAAACACCAGCAAATTTCAGAGAGTATCAAGTGGCAAATGAAGACTGCAAAGCAGCTCCCAAGAGAGATACTGTATCCAGCAATATTTACACATACCTCTTAGTGCCTTGCAGAGGATTGTAACAAATGGGATAGGCATAAAAACTACTCGGATTATCATAAAGATTGCAAGGGCTACCTATCCTTATTTTAAATGAATTTGAAGACATCACTGTTAAGGTTTGGCGTTACATGTTATACATGTATTTAAAGAAAAATTTGCAAAGTAGTAGTTTTAACTGATTTTTATGTAATCAATTATAGCCTAGAAGCGCCTACTAATTTGGGACAGCCCACAAACAATAAAAATCTCCAACTCTCTGATTCTTTTTCTGAGAGTAACCGCTCTATCAGTTTTTCCTGGTTTGCATTGGAACAGTCCAGCTATCAAATTACAATCCCTCACAGTACTGAAGCCAGCTCCAGTAAATAAGAAAAGCTGCTGAAATCAGACTTGCATCCTCTGGTTACAGAACTAAAATTGTTTCATGAAAGAAGAGCCCTTTACAGTTGAATGCCTCTTAGGAAAACGTGAAGCAAAAGTTTTCCATCAGATGAACTAGCATCCTCTACTGACTCATTAGAAATATTTTTTGCAACATCTGAGTTTTCTTTCGTGACTCTTCACCTGAGTATTGGTCACAGTTGACACCACTTGGTTCAGAGTGATTGATAATATTACACACACAAACTGTCCTTCTGCCGATCTGTGCAATAACATATACAAAGATAATCTACTTGAATTGATTATTCCTTTGTAAATAAAGCTAAATCACAAGATCAGAATACTGTGATTGTATGGAAGGGCAACAAGTGACATAGGTTATTTACTGATTGATACTTCCCTATAGTAATAACACAAGTTTCCACTGGAGAACATCTGGAAACATTACAGTGCAATAGTTCCTCAAAATAATGAGGTCTATCAATCATTCACGTAACCACTGAATATGAAAGAGCTTAATGTTGTCTATAAAACAACCAGACTTGATGCTACTCGCTCATGACTGGTGATTTCACTTTGGCCAGGACAAACAGGTATCTGCAGAGCAGCTGCTGTAATCATAATATAGGATATCTTCTTTGAATGGATTAATCTGCCAAGACCGGAGAGTGCATGATATAGAAAATAGCTCACCAAAGAAAAGAACAAAGCCACAGCTACAAGATAAATAAGTCAAAGAGACTTAACAAGATTTATAGGAGTTACCAAATCTTGGGCATGACTTCAACCGTCCAAATGCTAACAAAAATCAGAGCCGTTGTTTTTTCGCTTTTGTTTTTGTGTTTTTAAATTACGCCACTTTGAAGAACACATATAAGTTGTGTCATTATTAATTCTCGTAGTATAAACTAGTAAGACTAACATGTAAAAAGGAGATGTTACAATATACAGTAAGCATAGACAGCCCTAGAAAAGGAGTTGGAATTCAGTGTTGTGAGAACTTATTGCTCAATAAATTCCCAGCTGATTCTTCTCTCCAGTGCAGCGCAATTGTCCTAGCCTACCACATTTCCTGCTCACTGCCACATTGCAATATGTTCTGGTGAGCATGAGCTGACTCTGTGAAAGAGAAATTAAGGAAAGGCAAGAGAGAGAAGATAACTTAGGATAGAGGACAAGATGAGGAAAAATGACATAATGGGACATTTCTGAATTTGCAAAGACAAAATTCAGAGTTCACTGTGGTGGTAGGTTAAGAAACTCTGTATTGCTTGGTTAAGTTAAAAAACAAAACAAAAACAAAACTTGGATTTTTCTCCTGTTCAGAATTTTCTAATGTCTGTTGAAAAAATTGAATCTAATCTCAGATTTCACAGATAAAATCCCTGATCCAAAATACTGAGGGTTGGGCAACTAACATTCTGTACCTCTATCTATCTGCAAGCAGGCATCATATCAAAGGTCTGAATTTTCCTTACAGCTATGACTAAGAGAAATTGTTTCAAATTGCTGAAATGAAACATAAATGGAGGTGCAGTTACTTGGTCCCAAATTATTACCTATTTATCTCCTTCCATATCTTTTCTCCAAGAAAATTGATATAAGGCAAATAATTCTCTTTTACTATCCAAACACCATTTCAGAGAAACTTTTTGCTGGGAAATCTGTGTTCAGGCAACTTTCAAGTTCAGTACAAAGTCCATTACTATTTCAGTAGTATTTTCTCTATTACCTAGACTCTCCTTTTTTCATTAGATTTTCCTGTCTTTGTTTTTCTCTCTTTGTCTAGATGGGGAAGAAAGAAATAGCTAGCCAATCACATTTCTACTTCAGAGTAGAGAAATCAAAGCCATATTCCTGTAGTGCTACCTCCTTCCCCTTCTATCCTAATAATTTAGTCTTTTTTTTCAGGAGAGTTATTTTAAGAGGGCTATGGAAGAAAGCTATACAGAGCAAAGTACAAATGCTTCAAAGTAAATTTGTAGAATACAGAAATCTCCTAGGCAGGCAGAAGGCTAGTGAATTATCTGGGGCATCAGCAGCAAAAATAGTTATCAATTTGTACACATTTTCACCCATTTTGGGGGTGAAAGAAGTATCTTCTTTTATACATTTATATTATAATATACTCTCCACAGCATCACTTAAGGGAAACCCAGCCAGAACTATGATATGGTACGTTACCCAATTCATAACAGGCAGCACCTTGTGAGTCATGGTGTGGCTTGCATAAAAGCCAGCCCCGGACAACAAATAGCAAATACAAATTTGAGGGTTTTGATTCACAGTGTTTTCTTGTTACTAACAAGCAGCACAAGCATTTTTTGCTGTTACCCAGAGCATATGCTACTAGAAGCCTTTATCTTTGAAAGACCCTTGCTGGCAAACTTTCATGTAACATATGCTCTCTTGTATTGCCTGAAGGAGGCTTACTCCTCCCTTTCACTTCAGCCAGAGCAGAAGAAGAACTGAAAAAGGATTCATTTCACATCAGCTTCACTTGCACCAGCAGCCAGGCTCACATCACCTGGTGAAGGACACAACTGCCTTAATAGCAAACAAACAAGAGCAACAAGAGCTCGCAAAAGAAAAGAAAGCTGATAAATAAATCTGTTCCTCAAGCAAGAACCTGTTGTACTTGTACATGCAACTCAGTGCTTGGAAAGTAGCTATTTATAAACATAGAGATGAATTAGGCTCATTTTTCACTTTCAGTACAAGACAGTTTCTCAAGACCAGATTGATGATAGGGGTGGTGAATGCTGACATAGGCCAGATGGAATACTGCCCTTTCAGATCAATGTCAAAAAATGATCTTCTGCCAAACAAATAAACAGAGAGAGGAAAAAAGAAAGCAAGCCTAATTATACCAACCTTTCTAAGAAACACTTCCAAAAATACTTACTGGCCTTATCCGGAGTGGAAACTTTCAGAAGAAGCACCAGAGGTGTTTTATTTTAGCTTGGCAAGAGTAGTGAAATTATAGGAAGGATTTCTAAGCGTGGCAAATGCAGCTGCTTCTCAAAGACACAGTTTTAAGAGTTCTACATAAAGCCATAAAATTCCGGAGAAACTTGTAAAGGCTGGCATGGTTTCATTTGAATTTAAGAACTTTTCTTTTTTATTTAAAGAGGCAGTTGGTCCCGTTGTAACAGAGCTCAAGGCAACACCATTAAGACAACAGTGGGAATACAGTAACCAATGGCTCCAAAGCATTGACACATCCACATCTAGGCCCTCTAAAATTCCTACCAAATCACATCAATCAATCCAAAGATTTCAAATAATAAGAGGAGGATAACCTTTGCCAAGAATAGTCTCCCTTAGTTTTAGTAAATCACAATTACCTTAATGAAACAAGCAGAAACAAATCGGAAGCAAAAAAATTAAACGCTAATCAAAGCCTGCCAGGCTCATGCTGTGAATAAAAGTCATGCTCTTGTTATATGCGAACACATTTCAAACACACATTGGGCTAGGCAGAAGTAACATTATATGGGCACTTTGATGAGTATTAATAGCTTTTACCCTGTACGAGGGAGGCAATACTGACAAGTGGAGGATTAAGAGAAAAAACTTCTACACCTGCAAAAATGGAGGTTTTTAACATGAAAACAGAAACAATAAGGAATGTAAAACTGGTAACTTCATTGTTGAAAATAATTTCATTGTTTGTGATGCTGACACAACCAAAGACTGTTTCAGGAAGTACAATAAGTACATCAGATTCCTATCAAAGCCAAGGCTTTGAGGGATAAGCCACAGACTGACGGTCTTTAAGTGGAAAGTTTGTCCTCTGAATTTTTTGGAAGATAATGTTTTCCAGCAAAACAAATATTTAACTATAACAATTTTGTGAACAAAATTCAGACTTACAGGCTGCAGTAGAGTAACAGGGGTTAGTCTGGCCTTAGGAGTGGGCACCAAGGCATTAGCTGACAAGATGCAAGCATATTTTATACTCAAACCAGGGAAGTCCAAGAAAGTTACTTTGGATGTCACCGCTCACCTCAGAAATTCAGAGCATTTCTTTCACTTTCTCCTCAGCACACATTTTGGTTTTTTCCCCCTGTTATCTCATAGGAAAGCAAAAAGTCTGTTGCAAGATAATTTAGATCTGCTCTGCAGAGCTACAAAGCACTTCCATCTAGATTAAGAGACAGATGAGTATTTAAAGTTTGACAGGCTGCTGATGAAGATGGGACTTTCCCAAGGTTCATTCAGCACTCATTTTACATGTAAAAGGAGGCTGTGCACATTTCTGAGATTTACCTCAAACCTGCACCCCTGCACAATGCAATAGAGACATTCATTCTAGTGTTTCATATAAGGATGAAAAATGGTGGTTCCTGAAAAACGTGAATGTCAACAACTGTTGTCTCTGCAAAATACTATGACAACCATAGCTCCTTGAAAATACTCTCTTACATGAAACAAGGATATTTGAGATCAAAAGTGTCGAGGTAGCACTAAAATTGCCACATTTTCACATAGGGTATGTGAAATGACCAATATAAATCAACGCTTTTATCCAGTATAGATTAAAAGAAGCATTTCTGACAAGATTGCATTCAGAATCAAATTATGAAATAAGCACAGCATATCAAAGTGGGGTTCTTATCAGTAGTTAGTATCATCAAGACAAAAAAATATATATTTTTTACAGTTACATTTCCAGGTGCACTTCAGGTACGTCTTTCTTGGTGTCAGATCATTAAGAAGCTTGCCCTTCTAGCAACAAGTTCACAACACTGCTCATCAGCTAGTTTTGGATATAAACAGCTTCAACCTTCATATGTGATGAAAACAGAAAAAATGTATAGTCCTAAAGTACCAAAACTTTGACATCTCCCACTGTTTGCAGAGAACCAGCAAGTAGCAGAGTTGGTCCGGAGTGATGGGAAGTCACTGACTATCCCTTATTGCCTAGAGTTTCCATAGTCTACAGCAACAGAACACTGCATAATAATCAAGAGTAGCCTGCACACCACCATATTTTTTTCTTAAAAGCACAGAGAGCAAGATATATTAATCTTCAATAAATTCTTAATTGTGTCATTTCATTCTGAGAGTCCCTTCAACAGTAAGGACTAACTCAGATTAGACACAACTGAATGACTGCAACCCCAGAGGGCTTTCCAAACTTCTGACTTCTAATAACAAGTACATGATTTTTCCCCTAAAAATGATGGTTTTTTGGGTACAGAATGAGCAGTCTAGATATATTTTATTCTAGCACTCAATTCCCAAATCACTGGCTTCATTTTAAGCCTATTGGTTAGAGAATTACCCTCTGTTTTTCTTCAGAATATATGATAAGTAATTGTTCATACAATAGTGGTAAAGATAACCAATTTCTCAGGCTCTGCCAAAATGAAATATGTCTGCAATATCCTATTTTCTAGGTCCTTTTTTTTTTTCCCCCTCATGTCTACCTGAAGCATCAACTTCACTGTTTTGCTCCACAGTAGAGAGACTGCCAAGATTGATCATTTCCTGCTTAAGCAGCAATCTAAACCAGACCTTTTAATCAGATTCTCTATTGTGAATCCTTTTCCTTTGCTCTTTTACCTAAGATTCATGTGAGAATTAGAGAAGTGATGGTTTATTTCCATTTTCTCTTCTAACATTCAAACATGATTTAAAGGTGAGTATACATTAAGAAAAAAAAAAAATTACACTTGATGCTAGATGAGGGCACTAACTACAATTAAGTCAGTTTCTATCTGTAAATTTATAGGTAAGGTTGGGTTCAAACCACCAATTGATACAGAAACTGTCGGTCACAGATCCAAAAGACCAATATTTCACACAAAAGTATTTTAAAAATCAGGTGCACATATGTCAGAGACCCTTTTGCCCAAATTATCAGCTCTTAATTACTGAAGCACACCATTTCCCTATCGATTTTTTCTTACAAGAACTGTTGGGAAAGATAGAAAACCAAATTTAGTTATTCAGAGTCCCAAGCAGCAGATTTTCTTGTAATATTAATTCTTAGACAAGAATATTTTCTGTATTCCACAAACAATTAATTGTAACAACAACAACAACATTTTAAAAAATGGAATAATGAAATGGTTTTGTAGATTACGCAGCTTGGAAGAAGTGGTGCTTGTTATATGGTGATGACAACAAAAAAGGCTTCTATGACTCTCCCTGGCAACACAGAAAATCTTTGTGCATCATAGACTCAATTCTATATTTTCATAATTCTCTTGCTAGCTCACCAGAGAAACAAGACAATAATTGTATGTTTTCAAAACCTATTTGCTGAATACCTTCATTGTGAGTTTATGAATAAGCAATACTTTTTACACCAAAACCTCTCAAGCTGATGCTCGATGGCTACTAAACCCTTTTTGAACTATGGCCTTGTTCATAATCATTTTGGGAAAACTGCAAAAATACTAAATCTTGTGTTTTCTCCTCATCCCTTTTCCCACAGTATATTAGCAGTCAGTGTTTTAAACCATTCTTGTATGTTATGCTGCAGAAGCACCCTGCGTTTGGCCCCATAGTAGAATCCACAGCAGACTGCACGTTACCAGGGGCATGGCAGGGACATGAGACCAAAAAGAGGAACAGGAGAGAGGCTGATCACTTGTAGGCCGATGAATACACCATCAGGAATCGTACAATTACATAAACAACATTGATTTCAAAAGTGCATAGTTCCTTCTTTTTTTTTTTTTTTTTCTTTTTCTAAACACTTTTTTCTTTTTCTAAAAATTCCTCAACGTTTTCTTACAAGCTCACCAGAGAAAAAAACAGATCTCTCCTAGAAATCTGCCCTTCTCATCTGTTTAAATTGAATCGTCAGTTTCTACAGCTCACTCTTCACTGGAAGTAACTATACAACCCTTAGGGTATCTTGCTTTACTTCAATACTGTTTGCACATCTCAAATGGAAAAGCATTAACTTAAAGAAAATAATAAGGCATGGAAATCCTTATCTACATCTAAATATTAATCTCTGTAAGAGAAAAGATATATTAAAATATTACAGCCAAACTCAGTTCTTTTTCCAGCTTTCCTGTTAAGTAACAGAAAACCTTTTTAAGTTGATTAGATTATAAAATAATCCAACGTATAGGATTACTGTCAAAACGGGTTATTAGAAAGAAAAGTATAATGTAGCAAATGATCTGACAACGCATCTTTCTTTTTCATGTTTTAGTCCAAACACATGCTTGAAAAACTAATTCCATGTTTTGCAAGGCGAATGAGAAAATACATAGATTAAAAAAAAAAAATCATTCTCTCACATGTAAATGAATGCAGAACATTCCCACAGTTCAATATATCTCTATTAGTATCAGCTGGCTAAAACTGTTTTCACATCACAATCTGTATAAATCTGCAGAAATCCCACTGAAATTACAGCTTTAACAGACAGTAATTTAGCCCAGATCCACTCACTTGCTAAATACAGTAACGATTATATCTGAGAGATGTTTAAGACAGGCCATTATGTTGGTCTCTTAGTCTTCATTAAGTATTCTTACAGATGTTGTTCATTTGAATATTTTTACTGGGTTACCCCCAGAAGATCCTGAAACCATATTTTGAAAATGTCTAGAAAAATCAATTGCAAGGTAATTATACAAGCAAATTTTGTCCACCTTATGAAAAAGATTTATTTGACTGAAGAGATGAATTACTCTGGTAGGATTAGCTTAATATGTCAAATATGTCAAAATATCCTGCAGGATCTGTAGGACTGAGAATAGAAGTTATCTGCTTGTAATTTCAAGACTACAGTATCATCCCTGAAGAATTATCTAAAATCAATACTTTGTTTGGTGATGAAAAAATTTAAATTTGCTGAAGCAGAGATTGTGCCTTGAAAACCAGTCTCTTCCATGGTATTGGTCCTGCTGTCAGGTGAAAGATCTTAGTCATGCCATGCTGATCTCTTGTATTCATGAGACAACAAGTATTTTTCTATAGAAAGCAACATGGAATTAACAATGCTACATCATTTAAGATGTTGAATAGATCACCAGGATGCATAGAATTCCCAGTAATGAGTACACGTCAAAAATAGTTCACGACTACAATTTCTTGGCCTACAACAGGCCTCATAAAAGATGCATGCAATAAGGGAAGTTGACCAGAAGTTGCCTACAGAGTAACTGAATAAATCATTCAATTAGATATTAACAGCTGCTGAAGAAAGGCACAGACAGCCCCAGAGAAAGGTCAGTACCTCTGGGAAAATCACAACCTGAATCTCTCCTATCTCAATGACTGTGGAGCTTGTAGGCTTACGGAATTATGACATCTTAGTTGTAACATCAGTAGCTCAATATGAACACATTGCACACATGAACGCTGCACACTTACAACGGAAGCTGATAGGTGAATCCTTTAAAAATAGTAAGAGATAAGTCTGCAAGGCTACCTAGGCTTTGACAGGCTCCTATATTGCAGCCTTTCTATAACTCCCACAGTCAGAGTACACATTCAAAATACTTCTCTCCATTGCAAGAGATTCAAATTAGGAAAGATAAGGGAGTCAGTAGTGATATTAAGGATGGCAAAGCTAAGCTGTAGGCAAAGTTCCAGTACATATTAAACAGAAAGCAAAAGTCTCTAAAATACAGATTTTCGCTAAGGCACTGTAGCGTAAAACACGCTTCTAAAGATTATTCACAAGCAGTTTAATAAAAGCTATACACTAGTAGTGCCTGTTTGTAATCCTTTTTATTAATATTTCTCTAAACAAAATGCCAGTAAAGTGAACATTTACATTGGCACTCATGAAAACCTGAAGGACTGTCTCTGTAACATAGTTGAATTTCTCAGATTATGAGTAGTAAACACTTTAAGACTCCCAAGGTGTAGGGTAGGCTACTCTGTGGTATTCACCTTTTTGTTTCCATGGCATGGATTCTTCTCTGAAACGTCATCCTACAAAGATCTTTGAACTTGCAGCTAACTGTCTTCCAGAAGCCTGTTCCTGTGGAAGAAACTGGAATATTTTCCTCTGGGCTGTTTTACTCCTTTGAATGGCCTTGCATGTGTAACCAGCCAGATATATCAATAAGGCTTCATGTAAGATTCAAAACCCATTCACCTTTACTTGCTACACTACAGGATTTTTGAGCAAGTCCCCAGAGGATGTGAAACCACCTAGACTGCTACAGGATTTGTACTCTGACGGAATTGTTTCAGCTCAGCTTAACTCGCTGTCTTTGACCTTCGTCACCAAAACCACCTCCCATCATATAAGCAATCCTCTATCTTCTCTCCTCCTGTTGAAAGTATTTTTGAATCTCCTCTAATCCGCCTTACAACATATGGCTTCTTTGTTCTGCCTTTATTAGTTTTCCACTACTTCAAACCTCCTGCCTAAGGACAGGAAGAATAAAACCAGGGTCTCTCAGTCTGCTGTCACTAATTCCAGCTCAATTTCCAAAAGGTATCCCTGCAAGGAATGTAGTGCAACCCCAGCCATAAGCAGCAGAAACAAGTTCGAAAGATTTAAAAAATAAAAATAAAAAATTAAGAAGTCTTATACACAGTTAAGCCAACTAGAATACATTAGCTACACATAGATTCTGCAAAGTTATCAGAATCATAAATACTCAGAAAAGTTCAGCCTAGAAATGTCTGCGCACCCACAGGAAATGCCTCTGCTTTCCCCCTCCCAAAGCTTACGGAAGCTTCATCTGTGAGGTCATGAATTAACACAAAATCATAAATAATGAATAGTTGGAGGTATTGCTTGAAATGCTCTCTCAGCAGTTTCAAAACAAGGAACAAAATCATACATACATAAACATCCAAGACTTTCACTTAAATGAAATAATTCTGCATTATTTTGTTATCTAAAACATCCAATTCCTTTTCCACTCTCGCTGTATTTCTGTCTTCCATTACTTAAATGCTGGAGTTCCCAACCACATATTATGTTGATATTTCTTTCTATCAGTTTTGAATCTGCTTTCTTGAAATTTCATGAATGTTTCCGTGCTGCACTACCCTCTCTGAACCTTTTATAATTTCATTGTTGCAGTTCTTTTTTAGCATCTTGTCTATAGGAAACAATCCTAGCCTCTTCAGTTTGATTTTATATTGGCACAAATAATTTTCTACAGGGTAACTAGCACATTAGTCTAAATGATACAGCTTACTAGGTTCCCATACAGACATTTAATGTTTTCTGTATGATCTTTCACCCTTTATGTTCTAGTGTATAGCTTACAGTTGCAAACACGACTACACACTAGACTGTCTATGGTAACATATTGATCAATCTAGATCAGTCAACGCAAGTATACAAAATGAATGCAACTACACTTTACCCTGAATGTTCAGACAACATAAAATGCTCAGTATCCTTGCAGATTCATTTATGAATCCACTTATGTCTGATTTTCCTTCTTTATTCCTTCAGAAACTCCTTTTAATCATTACGTACGGTACCACTACACTCTACCTGATGATCTGTCATGAGCTTCAACTGAAAAAAATATGGTGTCAAACTACTACACTGAATAAAAATCCATTAAGGGGGTGTACCTGGAAAGGGAAGGACAGCCATTTAATTATACTTCTAAGCTGCAAATTCCTAAGTAAAAGTAGAAATGTGTTATGAAATAAAGCCGCTCCAGAAGTCAGAACAGCTGAACTAATAGGTTTGCGTTCCCTTTGCACTGGAAATATTCAGAATAGGAGCACTCAAGGAATGAAAGAGAATGGTTTGTGCCACTCAGGATTTTTTCCTTTGTCAAAGAAATTCCTCAGGAGTCTTTGCCATTGTGTTTGCAGATTCTCTGCGACAAGGCAACCAAACAAAGCATCAGGCCAATAGCTTATGTAAAATATGTCCATGAAATAATGTTAAAATATAAAAGAAATACAGACATTTGCACATTCAAAGGAAAATGATGAACAAATCAAAACCTAGTACAAACAGGGAAGACCAGCTTGTTCCTCAGCTGCTGCAACCTGGAAATGCTACTTGGAAAAGAGGTTCTGACTTGACGTTTAGGAGGTGTAAAATGAAAATATCTTTCTAGAGTTCAGAGAAAAATAAAAAAAAAAAAAAACAAAGAGAGAGAGAAACAGAAGGAATTAGTGCTGAGTCTAGTCTCCAGAGTCATGGACCACCATGCAAGAAATGCTTTGTGCAAGGAAGAAAACAAGTCGTATGTCGCACTCCCTGCAGTGTTCTTAAGCAGTGATCAGTGAGAGCTCTGGGCTGGATCTGATAACTGTGAAATCTCTGTATTATTGCAACTGTGAGACTTAGAAACATTTGAGAAAGAGCTGTGAAGAAAGTGAGAAAGGAGCTGTAAGTCTCACTTCAGCTGCTAAAACTAGCTCTCACAAAGCTCCAGCAGCTGTCTGGAGCGAGAAGTTTTGAATGACCTTTAGGGATCGCCCTTATAACCATGAATGCTCTTTTTATATCCTCTCCAAGCAGAAATAAGTCTACTAATAGACTTTTTTTCTTTACCCTTAGACCATATCCAGCTAGGTTTGTGATGCGCTGCAACTGCTGCTTCTAGTGCTATGCCCTGTTTCTGTTCTTCCCTAACTGTTCCTTCACACTAACAGTCCTTAACTATTCAGCTCAATTTCAAATAGATGTTACTAGTACAAGCATAGTACTGTCCAAAATCAGGCCATTTGTTTCAGAACGTCAGCATGAATAAACCATAAGGTCTACCTTGAGACCATAACTTCTTCAACATATTTGACGACATGTGGACCTAGTCAGCAATCAGACCTTGATTTCTAGATTCATTTCTGCACAAGTATTTGTCACAGCGCATTCAGACATATCTTGAAATTAAACATTTATTAGGGTTTCTTTTGTGAAAAATCTCAAGTTCTGGTACATTTAGGCAACTTACCCAAAATATTATATTTTAATGAACTTTAGAAATCCATATAGTAAAGTGCACTGTACTGTCACTACTTTCCTTGTTATGAAACGTACAAGTACTTTCACAGGCTAAAAGTACCAACAAAAGTCACAGTACTTTATCAGAGTAGGAAAACTGCCTCCCTAACAAATGCATTACTTAACATAATACCAAGAGTGTGTCAACATGAACTATTAGGGAAAAGTTCAGGCTTGAAAAAATATTCAAGTGCTAGGCAAATAAGCTTGTAACCCTGTATTTTCTGCCTGGGGCAAATTTCCCACTGACTTCCGGGCTCATTTCCCCCACAAATAAGAAGGATAACCCTCTCTCAGAAAGACACTAGAGTACAAGGCTTTTTGAGCAATTTCTTTGGAATCTAGCGTATGCTAATACAAACGCCCCTATATTGCTTTCTTTACACAGAAAAGATCATACTTTGTCATGGATTAAAAGTCTTAACTTTCAAAGATGACAAGTTAGTGAAAGTTTTTACTCTAATGTACTTCATGTGTGCGTGAGAAATAAGTAAGAAAAAAAAAATTCAAGCATCTACAGCCTTCCCTGAAACCAGGCTCAGCAAGCAAAGATCTCCAAAAGCAGAGTAACACCTCAAACGTCAGAATCTTTGCCAAACACTGCTGAAGAGCAACACTCAAGCACTTTTAGTGGGAAAAGAGGTGATAACAACTGACATTTGGAACAACATCTATTGCTGCTTTGGAATATTTGCTGTGTATTGCAGATAACAGGCCTTGGCAGTCCATACTTCCAAGTCACATTCTTATCTCTTCCATTTTAATCTTACCATTCTACTGAGTTATGGACCTTTCAGCTGGTCACATACTGTTTACTTAACACAGCCTGGACTGCTCACTTGTCTAACTCAATAAAATAGAGCACAGTACATTGCTAGAAAACAACAGAGATCATACAACCTGCTCATGCTTTTTAGACATAATGGACATGATCAGACGGAAGAGACTCCTTTCCATACCGAAGACCTGGATGAAATTGCTTAAAAATCCATTTGCAAAGCAAAACTCTCATCAAAGAAGAAAAAAGACAAAAAGAAAATAATTGCAGGAAATAAGATAAAAATGATAACTCACCACCATTAGCCACTGGGTTTCTAGGTGCTGTTTTCTTTTCCTGTGGAAACAAAAACATCACATCAGACACCTGACCTGAATCTGCTGCACAAAATATTCAGTTATTAAACATCTTGCTATCCATCTGTCTCCAATTTAGTGTACTACTTCCTTCCAGATAATTCTAAAACAGCTGGAGAACTATGTTATCCATGGTCCAGTGCTGCTAAGCTGGACTAAGCTAAAACAGCCAAAGGTTTGACCACCCAGTATTCTCAAATGAACATTTCCAGTTCCAGCTCCTTTATTCAGACTTCAGATGAAGCATCTCTGAGTCCTTCTTGCAGAACAGCTGTTTCTTAGTATTACACTGTCAACAGAATGAAGTGTTTAACAAAAGTCTATAATAATCCGCATTTTCAGCGAACGAATTTTGTGCAGCAAGACAGGAGATAGGTTGTGACCTATTTTGTTCCTTTTCTGCTATATTATGTAACACAGAAGACCAAGAAGCCAGAAGTAATAAGACAGTTGAAAAATTCCAGGCCTCTTGAATTCTGTGGGACTCTTCTTCACTGACCAATCTATGACCACATTTTTACATACATTCATTTTCTAACAGATATGTTCGCATAATCAAAATACAATGAAGTAAAAAGGCTAGCTGCAATAGAGTTTTGATAGGTAAAATTGGGAAATAACAGTAAAAAGCTGAATTTCAAATAAGCCATAGTTTACTGAGCAGTATATGGTTTGTATATGTGTACTGATATACAAAATCACTATCACGTTTAGTAAAAAATTCTAATTGCGGAATTGAAGCTACTACTGCTGATGGAGATGAACTGTCATTATTTTGTTACATGTAACAATCAAATCTGCTTCTGATAATAAGTAGAGGGGAAAAAGAAAAAAAGAAAAAAAGAAAAAGGAGAAAAGGGGGAAGAGGGGGGAAGCGCCCCAGAAATGTTTCAGAAAGGAAAACAAGTTACACAAGTGTTCTTGCATGCAACTTTACATTACGAGCCTAATTTTGGTTTAAATGCAAATTTTATGATCTACTTCCAGCTGCCTAAAATCTCTAAATAAAAATAAAATAAAAACCAAAACAAAACAAAGCCACATGGAACACCAATCATGAAATGATATAAAGATTTCTTTTATCCTGAGATATATTTTGTGTGCAATAAAAATGTACTGTAGAAATTGTACTCTGCAAGAATAATTCTTCTAGTCTTGGCAAAATGTTAGCTGCTCAACTTCCTGTGCAGATCAGCACCACCCATCTGATTGCCAATTCCATATGCTTTTTCATATTTTCTTTATTTTTTTCTTCATTGTTATTTATTCCAGTTACTGTGATCCTTAGTTATCCTATTTTTCACAGGTATCTCAACAGATTATTTTGAGGAAAACATGTACTGGGCCATATAACTGGAGATCTAGGCTCACAGAGCGGATGGAATTGAAATTTTTGATCACAAATGTGACTGAAAGATGAGTTGGAGGGAGGAATACAAGTATCAGTAACAACTACATCAAGAATTAGATTTAGCTCAGCACTATATGCATTTACATTTTCAGCAGTTTATTTTCAAAATATGGGAAACTTCTCAATAGAATAAGCTCACATCTAAAGAGAGAAATCCTCCTCTACAAGACGATTTCTCAGCAACTGACATTTTAATTTAATTTTAATTCAATTTTTGTGAGTGGATACCACAATAAGGAAACTCACTGACTTTTATAATTGTGAATATTACCCAGCCTATGAAGTTTCATGGATGTGTGCCAGGAGGATACCATGTACAACTGAAAAAGACTGCAGGAAATGGTACCATTTCCATTCCTGGAAATAGAACTGGTTGAATCTGTAATTAATATTTTAGGTATCACCAACCTTGTTTTGGAATACAGGAATAAATGGATTATATTTTGATGTGTTTTTTTAGCCCTAATTTCTATAATAGCAGAGAAAAACACTTCAACATCTGTATTCTGAGCATTGATTTTAGCACGGGTAGAACGGCCCAAATAATTAGTAGAATCTGAAGCATGCCAATTCTCCTAGCAGCATTAACACAAGTAATATCTGTTTTATTGGTACTGATATTGACTGAAGTAGAAAGATCAACAATACAAACTGAGTCCTTTGCTTGTCCATCGGTAGCACAGCCATTTTTTCTACTCCTGAGACCCTCATGGCACATCTAGGTTAGGATCTTGCCTGAACTTGGCATTAATCTGTCACCACCATGTGTTTTACATAAATCGTACTTCAACATATTCAAGACTACTAGAAATTGTGGTTCTGTTATTGCAGTTTGAGTTCATCCTACTGAGTAGCCCATCCTGCACAGAGCACGGAACCCAGGAACAATTCTCTCTCATAGTAGAACTCTAGTATGGAGTCTTTCCTGGGCATCTGGAGCCTATTCACAGGAGTGTTCCCAGAATCCCTCCACCCTCCACATTTCCAGCAGTTTCCCTGGAGCAATTACAAACAACCTAGTCATACACAAGATAAACAATCCCCAGTTCAATCACTGAACAATTACTGTTGCAAAAACCAAGCAAAAGAAAAGATTTGTAAACAATAATGTCCAAATCCCAGCAGATAAAGAGAAGGCAAACGTCAGATAAGCTTGTCAGACTCATTTCCCACTCAGGGAAGCATTAACATTTGTTCTTGGCTTTTCATTAATCATATGCCCTGATGTACGTTTATCCAAGTGTAATTTTTTTTTTTCCTACAGCTCTGAACATAGTATAACATTTAGTAATGGAAAAGCAGAGACATTCCTAATAAGTGAAGTGTCAATTCTTCCTGAATCTTCAAGTATATCTGCACATAATATGGCTCTTGGAAAAAAAAATGAAACGGAGCAAAACAACAGCTGCAAGGACAATAACACTTTCAGAGTTCAGCCACTGTAAATGTCTTTATTTTGCTGAAAATCTTTTGATGAATCATTACTCATTTTAACTGCCAGTTGCACCAATTAAAGTGATGCCGCTTAAACAGCAAAGTTAATCTACAGTTTTTCATCAAGGATGAAATGTTTTAAAATAGACCTAAGTTGTATTTTGTACGTCAGTCATTTGCTAGAGGTTAATAAAAACATTAAGGAATAAAGGTAGGCAAGCATCAGAGTAGTAAGAATGTGTTTGTGATGAATTGAAATACTGCAGTTTCCACAGTTATGAAGTGTTATTCAGTCAAACCGGAACACCACACAATCCGTCATAATGCCATGAATTAACTACAGAAACAAACACATAACTAGAGTTTGTTACAAATCACTTGAGTAATCTAGGTCATTTGACTAAGGAAGCATTACAATGCAAAAATTATAAACAGATGACATTTTCAGCTACAAGGATGGTAAACCAGGTTACCTACTATACTGCAGATTAAAATAGATTCTTTAAAAAAAAAAAAAAAAAAAGAGATTATTAAAAATGCATGCAGATTGCATGCAGATTCTACTTATCCAATGGTGTGATGAAATATTAATTATTAAAAAAACAAACAAACAAACAAACAAAAAACGAAGAGAAAACTAACCCTCAAAGAAAAGGTGAGTTACTCAAACTACAGAAGAAAAGTTTCTGGTTTATTAGAAAAGCCTCATGTGGACACTCTTAATTTCATTTCCCATGGCTCACCTGCAATTTTATGTTGCAGGTGAGTAATCAGAAATACAAATTTTCATCTGCAAAAATATTGTTTGTTACCCTTTCTATCTATAGGATTTATATGTAGGTAGTCACTTGTATATAATTGCTCTATATTATCCAACCAGAAAAAGATCATTTTATTCAGTTTAAAAATCCAAATCAAGCAAATCACTCACTAATTAGATAAAACTCAAAGAGAAACAATAGCTAAATATGACAGTAGGAAGGATGTACTTAGATCTAGCTTTTAGAGATGTGAAACGTAACAATATTCACTTAGCTTCCAAAACATCCCACAGAGCAGACTCTGGGCACTATACAGCTTAATACCAAATACACCAAGTTTCGTACATGTAACCACAGAACAGAAATGTCATTCCAAATTGTTAGCACTCATGTTAGTATATTCTAAAGTAGACCGCTAGAAAAAGAACGAAAAAGGCAACAAAGTTGTCTTTTTCTACAAATTCAAGATAGATTTCCCAGTGAGTTCTTCCTGGTATAGCCAGAGTTCCAGTAAAGAGGAGAGAATCAGAAGGAGGATAGACCACAATCCTGAAAGCTGGAATGAGATGAAAGATGATAGGCATGTGAAATTGGAAAGGCAGAGAGGAGATTAGCAACTCCTGAGTCAATGAACACAACAGTATACGCTCTTAGCTTTTCTCTCTCAGACAGTCTTTACTTTCTGTCATAAGCCCATGTTTTAAATGATTGCACAAACTAACACTGCTGTATTTTATGCAAGAGGAACCAATGTCCAGCAGAGAACATAAAAAGGCCTCTTCCTGACTCAGAAGCTGAAATGTCTTTTTAATGTTGTGCTCCAATCCTTTGACCTTCCATCCCTTTCAAATGAGCCTTTATGCTTCTAGGACAGCTCTATTTGGCCCATGAAAAGTTTACAGGCATTGGAATTTGTCACTTAAAATTGACATTCAGTTGATGTTTTAAAGCATTCCAAACTGTTTTCTTCACTGTTAGAGCTACCAGAGAATACATGTGCTCAAGATATACCAAGGGAAAACACAGGGTCCGAACACAAGTACCCATTTTACCTGTGCTATTGCTTTCTCCTACAGGAAGATAAAGACAGACAAGGAGAGAAACTGGTAACATCTCTGAGCTACAACGCTGGGAATTGCCTTGTTCCCATTCCCTGCTCTCACAGTATCTTAAAAGATCTCTGTATCTCTTCTTTCTCTTTATGAGGCTACCAAAAACAGCACCTTGGTCTCTCCAGGCATTTGGGAGGATAAATACAAGAAAACTTGCATGTTAATTAATAAAGCGTTTGGGAACCAAATTTGCATTTTCTAACAATGAGCTAAATTTTGTAAGGATTATTTCTTACCCTAAGCAGGTTGTTTCAAATAGCTGTGCCCTGCAATAGGCACCAGAAGAGTGCCTCTGTTTTCATTCCTAAACACTTTGTGTGTTCTGGAGAAGAACAACTAAGAAATGTTTTCTTATTAATAGTTTCCATTTGATCTGCCATGATTAATTGAAAAACACACTATTTCATTATGTTTCTCTTCCTGGCAGCCTGTACAGTAATTGCACACAGTAGCTAGAGACAAGTGGACTAGGAGTTCTGGAATGATGAACAGGAAGGATGAACAATTTGTAAATTAATCTCTTCTTCTAGTGGTAAAAAACAACTGAAGTATTTATATTTTTTTTTAAAAAAGTTTATACCAGTGCTGCACACTGAATCATGTCAACCTATTATGACAGAGTTTGTATCATTCAAACAATGAACGGCCTCCAGATTTTTCCTGAAGCTCATTATTCTCCAAACTTGATTTTAATGGGAGTCCAAAGGAAAATAAAAAGATTCTTGAGTAAGAGATGCCAATTTCAGATAGAGATTAGAGCTTTTATTACATTGTTCCTATTGTACATGACAGTGGAGAATCAACTAGATAAATTCCAAACTGTGGTTTGTTACTGGGGTTGGACTGCTTGTGGTATGTAGTATGGAAGTCATGCCTGTGAGAGAAAAAAGAAAAAATAGCCTAAAGAATGTGGACACAGAGACTGTTTTTTCCTTACTATAAAAGTCAATCTTCTTATTGTGGTGACAACTAATTATTTTTCTTCTGTTTTTCTGAACTAAATCTTCAGAAATTTCACACTACAGATTTTAACTGCAGATGAGTTGTTGTTTTTTTAAAAATGTAAATAAATCTTTATTACTAAAATGCAGGAACTACCTCTTAACGTCCAGATTAGTAGGGGGGTTAGTATACGTCAATATATGCCACGTGCTGAGATCTTCAGAAAAGCCAAGTTGGATAACCAGAACCAAAGTCCTTTCTGGAGACATACTCACAAAACAGAAGAAACAGACCACTCTTTCAGAGAAGTTGTATTTCCTAACGTCCAATGAATCTCCCTGACAGAACCATTCCCTCTAATCCTACCACTAGTTCCATGAGAGATGAGGCTGACACCCATCTCATTACAACCTCCCTTCAAGGTAGTTGTAGAAGGCATGCAGGCTGTTGTTGGTCACTGGTAAAAAAAAAAAAAAAAAAAAAAAAAAAAAAAAAGCATAGCTAATGGCAGTGACTATGTTGAAAAAGAGGTTTTTTGTAGCTGAGAATTTGCTCTTTCAAATAATATTATTGTGCTGTTTGCATTTGTTATAGCTTCCTTGAAAATAAGTAGGAGGCATTACTTTAAGAACAACTATCCATGACCAACTAGGTCATCAGATACCACATGAATGAAGGAAAATGATCTTACTATCTTTGAAACATTCACTGTTGGGGAATAGTTACGTTCTTTTTGATGCACGAAATGAAACTGGGGGAGGAGGGAGAGTGGGACTCCTCTGTATCACACCTAAGAAGATTTCTTTCAACAAATTATTACATTGACCTGTTTATCCAACCAAATCTTGTTAATACTCAACTAGAACAAGCAGGCATAACTCTGACTGTCATTTCAGGCCACCAATTTATGCAAAGAAACACATATTCCTGATACATCTTGGGTTCCCCACCAGTGTAACCACATGGGCACAGAACTACCCTTGTTAACCAAGGCACTCTGAGAGGCAGCCGCTTAAATCCAGGCAGACTGTAGTGTGAATAAAGTAATAACACTTATGGTATAAACCTACCTCACCCACAATTCAGTCACTTCTGTATAAATCAGAATCCCTCTGGGCTTGTTCCTGGAGTTCAATGTAACCTAGAACTCCTAAAATCTACAGTTTATGTGGTAAAATACATCACAACAAAATTTTATTTAACTGCTGACTCTATTAACATTTTAAACTCCAGATCAAGTCAGCAAATCCCTGATTTTGCAAGATTTTTCCATACACAATATTTTTGACACCCCTACTTAAAAATAAGGAAAGACATCAAATGACAGGCTTTAGTCAGGAGAAACTATTGCACAGTTTCATCCATCTCATAATTTGGATATTTTTCCCCAGATGTTTTTTCTAGAATTTTTCATCATTTTTCAATCCACTGTTCCTAGTTTCAGCACCTTTTTACAAGTTCAAGTTTTTTGCCGTCTCTGCAATCTACAAATATCAAACATACAGAGTCACTGTTAGCTATCTTGGAAATCGTTTGGTCAAACTTTGCCACGCATTGTTGCTTTTATCTTTTTTTTTTTTTTTTTTTTTTTAATATATTCCTCCATCTGTCTTCTTCATGGCCGCATTTAGAGCAAACATCAAAAAACGCTCTTTCCCAGCTAACTCAGTTTTTAAAACTCATTCAAGATTGTCCTAGAAGAATATTTCCATAGATGGAAGATAACTGGTTATGAATAGTAGCAAAACAATACAAAACAAAGCCATTTATCTCCTTTGTTTGGAGTACTTAATTCTAAATATTTCCAATAATTTTCACATGGCTGACACAAAAGAAACTGATGATATATGGTCTCGCACCAAAAGCCTGCATGATGGGTGGCTCTTAGAGCTGAAAACGAGGATAAGCACCACAGGAGTGAGAGCAGTGACTTAGAGGCTGATCATGCAGTAGGAACTACTCACAAAAGAGAGGAAGAATGAACATCCAGAAGGGAAATCCAGATATATTTAAGGAGCACTGAATCTTAAGGATGAGACCAGTGTTGTAAGGATTAATACAATATTAAGAGCTTATAAGATAGAAATTTCAACAAAGTATTGTGCCATGACAGTTATCTTTTAGATGCACCCAAAACAGCCAGCTCTGTCTTAGCAAAGCACAACTGTGTATCAGACTGACAAGAGTCCCAGGATAGTCAGTAGTCGAAGTCCACTCCCAGCTGCAAATTTTTTGCTGTGCACATATAAACTAATTTTAATTGAATAGCTTAGATATGTCACAAGTTGTAAGCATTCATCCCATCACAGCTGGGCATACCCAACCCTAGCCTAAAGATGCAGATTCTTTTTCTTCCTCTTAGAGTTTGAGAATTACACACCTGTATGGAATTGTATGAATTCATATATACACACAAATTTCATAACATTGACCTAGGGTTCAAATTTGAGGGTGACTGTGGTCCATGGTTTTTTAGATCCTTATCTGAATCTAGGGGAGTAAGTGCAGGAAATGGAAGGATTTGTTGTTCTATTGTGCAGCAATATAGAACCAAGACATCACTTGTATAATTAAACAAAGGAAATAAAGGTACACCTACATTAAAATTGAGGTATACTGGGTTTGAACTTTCAAAAAAATTAGAAAACAGTTAAGAGCAATGCTCTACAGGTGCCACACACACATTCTATCTATTCAGGCTCAGACACCTTTCACCTGTGAAACTCTGCTGTTTCAAACAACTCCCAGCAAAATCATAACCCTTTGTGTGCTTGTGGGGACAAAAAAACCCTCTTATATCCAACTTCCTTCATTTGCACACAGGGATTTCTGCTTCCTCCACCTGAACAGACTGTTTCTTAGAAACACTAAGACTATCAAAGGAAGTAATTCACAGCCTGCATGTTTCTCACATAGCATTACATGTGGCTAATGCAACAAAAGACTGTTCTGCAAAAGGATAGAATTTCTCTCCTGAGTGGTGGGTCACATTATTGACAATCTAGAGTGTATTAGTCCCAGCGCTGCCAGCCCATCAAGGTCATTGTCTCACTCCGTGCTGGTGTGGCCACACCTTGAGCACTATGTGCAGGTATAAGAATGTAAGAAGAACTATTAGAGAGCTTCCAGATAAGGACTACAGAGACGGTAAACAGTCTTAAAGGGGAAGACGCATTCAAGAGAGGCTGATGTTTCTGGGTTTGCTGCAGCTTCTCCCAGGGAGCAGAGGGGCAGCGCTGAGCTCTGCTCTCTGGAGTCAGCAACAGGACTCAAGGGAACGGCAGGGAGCCGTGTCAGGGGAGGGTCGGGTGCGGTATTAGGTGCTTCACCAGAGGGCAGTACCTCTGGTGTAACAGGCTCCCCAGAGCAGAGATCACAGCCCCAGGCTGCCGGAGTTCAAGGAGCATTTGGGCAACGCTTTTAGAAATATGGTTTGAATTTTGAGCGGTCCTGAATAGCCAAGAGTTGGACTTGATGATCCTTGTGGATTTCTTCCAATCAGGATATTCAATGAGATTACACTGCTACCCCAAGGCAGAGCCAATGCCTGCAAATCACAGATTCACCATGAACTGTACAACAGGCTGATTCTTTATTCCTTATCCCAACCTGAAATCTACATTAAAAGGGGTAATCAAAGATAGAGGACTGTACCAAGCAATATGCAAGACAATCAATTTTTTGAAAGTTCTTTTGAACACTTTCCATCTAGCATTTCCCTCTCTCTGACTGCCAACCCTAGAGGTTAAGCAGTATGAAGGATTATTTCATGCAGAAGCAGATATCTATAAAGATAAGTGAATTTGAAGCCTTTATAGATATATTTCTGAAAGGTGGGATCCCAAATTCAATCTACTGCTACACTAATGCATTACAGATACAGTCTTAAACATATTAATGTCATTTCTTTTTTGTGTGGAATAAATTTTAAGAGTCAGTACATAGTTCAGTAATTTAGCTAATTTATTAATTGGCTAAAACAGTAATCAGAGTTAAAAACAAGGGAGTAGAATCATTTAAATAGATATACTATTTTATCTGTGGCCCCATGAAACTGTTAAAATGTTTCTACAATTCTGTAATCTAAGAACTAGGACCATTCTGGAATGGATGCCCAGGGAGGTGGTGGAATCACCGACCCTGGGGGTGTTCAAGGAAAGGCTGGATGTTGTGTTGAGGGACGTGGTTTAGTGGGAGCTATTGGGAATAGGTGAACGGTTGGACTGGGTGATCTTTTAGGTCTTTTCCAACCTTGGTGATTCTATGATTCTATGGTTAGTATGAGAAATGCCTGGGATGTTGAATAGGAATGCAGACTTCCAGAGGAACTAACCCGATAACGCAGTAAAATGCGTGAGATTTGTAAGTTTCAGAACATAACCAATATGCTTAATTACCAAGAAGTAGAAAAGCACTTCAGAAGCAAATAAGGTAATAAATACATAACGAGAGAGGTGCTATACTTTATGACATCTGACTGTTCTTAAGAGTTGAGATGCAATCCTGTAGATCTATCACATAATACTTGAATGCAACTACTGCCAGAAACAAAAGATTTTAGAACCTAGCCTGGAGTTGAAAAATACCCCTATACATATTTACATGAGCTTTTCACTTGTTGTCACAGTAGACAGGACTGTAACATTGTAGGTATACTTTAAAAAAGGAGAAAAAAAAAAAAAGGGGGGGGGGGGGGGGAAGAAGGGGGAAAAGCTTTCTAATCTCCTTGTCTCAATGCAACATCCTTCTCCTCACTACCCTTAGGGTCTCGTATCATTTCTTTGACAAACTGCTATAATTAAAGTGGTTTTAAAATGAGTTTGCACTGCCCTTCCTATTGTTGGAGTAAATTGCAATAGACTTCAGTGTGGAAAAAAAAACTTAAGGTCACCATATTTTAGAACCACGTAACTTCAAATTTCAATCTCCTCCCTCAACATCCAGAGTTTGGTGGCATATACAATTATGAGTAAGATCAAACAAGCCCAGTGAAGGATTATTAAAATAATCAGTTCCATAACCTTTATCGTGTATCAACTTGAAGCAATTCAGCAAAAGCACACATATCAGCAACATAAGAAAACTTCCTGTTTGACAAAATAAGCTTGGTTTTTTCATTTATACCCTTGTAGTTCTACCCGCCAAAAGCTAAAAGGTTCGTAAACAACAACAACGAAAATATAATATATCCAATGGTGACTGATGTTTATCAAGAGGGTCACAAATGGACAAATGGAGCAGGTGGAAGCTTCCAGATCATGGGCAGACACAAAACTGTAAGTGGGTGAACCTAAGAAACAGGATAGTCTGTTCTCAAAACTGAGATGAAGCTTTAAGTGACTAGCACAGCACCACAGCTACAAATTAAAAACTCCTTAGTATAATTGTTTCTTTATTAACAAAATCCAGCCCAATTTCAGCAAAAGTTTTTGGTGTGTTTATTTTTTTCCTTTTTCTCCTTAATGCAACTTTGATTCAAAGCTATTGGAAAAAACACTGTGGTTTCTGGAGCCATTTAGTCTAACAAAATGTGGGCAGATCCTGCCGATAAAGGAATGATTTAACCAAAATGAATTTCTATAATCAAAAATAAACTAGGATGGGGAAATCCAGACCAGCCTAAATGAAAGAAAACTTTAAAAACATCAATTATTTGTTGCAGCACAGTTAAATATTAATGCAGCCTCTTTAAACTCTTTCCAGTCAATCACAAAAAATGACAAAACATGGGGCTAGAAGGGAAATAAAATGTAATGTCTGGCTAACTTCCCCTCTCTGTTACATCTAAACACTGCAAAGACTCAAATAATTTACACACATGCAAGACAGAATTTGGCCTTCAGAAACATATAGCAAAGCCAAGGATTAAGCCAGTTTTAAGCCTCTGTTAACAGAGAACCTTCTAGTGCTATCCTACTGTAATTAGTCTTAAAGAGAGCTTCTTAAGTCAGTTTGATAACATAAAAAGAAACAGCCACTTTCTCATCACTTAAGAAAAAAAAAAAAAACAGAAAAATTAAACAAAAGCAAAAGTTTAAAAAAAAAAAACAAAAAAAAAAAACCAACCAACCTCTCCTGGCATGCATCTGAAGACTCTCCTGGCAGCTCCACTCCCCACGCAGCAACACTCACTACACTAGCTGCAGCTGAAAGTCATTAAAGAAGATGAGGAACACCTGGTCTTCCCTCACCAGCTGAAAATGATCTGTTCTTACCCAAAAGGTGCCACAAAGGGTCTTGGTTACTATCCTGCATATGTTTTGGGATACTGTTTAAATGTTCAGACTGGGATGTTTTCCCTGTCTTTCTAATTTAAACCTGCAAGGCTGGGAGTTAGCTATTCCACACTGTGTCAGAAGCTTAAGCAGAAGAGTTAAACAGGTCAGTACAGCAAGGCAATATCTCTGTTGTTACCTGCTGGGAGAGGTCACGCAACTCCTACCCTTTAGAAACCACACTTTCTCTGTTGGTTGTTTGTAATCTGGTCAGTCCTACTTCAGCTTGCTAGTTACATCACACTTGTAGGAGAAAATATCTTCAAAGCATTCCTTACCCTGTGAGCTATTTGGCAAAATGAGAACGAAGACAACTCTTCCTCCTCTGGCTAGACTGAGAAACCCTCTGTTTCCTTTGCTCTTTAGATGTTACGACCAAAACCAAATCATATTTGAGTCGCTTCGAATACTTCTTTCACCTGCAAAACTAGGGTAAATTTTGACGTTTATGAAGACATTTATGGGGGATTTTCAAATACTTTTCAAAAAATGTTTGCTACTCTGTGCCTTCCTTATTCTTTTATGCTGACTACTGTGTCCCAGTAACATTTCCAGTAACTGCCAATACATTAGAAACCATGAGCAGACTCACAGGTAATGAGGTTTTACTACTCAGCCATCTCTTCTATGGTGTAATGTTCTGTTTTCTCTGCATGTGTAGGTAGTAGTTACCTCAAGCCAACTTATAAGCTGTCTTTCTTTCCTTATTTCTGAAACCTCTTCATTTGTCTTCAGCCACTGAGACAAACCTGCACTTTCTTCTACAAAGCCTACAGCAGTCTATATCAAATAGCCAGGGATATCCCTGGGCTGAAGGCTACATACAACATGTCGTTATTCCTATTGCATTTTGTCTCCATCTACTCCTCTCAGAAGCATTTTCTTCCTGTTACACACTGCCTACCTCTCCATTTATTTGCCTTGGAAAATTTCTCCCCAGTGAATGTCCCTGCCTACCTGTCTTTCTCACAGCAGGTCCGGAACTCAAGCAGATTCTGGATTAAAAAACCTGGTAGCAAGTGTGCAGAAATACAAAGCAATAGAAAAAGAAAGAGAGAAAACTAAGAATGTTTGAATGAGGTCAAGCTTTCCTCCTGGCAAAGAAATAACCCACAGATTAGACCACTGAAACATCATCTGTGGCACGGTGGAGAAACCACTCTTTTTTCACAGACTCATGTTCCCTGCCACACAGTCAGTTTCCTATGGATGTTTGTGACAAACATCCAAAAAGCTCTTCTGACATAAGAATTTCATTTGTTGAGCCGTAGTTAAAAATCTAAGATTACTTTGCTGTCTTTAATTTTTTTATTTCTTTATTTGAAACACTGTAACAGCAAAAGAAGGCACAGAAAGTCCAGGTGGTTCCTGCAATGCACTGATAACTTTCTGACACAGGTGGTGAAGGAGCTAATGAGGGGTATGCTACATAACCTTTCTTTGTTAGTGAAAAAAAAAAAAAAAGGCTGGTTAGGGATGTGATGACTGGGGAACACTCAGGATGCAGAGATCAAGAAGATGGTGGAGTTCAAGATCTTATGTGGAAGAAGGAAAGCAATAGGTAGAATTGCTACCCTGGACTTCAGATGAGCCAGCTTTGACTTCTTCAAAGACCTACTTGGATGTATCCCATAGACTGGAGAGTTCGAAAGTAAGGGGAACCATAAGAGCTGGTTGACACTTAAAAAGCACTTCTTCCAAGCTTGAGATTGGTGCACCCCTAAGAGTAAGAAGTCAGAGAAAGCTGGCAGTGCAAACAGAGTATGTATATAACTACCCACAGAACTATTCTAAAATCTTTCAATTGTGCTGTCATGTAATTTTTTTCTTATCAAATCTTGAACAATGCTGCTCATTCTAGAGTAGAAGCAAGCAGGAATTTGTTTTGAAATAGCAAGGAGGGAAAGGAACAGATTTAACTCTGATCCCTCAAAAGCATATGTGTAAATCACTGATATTTTACTCCTTATAAAAGGGAGGCAACTCCTTGGCATTCTAACCACAGGATTCATTAATGGAATAGATTACATTTAAGGTTCTCTCCAACTTGCACTATTTTATGATTCCATGATATCTAATCACTAGAGATCAGTTATAAATCCACGCGAATAGAAAACAACAGCATGACTTTCAAATTGTTAGTATGTTATTTTTTTAGTATCTATCTCATAACTGAACGCTGTTGTGGGAAGGCTGAGTCTTGGTATGGATTACATCTGTTATGGAATGTAGATCTTTTTATGATGGAGCTGTAATAGACCCCAATTAGAAATAGTTAGCTGGTAATTTTGTATGGAAACATAAAATACTGATAAGCAACTCAAATGTCAGGAATGTAAACTGAAAAATAAGATACTGTTAACAGCTATCATTATTTAAAATGTTATACACCATTTGGTTTTAAAGCCAGTTATTCCTTCAATAAATACACTAGAAACATCTACGATGAAATTTTGCAGTGATGTTACAGTAATTTGTTGTTTTTAACCTGGCAGATGGGTCAGCACCACAACATTGTTTGCTCGTTCCCTCCCTTCCCAGTGGGATGGGGGAGCAAATCAAAAGGAAAAAATAAAGCAAAACTTGTGGGTTGAAATAAAGCTATATACAAAGAGAAAAAGGATAATAGTTATGACATTCGTATACATGAATGTATATAACAAGTGATGCTCAAGCAATTGCTCATCGCTGCCCAGTCAATTCCCAGCTTTCCATCCCAAGCAGCAAAAGACAGTGAGATAAACTCCTACCCCCTACAAAATTCCTTTTGCATGATATCATGTGGTATGGAATATCCCTTTCGCCAGTTTAAGTCGGATGTCCTAATTCTGCCCCATCTTATACCCTTCAAAGTATGAGCTGAGAAACTTATCCCGACTCATAGGAATGGCCTTGGCTCTGTACAACACTACTTAGAGGCAACTATAAACATCAGTGTGTTACCAACACTGTTTTCTCCTAGAACCAAAACATGGCATCATAACAGGCACTCTGAAGAAAACAATTTCATCCCAGATGAAACCAAGACTCAATCCTAAACATTTAGCTATTTTATAACTCATGTACACAACTCCATTTCCAAGGCAAGGGAGAAGAGACATTAAGAGAAAATGGTTGTCATGGATTAAGATTGGATTAGAGAATAAATGATTTAAATGGACCAAAAATGCTGAAGATTATTGTCAGTTACCATTTTAGGTCATCTTTCCCCTTTTGCAGACATAAAATATGTATTTTCCAGGCTTTGCCAGCAAATACTTTATTTCTACAGGAATCACTTGAGTGTTTAGTAGATCAAAGGTAGTCGTAAAGGTCTGTGTTCTTGCAAATCTGGTGAGTGTATGTTTACCTTACACAAAGGTTGTAATGTGAAACTTACAAAAGGCATGATATACACAAGAATGAATAAATTGATAGTTACATATTTCCTTTAAAATTTCTACATGATAGTTATATAAGAGGCATTACATTGAGAAGAAAAAAATGAAAAAAGTACCTTACGTTACTTACACTGACATAATAATGCTAATCTAGCTTCTTCTTGCATAGCCTTTCTTTATGCTTAAGTAAGTCCGTGATACTGAAGACAAAAAATGAATTCATGTTCATATATTTAAGCATATATGTTACTAAATGTGCCTGGGCTTAGACTCCACTTATTTTATAAATTTAATTAAAAAAAAAAAGTAATCATTGTCTTTCCATTAATCTAAAATATTATCTTATTATTCTAAAATAGTTAAAGTGCTTTGTGGTAGGATAAATGACTTAGAAATAGATTTTTAAATTGCTATTATGAAATAAGCTGCATTGTTCTTTTTGCACTATGTTAAATATATTAAACATCCAGATTCACAAGACTCATCTACAATAAGGCAGATTTTTTAATAGAGGAGTAAAATCTGGGATGAAACAGACTTTTTGTAGTCATGAAGATGAAGAAACTGAGAAAATAAGCATCCATTCTGCATGAAAACAATACATCTAATCACTTCAAGAAATAATTGTATTGTTTTACGCAAATGAAAATATCTTAAATCTTCTCTCACTTCACCTCCTTTTCAATAACCGTTGTCCCATTGCACTCAGCAGATTTATTCTTGGCTTGTGTCCTGTTCTCTGTCAGAGCCTAGACTTCAACTCCAAGAACTCTATTTAGCCTTCACAGAGTCTGGATCCAGACCTGACTTGCCAAATTATTTTCATCTTTCTGAGTTGTGACCTTTGACTTCCAGAAAACTAGTGAACTCCCCTCAGTGCCTTACACATTCAAAGCAGCACAAGAGCCAAGACAATGACAGCATAATCACTGAAATCAGTGCTAATCACTGAGGTAGATTCACTACCCATTTCCTAAATAGAAAGAAGGTGAGCATATTTCTTAATCTGGAAATAGAACTGGGCAGTTTCTAAAATATCATGCAAGGTCACAAAGTTAAAAAGAAAACTATCAGTAAGATAACACCTCAAAGATTCCTTTTAGTGAGATAACTTATTATTTTACTCAACTTCTCCAAAGTGTATTTGTCTGCTCCAGTAAAAGATGAAATGTACCATTTGCCAGGTGACAGACCACAGCAGTCAAAATGAGTTATTCAGTTAAGGAGCATTAGAACAAGTTCTGTGTTTTCCTTTTGAGTTTGGGGCTCCTCAGCGCCTACATTTCTCCAGAAACCTTTATCTCACCTTCTGTCTCTATAAACTATCATCCCTAGTGCAGTCTCCACAACTCTCTCCTTTGCTGACTTTACTACCCCAAATTACACTGAGATACAAACATAAATTTAGATTTCAATAAATGTTTCCTACCACACTGTTTTGTTTTCTGCCTTCTCCGGAAGTACTGAATGTTGAACACTGACAGAAACAAAACACTGAATTAGGTAAACTAGCCTAGATCTCTGAGGTAACATGGTATCTTCTATCTATGTTGCTAGTCTCACTTTATGTTAGGTAAATTTCCAGGAAAAATATTGGATGCATGTTTTCCCAAACTCTTCATCATCAAAGTTATTTTATGCACCTAGATGAAGATACTTCATAATGAAGATAGTAACATGGCAAGAAGCAAAATTAGAAGAAATCAGATAACATTATACAGAACAGACAGGTACAGAAGGAGGTGCATAGCCTGTCAAAGGAGCACCCAAGCATCAAAGTAGTAGGACTATTTGTAATAGGAGGAATTTCAAAGCTGCCTCATGTCAAAGCCAGAGATAATTACAAGGACTGCTTGAAAAATAATGCCTCCCATTTTATTATGTTGGCCCACAACATCAGAAGCAGATGTTGTAATTTAAATACTTCAGATTAATCAAAAATTCAAAATCCCCAAAGCGAGTTTTTTTTCAGAATAATCATCACAATGAAGATTTCAGGCAAAACATTTACAATCGGCTGCAACTTCAAATTAGAAATGGATAAGTCATTCTGCTTTTTACATTCAGTATAACATTATGTGAAGGCTACTTATTTTTCCCCCTCAGACCAGAGCAGGAGTTCCTTCTGCTAATATGAAACACTCCTTTCTGTTTTAGTCAAAATGTCATTGGAAAGATGGAATGCTCAAAGTCAGCTCAGATCAGTTGCAATTTTATGCATCTGTGTGGCCTTCTATGTACACAATAGCCCTCTGTAGTTATATGACTTTGCATCCCAGGAAACTGATCAAGGAGAAGGCTTATAACTAATGACCTTTGAATGGTCACTGAATTCCTCACTTCAGAAAAAATTGCACCCTCTGACATTCAGTGAATGTTTACGGAGACCAAACAGTGGATGTGAACACAGTGAGGCAGTGGGTGGTGTGTTTCAGCAGGGACAACAGCGGGTTCACTCCAGCTGAGTGTAGTTTTGTATGAGTGCAGCATGATGACAACTATGTTGAAAAAATAGTGATTTGTAACTGAGAATTTGCTCTATCAAATAGTGCTATTATGCTCTTCTTATCTATTGTAGTTTCTGTGGAAATAAATAGGAGGCATTACCTTCAGAGCCACCTACTTTCATTGCTGAAAAAGAGGGGAGACTGAAAGTCTCTGAAAGTTTCTGAAAAAAAAAAATAGGTTGGCTGTAAAACCTCAGATACCTCACAGGGAAGAAGTGCTTTTGGAGAAGCTCAACTTGAGCACAAAATGCAGGAAAGTAACAATTTGTGACTTCCTACAGCAATCCATTCAAATCAGAGGGAGATTTTGTTACAAAATATCTGATGCTTTCTTGCATTCCATGGCCTACATTTTTTATAAAAGCTTAGAACTGTGTTGTCTCTTCCAAACTGTGTTTGCATATTTCTATCAAGCTATAGCTAGTGGGCCAATTCTTCAAACAATTGTATGGTAGATGAGAGGGTGAAGCAGGATCTGTCAACAAGTGTTCAGCTTCCCTCCATATCATCCTAGGTTGTCCAAAAACTACCAGGTTATAAAAGAACAGCATTTAAACAAATGCATTGGACTAGAGAGTTGGTAACTCAAGAATTACATATGGAAGGGGAATATTTTAATGACCAGCAATAGCCAAGAAAGCCAATGGGTAAATGGCAATGAAGTGAAGAACACCTGATCCTACCGACTCAAAAAGAAATTTATAATAATCATATTCTTGAGACCAAAGGGATTATCAGGTCTGATGCCACAGAAACTTTTTTTCCCCAGGTTACACTGTACAAGACTGTGGGAAAAGTTCTTCTCATACACAAATCAATGAGGAACATAACAGCTGCTTATGTTCCTAATGCTATACGATCTTCAAACATTGCTATTTTCCTGTTACAATTTCATCACCTGCTCAGACTGAAATGCTTTATGTAAATTCTTTATATACAATAAATAATTATTAATAATCAACAATAATATTAATTAATAATATTAATAATTATCATTATATATAATGTATATATAATGCTTTATATAAAGTGATATGGATACTTGGGTGAAGATATGACAAGGTATATTAAATTTCCTTCTGAGTTGGGACCTTCTGAAATCCAAGCTACCCAATGCAAATCTGTAAGACTATATAAAGCGCTTTCTTCTCATCTTCCTCTGTCCAAGCTGCTGCCAAATTGTGATTCTATCTTCCTTCAGCTCATATTATGTACCCTTAATCTCAGATCCAGAAAAAGCACTTGAGGTGGTATTACAGCAACAAGTAAAAGCAAGTGTCACGGCCACAAACTGTTTGGAAGAACAGAGTTATTTGGGAATGCAGCCTGTGTACCAGCACTTGATCTGAATGCATCTCACCAGAATGTTTTAGGTTAACTTCTATTGAAATAATATACATAATGTTATTCAACTAAAAAGGAAACTGTCTTAATAAAACTCCGCTAGTTTGAAAGAATCCTAACAGACTTGCTTTCCCAGATAATTTGATAGTGGAACAAATTCTGCGGGACCGACATCTCAGATAGGACGGATGCTTTCCACTTCCTAAAAACCTCTGGTGCCCTAATAGTTTGTGTTATTTATTTATTAGACTGAGCTCAAAACAGAGCCTAGTAATGTGAGCTCTGTTAAGATTTAAAAAAAAAAAAAAAAAAAAATTGGTTTTGCTCTGTTTGAACTCTTACTGTCAGTTCATTTGGTTTGAATAATATGCATGATATACTCGTAGATTTTGCTGTGGAAAATCCCTTTAATAAGGAAAAACATCTGAGACCTTGAAATACGCAGAGGGTTTTTTGCAAACACCAGAGTATAGAAAGCCTTGAACACTTACCAAAGAGGGTGATGCGTGTCTATTCCATCTCCTAAAAACACTTCCTCCTTCAGATTTACAGTTACTAAGCACAGAGCAATTTTGATCAAAAGAAGCAGCAGCAGCTGTAAGGGAGAAGTGTTCAATTCTGATTGCTTCATCTGGAATGAAGGGGGTAGTGGCACAACTTTATTATACCAGATGCAGTAGAGGGCTTTATTTCATTTAATCTGGAAAACAGAGGAATTTGTCACAAACAAAAGATGAAAATAATCTTGTTCTTCTTGCCACTACCTAGGCACGATGGTTATTGCCTGGGTCTTCATAAGAAGTTGGAGATTATGATGCCTATTTACTTTCTCCTGCATAATTGTTGCAATACCAGAGGGCTGGTATTTTGCTTCACTACAAAGACATGCTGAAAAGTTATTTTTGTTTGGCATTTGCTGGAATGCATTTGTTTTTGGAATGTGTGCTTCTGGGATTCATGGCGGGCTTGAAGTTTCAACTGTACATCATGGTATACTACTTGTTACTTGGTACAGGGTTTATTAACACTTATTCTAAGAACCTTCTTTGACTGGCAGTATATGCTGATAACACAAAATGGGCTCAGATAGAATTATTTATTTATTTTTTTTTTACTCCTATTCCTTTCAGTGGTAATACAAGGGATTATTTAACCTGGTAAATGTATTACCAACTTATCAGTATTACTTTGTTTGAACTCAGTTTTGGGGGTTGTATATTCCATAACTTTATTTATGCCATTAATTCAACAACATGGCTCTGTGTGAGGTTGAGCAGGAGCTAAGTTCAAAGTTAACAGAAAAGATTTATCCGTCATCTACTTGTTCGACAAATAGTTCTTAAAGGCCACTGTTTCTGACATTGATATAATAAAACCTCATAGCACAAAGGGTAATAGCCATACAGAATAGAGACAGGAGAAAGTCAAGCCCAGTATTTCTAGGTTAGACAAAGTTAGAAATTGCATTTTCTTGAAAATAGGAAAAACAAAATACAAGTTATTCACTGTTTTTTCTCTCAAGGGAAAACAACTTATTTTCAACCGATTGGCAGGTTCATTAACACAAACACAATGCAGCCAGGAAAATGGAAGATCATCCAGATCATCTCCCTTCAGTACTGTCCAGTGTCACAACATCAGGTTGCTCCTATTTCAAATAATGAGTATACAGGACCATTACTTCTAAGTGAGATACAAAAATTGTGTGTGCTCAGTCTACATATAAACAAGAGCGAGTGTGCCATACGAATCAAATGTGACTGACAAATACGAAACCTTTCTGCTCAGATTTCATGAAGATGAATTTGTAACAGCCATCAATGGATCTCAGGCAGAAGCAATTGCATAATGCTAGGAAAAAAGAAGAGTGATACAGTTTTGGCAGACAAGAATTCTATGACAGTTTGAGATGCTCCTGAATTCAGCTTTGTTGCCCATCACTACAAAAATTAAGCTCTGCCACCCTTAAGTAGAAAGTCCCTTGGTACATAGTACTCATTTCTATCACACAGTCTCTATCCTATATTCTTCTGTCATGACTATTAGACCAAAAATCAGCATTAGTTACAGAAGTCAAAGGTAAACCACAAGTAAAAATCTCTTAAAAATACACAATATCTATTTGCACATATACTTGCAAAACATACCTAGACAAATTTTTTTTCTAGCATTGTTTTCATATTTTCATTACCAAGAAAAATGAGTGCAAGACTTACAGTTTGCCTGGAATCCCACTTACTATTATGGCTAATGATGTATGACACTTTATGGTTGGTATCTTCATAATATTTACAACCTCCCTGCTTTCCCTAGTTCAGTGGCCACATCTACTTTCTCCATTACCTTCATGGGAAGCCAGAGCCCATAAGGTCTACATTACTAATGCTCCAAATTGTGCATTACAATTTTAAATATTAGTGTTGACCGTTTCAGTCACTAGAGCAGGCGGTGAGCATAAGCATAAAATCACCGCTGAAATCCTCATGTTCTGTTAGGTAGGACAAATTAAAGTCATGCTTTTGCAGCATTAAACCAAAAAGTTAGAACTATGAAATCCTGCTATGGACTCAAACACCTGTCCTGTAAAAGATAAAAAGCATCAGAAGTCTAACTATAATTTAATACAATTTTTTTCTTTTTTTGCGTGAAAATCATCACTGCTTCTGCTTATCTGTGAACCAGCTTTTTCTATACGCTGATTTCATTCACGTTAATATATATTTTTGCTATATTTAAATGCATTTGTTATGGACGCAGTTCCCGGTTCTGGAAAGCACTTCCTACTAAGAATAGGAAGTTTTGAACAGCAGTCACACCTTTCCCTGAATCCACTTCCAAGCAGTGGAAGACTACAGCATTCATAGAATCAGAGTTGCTCAGGCTGGCAGAGACCTTAAAGATTGTCAAGTCCAACTACAACTTCACCATACTACTGTAACTCTAACAACCCTCCACTAAATCACGTCCCTGAGCACCACATCCAAATGGTTCTTAAATACATCCAGTGATGGCAATTCAGTCACCTCCCTGAGGAGCCCATTCCAGTGCATCACAACCCTTTCTGTAAAGAAGCATTTCCTGATACCCATCCTAAACTTACCCTGGCACAACTTGAGGCCATTTCCCCTCGTTCTGTCACCAGTGAGAAGAGACCAACCCTGCTCTCACTGTAAGCACCTTTCAGATATTAGAAAAGAGCAATTACGTCTCTCCTCAGCCTCCTCTTCCCAGACTAAACAGCCCCAGTTCCTTCAGTATCTCCTCATAGGCCACATTCTCCAAGCCCTTCACAAGCCCTGTTGGCCTCCTTTGGATCTGCTCCAGCACCTCCATGTTCTTTCTGTACTGAGGTGCCCAAAACTGAACACATTTCTTGAGGTGAGGCCTCACCAGTGCCGAGTACAGGGGCAGGATGATTTCCTTAGTCCTGCTCACCACACCATTCCTGATCCAAGCCAGGATACCACTGGCCTTCTTAGCCACCCGGGCACACTGCTGGCTCATATTCATCCAACTCTCTATCAGTACACCAAGGTCCCTTTCCATTAAGGAGCTTTCCAGCCACTCCTCCCCAAGACTGTAGAGTTGCCTGGGGCTGTTGTGACCAAAAATGCAGGACCCAACACTTGGCCCTACTGAAATTCATGTGGTTTACCTTGGCCCATCGATCCAGTCTATCCAGGTCCTTCTGTAGTGCCTTTGTCCCCACTGGCAGATCAACACCCCCTCCCGATTTGGAAATTGTGCTAGAAGCTCACGCATTAAAGAGAAACAGAGAGTGCCTTAAAGAGAAACCTACCTAATTTGATTCCAAAAATTCCTCTCTTGCTTCACACCCTCTGTCCTTTGTTTTCTAGGCTATCAGTCTGCTTTTATACAACTGGTGTCAGAGGACAGCGATGTTAGCAGGGCATCTTCCACGGGCTGCTCAGAGCTTGTGATGTAAAACCACAGGATTATCAAATACTGAGTGCATCCACAGCGCCACCTGCTGTGGATGAGGGGCAATAGACATTTGCTTCCCAAGTGTGTATATCCAAGTAAGAGTTTTCCTTGTGAATGTATCAACAGTACCCATACGAGCAAGCGATTGAAACAGTCTACCTCTTGTGGGCCTGTCCAACTTCAACGATTTTACCATTCCATGAACTAACTGCCAAAGCATGCAAAGTATGCAAATAATTACTATTCCCACACCCCCCTTTCTCCCCCACCTAAGCATCAGTGCTATAAAGCCTGTTCTAAGTTTTAAATACAAGATGTTTGTTCCTTTTCTCAGACTATTGTGATTAATAAAGATTTTGAAACCAAAAATCTAGTAAACAGCTGATGATACACAAGCAAACACCATGAGAAAAGGCCACATTACATATCTTTCACACACTCTTGGAGAAAATTCCGCTGCATACCACTTAAACACAAACTGTACTCCAGGAAAGGAAAACTTTAATTCTAATCTCTGGCTATTCTGCCTCCGGCTTAGCTACCAGTTTCACGAGTAAACAGAGAACCTTCAAGAAAAATAATCGTGCTGAGGACAAATTTGCTTTCCACTTTCATTCCTGTTGAGGACCTAAATAAACTCAGTGAAGATGACCCATTACTGAATCAGAAAAAACAGTGACTGCTTATGTCCTCTGAAAAGAGGAAAGCTAGGTAGAGCATCAGGCAAAAGGTAAGCCCAGACTAGTGATGAGAAGAGCAGTCTTTGCCTAGGAATGATTCCAGAAGAGGCTCACCCAAGTGCTGTGATGTAGAATTCCCCCATTTCATTAGCTGTATCACTCAATGAAAATAAGGAAGTGGAACTGATTGACGTTATGAGAGAGAATAATAAAGTGAGATGAAATTTCCAGCCATTCTACAAGCAGCAGGAAGTAGCTGATAATGAACTACTTTAAGCACCCACAAAAACCTGGAAGCAGCAACTGTGGACTTGTTCAGAATTTGCCAACTGACACACTCACTGATCTTGAATGTATGGTCAGCAGGCTGGTGCCTCAGTGCAAACAGTGACTTGTTGCTGCTTCTCCATAAAAAAGTGTAATAGAGTAATATATGACAGTAATCCAAAATTAACTCCTGCTCAGATAACCAGTATTCTATCCACTCACCTCTCATTTGCACTTCATTTTCACTGAGAGTAGAATAAGCATACACAATTCTTCAGTCTCCTGCTCATGAATTAATTTCATTCTCTGAAAACATAAAACTGAGAATGAGTAATGGGAAACCCGTTCAGCAAATTTGCCTTGTATCCTACAAGGCTGCTTTCACAGCTGCTTTGGGAAGAGTAGTCTGTCCTTCCCTTTAGGCCATGAGAAAAACACCAATTCATCTAACTCAACTTTTCTCAAGCCCAAAAAGACACATTAACAATTCTCAGAGTATCAGCAACAGCGGCTTGCTAGTGATAGTGGGAGGAACTAACTGCCCTACCTGCTGATGAGCACATCCAGCAAATCACTCATGGTCATAGCAGACATTAAAGGTTTACAGACACACTTGTTCACCCCTCCCAGCAGTAAGATCATGCTGCATGGAAGTCTGGAGAACAGTGTGGCGTGGATGCATTAAGAGTATGCGGGAACACAACAGAGGCTGTCCTGCTACCGTGGTACTCATCAGTACATTCATACTAGCCTACTGTGCAAGGAGCAACATCATGGCTGCACACCAAGGAAGCAAACAAAGACACAAAAAAATGCACTTCTTGTTCAAGTTGCATGTGTATTTCTGCTTAAATTAATCTAGGAAGAGAATAATAATTTATATATATATATATATATATATATAAAATAAATATATATATATATATATAATATATATATTATAAATATATATATTATAAATATATATATATATATATTATATTTTTAGCACATCTTATCTTTCTGAAAATATTTAAACATTTCCAAAGCAAGATTTTGGTACTGATGATCTTGGTTTGTGCTTTCTTACGCAACTTCACAGCTAGAACACTTACGAAATAGAAAGATGGGGAAAAATACCTAAAAACCTATACCCTAAGTTACAGTTACAGGAAAACACTATTTCTTAATTATATCTTTTCAAATCCCTGATTAGTTTCAGGTGGGTTTCTATCTTCTTCACATTCACTTTCAACAGATACTCTAGCAAAATGTTTAATGGGAGACAGTCACTGAAGCAAAGATTTGTAAAAAAAATGGGTACAGAAAATGTGCCTAATGTGTTTTAAAGTGGTAGTGTCAGATGCTGGGGTGAAAAATAGGTTTTACATTTTTTTCTGAATGCCACTGAAGTCAGTGGAAGTCATTATGGAGGGTCCAAAGTCAAACTACAGGAATGCCATAGGTGATTCACACTGCTACCGATTTGTATCCTCGTAATGCTTTGGTGCCTCGTTTGTGAGCCATGGACACTTTGAGTAAGGGATCAAAGACAAAGAACAAAAAAAGCGGTTCCCCCCAACTAGTGAAAAATACTCTCCATTTAAAGTATATTTTGATACTTTTTACAAATTGCTTCTGAACAAACTACAAGCCAAACTATTCGGCAGATGCTGTTTGGTGAATACTGCTGAATAATGAACACATTCTAGAAGATTGCAAGCAGGAAGGTAGAGAACACACCAGATAATTTTTTCCTCATGCCTCTTTTTTTAAATCTATCTCTCCTCAGTAAATATGTCAGGGGCAAGCTTCCATGGGTGGTGTTGATTTATTTGATTAATAAGTGTCCCTTCACTTACTAAGCAACCAGTAAAATAAAGTTTCCTACAATAAAAGTATTTTATACGTTATAGTAAATTAAATTGAATATTTTAATGCCTCAAACAATGATGTATTCTTAATGATCATGTTCCCATCACATAGCTTTACTATAAGTAGTTGCATCTTCAAGCAATTTCTAAAATAAAATGAGATACAGAATTATAAGTTGCTGCAGTTGGTAAGAAAAAAAACATCTGTTCCTTTCTTACTTGGTCAGTTCCCTTATGGCTTCAAGCAGGACACAGGGCATACTATGTATCACCTAAGCATGATACAGAAGTAAAGCTACAAATGTGGTGCAATAGGATGTTTTAGCATCAGAAGTACCACAGGTTTATTATCAACCAAACTTAGTAGTCATCTCAAAATCTGCCATGTTAAAGTATACTTTCAATAAAAGTACACTGAGATATCAGAGATGAGATAAAAGACACCATTTTTAAACCAGAACATTTTAAAGGAGGACACTTTTGTAGAAATGAATATACTACACATTACAGGCATACCATACAGAAATGTATTTCTACAACATATGGAAAGTATCTGAATCAGTTAGACAATGACCTTCATAAATCACTTCTTGTTCCAACTTTAAATTATGTCTTGTTCTGTCTCATGGGATATTCACTATATCTCATACAAACTCACAGTTATGTATGCACAGTATTCCTACCTTTATAGAGAGTTATATCATATCAACACAGAGAGGGTATGTAAAACAAAGAATAAACACATTTTTATGAGACTCTGACCAGATGAACCCACATACCTCACTTTTTATCACTTCCCTTTGGCTTAAGGGAATATTCTTTTTTGTTGTATGTGATTTATTAAATGGACTAACCAAAACTTTGGGGGATTCCTCTTCAAACTTTATCAGCAGAGCACTGAAATGCTCTGTGGGTGGCAACGGCCAAGCCAGTGCCACACAGGAGAATAACGTGGGATGAAAATCCCATTTCCCTGCTCTCAAGTACATGAAGGCTCTTCATGGTTCATTCAAGCCAAAATTCAACTACCTATTTAAAAAAATGAAGATTTGTGGGATTTTGTGCAAAAGTGTTACAACTGAGTGAAGGCTATCGCTTGTGGTTGACTTACCTTTCCCTTCCTGTCACAGCTGTAGTTTGAGCAAACGTTGTCTATAGTATTGTTCTTTTGTTTTGCCTATAACAAAAAATATTCTTTTAAAAATAATACAGAAATATAGTACGTAACTGAATGCTCTAAAATTTTACCCCCTGCTTTTATGTCCACCTGTTGATCCTATTCACGTAGTCTCAAATGAGCACCTCATATCAACACAACCTTCCTAGAGATTTTATATAATAGCAATGCAGCTTTACTTACCTGTTCAGCATATTCTATTTCTTCTCTAGAGCTTCCTAATCCATAAAAACTGACAGAGGAAACTTATAGTCATCTGAGTCAATGATACAGCATTCAATACTTAGAAATATCCCCAAATCCAAAGGTTAGTACTAGCCCTAGAGACAATTATCTGCACCTAGATGCTTTAATTCAACAGCTGTTAAAAAACGTTTTCATGAAGCGTGTATGCAAAGCTCTACCTGACCACTGCTTTTGCAAAGATAGATGCAAGAATACAATACTTCATAGACATGATTAATACTGTAACTGAGATATTTCTATCATATTTTTTCTCCTTTACTTCTGAGGTTGGAAGGAACCTCTGGAGATCAACTAGTCCAACCTCTCTGTTCAAGCATGGTTCCCTGGAGCACATCAACCAGGACTGTGTTCAGACTGCATTTGAAGACCCCCATTGAAGGAGACTCCACAGCCTCTCTAGGCAACCTCTTCAGTGCTGTTACCACCACAGTAACGAAGTTTCTACTCCTCCAGACAGAACTTCTCTGTGTTTCAGCTTGGGCCTGTTTCCTCTTGCCTCTTCAGTGTGCACCACTGAGAACCCTAATCCTAGCCCCAACCTCTTGACTACCTCCCTTCAGATACACATTGAAGAGATTCCCTCAGAACCTTCTTCAAGCTGTACAGGCCCAGGTCCGTCAGAATTTCCTCCTGGCAGAGATGCTACAGTCCTTTAATTGTGTTAGCTGCCCTTAACTGGACTCTCTCCAGCATTCCCTCTTGCACCGGGAAGCCCAGAACTGTACACAGTACTGCAGGTGAATGTTCTTCTTCACCAGGGTTAAGTAGAGTGAGAGGAACATCTCCTTCAACATGAGGGCAATGCTCTAATACAACACTCTAATGTAACCCAGATACCAATGGCCTTCTTGGCCACAAAGACGCATGGCTGTCTCATGGTCAACACACTGCCCATCATGATATGAGGACAGCATAGGAGACAGTATAAAAAACTTTTCTGAAGTCAGGTAGACAACATCTACTGCTCTCTACTGCTGTTATCTATGCAACCAGTTGTCCCATCACAGAAAGGACTTCGATTAGTTCAGCATGATTTTCCTTTGATAAATCTGTGCTGACTACTACTGATCATCTCATCTTCCACATGCTTAGAGATGGCCTCCAGATAACTGTTCCACCTCCCTTTCCAGGGACTGAGATGATGCTGACTGGCCTGTAGTCTCAAGTGTCTTCCCACTTGCCCTTTGATGACTAGGGTCACATTTGCTTTCTTCCAACCCTCAGGCATGTCTCCTGACTGCCATTACCTTCTAAAGATGATAGAGAGCAGTCTGGCAATGTAGTTCACCAATTATCTCAGCACTCAAGGATGCATCCTATCAGGGCCCGTGGACTTAAGGATGTCAGAGTACCGGAATTATCTCTAACCCAATCCTTCTTAACCAAGGGAAATTCTTCCTTTCTCCAGACTTTCTTACTAGTCTCTTGGGTCAGGGATTCCTGAGGGCTGGCCTTGGAGGTGAAAACACTCAGTAAGAATATAAGTCTTTAAAAAGGTGCTGGAACTATTACTACTACTGCAGTTATTTATGAACTGAACTTGTTCTACAATATGCTGACGCATTATAAACACAGAATGTTAAAACTCTCGGAAGACAATCATGCTTCAGCAGAAATTATATATCCATCTGGATAGTTCAGTTATATGTGGTAAAATAAACATTCTACAGCTGTTTGTTTATTTTATTGACCAGGTTTTGAATTGAATTTTAATCTGAAATTGTTAGTAGCTGTAAGAAGACAGAGGGATGGCAATGAGATGTCAGTCTGCACTCTAGAGATTATTTTGAGACCAAATATTTTCATAAAACAGATTTCATCCTTCCTCTCAAACCATATTCCTAGGCAATATTAAGAATATCAAACCCCAAAGGAAAAGAAATTATGATACACAGTTTTAAATCAAGATGTAGTACGGTTGTACAGTATATAGGTAAAGCACATCCACATTGTAATAAAAACAAATGACTAAAGCACAATTGTAGACCGCAGGTAGCTGTGAAGAGAAAGAAGATACCATCGGTGCTATTTTTCAGTGGAGAGAAAACACTTTCAAGAGGATATCTATCTGTCAAACTTCACTGCCAGTTAACAATTCATCTTCCCCTATGCTATATAAAAAAGTGGTAGAATTTGTCTCTTCAGAAATGCAGATGAAACTCTTCCAGCCTTGTTAACAACTTACACTATAGCAAACGAGCTGAAGCTTCGCACAGATTACCTTTAGCTTTGCACAGATGAACTTTTCTGTAACATCACATTACTTTCGTAATGCATTTAAGTTAGCGGAACTAGAAAACACTTATCCAAGATTCATCATGATTAAATAAAGCATTTCTAACATTATGACATCAGCTTTCCCTCACTGAGACTCATCATATGAATGCTGTCAAATTAATCACTTATTCTTGGAATGCCTCATTTGTATAATTGACTTCTCACATAAGTGCCAGAACAACTAGATCAGGACTATCTCCACCAGTGTCTACACAGCATTCACCAGACTTTCTCTCCGAAAGTGGAGGGATGAGAAAAATTCCTGAACGTAGCAACTAGTTAAATCCTTTTACCACACACAGTAAAGATGCCAGACTAACAACTCCATAGCCAACAAAGGAAAGAACTTCCTATAAGCCATAATCCAAACACCAAATTTTTGGGGAATTTGAGGGAAGGAAAGCGCCATCCCACTTAAAATGCGTGTTTTGACCATACACAGAAGGAGATATTTATTGTGTCACAACCAGACAAACAAACCATTTTTTAAATTATGAGACACTGAAAAATACAAAGTTTCAGAATGTGGGCAAGTTCCAGTTTTCCCTGTTTGAAAATTACACTCTTATTTTCATTCCTTTTTTTTGCTCCCTTTCTCCTATTTCAAAGGACAAAGAGTACTGGAAATAAAAGCTTCCTATGCAAATAAGTCCTCAATGGGCAAAAGAGGATATTTCCAAAAAATGCATAATAGTTTAGGGATATGTGATACGAATGGAAGAGTCATGCCTCATGCAAATATTTTGTTTGTATTTTACCTGCCTACGCTTAACCTTTCAGAACATATTTACTGACATAAATAGTAGCATTTCAGGTCTGAACAGCTGCTAATCAACTCCTGCATCACTTAAATCCTGGTAACCATTTGGAAACTCAGCATCTTTGAAAAAAAAAAAAAATGCTTCTGTTTGTATGCTTAGGGCCTAATATCAAGTGTGCAATCTATTAATGTTTCGGCATGGAAAAAAATCAGAACATATAACCAGCCACTCAGCTTGTAAATCTCTCAGGTTTTTTTTTCCCCTCAAGAGTCACAGATGGCTCACATGACCAAAACCAACTTTGCAGCCTGTACCTAAGCGGGTAGGCCTAAGCTGGCATGTCCCACTCACAGCCCAACCCAGCTCTCCCCGCAGCCGCCCCTTGCCCCACTGAGCAGCCTGGCCCAGCCCTTCTGCTCAGCATCTATCAAACCTTGGTGTGTGCCCTCGGCACTGTCTAGGTTGGAACCAGGGCACAAGGAGGGCACAGAGCAATGCTAACTCAAGTTATGACAAATACATTTATGCATTGTGATTGATTGGCTAAACACAGTCTCCGTGAACAACAAAAAACACGCAGCCATGCTTTCTGTTGCGATAACGGAATTTGAGAATGGGTTTTAAGGTGAAGGCCAAAAAAATCATAAATATTTTGCTATTTTTGTGACTCCATTTTCAGTTGACATAAATAAGTTACCTACTTATTCTTGCACGGAATGTACACAGTCGCAGATACTCAAAGAAAAATGCAAACATACTTATTTCCCAGACTTGTGTAAGCCCTCTCTTAACAGAGAGAGCTATCCCTCACCTCACCGTCACACCTTACATCATCACTTCTGGCAGTAGATACAGCTGCGAACTACAGTTTTCAAAACTGAATTACAGGAGGAGTAAGATTTCATCAAAAAAAAATGACAAACACTTTGAGACCTCACTAAGAATTGGAGCCACTGCCATCAAACCAGAGCACCGTGTTAGCTTCAGAAAAATAAGGTCAAGTATCACACTGGTGTTACGGCTTTGTTACTTATAGAAATGAATTATATAATTATGTATTTTATATCCAGTCCAAGATGACTCCTCTTCAATCAGTGCAGCCCAGGCAAGCCAAAAGACTCATGGCCTAAGCTCTACAGTTGTCTTACAGACTCTAATGGCAGCTACGACATTTGGTATAACCAGAAGGATTTTAACCTGTAGACACAAGCTGTCCCTTCCTGCTGAGCATTAACCACTACCATTTTGGTGTCTCTGCCAGGCTAGAAAGATCTGATAAGGAAAATGCTTCCTTAACCATATATTCTCAGAGGTGATGCTATTGCCATTTAGATGTGTTTCTTTCTTCTAAATTAGCACATTAGTGATGTGCAATCTACGGAGCTAAAGGGACCGGTGACAAGTTTCAGACAATCAGTCACCTCCCCCCACTTTCCCTCCAATTTCAACAACACAAGAATATCAAGGGAGAAATGTGAAAACTTAAAATGCCCTCACAGTCCATTGCCTCTTAAAATAAATGTGCAACATAATGCTTAACATTGCACATTCCAGAAATAACCTTCTTGCCCTTCTCATTTTGCCCTGCTTCACACTATTGACAAGAACCCTCATAAACCACCACTCAACAGCAGCATCTGGCAATTTTTAAAGTCCTGTAATAAAAACAAGAAAGTGTTGATAAATTTACTTGACACATAAAAATAAATCTAATTCAGCCATGGATTAATAGAATTTTTATACAAAATAAATTTGCAAGCAGAAGTTTTACTAGAATAAAGGCTGACAATCATTTCTAGTGAACTCCTGATGCTAATTTTCATGATAGTTATTGAGATGGTAGTTTACCTACGTTTTTCCTTAGTACTGCAGAATAAAAGAATGTCAGGTATTTGCTTTAGGGTTAGGTGTTTGCCTGGGTTCTGACCATGTGCAATCTATTTCAGGCTTTTTTTAGGCATAAGTTTTGCCAAAAAGCTATAGGCCTCATTAGTTAGGCATGAAATGTGCTCACAGAAGTTGTAAGACCCACAGGTTGTGCCAACAAAGCTTCAGAACTTCTGTGAGGCTTCCAGAACTTTGCTCATGCTGGTTACAAGTAACACGATTTAAGACAGAGTTAAAGAATAACGTATCCCCATCTTTAAAACATACGCCCCTTAAATGCCACAAAAGCTGGAAATTTGTAATCAAGCTTCTCATCTGTGATCCTATGCTTTCACTGTCCCTCTATTTCAAATCTTTTATACCAACTGTCTTTGGTACAAGATTATTCTCTCCTTACATTTGCTTTCTACATCAGTCAGCAGATTACCCTCATTCAGTGCCTTCAAGTATTAAAGAGATCACAGTATCTGGAGGCAGACTTGCTCTGGTGCAACTGGTACACGTGAGAACAGACTACAGTTTGATATCGGACCTTCAATTTGAAGATGCAGTTTTGTGTTGAACTTCCCAAACAGCAGGCATAACACATTTTCAAGATGATAGAGTAAATCTCTGCTTAAATTGCTTGGTGTAGTGGGTCTGGAGTTTTCTTCACAGAAGCTCAAATAGTGTTGTTTTAGAGTTGTGACCAAAACAATGCTGATAACCCATGTCTTAACTATTGCTAAATAGTGTTTACACAGCATCAAGGTCTCTGTTTCTCACTCTGCCCCTCATTGAACAGAGCAGGAGTTCGCTGGAGGTTGAGAGGGGCCATGACTTACTAAGTAACGTTTGCTTCAACACAAAGTTTTCTTGCTTTTACTTTCTTTCTGCTTATTTGAACCTTCTGAGGCTGGCTGGGTAGAATTGAGCAAGCAGCTATGTAGTGCTTATCTGCCTACCAGAGTTATCCTGTAGCACTTGGATATCATGCTCTACACACAGAGAGATTTCAGAGCCAGTAAGATAAAACATGCCAGAGTTCAGTCGGGATAAAACTAGCTACATTACTTATGTAGCTTTTGCCTTTCTCTCTTTACTGCTAGTTGCTACCATTTGGTTTCAGTTACCTTGGGCATTGGTCCATCCAGCTCAAAATTAATTCTAGCAGTGGCCAAAAACATAGGAGACTTCTGTATGAGGTCCCCAGCCTGTTTTGAGAGACCCAGTAGGCTCAGATGAGCATCTGCACTTTTCACTGCTATCCAAACTAGAAAAAAAACCTCTGAATATTTTGAGATTCACACATCACCACTATACTATTATTTCTTAGACACTCAGTGTTGCCAGTATAAATTAAACAAGCTTTGTAACCTACAGTTATGACTACCCATGTAATACAGCATAAAGTACAATGCAGAGAACACAGCTGCACTCACTTTAGTTCCACAGCTCTACAGAGTTTCAACACTGTGATGAACTCTAATTGCATTGAAATACCTTTCTGTCTCTCATGATCAGAAATCTTCCCCTTACGTGCATTTGTCTGTGTAACACTCTGCACCTAGAGGACACAGGGAGGATGACAGCCTCACCTTTTAACCCCATCCATCCCAAGAGCTGAACAATGGCTCATATCACATTGCAAGCAGTTTTATGGAGACAGGGTGACTCCATGGCCTACTGGTAACGTACCATTTACCACAGGTTTCTCAACTATAAACTAAAATGGAAAAAAAAAAAATTATTCTTCATTTTCCACTGGTTTCCCACACTGAAAATAACGTCCTGATTGACATGTGGGACAACGTACCGTACAGCTTCAGTAAGGAATGTTAACACACAAATATAAAACAAAATGTGATGAGTAGGTAGGACACAGATCATGAGGAAGCCTGATCTGGCTGGAGAAAAGTATAGCTGAATAGTCACCAAGTTACTCTTGCCTTAAAACCAGAACAAAACACCAGAAGGACATATAAATAATAAACAACTCGCTAAACCCAATTATGCAGTCTTTCATCTCTTGCCAGCTAAGAGGAGACAAAAGGGTTCCCAGATAGTTAGAAAACCCATCCATACCAAAATGTTTTGGCTTACAGTAGTCTTTTCATTGGCCAACAGCCCTGAAACTGTCCTCTCACTAGCTTCTCTCTTGCACATGGGAGAAAGGTACACCAGCCACAGCAGAGATGATGGTTTGCTCCACTCTCTGCTCTCTGCCCATCCAGAGATGTGGGTACCAAACCTGGGATCTGCATATGTGTTTTGGTTTGGGGGCTGCTCATAAGCTGGTACAGGTAAATAGAAGGCAGCTAATACATGACACGGCCTGAATAACACTTCAGAAGTAAACCAGCAGTTTAAGGGAACTGTAGGGACAACTTTCAGGATCAGGATTATTATTAGTTTAGCGGGCTTCCACACAAATATCATTATATATATTGAAAGCAATAATTTCATGTTCACGTATTAAGTAAGATGGTCTAACGCTGTTGACTCAAAACAGCAGTCAGTTTACACTGACCAAGAACTATGTAAATCTGTTTGTATTAAAATCACAATAGTTTAAGATGCAAATTCCTCCTTTCTTCTTCTGATCTTGTTCTAATGGCTCACTGCTTTCTACTTCAAATATTATCAGTCCAGGGTTGGCTGCTCTCCTTCAAATTCCAACCAAGATGACAAAAGTGACTGAAGTTAGAAGAATATTTTTATAGTAAGTAAACGCAATAGGCTCTGAAAGGTTCTAAAATAAACATCTATAAAAGCAAGGTAGGCATTTCTTTGTCAGTTGAAGTACTCATGGCTCAGAAGTTAACATATATTTTTATGTGTTGGCTTATTGGATCAGACATGGAGACTTTTATTACAGAAAGTGGAAACAGATTGTGGAAAAGAATGTCAAAAACGCAGATGTAAAAAAATTTTACTCTCACTAAAGTTGGAGGCAGTAACTGGTTTGACTCTGAGGTGTTATACGTACAGTGAAAGTGGACTGAAGTGAGATGAGAGTGGTTTAAATTAAAAAAAAAAAAAAAGAACTTGATTGAAGTTGACTTCCACAAAAAGAACTTCATCATAAAAAATAAACAGCTAGAGACTGAACATCATCATGAAAGGAATGTAACGCAACTGTTACAATACATTATGCAGATTTCAGAAACACTTCCTTTCAAAGTCATAACCTTACATTAAATCTTCAGCGAAATTAAATGCACAATAAATAAAATCAAGTACTCGAGGAGGTCTTCGGATTATTTCATTGATCTACTCATTATCAACTTCTGAAAAAAAGTATTTCTAGTTGCAATTCATTCTGCAAAAGCAAAATGCAGAAATTTCTAACTTTAGTGTGTTTTATGTCAGCCTCTCAGATGAGTAATGATAATATAAATAATAAAGCTTATTCTCAGTTTCTCTTGCTCCTCTAAAATAAATGAGAGCATTACATTAGTCTCCTCTGAACTCTGTGGCTGGTGAAAAACCCCATGAGATGTATCTAAAATTTCATTTCTTACAACTGGTGTATGAATAGTACTTCTGTGGTTATAATAAATAACTTTGCCTGAGACAGTTTTAACGAGAATGGATCTCCTTCTGGTTAGCATAACGAAAAAATTCCATCATTCTACGTAGTTTCATTCTCTATGGTGAAAAACTGAATGCTCTATAAAGAAATGAAGACACGTTCCTTCACATACTCACGAGAATAAAAGTTATGGAAGATGTCCAAATAAAAATGTGGAAGTATCTATTTTTCCAGTGGTATTTACAGATACAAATGCACCCACACAGATTGAATTAACAGTATATTCTGCATAATCTGTGTCAGTTAAAATAAACCGTAAAAATCACTGGTATTTCAACTCAGATTTTTTTTTTTTTTTAAACAATAGGATTGCATGCAGTGCCCTGCTCAACTCGTCAGAAACTGGAAAGGAGCAAATATAACAAAAGAACTCCAAGATCATCCAGTCCAGTCACCCACCTACCACCAATATTTCCCCACTAAAACACATCCCTTAACACAACATCCAAACGTTTCTTGAACACCTCCAGGGACAGTGACAATCACAACATAGCAGTAACTTACTAATGATTTATAAGACCTAACTAGCAACAAGCTTTAAAAAAAAAAGTCACAACTAAAACACGTCAGTTATACCTAGGAATTAATTCTTGTTTGTTTTAGAAGGTTGCGGCCCATCCTGAATCTCCATCAAAAGATTGGCCTCCCTTCCCTTTCCTGGAAGAAAGGCTCACTAGCATCAATGGGTTTTTCCCCCAGTATGCACATACATTAAAAAACAAACAAAAAAAAAAAAAAAAAAAAAAAACCTAAAAACCTTTCACAGAACACAAGAAAAAGTGATAAAGTGATAAACGTTCCCAATTTTCAGAGTGTAAGCAGAGCCTAGGAAAGAACAAGCAAACTTGGTTGTCTGAAAAAGAGAAGATAATTCAGATTTTTCTGCATTTTTCACATGGAAAACTTGTAGACTCTTCTAGCAAGGCATCCAGTGCCACTAGTCACTTCGGAAAATCAAAAGCTTTCACACTGCACTCCTCCAGAACAAAAAGAATAGAAAAGAGTACAACTGCAATTAAACTGAGACATGAGGACTGCCCTTTTCAAGACACAACTCTCCAGCCCCATATTTTAGTGGGATTTTTTTTTTTTTTAATTAAATGAGGAAAAACACAATTTTTTCATAACTGGGTTGCAACAATCTGATGAAGACTGCACAGTGGATGCAGAATCAAATATTTATCTGCAATATAATTATACACAAAAATGTTTGTTTCTCAGTGTTCCAGGAGACATAACAAATTCACCCACAGGAAGAAAGCAAATGAAAGTAATTTTTTGGCATTTGAACTTTTTTGGATGTTTACTTACCAGAAATAATGCTTTTTATTTATATGCATACATACATTTTAATTTTGCCAGAACAAACCTTTAAAAAAACAGATGGCCACAGAGAACGCTACACCCCATTTAACCATTATATTTCAATAATAAAGCCACAACATTCAGAGCAATAGCAACAAAGCCAGTGCCTACTTAATAGTTTTACATGGGATTTGAACTAATAAAGTCATGGTGATATTAATATGCCTGCTGCAAACAGACTAAATACCAAGCAACAGAATAAGTCCAAACAGAAATGTATCTTTGTTCACTCACTGTTGGAATGCCGTTTCACTGCTTGGAAAATGGCTCCCAGCATCATCTTGTCTCTGAGTTAAATAAAGGACCTACACTATCAAGTTTATCTCCTCTGCAGAGCCACCTTCTTTGTGCACATAAACATCAATTTATCAAAACATTGTGTGACAAAGTTAAAAAAATAGCCCTTGCAAAGTCCCAACTACAAAGCACATCATTTCCTCACCTCACTGTTTCCTTTCTATCTTGATATTCTTTCAGTCTTTTCTAGTCCGCATCCCTATCTTTTCCCAAAGTTGCATGAACATAAGTTCTAAGATCTCAAAATTTTATGCCAAATAGAATTCTAGCCAGATGTAACAAAGTCACATCTGGAGAAGATAATGCAATGATGTGACTACTAAATTAAAGCAGAAGATACAGCAGAACTGAAGCCTGAGGCATATGGCGATTCACTTCGTAGCTACATCAGAAAGCTGCTGGTGAGGAGAGAGGGAAAGGCTATTAAGTTCTGCCAAAATCATCAGACTTCTCGTTAAAGTCTTTCCTCAAATATGGAAACGTGAACATGAATAAGTGAATGAGCTTTTATGAGATTCTCCTGTGCAAAGATGGAGATGGATTTCACTGCATCCCTTCTCCTTTATCAGAATTCCATCAACAAGATGCCTCTCACTGAGCACTGCAGTCCAAGTTCAGCCTTATCACAGCCATACACTACGTAACAATGATCAAGCTTCACAGATCACACAAGGCCTTCAAGGGTCTTCACGTTAGCAACCATTCAATAGCATTTGCCTCAAATACCACTTTACAAAATTATTTTTAACTACCCTTTCTCTCCATTCTGTGCTAGGATTTTCGGACTTCTCTGTCACACTGAACATGTGTATTCCTTTTCTTTGTATTTATCTGGTTTTGGTTTATATTTTTAAGCCTTTCATTTGCCAAAGACTATAATTTTCAATCTTTATTTCTAATTTCATGGATTCAGGAGAGCTGGCATTTCTAGATTATTTTCAGTTCAGCGTTGTCAAAAACTTCAGTAATTAGATGTTACCACATCTTTTCTAGGTGATTAAGAACTAAAGGCCCAACAAGCTTGACAGAAGTTGCAAAGTCTGATCTTTATCAATTCTTCTCCCAGTTTCTTCTTGTCAGCTTAGCTTCCTTACATTCGAACAGTATCACAAGTTTTACCAGCCCTTAATATAAAAAAAAGGCACTTTATGACAGTTTTCTATGTAATACACTGAAGCCAGGTTGGTAAACACATCTACTGTAGTAAGCGAGACACAAGTAAAGGTGGCATAGCTACTAACATGCAGAACTTCAAATTAAATGGCAACGGTACATAGGGCTTTATTCTCAAAGTACAAGCCCTGAGCAATCCAGCTAAAGGTGAAACCCCTGACAGTTCTGACAACTAAGCAGCTGTAAACAGTCATCCTTCCCTCCTGAAATTCAATAGATTTTCAGTCTCTAATATCAGTAACGCTGTGCTTTTATGAACATCATAAAATAGATTTAGTTATCTATGCAAAGGAGAAAGTGTTTCTTTGTTTAAGTAGTCCCTCAAGCTTTTCAAGGCATTTAATTGGAATACAAGTAATTAAGTTTGGATCCTGAGTGCAAGTGCAAGAAAGACCTTGTAACTGTTTAGATGTGTCTGCATTTTCTTTCCAACTGACCTTACTCAAATTACAGTGTCAAATTTTTTATCCCTCAAACACCACCGGAGTTTTCTAAGAATCTGTGGAAGGTTACAGCCTTTCACTAACAGCACATACCTGGGGAAGGGGGAGAAAGTGTCAGCAAAAACAGCATTGCAGATTTGTACTGTGAACGTTTATATCTGCCTTCTTCATGTGGTTCCCATTCAGCTCTCAAAATGCAACTAAGGAAAAAAATAAAAGATGTGTTTAAAAGTCTTGCTGTTGCTAAACTAAGTCTTATTTGCATCTGCCGACAAAAAGTTTTATTAGCATAACAGTGGAAAGTCAATAAACCAAATAGAAGCAAAAGAGCAAATTCTCTGACAACTTTTGTTAATGACAAACAGAAAGAGCTATGTGAACACTGTCAAACAAACTCTGGGGCAGATCCAACTCATGCTGATGCCTGCTTTTCAGCTTTTGACTTCAGGAACATCGTTACTAGACCTTGAGTTTGTTACACTGGCATGTATTACAATTCCAAAATATAGATATTCTTGGGAGACAACCTGAATGGACAGATGTATTAAAAAAGTTTGACATTATACACCGTTTTCAAATAGGCTTTATCAGAACTCTAGGAGAAATATCATCTAATTCTCATTCTCTCAGTTAACTATGTTTCTAAGAGATTCTGTATCTTCATTTCTATTTTCTTTCTTGCTTAATGCAAACTAAGTAAAGTATATTTTGTGCAAACTTTTCAATGCTACCCCTTAAATTCCTTCTCTCCCTCCTTCATACACATACGTACATCAAGGAAATTTGTGACACAGGCAGAATGTAAAAGCAGACAAGAGCCAGCAGTGTGCCCCCACACACCAGAAAGCCAACCATACTCCATGATGCATCAATAGAATCACAGCCAGCAGGTCAGAGAGCTGATCCTGCCCCTCTGCTCCATGCTGTGAGACCTCACTTGGAGTAACGTGTCCAGATACGGAGTCTTCAGTACAGGAGAGAAATAAACCTGTTGGAATGCATCCAAAGGAGGGTCACAAAAATAACACAAGCAGAGGAACACCTCCCTACGAGGACAGGCTGAGAGAACTGGGGCTGTGCAGCCTGAAGAAGGCTCCAGGGAGACCTGAGAGCAGCCTTTCGTTATCTAAAGGGGGGCTATAAGAAGGAAGGGGAGAGACTCTTTAGCAGGGTCTGCTGTGACAGGACAAAGAAAAATGGTTTCACACCAAAAGAAGGGAGATAGAAGGAAATGAAGTAGACTTTTTGGTTTGGTTTGGTTGTTTTTTTTGTTTTTTTTTTTTGTTTTTTTTTTGTTTTGTTTTGTTTGTTTGTTTTTACAGCAAGAGTGGTAAGGCACTGGAACACGTTGCCAAGAGAGGTGGTGCATGCCTCATGACTTGTTTTACAAAATAAGGCCGGAGGGTCTCTGTGGACGTAATGGAGCTGTAGGTGTCCCTGTTCATTGCAGATGAGTTGGACTACATAGCCTCTTTAAGGTCTCTTCCAAATCAAACAATTCTATGATTCTATATACAGTCACATCAATACTCCATGCAGCAGAGTATACTTTCTCCAAAACTGGAGAAACGATGACAAGGTAACAGTACAAGAAGAGAACAAGTGCATTGTTACTCTGTCCCAGTGCATATTTCCAGCTGCTAAAATTGCTCAATTTCTGATACTTCAAAAGTAGTATCTTCTTAGTATATTGAATTATGGCTTATAGTAAATGACAAAGACTCACTGACTGTGTTGACTATTAGAAGCAATCTTATCTATAACCATGCAAAAAATAAATATTACCCTCTACAGCTTGCATGGTACAGAACACACAGGCATTGCTACAAATACCTTCTTCCACATAAAGGGAGTAAGGTTAATCTCTGGTAGATAACTGCCAAGCAATATGACAACTTAATCAAGTCTGTAATCAGCAGCTTCCAAGGAAACAGAAGAAAAACAAAACAAAAGCAAATCCACGGTCGCAGAAGGTATCACACTGCATAACAATGTTTCACGTCTCAATTACGTATTTAGCAATCTACTTGTCTTTTAAACTGCTAACATCAAGAAGAAAAACACTGAAGACTATATTAATCCAGAACATGTTCTAAACCCCACTAAAGACTGAGAAATAATTTAAAAATGACCTATGCAAGGTCAATGGTGAATTAAAACACATAGGGGAAGAGGGGGATGGTAAACTAGTACAGTACTTTTGAAGAAAAAATAATTCATAAAGCCAGAAGCAGCTTCTTGGAAGAAGAATGTGCTACGTAAGAGAGTTAACGTTACACATATCTGTACCGCAAGAATGCCTGGGAGGCCTGTTTCAGATCATGGCCTTACTGCATTAAGCATTATATAAATCAAAACAAACTTAATAAATAAAAGAGCTAGAGTTCAGTCTCCAAAGTCTCCTCTGACAGCAACAGGACTTAAAGTTACATCACATCACAGACCAAAGTTATGGTTCTGTGCTGTTAATTACGTATGAAGTCACAGCTGTTAACACCTTGTTATTCCCTGTCCTTCACAGTTACACTACTAGAAAAATAGGGTTAAAGAAATTCAAGTTTGAGCATTAAGAATAATTTGAGGCTAATTTACACAGAAAAATTGAGAGAGCTAATTAGTGAAGGTATTTTAATGTTTGATATTAAAAAAAGATCACTTCAAACATTTAGAGTAAAATCCTGGGAATTTGAACTGAAAATAACAGAAGTAGTTTTAAAAGGCAGAGAATTAAAAAGTGTTTAAGCAATATGAATAAGAAGTCATCCTCAAGGGAAAAATTCTACAGTATCAATGTATCAAAAAGCTCAATTTTTGCTTTCTCCTAGCATAACAAGATCAAAACTTCATATTCAAGCGTAGAAAATTATAACCTACTCTACCAAATACGTAACATTTCCTCATGTAGGTTAATCGCTACAGGAAAAAGATCCTTAAAATGCCAGAGTCTCTATCTCATCTTACACTACTGAGAAATGAGGTTCTGTTAATAGAAATTTGCATTTTTAAACCCACGATACACATCCTTGTGAGTATATTTATGTATATTGAAGCAGATAGCAAGAGACTTTGCTTTTAATTTTTTAGGCAAACGTCCTAACTTTAGGAGCTTTGGCTCCTTTGAAAAGACATATTTTGGTTTTAGAATTTTGCTGGCTATAGGTTTAATAACAGAATTTCAGATAAATGTATATTTTGAATTTTACAGCTGTGGTAGCTTTCACCCCTCTTAAGCCAGGCTCTACTTTTTCTGCCAAAATGTGCAAATACTTAATAACTAGCAGAATCTGACTTAAACTTGTATCCTCATTACTGACTTCTCAAGTGGCTATCACAAATGGCCACTGAAGGGCAATTAAACTGACAAGATTGCAGAAAGTGGGAAGCTTGCTTATCTTGTACTTGTCAACATGTACATAGCAGTTGTCCTCTCTGCCAGGAGCCCCTAAAGCTCTGCAAATTGGAACCTCCTGCTTCAGCTGACTGCTTGGCAAGTTGTTCTTGCACTACAGCTGAACACTGATTTTCTGGATGAAGATTTATTTTATTTAAAATTTCTGAAACACAAATCACTGAAATTAATTTTTTAAACATACAATTTTATTGCACTATTGGATAGATAAGCGTTTTATATGCAATTCTATTCCAATAAAAAGAATTTTAAAAATAATTTTGGATCTCAGCTGAATTAAAAAAAAAAAAACATTTTCCAAATTTCCAATGATTCAACAACGGCTCGGTGATGCGCATCCACTAATTGCATCTCTAATAGTACAAATGATCCAACAGAAGCTGCCATGCTCTTACAAGCACGTTATTTTAAGGAAAATCTGGTAGCTGGGCCAACTCTGTAGTCAAAGACTTCCCAGCCCAAGAAACCATTGTAAATACTGTGCAAATACACACCTAGTGAATTAAAGCCACGATATTCTATGATATTACTCTCATCATATACAACACGATATTCTATGGTACTACGAACTGTGATAGAACTATGGTTCTATGATATTACTGTGGTACTGACATACTAAAATAATTCACTAGCATATCATCATTAGTTCAAACTACATAATCGTGCATATTAAAAGTGGTGCAATTTATCCATTGAGGAGACAGGAATAATAAAGTCATTTATCCTCTGCATTAACCCTGCCAGATGTATCTTCTAATTTCACTACATTAAATGACAATTATTTGCATTACGTTATTCGCTAGTAGTTACAAGAGAGTGGGGTCACATTCATGCATAAAGCTGAGCATTTTAATATTAAAAAAAAATTCATTTTATAAGGAGCCAACAGATAATGCAAGGCTAGATACAAGTAAACATGTAGAAGGCAGATGCCTAAGATTCTCCAACAAAGCAGAATCAATAGCTGTGGTAGAAAAGCATGAGCTCTCCATCCTGTCAGACAGCTACCTCCCATTCAGCTAGACACCTCTGAACATCTGCCCACAGAGCCTTGCTCAAGGTTACATAGAATGAGCAGTAAATCCATTTCCTTCAAGATCCCACTAGCTCTTAATCATTAGAGAGCCCTTCCTTTTTTGGTTTCATTCACTAGGTTTAGAATAAGAACAGCATACCCAAAGCAGTACAACACAGGACTGAGGGACATAGATATACCTCTTTTCCCTTGAAGCAGCTGCAATTGCAGTCAAAAGTTTTGGAGCATTCTTGATTTCTGGGGGTAGTTTGGGGTTATTTCTTTGGGGTTTTTTTGGGGGGGAGGAGAGGAGGAGGGAGGGGAAAGGGGAGGCAGGCAGAGGGATGGTTTCAGGCTTAAGCAGGTACAGTAAGATGGTTCCACGCTTCTTATTACCTTATTGCCACAAATTACAAATGATACTTGTTATCAATTAACCCACACAAAACAACCCACTGTACAAGGACCAATTGTGGTAAATAAAGGACATTCACAACACAGACAAAAGTCATTCTGGACAATAACTTTACAAACTATATCTGACTCACTAAATTCTATCTTGTCATTCAATCAGTATTCCCCCATATTACTTGTAAAGTAACATGATACTCCATGCAAATAATGAGGACAGTGGAAAAACAGTTCTAGAAACCTTTCCATTGACTTGAAGGGAGAGTGAAATAAATAGGTTTCCTGGGAAAATATAAAAACAAATGGTTTAATCCCTGCTTTCGTTAGAGTCACTGTGGAACAAGAAAATCTTTCCAAAACAACTTAATAACTTCGTTTACAGCTATTCATCAGCACTAATCCAGAAGGCTTGTTGACATCAATCTATCCCTCACCATTCAGGAAAATTACTTTTTCTTCACTTCCCTTCTCTCTACAACATAATTTAGAAGTAAGAAATCTGAAAAGTTTACCAGCATAACATCTACATTTAAATCCTTCTCCATCAGCAGCATGCTTTCAGTCTCAGTAGAAAGTGGCTAACACTGTCTGCAAAAGCATTCCTAACACATTCTCCTTGGTTCCTCAGTTAATGCCAGAATAACTGATAGCTGAAGTGCTATATGTTCTGTCTTCCTGTGTAATAACAACTCAGTTTTACCTTAGTTTGGGGATGTTAAATACTGAACAGATGGATTTGATGCATTATTCTATTTACTCTCCGACCCACCCAGAAAAAACTCAGCCAGGAAGATGACAGGCATGATATATTGGAAAACCCAAAATAAGGAAGCAACAGCCAAACAAAGCAGGAATAAAATTATTCTGCAAATTCACTTAATCTAACTCCAAGTTTTAAGGTTTCAAGTTTGACCCTCCTCCCAGCATCATTAAAGCCTTGTTTTGTTCCCCCCAAGTATCAATCAGCAGATACATGCTAAAACCATCCCACAGGATGGGATGAGCTCATGCTTGGACTTTGTGCTTCTGCAACATACTTGTCTGAAAATGAACAAGTAGGTTTACTTTTTTCTATAGACACTTCACTATTTGCTGGAAAAAAGCAATAGACATTAAACCTTACATTCTCATTCCTGAAAAGAATCTTTCTAGTTTCCTGTTTCTAGTTCACTTGGTCACCAGACATAATCTGGATGATGAGTGATGCCATGATCATAAATTCTTATCTGACATGAAAACTGATGTTAAAGTCTGCTTTTAGCTTTTGAGCTCCTTGTCTGTGCACTGCAATGCAAGTCTGCTTTTCATAACAAATATAAAGAATCTTGAAAAGGTACATACAACTGTATTTGGAACTGCAGTGTTAGAGCTAATTAATCTATTCATGTTTTTATTAACATTCTCACCTTGTAACTGAAGCATTATTCAACCAAACTGCTCCCGTTTCAAGAGGAATCTCTGTAAACAACATTCAACCTTCAGTTCGCCACCTAGGAAAGAATTATCCACGTGCATTATTTATCTATTTCTGGTAGATCATAGTCAGAGCTGTTTGATTTGTCTTGGAAGCAATCAATTCACATATAACAATAAGTATATAAGGCATTTATTAACGCATGGATGAACTTATTCTTACAGAATAATTATTATTAGTTTTTTTTGTTACAAAACAAAAAAAAGAAAGAAAAATCAATCTATATTATAAGCAGCAAGAAGGAACAGTATTTACAACACAGAACCAGTTTCATTACTCCGAAACCAGTTTCCTCCCACTGACTTTAAGGAATTAAGAAGTTTTAACTTCCAGCTTGCTTACAAAAAAAAAAAAAAAAAAAAAAAAGCAAGTGGAATATTTTCATTATTTAGTTTAAGAAAAAAAAAAGTATTTCTGAGTCTTTGAAATAAACACTGCTCAAATGAGTCAGATAAATTCACATTAAGAAAATAAAATCAAATTAATACTCTTCATGGTATTTTCTTAATTGTTTTTCTATGTGAATACTTTCCGGGTTCCACCCAACATCAGGATCTGGCTAAGATATTGAAGTAAAGCCAGAAAGGACACTTTCATGCTCTTTCCAGCTCACAATAAGCTTCTGGCATGCAACTCATTCAGTTGCCTGTGGAACAAGAAGAAGAAAGTGGCAGGGAAATAAGCATATGCCTGACAGCAGTTAGTCAGAGTCAGCCACCCAATGAGGAAGCAAATTATAGCATTCAAAGAAGCAGAAATAAGTAGGAAAGAAAAGCACATCCAAACGCAGAGTAGTCATCCTCAGATGTGAACTTCCTGTGTTTGTTCCAGGTTCTATAATATGAACGGGCACTTCAATTGTTCATACCACAAATACGTTTATAGTTGACATTTTGAAGATACATTTCTAATGGCCTATGAATCTCTTTATGAGGTTGATTTCCACACTGCTGAGTGCTTCACTAGAAATCAAAAGTGTTCAGTGCTGCTTGGGATTAGATGCTTTTAAGAAACACAAGAAGATAGGGAATTTGTTTGAAAACAGGTAGTAGCCTGACAGCTGCTATGACAACTCATTAGTGGTTTGTGACTGCCCAAACGAAAGTTCATAGATATTTATTTGGAATGGACGCATCTGGAAAATAATCATAAAGGCCCAAAGAAAAATGAAATAAAGCATTTTTAATAGTTATTTAACACACTTGGGCTCTGACATTAAAAACACTTGATTTTCACACCCTGTAAAAATAGTAGAGGTGAAGGGAATTACTGTTCTGTCCCTTCCTGAGTACGAGTTTATAGTGGGAAATAAGAAGCAAAATACTCATTTCTTAATATTTTAGTTACAGGTATATAAACCCATCAGTCCAATAACCAAAGTAAGCCTTCCTCAAATTCTGATTCCATCCTTTGTCCAAAACTCAAGATTCTAAACCACGTCCTACTTCACGGAAACTCTATATGCCGTGTCTCTTCATCATTTCTCATTTACTTCATTCAAAAAGTTTGATTAATCTAATTTTTACCACAGTCATTAAGCTCAAGGCTAGATTTTGCATTTGAGAATATTTTTGCATAAATCACAGGAAGTCTAAGGTCTGCTAACACTGAGCAGTGTTTGACCTCAAAACCTTTCCCCTTCTCCTAGTTCGCAAGGATAACTTTCCTCCTTAAAGTGAAAGACTACAGCAAGGAAAACAACTGAGATCCAATATGTTTTTTTTAAGCATTTCCTGAAGTTGTTGGCTTTCTTTTTTCCCCACAACCGGAAGATGAAGATTAATGAAAAAACAGAAACATATAACTCCCATGGAACAGATATATTCGTTTGTAGAGGAAGCATGTAATACAGTACAAAGATAAATATTTTTTCTTGTCTAACAGGTGGAAAGTCATACATGCAACTTTTTCAGAACAAAGAAAGGAAAGTCATTTCATTCCAAAGCATGTCCTGAAAAAAAAAAAAAAAAAAAAAAAAAAAAAAAAAAAAAAAATCCAAATCCTTCCATGGATGAGTTTTAACATCACAGCAAGCAATCAATTTTCATCCGAGTGATTTTTTTTTTTTTTTTTTTTTAATTAAAACCTTTTGTTCTTCCCTTTTCTCCTCCAAGGTTCATGGAATAATTTAGGATGGAAGGGACCTCCAGAGCACATTTGATTCAATTCCCATTGAAAGCAGTTTATTCAGGACCTTGACTGGTTGCATTCTGATTATCCTAAAGAACAGAGATTCCACCTATTCTCTAGCCAATTATTTCTATTATTTAACTACTCTGACAATATTTTTTTTTCCTAATAACAATTCCCCTTCTTGCAAATGGCTTTGACTCTTATTAATTGCTACGTACCTCCAATAAAAGCCTGCCTTCGTATTCTCCAAATCTCTCATCAGATAGCTGTAGAAAGTAACAAAGTCTCCCTTTAGCTTTCTCTTAAAGGCTGGGGAAAAAAAAAAAAGAAAAAAAAAAAAAGTCAACTCCCTCAACCTCTCCTTACACTTCATGTATTCATTTTCTGACCATCCTTGCAGCCTTCTCCAGGACTTGCTCCAGAATGTTAATACAAGGCCAGATCCCCTGACTCGTGTTTTCCTTGTCCATCAGAAGTGCCAGATCCTTGCTGGAATAGTTGTCCCCTAGCCCTAAACGAATCATCAAAACCAAACCAACCAACCACAAAGAGTTAACTATATTTATAACATTAAGAAGGCATTCTGGTGAGAGTTCCTAGTGTTTTGCTTTACCATTGTCTTAGAACTCTATTGCTTTGTTGTGTTTTTTTGTTGCTTTTTTTCTTTTAAATAAAGAGCTTGAATTTTGACGCAGAGGTCTCACATTGTAAAAAGATGAATGGGCAAAGTTCAAAATCTTACGAATGTCCTTAGAATATACAAGCTACAATTTCAACACTTATGTATGTACTGGGGCTACAGTGCCATTGCGTGACCAATAATGAATCTGGTATCTTTATTTCTCAGCCTAATGTCAGATCTTAATAATCTCATTTTTACAGAAAAATGAATTGACTCAATGTGAGTAATAAATAAAAGCAATTTACAAATAGCCTTGGGTTGAAACCAAACTATTTAAACTGTTGTTTAAAAAGGTCAGCTAACCAATATTTATTATAGTCAAGGGACTCATTAGCTTACATAATACCAAGACACAGGAGGAATTTATAAAGAAACTGTTTTAAAAGAAAAGCCTTCTGGAGAAAGGTTTCAATTGCCCTCATCCAAACTGAAAAAAAAAAAAAAAAAAAAAAAAAAAAAAAAAAAAAAAAGAGAAAGTTTCCATTAGTCATTAAAAAGTTAGAAAGCCCTTACACTGTGCTTTTAAAACCATCTTAATTGTATGAAATTTCTCTATCAGAGAAGACAACGTATTCTGGTTGCTTTTTTAATTTTGCATGTTATAGAACAAAGACATTCTCCAAAACAGCTAATTAACAAAAAACCCTTGCTTTTAATATTAATAGGCCCAGATGCTGTTTATGTAAACCTCTGACCAGCTCCTACAAAGTATGTAGCATTACTTATCAAAATTAAGCAAAACACCTCCTAAGACCTGGCTCCCAGGGTCAGTGACAGTTCAGTCTTCTTTAGAGCACTGAAAGACTAAGGGAATTCAAAAAGCTTATAGTTTTGAAGGCAGGATACCAAACATTCTCAGCATTTATTTTTCATCATAGGATGCCTTATTACCATCATATTTTCTTATCTTGCAGTATCTTGTTCTCCTACTGTACTGAAAATAGAGATGTAAGCTCTTGGCAGAACTCAAAACACAGAATCACAAAATGATTTGGGTTGGAAGGGACCCTATTGATTATCAAGTTGCAACCGCCTAGTTGCCCCCCACCAGATCAGATTGCCCAGGGCCCCGTCCAACCATGCCTTGAACACCTCCATTGAGGGGGCAGCCACAGCTTTCGCAGGCAGCCTGTGCCAGTGTCTCACCACACTCTGATTAAAGAATTTCTTCCCTGCATCTAATTTATATCTACTCTCTTTCAATTTAAATCTGTTATCCTTTGTCTTGTTACTACACTCCCTGCTAAGAGTCCCCCTCCAGCTTTCTAGTAGGCTCCCTTTAGGGGACCTACATTGTACTCATTTTAGCAGGCACGCATGAGGCATGCCAGAACAGAACAGCTATGGAGAATTCTGTAAGTGCTATCATCCTCAACAGATTGACATAGTAACAGCACCTCTCGTGCCATAAAATTTTACATGCCATCTTGAGATGTCAGATATCAGCTTAAAAGCATGAATAGATATAATATCCCATACATCCTGGATGGACATCCTAGCATAGCAAATACAGAAAAGAGATATTAAGTTAACACACTTTATAAACAGCTTACATCAAATTTATTAAAATTTTGATCTTTTTATGTATAAGTTATTATGTATCTATCCTAATATTCTGTATTTCTAAGAAGTCACAGAATATTTTATGCTCAAGTTTAATGATTCCTACAATGAACAGCAGCACATTTGGGCAACTAGCAAGTGTGGGCAACTGCATGGAATGAGATAATTAACACCAATTCAGAACGACAATATGTAGGCAATGATGTGGTACCCACATTCATTAGATAACATCAGTGTGATTTTACACATACTTCATTTTCAACCAGTGAACGATCTATTCTTTAAATAGCAACCCTGTGATTCTGAATGCTTGTGCTAGTCTGAAAGAACTATAAAGGAGCACTCTTAACTCACATTAGCCCTTTTGAAAAAGGGGTAACTTACCACGAAGCAGTATAAGTTAGAACTTGCAAACCAGTAGCTTGCATCAGTGCTTTCTACAACCAGTTTGAGAGTCTGCACCATCGACCTCTGTGAGTGAATCACTTTTTCCACTGGAAGACATTTTGTGTTCAACAAGTCACAGCATGCAGATGCAGAAGCTCCATTTAAAAACATTAGTGTCAAGAATATATTGAGAGGAAGTGACACACTACTTGATATAAAGGATTTTTTTTTTTTTTTTAAAGCCACAATGAGGAATAATCTGCAGTTTACAGGTAAGAACTTGCCAAAAATGAGTGTTCCAAACCTTTCTCCAGCAACAACAACAACAAAATCATAGCATGCCAGCTGCCAGCTCTGGTTGCTAAATTTCAGCTGGGTATAATTAGAAAAACCTCACATGTGGGAACTCAGGAATTAAGTTTGCTTAGCAAAAAATGCAGCAATCCTGCAAACACTTTTCTCTAAAAGGTTTTAAAGTCCCTCACTACCACAGTTGTTTATTTCCATCTTTATAAACTACAACAAACTATTTTTTGTTCTAGACTTCTCTTAACATCCTGTTACAAGGTAGGCTAATAGTCTCAGAGTCATTATTTTGGTCTTTGCAACTGTATCTTTTGTTATGATCAACTTTTGCTTAACTAAAAGCACCTTCCATCTTCATAAGTTCCTCACAGAAATCAAGGTATGCCTTTCCTGAACACTGTTCTTTATTCAATAAAGTTCATCTGACATCCACAGCAACCTACTGGCAGTCAGCAAAAATTACAAGCTATCAGCTCTTCCCAGCACAAAATGAAAGCAATATATTAGGATCACTTTGCATGCATTACGAATTTCTTATTTGCCAGAGAAAGGCATAATTGATACTATCAGTTAATAAAAAACATATGTCCAAGTTTTAATACACTATTAGCAACAATGGTGGGGAAACTGAAAGCTAAATTTAACAGTAGTAAGCAGCATTGTCTTTCGAAATTAATTAAAAGACTTAAAATAGTTTTGGAATTTTAATCATGAAACTGGAGCTTCCACTAGAATTGCCTGCCTGCCAAGAGAATCACAAAGCCTCAACTACTGCTGTTTACGATTTCCATATTCCAATAATTTTTCTGTAATAAAGCCACAAAACCACTAGATATTTATTCCTATTGGCTTTTCCGAAGTTCACAGATCCATCAAGCATCGTCTTCAGGAAATACGTTGTTCGTCTTTGACATCATTAGCCTACTTACGTTCCCTTCAACCTTTTAAGGAAGAAGAATTTGGTTACAAACCAATATGCTTCTGCACGTCACCTTTCTTTGTCATTATAGCATCAGTGCACCATATGCAATCAAGGAACTTGTTCAGGAAAAACCAGAGAGCAAACGAACATATTCTGCAGATGGTCCCTCCTGTGAACCTAGTCCACATGGCGTAAGTCTGCACAGTCCTTCCCTCCCATATATTTCACATGGATACTCCTACATCATACATATGAAAACAAGACAAAGAAACAATCGTTTCTCTAGGTAACTTGTTCTAGTCTACAACCATAACCACTAAGAAATACAGCTGTATATCTCATCTGAATTTCTTTGACTAGTTTTGAGACACTAACTGTAACTATGTCTCTCTCTAGATTAAAGACTTCTGTCCATCACCAACTTAACCTAACTTGGAAGCTTTCTTTCATTATCAATCAAATAACTTATGAAACACCATGCCCTTCTGTAAAATACTTTCCACTTCTAAATTTATTATGATACTATTCTGATTTTTGGCATCACCCCTCTCCTCTGGGGGAAACATAAGACTGAATTTGATGTTAATCTTTCCAGCTCTACAGAAGTTGTAAAGAACCATTCTTTCTCTCTTCCCTGCTGCTGCTCTGTACTTACAAAAATTAGGAAATCTGCTAGCCGTTACAGTTTCAATGTGTACTGCTGTATCCTGAAGGAAAATACAACGATAACAGCAAGGTAGCAAAGTCTTCGGCTGCAACAAATGAGGACAAGCCCAAACACAGTGGCTACAGATACAGAAATGAAGGAAAAAAAGCTGCTTACCTTCAGAAGGCTTCAAGCATGCAGGAATCTTCAGAGCAAGATACCCTTGCTTCCACTGGCAACCATTAAGTGAAGTCTGGGAAGGGGTGGCTCCTGGCTCTACCCATTCTGGTCACTCAGATAGATTGCATGCACCTGAGCTCTGCTGGGTTGGCCCTGCCTTCCCACCAGGTGGTCAATCACTGGTTCAAGCTGTGACTTAGCATTTCTGCTACACCTGCAAATTAAGTCTCAATATTTTTCTCATTACAATGCCATAATACTTTTTAGCTTTCCCACCCTACAGAATTTTCATTTTATATTGGCCTTTTAACTGTTTGAACCACTGCCCTTGACCTACTTCTTGTCCCACACAAAAACAAAGCAAAACAACAACAAAAAAACGATGCCTAAGTGAAGGTACAAAATTTGCTGCTTATCCACTGAACTTGGTAGCTATTAGTTATGAAACACTAAAGCCTATTAAAGTCATTTTCTGTAACAGAAAGATCTTATATTTTGTTATTACTCTTAGTAAATTAAGGCAGATCTACTTTATTTTTTAGAAAGATAAAAATGTAACACAGAGCTATTAAAAAAATTACTAAATCTCATAGTTTTGTCTATCAGATCCACCATAAATGCTCTTTAAGTTGTATTTTTATATAAGTTATATTAAGTTCTATCTTTAAGTTATATTTAATTTATTTTGAAAGACAAAAGGCACATGCATTTCTCTTTCAAATCTCTCCAAGATATCTTGATACAATGGTCAGCATGAGAGAAAACTACAGCAATAGTGTTTGCATTAAAAAAAAAACAAAAACAAAAAAGACCCAAAGCCACTACACCCACCCATATTCGATTCCCTTCCCTATAAAATTTAGCAGTAGGAATTGAATTACTATCTTCTACTCAGTTCCATATTACATTGCCTTGAGCAGTACAGGTGCTCAAAATACAAATTATACTTAGAGATCATCCACGTTTTCAGAGGTCACATGTTTTGGGTTGTTCCTTTCTTCTTCCTTCAAGTAACCTACAAGATTCCTAACTATAAATTGTTCCTTCCAGCAACCACACGCCATGATTTTGCTGGCTATTTTTATTCATTAATACCAGCTGCTTCACAGTGCCTGGAAGTAACAGAAAAAATATGCATATATGTTTTAACCATATGGTAAAATCTGATGAAGGATGGCCTTTTATGTAGGATAATTCATAAACCTGCAGTAAAATTCAGTCTTATGCAAAAGACAGAGCTAAAAGTATGTTCTCCACTTGAACTTTCAAGGACCTGCATCAGTTTAAGTTTCTGAGACAAACTCGGACACCTGAGTTTGCTCTCATAAAGTCAGCAGAGCAATATCTATTTTCCATCATGATGGACTTTCTGATCAAGTGGAAATAGGACTTACAATGACCTTCTGTACAGAGATAGATTTTACCATTGTGCTTGAAGATAGCAAAGCGTCATGCTGCAAACCAAAAGGTTCTCTTCCAACTCCCACTAGTCATGATACACTTCAGTTCCAAAAATATTCTCTTGCCACTATTTGCAGATATTAAGATATAGATAGAAGTTCAAAAGAGATGAGAGCTGCAAAAACTATGTATTCAAATGACATGCCCTAGTAGTCTAAGAGCAAAACAAAATTAAGAACATTACATTCTAGCACTTAATTATGTACATAAGACTTCTTAAGCAAATATTTTTTTCAATGCACATGAAATGTTTCTTACCTCGTAACCACAATAATCCTGAACACAGAATCATAGGACACATCAAAACAAAATAAATCAAAATAGAGAGGGAACTGGGGTTTACAGAAGAGTAACAACAGAAGGTAGAAAAGAGCCACTTATGAATTAGGAAAGTTAGGATCAGAATCTAAACTAATTCCAGGAAACTAATTCTTTTTCCAGAGGTTACAGACCACTGTAACATAAGTGTTATCTTTCCAGGATGATCTGTCAATTCAATTAATAGATTATTTTTAATTTGCTGCATAGCAAAAGAATAGGGCTTTTGTTTGTCCTCCCTCTACTGTTTTTTGTTGATGTTGTTTGTTTGTTTAAGACTATGTGCACCTGTGAATGCTCTTTCACAGCAGTCTCTGGTATTTTCCCTGTTCCCACTTTATTCAAGTTTAACGTATTTTTTCACTAATATAACCACTATATTCTCCAGCATAAGAGAAATGGATGCTCGAAAACTGCAAAGGGCTGAGCATTCATTTCTGCTGTAGCTAAATCAAAAAACTATAAATAGAAAAATATATTTATATCACCTGGAACACAATGTTTTCAAGACTTACCACTGGCTTAAACAGAAAAAAATATATATAAATGTGAAACAAAATTGTATCCAATTGGATGATTAATTGTCATAGAATTCAATTGTCAAACTTCTTAGACAAAAATTGTCAGACTAGAATTAATCTCTTAAAACGACAACAAATTCTATTTCACTAAGTGGTTATTAAAACCACTTAAAAGAACATTAAAACATTAAAAGAGGATTTTTTTCATTATGTTCTCCATGAACATCAAGATCATTTAAACCATGATTTCTCTATTCTTTGTGTATTACAAGAGAAAGAAATGTAACATCTTTAGAAGAGCCTTTGTGAAACCCTGAACAGTAATTACATCTAACAGCAGGGAGAATCTCTTTATCTTTGGCTTAACAATGGTATTAACTACTCTTTCTTTGCTATTGTGCGTGTACACCATTATATTAAAACCATTGCAGTTGTATGTGCACTGATAAGTATTGCAAGGCCACACTGAGCATGCATCTCCGAGTAGGGAAGGTATTATGCTGAATGCTAAAAAGCTTCCTTTATCTGCTATATGTTTACTTTGGAAATATTGCTCATTGATAAAAAACACAGCACACATTAAGTTTTCCCAGCTTTACAAACCCAGAGGTGTGTATTTTTAAGATTACATTAGCCAGCTAATACCATCTCGTAGAGCCACTGAGAAAAAAAAACTTCCTCAGAGGGCAATTCCAAGAAGGCTTCACATTCTGAATCACCTCATAGAGAAACCAGTGCATGTCTCTTGCTCTCTACTGATGGTGTTAAGGTTTGGTAGGGTAACTTTTGTAAGTAACACTGAGTGACCTGAAAGTGCTTACAACAGTATCTTGTATATTGCCTTAATCTCAAAAAAATCCTACATTCTAAGTCTGAAAAAGACTCTATTTGCTCTTCCTCACTGACTTTTGATATACAAAGCTTGGCTGCGTGGTAGAAATGTTTTCCTAACCAACAGCAGACAAAGAATGACACAAGATCTCAAAAATCATGCATTACTTTTGCCAGAGGCTAACACCTGTCCCCTGCACAAAATAACCAAGCTAACTAACCTGAATTAACTTATTAAGTAATATGGCAAAGAGCTCATTTTTCCATATCAGTACTAGCCTGCAATCCCAATCAGGATAATGAAGTGGATTTGTCACTGAAGAAAACAAATGAAAATCAGTGGAAACATATGTTGTGTTTAAGATACTTTCTCTGTTTTCACATTTCTTTATAAGAATATACATGTATTTACAAACAAGAATACTTTAATCTCTCTTGAATGTGAATATTAAACATATATATATATACATGCTTCCCAACTGTCTCCTCAGAACCAGATTTGTTTTCTTTTGAAAGCAGTGTTTTCAAAAAGCTCCTTTGTATTTCATTTAATCTGATTTATGTATTTATTTACATTTAATCCTACAGTTACTTACTCTTAGTACTAGAAATCTGTAGAACTAATGCTGCAGACCAGAAAGGACCAGTAAAAAAAACCTCACCTCCTGATCAGAAGTTAGGAAAAATCTCATCTAGTAAAACAATTTAATCGTATTGAGTCCACTTTTGGATCAGCATCAGGCAACTTGTCCCGTGGACAAAGGCTAGCATTTCTGGTGCACACTCCCTGTGAATGAAAAAATCACCACAACATGAAAAACAAGTACAAATTCAGTTTGAAATTTTTTACTTCTAAAATTGCTGAAAACTTACATGTGTTCTTGATGTGAATTTAACTATTTAAACCACAAATAAAACCATTTATGGATGATGAAATAATTATCTTCTGCGTATAAATCCAAATAATCCAAAAATAACACAGTGATAGAAGTCAGAAGCAACAATTTCTTCTGAGAAGGGATGAAAAACTCAATCTAACAGTAGAAAAATGAACATAATCTTATGTCCCTCAGGCTCTGGTAAAAAAAGAATTCCTTAACATAAAACAGTATTCTATAAAACCAGGTGACTCAGAAAAAAGTAAACCAGTATGCAAAAAAATTTGCTACAGAGTTACAGAGAGAGAAAATTAATCATCTAATTTATTTTCATTATGACAAAGAGTGTGTGGTGCCATTATGCTAAATATTGGCTTCCACCAGAAGGAGATGAACTGAAGGCCAACAAACCAAAAATCAGTGGCTAGTTGCCTCTTTCTTAAAAAGAAAATATGCAGCAGAAGGGACCATGTTTCAGAAGTTTTACTCAGATAAACAAACTCCACAACTGTCTGAGTAAAAGAAAATTTAAATAAGCCTGTAATTAAATCCTATTTGGTTCCTGCTCTTTTATTTGGGCAAAAGATCAGAGCAAATGCAAATAAGTGTGTCACATATGAACAGCAGGACTAGTTGGTATTTAATTTTGACGAAGACTATTACAGTCCTGCTTGTTCAGCAGAACTCTATAAAATGAAGATTTTTATTTTTCCACACACTTTTAAGGACAGCATTCATTCTTATCAAATAGGACAGAAAGAAAAAAAAAAATCCCTCAACAACCACTGAATTTTTCAGGTAATATCTCAATCAAGTCATTCTAATATGTAAGACAGCAAGGCCTGTTTCACAGCATCAGGAAAAGGTCAAGGAGTGACTCCTGCAGTGAAATTGCAATGTCCTTTTTTTTTGTATTTACAAAATGACTTTGCCATGGATGGATTGACCTCAGAATTCAAGAGGGTATCTGCCAGCATTGACTGCTGTAGAAAAAAGGTCCAAATGACTTCAAAGTCTACCGAGGCAAGAATGCACCAAGCTAGCTGTTCCTACAGCAGCCTGTTCTCGTGGAAGCCCACCCTGCATTTTGCATTACACCCATTAAGTTAATCCCAGAGCATGGCAACAAGGGCAGATCCGCCGTTATCCCATTGGGAATGACATCTAATTAGTACAACATCAACTGGCCCAACGAGATGCTGTGAAGGAGCTCACAAACATGCTCATGTGTGATGGTGATCAATCTGCAAGACTTAGCTTTTTATTTTCACACTGGATTGGTACAAGCAAGAAAACTCTAACACAAGAATTTTTCCACTTTCTGATTGTGCTTTCCTGTCCTTCTAAAACTTAGAAGTGCATTTAAAACAAATGTAGCATCTCTTTGATAACGAAATTCAGTTTTAAGATAAGAAATGATGATTATTATAACAAACTTCACCTCACAGTTTTCACATCATCAGCTCTTCAGCAAAGACCCCTGCTTAAGATCAGTAGCAATGAATACAATTAAGTCCTGTAGCCTTTTCTTGTGTTGAAGTTTTTGTGTCCCCCCAGCCCTCTACCCATTAGAGAATTAAAATGTTTCTACTTCAAAAACAGCGGGCTTCCTTTTTGCTCTTTGCTTCTAACAAAGCCTGTAAAAAATATGAATTTTTCTAATATTTCCCAATTTGAGCATCAGTAATGTGGATGTTGTTATAACTGTTCTGAGAACGCTTTGCAAACAAAGTGCTACCAGCAGCAGCTCAGCCCCACTGCAAACAAAGACGCTTTCCCAACTATGATGATTATTTTAAAATTTTCTTTGATATCCTGAAGAATCGCTGCCTATTTCAAACTAGTTTTAATCTCTTTGATCCATATTGCTTGTCATGGAAACAGTAGAGAAAATGAAATACAAAACTAGGGAGATACCAGGTCAAAAGATGAAGTAAGTAACATTAAAAGGGTAATTGTGAGCTCCTCGCTTCTTTCATTTCAGTTCAGAATTTCACTGGCTTCCATGTCACTTTTCCAATGAAAAAGCAAGCAGTGGAACATTAATACTCAACGTGGCTTCTTCTTATACCAAGGAGTTGTAACATTTTGCGTCCATAAGACTACTGCAAGAAAACATTCCACCACACAATGCACTGGCATTTGCCTTGGCTCCAACTCCATATCCATTGCACAAGAGAAGCACTCCCAAGTTTCAGGGTCTCAATTCCTCTTTCACTCCATTTCGTTCACTGAGTCTTCTAAGACTTGATAGGTTTTTGGAGTTGTCATTGCTTTCACTGGGCTCTCCCCCATGTCTGTAGTAGTATACAAACACTGACTGCCAACACCTATCAACTTTCTTCTAGATGATGAGCATAAATTGAGTCTGGACTAAACAAAAATACAGAAACCTCTCAGATTTTGCCTACTCCATCTGTAATTCTATTTTTTTCAATTATTTTCCTTACGCTTCCTTTGAATGCTTCTGTATTTTGTAATTTTGTATAGACAAAATTAATGAGTTCACTAGCTGTTATTCTAGAGCAATAATTTAAAATTTGTGAGTTGCACTTAATGGAAAAGTTCACAAACGGCTGCTAAGGGAACCTCAGAAGACAAGTGAACAACAAGATCATTGGCTAATACTTACTAAAATTAAACAATAGGAAAAAAACCTACACTCATAAACCATAGTAGTCTGCAAACTAAGAAAGACTACGGGCCCATATTATACCAGCCCTGAACAAAATTAGAAACTCCATATATGAGTGGAATGTACTAAGGACACAAATTGTATCAAAATTACACGTGGAGATTTGAGATATTGAAAATTCCGCAGAAACCAGAAAGTAGATAACACACTTGTGCTGCAGAGAGTCCACTACCAGGCTAGAATTGTTTACAGCAGTGCAGGTCTTCCAGTGGAGCACAGGTCTTTGGGTTTCACAGGCAGGCCTTCTTTGACTTTTATCAACAATACTGTCATCCACTGGCTGAAAAGCTTTTATCTCGTGCTTTCATTTACGATCAGCCAAGATTTTTGTTTGAAACTTACATTATCCCATCTCAGGAAACAGTCTACTACCCTTTCCTGTCAAAAAGGAGACTGTGTATTCCAGCAATCACTCACAAACTTTAAAAGGAAAAAAAAGTAGTGCACTCTCACTGCAATCCGATTCATGCTTTCTTGAAAGACAGTGAGATCTTAATTCATTTTTCGAAAGGATTAAAGTTAAGCTGATATCTTCCAGAATTAATTTCACAAAATCGATGTGGAAAAATATCTACTTCCTCAGTAATAGTTCCAAGATCTACAAACATATTAGGATAATAATCAACCAAGAATGATAAAGAGATTGAATTTTCTTTTTAGCAATTACATAGGTATGAGAAAAAACCTGAAACAAAAAGTTGTTTCAAACTAAATAAAGGTGAAAAAAGTCAATTGAGTCGATCTAAGAGAAAAGGCAAGATTGCTTTTTTTAAAGCATCCAGCGTAGAATTGGATTACATAGGCCAGTATTTGCAGTTCATTGCCAATGTTCAACAAAACCTCAAACTGAAAACAGTGCAACTCTTTGAACATCAGAAAACACATTGTTCCTCATGAAGACACATCTTTACGAAAATGGAAAGATCTCAGTGCTTATTTTTATTTAATACACTAAAAGTGTGAGAAGGAATTCACTTTCATCTCTCCAGAAAACAAGTGACCAAAGAACCTTCATCACTTTCTGCATATCTTGTAGACGGAGCAGGCTGCTTTGAATTTCCATTTATATTTCAATAATCATCAAAGAAAAAGCAAGATATTATATTGAAAGAATTGCATGTTACAAGAGATGTGGCTTTTTTATTGTTAGTGCTTGAATAATGCTGTCCTGTGATCGATACTGATGGATTAATCACCTTTCCCTGAAATTATACTTTTCTGTACTCTTATCCAGCACATGAAGTGTGTCACAAGAAGTCATCACAGCATGAAGGATACACCTGAATGAAAAGCTTTTATGAAAAAGTCAGCCATAGCTGTTTTAATATTTCACAAAAATTGTGTACCCAATCTCTACATAAGACTGAGCTGTATAAAACTTTGTTGCTTTTTTTTGTTTGTTTGTTTAAAGAGAGAAAAAACTAATGGTACTGTAGGTAAAATAGCCAAGACCACTTACAGAGAAAAACTTCAATTTAAACCTGTAATACTCTTTGCAAAGAGATTTTGTTGTGGAGCTCACAAGCATGCCTTCCAAAATACTAACTGAAAATAGTATAAATTATGAACAGTGTCATTCTGAGTGTCTCTAACTACCAAGTAAGGCAAAGAAAGAAGCAGTATTTCTTTCCAGAAAGTAGCAGTATCATTCCTTGTAGAAATAAGGAACAAAGGAGTTATAAATAACTATCTCTAATGAAGAAGAGCCAATAGCAGTTTGCATTTTGCATTGTACTTTTGATGTTGACACTGATGGTATGTTTATTGTTCTGCTGTCACATAGCATGACATTTGCTCGCGTGATTATAACACTGTTGGTTTTTTTTTTTTTTAGACTATGCCACATCTTAAATATAAACTATAATAGTGGTAAGTTTTCTCCTGGCAGAAAGTTATGTTTAAACATAAGTGATCTTATCTCAATTGTCTAGGAAAACAAATGAATCGAATGATCAAAACACTGCTTTTTGCAGTTGGTAGAATATTGTGCTCATCAGCTAGAAATAAGGCAGACCTCAGTGACACATTATCAATGCTCTTCCACGGACTGACTGCAGTCTTCCATTCTACAGCAGACAGCTCTTTCGAATCCAATGCTTGAAAGTCAAGGAGTTTCTTCTGTTTCCACACAAAACCTTTGAGAAAACTGTTGATGAAATAAAATTAATAGTACAAAAACCTAAATGTTTTCTTTCTCTGATTAGCACTCTTGAAATCAGAAATGTTTCTAAGTTAGAAGTGATTTGTCCTTCTGAGTGAAATGTCATACTTTTTAATAAGTGCAACAATGCTGTCCAGAGTGTTAACATCTGGATAATGTTTTTTCTCATCTGTCTCATTCTCAGCTATTGCAATAAACTTAAATATCAAATCATTACAGAAATAATTGATGTGTAGCCCACAAAAATTTGGATGAAGGCTATCTGGGTGGAAAGACTGGAGATATGCAGGTGGTCAGAAAGAAAAATAAAAACCCACAACTTAGACTGCAAGCCTTTTACATTCAGGAGATGAAAATAAATGGACGTGGCCAAAATGCTTATTTTCTTCTTATGAGGTGCAGTTGAGACTGATGAGTGTAGGACTCCACAGACAAAATAACTTCACAGAGGATAAAAGAGATTCAGGCACTATTTCCACTCCACTGAAGATTAGGCTGAAAAGGATGTAGGTTGGTTTTTTTTTCCTTTTATATACAGACATTCTGTAGTAGCATTCTGACTAGAGATATACTTCAAAGTGCTGTATAGTTTGATTTCAACATAAAGGTTGGGTGACAGTTCTTATACTGAATCCAAGGCTCCTCAAGTTTTATGATATATTAAAATCTTCACATTCTCGTTTTAACTTGCAGTCATTTATTGTCTAAGAATTCCAGATGTGGCTTTAAAGCACTGTTTCCTAGCTTTCAGGGCAGTTGCCTTCCCTCTTCAGCTTCAAAATTATATCAAGATGAATTTTCTAGGGCAAAAAGTTCTGGAAATGTTGAAAGTATAACTCTGGTCCATGCACATACACACCCTCCCATAATGAAAAAAAGTGATTTTAATAAAAGACTAAATAATGAAAATGGATACAGGTAAAAAATTTCCAATATCAGAAGAGCAGACAGAGATCTTGCAGGAGACACAAAGAAAACTCCTCAATGGACACTTCAAAAGCCTGCTTAAAATCTAGCGCTATATTCATAGTCAAAAAGCTCTTCATAAAAGGAGAGAGCAAATAAAAATGAGGCCCTGTTACTCCAGCCCTCAGGCTTTCTTCAAGGTAAAACAGTACAACTGAGCAGAAACCTTAGCACTGACTTCCTTTAAATCACATGTTTAGCCAACACCTGCTTCGCTGCTGGCAGGAACTCCCATATCCAACAGAACAGATATGGAAAGCTTTAAAGTTACCCTTGGCAACCTATCTTATATTATTAAAACTAAATGTGAAGAAAATTGCACTAACATCACCTTCCTTCACAGCAACTGAAGTAGGAGTTCTGCAACATAAATTTCCAAGATCAATTAATAAATTAGAAACAAAACATTAATTCTGAGCTCCAGTTGTATTAATTGTGACATTCAACTCAGGCAATTCATCCAGCCTATTAAGTCCGTATTATTTTGTGGGTGGCGCTGAAGGATTCTGCGTCAGGTTTCGAGAATAGAACACCATTCCTACACATTTCTTATTACTGTTCAGTCACCACAGTAAATCAGGTTCCTGTAAAAGAATAAGCACAAATCCCTGCATAGAAACTGAATTTTCATTAACTATCTCATTTCTTTTCTTGTCAATTCTCCAACTTCAAGAACAACAACTTCTTTCCCTGCCTTTGGAGTTTGTGCCCTAGATGCAGTAAACTCATCTTTGACTCATAGAGAAACTAACAAATAACAGAGATGAGAGCTTCTTTCTGTGTTCCTATGATTCGTAGCAGAAAAAGGCTCATAACCAGAGATGACAAGGCATACAGTGTGTATAAATGCAGGAGACAAACACGTAACTGTCTTCAAAGCTGTCAGCTTATACTGGGAAAGGAAGTATATTGATTATCTGATAATGTTATACTGATTAGCACTTTTAATCCAAGGGAAGGGAAAAGCATCTAGACTACTGTAAGAATTTTGTCAGGGTTACTGAAGTATTTTTTATTCCTTCTGTAGCACAGAAGGTTTAAACTCTGTGTGACCCACATGTGAAACTTTCTGAAATTAAGGATACACGAAATACAGAAGAGGTCCAAACTCAGCCACATACAGTGGCTTACTGCCTGCATTGCTCATGCTAATTCTGTTCTGTTTCCACCACCAGCCCAAGATATTCACTCACTTCCTCCCACTCCTGACTTCTACTTAATTACTCCAGATGCATGAGCTTGATATCTCCAAACTGTGTCTAGAAAAAAAAATTGTGACCAGATCTACATTTTCCATTTTGTATGTCTAATGTACTACTAAGTCACTAGTGTTTAAAACCCCACTATGGAAATAAACCAGATAAAACCCAAACCCCTCAGTATATAGCCAGTATTTTTCTATTGAGACTCTCGGATTCTTAATTGAAAAGTCTCCCTGAATGAGCATTTATACCAGTCAAACACAGGCATAAAGTGCCTCACATAGGAAAATAGAACAGTCTTCGTGGGACTATACAAACAGCACTGGATAACAGACAAATTACTCTGCACAAGAGCAGCAGGTAAAGAACCATTTGGGAGGTGGAAGGCAAGGGAAATATTTCTTTTAATCACTTCTAGGGTAGCCCTTTCCTGTGGAGTACTTCTTTCATACACAAGAGAGTAAGAAAAGAGAAAAACTTAGAATTCTACAGTGAAAACATGCATGATATGGAAAAAAGTTGTATAGAGCAAGTCCTACCCACAAAGTGACTAGATGTTCTCCTTCTTAATTATGAATTCCTTAGGAATGCCATGGCTGTTACCTTCAAGTTAGAATAAACACGAAGGCTTCATTAACACAAAGCACTGAAAGGAATGTTTTCCAGAAGCACTGTAAAAACAGAGCCTCAGCACTATGCCAGTTGAGTATGAATATTGGATCTGCTTGTTATCACTGCATTAAGTTGTTTATTCCTACTTCTAAATTAATTTTAACGGATGATTCAAATTCTTGCTCACCATTCAAGTTATTTTCCAGACTTCTATAGTTGAAGTAGCACTTGTAAAATATCTACTTCTGTACTTTTCAACCTGTGCTTGCCGTTCTGCTAAAATACACTGTGATGGATGTTATTATTAATAAGAATCATACCTGACAGCAAAAAGTCCAAACTCTAACTTTCAACAGCAAATCCCTTTTTAGCAGCTCATAACTTTTGTTCATCTTTGTAGCTAAGCATGAAGTACTGCACAAACACCTGCACAGAGAGGAAGTAACTTTTTCTTCTGGATTGTGCACAACCTATATATTGATGGGATCTAAAAAAAAAAAACAAAAAAATTTCAAGGCAAGTTTGAAGAAAACACATTTAGTGATTCTAAAATTTTATGCTATCAAAACGCAGTCTCAATAATCATTGTTGTTTCCTGATAAATATGCCTCTTGTTTTTTTTCCAACTTTGCCTTATTTTCTTGCATCTTACAGAAGCATAAATCGCCCTAAACGTTACTATTTACATATTTTCAAGGAGACAGAAGAAGAAAAGAGAAGGAAGACACTCCCAAAGTATCTGTCTTAAAATTACTTCGAACAAGTAAATGAAGACTGCAGTTAGTATTCATCCCACTCATTGCACTGGTCCCTTCACCACAACCACCCACAATCCCCCCGAAAACAATTCTGTATGATCATATGCTTCGTTCAGGTTCAATAGCAGGCCAGTTTCAATGTTCTAAAAACAATTTTTTACTCATTCCTCCTACGTCCAACTTCTGCTAAAGAAGAGACAGTTTCAGTGAGAAGGATATGAGAAGTTCCTATTCAATAGCTAAGAACAGTTTGACTGTTCCTCTGATTACCTACAAACACTGGAAAAGATGCCAACAGATCAGTACTACTGTATGCTTACTGTTGAGTGTAACAGGAACAAAGACCAGTAAGTGAAATCAAATGGGATCAAATGATCCCCACTGACATTCATTGCAACAAGTACACATGAAAATAAATATCTTAGTTTATTAAGAGAAAATTAAGTATTTTGTTTTATTCATTACTTGGTCATCTTTACAGGTCCACAGCAGAAGAAAACTACCGGACAGAGCTCCAAGAACTCTAAAACTAAACAAAGAAAGCAACAGAAGTTAATTATGCTGCATAATTATGCAAAGAACTCTGCTTTTTGATTACATATACTGAAAAGTTAATTTTAAATGCTTCTGGAGATGCTGATGAGAATAAGATAGAGTACACTTTTAAGGTAGTTTAAAACTTATTTACTTTTTTCATTTATAGAGCATCTATCTATAGTTAGGAGTCTAACTATTACATTTTCTCCTACAAACTACTAAAACCAGAAAATATTCAGCAGTTTAAATAATATGAAAAAAGCTGCATCTATTTAACAGCTGCAGAACTCAGAAGACAGAGGCAGTAAAATAATATAAAAAAAAACAGAGTTAAAAATCCCACTGTAAGAATATTAACTGTAATAAAAGAAAAGACATTAAAAACAGCAGCTAGTTAGGTGCCAGGATATAATAGAACCCATAAGGACAGGCAAAGAATGATGCTAAGTTAGAGAGAAAGAGTCTGTTTTCAGAGAAGAACTTCCTGACAGATACCACAACAAAGCGACATGAACGGTGACTGTGTGGTCCCCTTCTCGTAAATAAATCAGGCGTCAAAGGTTGATCTGCAGTTAATAAGAGGCCTAAGCCTTCTCCAAGGATTTGTAGTATTCTGTCAGCACAGTCCAAGCCTTAGGAGCCATGAAGCCTTCTGGTGGGTTTTGTCCTTCTCGAGCCAGCTTGCGCATGCGGGTCCCTGATATAAATTCGAAGTCTTCATGGCTGAGAGATGGGAGTGGGATTAAGGGAAGGGAGGGAGAGGAGAAGGTAGGGGGAAACAAGAAAATGTTTTAAAAAGCAGTATGAGCTGTTCATATTTCTTCTGCCTTTTTTTTTTTTTTTTTTTTTAAATGACATTTAAAAAAAAAAATGACTTCATGAACATGACTTCAATGACATTTCCTCTTGGAATTATAATTCTGGAAAGCAACTGTTATTTCCAGACATTGTACATCGATGACAGTACATCTCCAAAAATACACACCCTCTACAAATATACATTCTGTACAGCAAACAGCTTAGGTAGCTCCTAAGTTTAGCAGCTTAGTCCAACTGATCTCCTGCAGGTTGAATCAAGTCTGTGCTTCCATCTACCTTGGCTTTCTCTTTAAGAAGAAGCAAGGAAACTATATGCTGTTTGTAGGGTATTTCAGTGCTGGCAGAAGATCATTTCAGTTCCACTGCAGAATGTGGAAGAACAACATGGCAGAAAATTGCTTGATGACAGACAGTTTGCAGAACAGAAAGAAATATAGAGGCAGGTGCTACAGATTCAAAATAAAATAATGGAGTTCTATAATACATTTTTTTTAATAGTAAAGTTAGTAAGGCAGTGGCATGGGTTTTTGCATGGAAAGGGGGTGGATACCCTGTCCCTGAAGACAGCCAAGGTCAGACTGGAGGGGCTCTGAGCACCTAATGGAGATGTAGGTGTCCCTGTTCACTGCTGGAAGTGGACCACATGGCCTCTAGAGGTCCCTTCCAACTCAAACAATCCTGTGATTCTATTTTCTATAGCTTTTGCAGCTTGGCCAGTGCAAGCCACATAGCATGCGTGTATATATGTATATATGTATGTATATATATACACATATATATGGAAATACACATGATATATACAGATCCAAAAAAGAAAAAAAGCATAAAATTATCTGGAGGAATAATAAAACTGCCTTCCCATAAACATGTTTTTCCTAAAAAAAAAAAAAGATTTCAATTGGGCAGATAAAAAAAAAAGGAACCCAGATGAGGATTGTTGATTATTGCTGTTAACATGACAATCTAAATTAAAATGAACTTCTCAGGTATGTGGTAATAAGCAGCAAAAGCTCCAGTCAAATTAAACACTATTCCTCATAGAAGTGAAAAAGTATAACCAAGACAAGAATGCCAGAATTCTACCAAATGTTCCATAGAAAAATGATTTATTCTTAAATTAAATATGGCAATTTTACTTACGCCATTTGCTCAATTTGCAACATGTAACCATTACGCACTCTTTACTTGTCTGTTTGAAATAAAAGCCAAGCATTGATCTCAGATGCATTAGACAGAAACAAGAGCCAAGTGTGCGCATCAGAGGGCAGAACTTGGCTTTAAGTGCTGAGCTATGCTCAGCAGGGTATGGAAGTTAGCAAGATGCAGAAAGCATTCCACAGTTTCCTTTCACAAAACCACTAACCCCATAAATTTTTGATTTGGATTGTGTGCATCCACACAGCAGCAATGCCATACATGCTCTTTTCTTATTGCTTCCAATTTAGGACTGTGCATTCTTGAAGTGCAAAGACAAGACAAAAAACCCTACTGCGCTTCAATTTTGCAAAACACAAATGACACAAAAATGCAAACCCTTCAGCTTACGTAAGCCCATGAAAGAGTTATGTCACTACCACGCAGAACACCTGCAAATGTTGTTGCTTGGTAGGGTGATGCCTAGTATTTACTAATGCTGCTTGAAGGGAACTTGATTGTTTTGAAGACAGCTATTTCTACAAAACATACACAACGAAATGCCAAGTCTGGTTATTATTCTTGCAAAAACAAAATATTAAGTCTCCAGACAACTGGGATGGAAGGAGTAAAGCGCTTTCCATGTTTTTCATGATATCAAAAGCCTGAGCATGAAAAACACATTAGCTGATTTATTGACTCCCTGTCTGTTTGTAGAATGAGCCTTCTAAATGCCCTACAAATTTAGTAAGAAATAAAGCTACCAAGAAACTTACATATACCATGTAAGTTTGCTTCAATAAGACCCTCCTTCCTTCAGCTTCCTCCTCCATAGCTGTGCAAGAAGCAGTTCTAAGAATTAGAAAAAACATATACATGCAAAAAAAAAAGAAAGAAAAAAGAAAATCCATAGAAGCCTTAGAAAAAGAAAAATCTATGTGAGGATCAATTAAGAAACTAATTAGGTACAGTGTTACAAAAAATTTCAAGAAATGTTTCAAAAATACTATTTTAAAAAGCACAGAAATACTGGCTGAGGCCCCTTATCTATGTCCCAAAATTCTCTGTCAAAAAATTTTCTTTAAAAACCTCCTAAATTAGTAATCACTAAACTGACTCCTATAAGGCTTTAGTAATGCATACAGAATACTGAAACGGCTCAGTAAATTTTTGCCTTTTTTGTGAATTCCTTCATCACTAATTTTGGTACTTAAGTTTCCAGCTTAATCTCCACATTCATACCTAAAACAGTCTTTCTATAACACCTAAATACTCAATGCCTTTACTAATTGTGAAAACTCAATTTCCAGAGTAACAGAAACTAATATTTCTACTACACAGAAACATGACTTCTTCACTCTGTTGTGACACCAGAGCAACTGCCATGTTCTACTCAGCTGGCAAACTTTCAGATGCAATTAATTCCTTGAGCAATTCACAGGCTTCTTTTTCTCAGGTTCAGTCTTTTAATAGCTCCACTCCTCTAGCTTCATATTCCCTACTGAACAAGATCAGTCAGGAGGTGAAATCCAACCTTTTAACCACTCTCAAAAGGATTTCCATCAAACTAAAATTTGTCTTTGCAGCATGAAACTGTGACTCCACTTAGGTCTTGGGAGCCCTCTGCCATGCTGAGTAAACCAGCTAGTATCACACAGGTTCCAAACCTAGCTGGCTATTAACAAACATCGTGTGAGAGTAGAACATAATCAACATACTTAATATCAACATAAGGAAAGTAAATCCCTTACCTGACACACATTAAACTTCTTTTTGACTAGAAATGTTTAAATCATTTGAGCTGCTGTGATATCTATCCTAAAATATCCTAAATGGTGCACTAATATTTACTATTTCACATAACGAAATGAAGGAGGACAACCAAGTATGTCTTTTTCAGTCTCTTTACTACCACTTTTAAAATCAGACATCACATCAAACAAGTTTGCAAATGCTACACACTTGGTTGAAACAGCTAAGAATGACTTGACAGTATGAAGGTAGCTGTGACAACCGCATTCTGTAGTGTATTCCCAGGACTTTCAAACTTTAAAAGTCACAATCATTCCTACCCTTCAGATACCCATGCTTCATTCACACTTTACAAAAAGCATGAACAGTCTGCTCCAGTAGCCTTATTTATGAGCTTCTTTTAGCTGAAGTGATCTCATTGGTTTTCCTCAAGAACAAAAAAGCTGTTGTTTTTTTTTTTCCAGACATTGCTGAGGAATTTTTTCCCCTTTTATTAATTTATTTATTGCTTGTGCATGTGTGTTGGCTTTTTATTGTTAGTAACTAGACTAATTTCCTTTCTTAACTGAGTTTTTTTCTCACCAGCAGGCTGTGGCTGCATTTTTAGGACTGATCTTCTGCAGAGAATTGGGAATCTCTGCTCGCCCAAACAACTATTAAGCCACCAATACTAAATTACATCTGCCTGTGGTAACTGAGCGGCCTTGCTGGCTGAAGAAACATAGTGACTTCTTCTGAAAGGATTTCAGCATTTGGTGGTAGTTTGTTTTTTTACTTTAGTTGCTTTGGGGTTTGGGGTTTTTTTGGTTGTCATTTTGTTTTTTTTTTTTGCGGTGTTTTGTTGTTGTTGTTTGTGTTTTGTTTTTTTTACACTTCAGCCTGAACCACTTCAGTAGTTCTCAGATCAGACATTTGTTTGAAAGTTCTCCATTATAACAACAATTCCTTCTGTGCACTTCTTCAAATCATGTTTGGACTTACTCAATTATTGATCCCCTTTCAATTTTCTCTTCCGGGAGCGTTTGAACTTAGGCTACTGAAGTGCAAAGGGTTTCTTCTGACTCCTTTTTTTGTTCTTACAGACGTTTCTATTTCAGAATGCTGTTGGTGGCCTTCTAACATCTGTTCCATTGATTTATTGACACTGTGCAAGTCATACAATGAACAGAACAATGGCAAAAATGGCAAAGAAATGACGGAACTTAAGCCTCTTGTTTGCAGTTACCAGTGCACATGCCACATGTCGTCCAAAGGAACTTCCTTGGTCACTGCTTAGCTGGAAAGTGATGTGGCCCCATGGATGACTGGTGAAAAGTAGGTACAGCCACTAGAGGAAGCTAGCAGGGCAGCACCTCAGATTTCAAGGCATGAGCATAACTGCTCTTGCTTGTAGGACAAGAACTGCAAAATCAGAAGACTAAAGTCTCCCAGATCAGAATCTAGGATTTAAATATCTATAGCGGTTTTCCAATGTTGTATCATAAAACGTACCTGCTGTTGTAAAATTAAGAAGCCCTAGGGGCAGCAGCTAAGAGAGATACAGCTCAGATACAGCTTAGTCTCAAGAACACTCATGTAATACCTGCTTGGCATAACCTTCCATACCTCTGTTAGTGTTGCAAATTTTTTAACTGGCTATTGGCTGTGAAGCTTCCAAGCCTCAAGCAGTTAAATAAGATGCAACAGAAATCAAGTTATCCAATTCTAAAATAGGTCAGAGTAGCGCTTTTTTGCAAACGAATGCCTTCTCCGCATTTTCAAGTTGTGTTTTTCATGAGTTAAGTAGTGTGCTAAGAAAAGACTTTCATGAGGAGTCAAGTCGTTACTTTATTCCTGAGGTCCTCCACCAGTACTGACCCTCTCACATTTCCACACAACTCTCTACTCCCTACCATCCTTCTTGCAGAGTTGAAACACCACTTGGTCCAGGAATCTGACAGGTTTTTGGCATTACATCGAATACCCTGAAATACAGCCAGCTGCACCCACCCAAGCTCTGTCTGTAGCCTACCACAGTGTTCTGGCTACGGTGAGTAGGAACAATACTGGCTTTCTCTTTAGGGAGCTTGCATGCAGCTGCATTGCCATCTAGAGGATTGCTGTCACACTCTAGTTTATCCCACAGTTAGCAAACAACATCTAGAGGATGAGACAAGTAGTCCTGCATTCAAACAGAAGAAAGGTAAAGCTTCATGCTAACAGCAGCATTAACTTTTTTCCAAGATAGTGGCAGAAATAGAAAAAGCTCCTGTTGTGGTTTAACCCAGCAGGTAGTTAATTATATATATATATATATAAAATAAAATTAAAAAAAGACACAGTCACTTGCACCTTTCCCCTTCCCAGTGGGATGGGGGAGAGAACAGAAAGGAAAGAAAAGAAAGAAGTATAACTTACAGGTTCAGATAAAACTATTTACTAAGACAGAGAAAGGAAAAAAGATAGTAATTATGACAATTTTTTATACATATATGTGTATATTTACACACACACACACAGACACACAAATGTATACCTAAATGTATATAACAAGTGAGGCACAAGCGATTACTCACCATCCCCCAACTGATGCCCAGCCACCTCAAGTGGCAGAAGAGAGTGAGATTAATTCCCATTTCTTTCAAAACTGCTTCTGCTTGATGCCATACAGTATGGAACGTCCCTTTGGCCAGTTTAAGTCAGCTGTCCTAACTCTGTTCTATCCTAGCTCCTTGGGCCCTTCAGTGAGAATAGCCTTGGCTCTGTACAGCACCGCTTAGTAGCAACTATATACATTGGTATTTTATCAACAGTGCTTTTCTCCTAGTAGCAAAAACATGGAACCATAGCATCATACTAGACACTCTGAAGAAAACAATTCCATCCCAGCTGAAACTAAGACAACTCCAACTCAAGGGTGCATACAGATATCACAAAAGGATAAGAGTACACATTCCACAGTCTGTGATCTAAGGCAAAACTTGTTACAAGGGGTTTTGTTGGGTTTGGGTTTGGGTTTGTTTTTTGTGGGTTTTTTTGTTTGTTTGTTTGTTTTTGTTTTTAATTAAATCATCTGGTCCAACTAATGACAGAGATAAAAATTTAATTCCCCTCAATCTAAATCAAACCTATCCTGCCAAGAGTACAGTATTAATAATCACAATCAATATACTATACAATTTTCCTGTTCTGTGCAGTGAGAATTCTTGTGTCTGGTATCGTTAACCCTATTCCAACATAGTAGAAAGTGACACACCGTTAGACCTATTCCATTTTGATCATGGTGTGCTTATCTTTCAAAACAAACATGTTGAATCACTTGAATAACAAACAAATAGGACAAATACCCATTGAATCCAATACAACAGCCTTTTGACTCTTACGTATAAAACATACAAGTTATAACAAAGCCAGCAAAATTTACATCACAGTTTAATTACTGTGCACAGCAATGAGAATTTCTAGGTGCATCTCAGATAACAAATTGCACACACACACACACACACTTCACTCAAGTGTTCACGAGCTAGCTGTCTAAGTGGTAATAAGCACAGGAACAGATTTTAATGTCCTATATGCTAGAAGAATGCTTCCTTCTGATGTTATTCCTTCAAGTAAAAGTATCATTATGTAGGTCTGGTCTGATGCTACTGTTGCTTCATTTACAAAAAAAAAGAAATCATGCTGCAGTGCTATCCAAAGAGATACTTCGGAGCATTGAGGAGAGCCTCATGCTGGACTGCTGCCTAGATGGGAGTTAAGGAAGAGCAAACTGCAAACTACAAACTTCCTTGACTAACTTCTATTTCAAAACATCTGCAGTACAGCAAATCATCAAGTTTCTAATCACCTATGAACACTGTAGAGTAATACACAGTGAAGCTCCATGAATTCTTACCAGGTTTCAACACATTTGCCATTGTCCTTCCACTCATCATTTCCAAGGACGCAAGAACATAACATAAGATTAGATTTAGTTATGCAAAAGACAATAATACTTTATAGCTTTCAAAAACAAGAGCAGGTCAACTCAGGTGCTTGGAATTTAAACACAGGAGCTTCCAGTAGTAATTAAAGTTGGATCAAATAAGTTGTGCTGTGAAACTACACCCAAATCATCACTGAAGTCAAGTTGCATTAGTGATCTAAAAATGTCTCTAAAAACTGATATATTGTAGCAATATTCATCTAATACTTCTTTTTCCTTGAGGAGTCAGGGCAGGAGAAGACAGCTGTTGTTTAAAATGTTTTAGAACTAAAATACGACTTACTGCTCAGAGTCATAGTAGTCCATGGACTTCTTTTTCTTATTATAAGCCGCAACCCTGAAGGGTACAATTTCCAGTGCTCGGAGGCCTGGGGCCATTGTCAACACTTTGGCACCATGAGTTGGTTCATACAGATCTTTCCCAGTACCAGGGTGCGGCATCCCTGCAGGATCTCGGCCTACAATGTAGAAGTTAGCTCCTGCAACCATCCGCGACCTGCAGTGCCACTGAACCTAGAACACAGACAAGGTAAAAAGTTAAAAGAAAACAGTTAAAAATACAATCCTTAAAACATGAGCACTTTCCACCCCCCAGCCAAACAAACATTCTTTTCACTACAGAGTCACACCCAACCAATTATATGAATCACCAAACATACAGCTAAGACACACCATTCCCTGTGTCATTCGCACAGCAGAATGCTATAAAAAAGACTTCAGTACAGAGTTTGGAATAACATCTTCTGAGGATTTAGGTCCAGCCTAAAGCTGTCTCAAAACTAAATTATTAATAATGGTTTAGTAAGAATTTTAAACCATGAAACGTCTTGATTCTTACATTCTTGCTTGGGAGACCACGGTACAGCTGTTCTTAGGAAAAGCAGCTACATTTTTCTACTGCAAATAATTCATATAAAACAAAATCACGATCTTTCATATGTTGTTCTAACTTAATTTTAGGTAAGGAGCTCTAAAAACGATATCTCAAAAGAGAAATTCTTGTTCTAGTCATTTAAAGTTCTATAGCTAGTTGTTAGAAAGACATCAAGCAGGATAGTTTACAATCAGTTTGAAGATTCCTTTAAACCAGTACACATATAATGGAATTAGGAAGCAGCCATAAGTAATGAAGCTACTGGTATCAGTTTTTGCTTGGACCACATCCAGATGCTACACCTGATGGACTCAACTGCTATTCAAACATCTGAGTTTTATAGATGCCGATAGATGCATTAACTACTTCAGTATTTATGTCACAGGCACAGAATGGGCCAATCTCACCAAATGCCAACAAACCACAACAGTAGGTTTTCCAAAACAATCCTACTACAGTTTCAGAATTTAAATTTCATGTTGTCATTTGGGTAACAGAATGGAGTTCTTAAATGATGCTGTTTGACTAACTTTAAGAAAATTTAGAGCAATGCAAATCACGTTTTTGAGATACAAACAGCTTGTCCATTGCTCTGTGCTACTACAGAACACATTTACTTTCTTATACAGCTGAGCTCACTGCAGTCTGATACAGGATTTTTTCTTTCTGCTTTCTTTCAAAGTAGTTATTAGGAAAGTTAAAAACAGGAGAAAAAAAAACAGGAAAAACACTAAATTCACACTCATGAAACATATGCATCAAAATCCTACAAATTGAAAGGTGATATCCACCCTATTGATAACCATGCTGACTCAACAGCAGCTTGTATTCCTGTAAATAATGCATGCTACTGAAATAAATCTGTATGTATGCCTTTTAAATGACCTACAGAAAACCATTAGAGGAAGAATCTCTTATTTCCTGGCTACAGATGTTATTGTCAGTTTGTATTCTGAAATTATTGGCAACATATTAAGAAAAATTCTTACTCTATTCAGAATAAAATTTAGGGATTTAATTTCTTCTTGTACGCTTGTGAGTATGAAATTGAAGTATAATGTTTCTATTAATTCCCACAGGAGGTCTACAGGGAACACTGAAGATTCCTTACAGTAACTCAGTTACATACCTCATCTGGATCTGGACTACAGTTCTGGGTTGAAAAGTAATGCAAGCACTGTTTGACCAGTCAAACAATCACTAGAAAAAAGTGCCAACTATCTACTTTCTTCTCACCTAAGGTATCTCCCCTTTCTATCAAAAAGCTACCACAGAGTTAACCACTTGAACCTGGTCAGAATCCTGTGACTCACAAAAGAAAAAAAAATTTATGAGGTGGAAAAACAATGCTGCCTAAATGAATTGCCCTCAAGCAATAGCATTTGTTTTTCCCATTGCTTCCCTCAACCTATGCGAGTTTTAACTCAAATCTTGGTTTCTAAATAAAGCATTCCCAAATAATTATTTCACATAGAAGCCTCAAAACAATTCTAAATTAAGCTTGCAAAAGTAAAAACAACAAAGCCTTTTCTTCTGAATTTGTCTAACTCTCCAATATACACATTTTTTGCTTAATAGCAAAAGCTTAAGATACTTAACATTCAGGATATCTAATTCTCGTGCTAATTGATCTTTTGAAAAAGGTTGTAAAAAAGGAGGAAAGATTAATTCACTATTACACCCTTAAAACTCTTAAGAAAAACGAGCACACAAAAACCATATTGTCTCCTTTCCATAAAAATTCTGCACTGTAGAGGTCTCTTCAATGGATATCATTTTCATTGATGATGGAGAGATCCTTTAAAACCTGTTTGAACAAAGGAAATTAGCTTCTCTGCCCTCTAAAAAAACCACAACCCACAGGAATAACATGAAATATTTCAGTGCACTACTAATTTAAGTATGTTCTGGTTTTGTTGCTGCCATTACTGTTGATTTGAACTCCTGACATGCTTACCTCTGTTGGTCCAGCATACATCATGGGGGAAGGGAATATGGCCACTACGGTTGTTTCTGGATTCAAGACTCCCTCTTCCAGTACTGCAGCATGCTGTTTCATGCGCCACATGAGAGGGACATCATCCTCCTTTGTCCAGCCTCCAAGTGGGTGCAACAGCAAAACTGGACGCCTGTAGCCACGTTCCAAAAGCTGCTTATGAGTATCCTGCATTAAAAGTGCATGGCCGTTGTGCACTGGGTTGCGTAACTGGAATGCAAAGACAGCATCTATGGAGAGGAGAAAAAAAACAAACAATAGAAGACAAACAATAAGGAAGGCAACTTATTTCATCAGAAGTTGTACAACCAAAGAAAAATCTTCAAATGGTACAATATTTCCTCTGAACTTCATTAAACAAGTGTAACAGTAGCAGTCACAGGTCATTATTCTCAATAAGCAAATCTAATAAAAAACAAACTAAAACATTTACCTGCTTCCTTCATTTCTGAGATTTCAGTACAATTACTTCAGTTTCTCCAACAGCAATAACCTCTTTTTCTAACTGCATGAGCACATAATACAGACCTAAATTAAATTGTAAGAGGAAAACAAACTACGCTACCTATCCAGTAACTAGCAGTATCCCCAGGAGGTCAAAACTCAGTCCAATCCTGTTTAATATCCTTCACTAATGAGATGGATAATAAGGCAGAATACACTCAGTAAGCTTGCAGATAACACAAAACTGGGAAGAGTGAGTAGTATCACAGGAGAGCTGTGCTGTCATTCAGAGGGAACTCAACAGGCTGGAAAAAACGGGCTTAGAGGAACCTCGTGAAGTTAAACAACAGGATACACAAAGTCCTGCATCTGAGCAACAGCTTTGTACCAAGCTGGAAAGCCACTCTGCAAAACAGGATCTGGGTGTCCAACTGGACACCAAGTTGAATGCGAGACAACAGCGTGCTCTTATAGTAGAGGCACCTAGAGGCACCTATAGAGGCGTACCCTAGGCTACACTAGGTAAAGCAGCAGCATGAGGGAGGTGATCCTTTCCCTCTCATTGCTCAGCAGTGATGAGGCTACAGAGAGCTGGGTTCCTTGGCACAAAAGACTGGAGAAACTCTCCAGTGAGGACAGGCTGAAAGAGCTGGGGGTCATCAACTTAGACAGGGCTCAGGGGGGAATCTTATCAATACGTATAAATATCTGAAGGAGGGTACAAAGAGGATGGAGAAAGACTCCTTTCAGAGGCACCCAGTGACACAACAAAAAGCAGTGGACACAAACTGAAACAAAGGTGAATCCACTTGAACAGCAGAAAAGATTTTTATTGTGAGAGTGAGCAAACACTGACATAGGTTCACAGGGAGATTGTTGATTATCTCTCCAGATAACAGCAGCCATCTGGATGTGGTCCTAGGCAACCAGTTCTAGGTGGCCCTGCTTCAGTGGGAGGGAGTGGATAAGGTGACCTCCACAAGTCACTTAAAACCTCAACCGCTCAGTGAAATATAAATAGTAAGCTTTTTTACAGGTATCAAACGTGTTCATTTGGGGAACAGTTAAGACCAAGACTGGTATATCTCAAACCTGAAGATCACAGTAATACTGACAATACTGAAAAAAAACAGGATCTCAAGACCAATCTCTTTGCATTCTTCATGCACTTTTGCAGCCTGTGTTCTCTTCTTTCACACTTCAAGCGCTTTGTAGCTGTCTGCTAGTTGCTGGATTTAGCTGGCTGTTTGTGATACTTAATATCCATTTATTTACAAAGCCATCATAAGCTTTACTCCCACAAGCAGCATGTAGCAGACTTAAAAACAGAAGAGCATAAAAGCCCAGCAATCAGCGTACCTCCACACTTCTAGTCAAATCTGATGATTTTTAAATCATGCTCTACCACATTTTAACGTTATCTTTTCTTGCATTAATAATATGTTGAGCGCGCATGGAAAAAACAAATTCAGAAACTTAAGGGTTACCAGCTTCTCTTCTCATTCAGGCAAGGCAAAGCAAAGCCTGAACTTATAAAAATAAATACCAGCAAAAGGCAAAGAACACCACTTAAAAGAGGGTTCAAAATTAATATCCCTGAAACAAGGCTTGTCCTTGCAGTATCAAGGCAGTAGGTATTTGGATAAACCTTTGTATAAAGAAACAAAACAATAAAAAGTTACTTACCAGCATTCATTTCTTTGAACTTCTGTCTTAGTTCAGCTGGAGTGAGACGGTACTGATCAAGTCCATCATTCCAATAAATACGATCAAGGACCTGTAGATCTCCACCTACAAGCCAGTTCCCTTGCTCCATAACCATCTAGGAGAAATAAGGAAAAACAGCGTGTTTTGAGCATTTAGACTACTGCAAAGGACACGATCTTCACAAAGGAGAGAGTTCCAGGTTCATTGCATTTGATATTCTGAAGCCAAGCACCAATGTTAAAAAAATAAGAAAAAAATTATGAGCTGCTGGGGTTCAGTGGTACTGCATTCACCATACCTCTCCCCAAGTAAATGTCAGATTTCACATCTCAAATAGGAGGAAGGGGAAGGCATAAGACAGATAATGAAACTGAGAAAACTCACCACTATGTAAGCTCTGAGGCACCCAAAGATTTCTGACAATTTCAGAAGGGCCACCAGATGGATGCAGTGTCATGAAACTACAACACACACGTTCATATGCTGTTGTGCTACTACTATACATGCCAATATAGACACCAGAACATGGTTTCTCATCTTCTACGTGAATTTCAGTAGTGACATTCTGTAACTGTTAATATATTGTAACAAGTCACCCAAATCTTTTCTGCCCGAGATTTTCTCAGCATTTCTTATATTTGTGTTACTTTTTCAGTAAAACAAAAATCTTACATTCATCAGCACAGAACACACTGAGGACACACCTTTCTCAACACTCTTAATTGTATCTAGCAGATGTCCTTTCCAGATACATTCCTAACTGCATAGTTGGTGTTGTGTAACTTTATTCAGTAAAATTATGTGATTACACGTTAATAAGAAAAACAACTAAGATGTCAAAAAAAAAAACCAACCATTTTTCACATACGTATAACTATTGGTCATACAGATGCTTTTAGAACACACAGAAGGCTTTATCTTTCCATAGGGAAATAATAACTGGAGTTTTGTTTGATTCCTTTCTATCTGATTTTAAATCATATAGTAAACAAAAAGATACTATAAAGAGAAATAGGAAGAGTAATACATTGATGGCTCTTCAGAGCTATAATGTAACATTTACATCAGCTTTCAAAACCAACTGCAGCATTGCTTTGAGTATGTTATGATTAAAATATTTCAGTATGACGTGCACATAAGGTCAAAATAGTAAAACATATTTAACACAACAGATGGGAAATAACTCCTCAGAGAGTTAAATCATGAACTCTTCAGGAAGGATGTCTGTTTCAAAAGAATTTAAACAAGGCAATTCTCATGTGCTCCACACACAGCCAGAAAGGAACTTTTCTTGACTTCACACTGCATATTAAGGAGCTTTGATGATCCACCTGGGTCCACAGGGGAATGGATTTCTTAGGCACACAGTAGGGCAAAGTCGCCCCCTCTGCAGCACAGATTCTATATCCCAAATTCATTTCACATGTTCGTATTTTTATCAGGTTTTCACACTAAGCACAGACTACTCAAGAGCTACATTGAACAGAAGAGCACCGTTGTTTCCATTCAAATGTTTTAATTATTTCTCAAAAAAGTTCTGTTCTCAAAATACACAAGTCACAGACACCAACTTTAACTAATTTGCATCTCCATAGACAGGACAATTTATCAGACTAGCTTTTCAACTTCACACGCATACCTTTATGTAAGGATGATCCTTGCATGTCGTTCCCCACTGCCTCGCACAGCGTTCCTCTTTCCTATGCTCATAGAATTCTGGGTTACGGAGAATGGCCACGCGGCGACCCTCATACACTAATGCAATTGCTGTGCAGCCATCCAGTCTGTCTTTGTCTTCCTGCGTCGCTGTCAGCACTATAGGCACTGAGAGATTAATGACTCCCCCTACAGAGTGAGAAAAGCCATTACCCATATTATCAGCTACAGTCCAGACATCAAGTTTCCTAATAAGTTACAGTCTAGCTGTTGTATGATAATACAACAGGTAGTTCTAGCTTTCACAACAAGGACGACTTTATAACACACTTTTGCATTGGTTTCATGTGCTGTAAGGATGTGCAAAGACTGAGGTTTGGGAAAGAGCAAAGACACTACTGAAAATGGCAAATACTTACAGCTGCACTAAAGTATTCATACTGTGAAGAAACTATGTTTGGGGGATCTCAAAACAATGAATACCTTGTTCAGGCAGCAATACAGTAAACTGAACCAGGTAACTTCAAGCATTACTCAAGACTACTATGACTATTACAAATACAAATATCACCCTCCGTAGCCCTAATTTCAGTCTGTAAGAAAAGCTCACTGTGATGGAAGCAGCAAAATACATCTTTGTAGTTAGCATATGTAAATCAAATATTTCAAAAGGTGACTTTTGCTGTTTACACCAAATTAAGTTCAGTCTCAAATGTATCTACCTCAAAAGAAACTGCAGTCAGATATTTTGCATAGTTTGTTCAGCTGAAAGTTCACCAACTACTAACTTCCAAAAATAACCCAATATATCTGAACTCAAATGTTACGTGTCCTTCATTTTTAGACATTTACTTCACTGCTAAATCCCAGAAGCGTTGTTTTTCTTGACTACACGTGTAAGATCTGAGAAACCAGCAGAGTAAATACTCTAAATATCAAACAGTGGCAAAAGTCTAATAAGTGCAGGCATAAAAAAAAAAAAAAAGAGTGCAAAACTCTTAGGAGTTCTCCAAGAGAAAAGTCATGGCCCCCTTGAAATTAATAGGAGTTTTGCTATTGGTTGTAATTGAGGTGAAATTAAATACAGCTGGTTTCCTTATTATTTGAGCAGTGCATTTTTTAAACCTTCTTTTAATCATATCTTAAGCAAGATAGGCAGTTACAAATGACAAGGCTGGGTGAAAAGGATAAAAAAAAAAAAGAGTCCAAGACAAATGGCAACCTTTTTCTGCCATTTGGTTTCCAGAAAGAAAATAGTGACACAGAAAGAAGCAGGACTCTTTGCTATCCCTTTTATCATATAAACTATGCAAAAACACAAAAAGTTGATGTAAAACAATCTTCAAAGAAGAACAAATGAAATAACAGAGAATCACTATCGAATTTTAAACTCGATGATGTTATCACTTAACTGCTTCAACTGATGTTTGCTCTTAGCCTATTGGTAATACAAAATAAAACGTATTTGTTAAAACTAGGTAGTTATTAAGGCACAGTCATTCAGTGTCATGCAACAGCCATCCAGTCAGGCCTTCTTCCCAATTCTGGTTTTATACCCAACAGAGCTACAGTACTCAAGTCACTTCATTGTCTCTTCCTTCATCACCGACAGGGAAGAAACCTTTTTGCATTCTTTGCACAAAGCTAAACAGCAACTAATTTCAATTCTGAGTTCTAAAACAGATTTCTTCAACACAAATTAGAAATGTTGATTTCAGGTTTAAAATCTTCTCCAAAATGTAAGCATTTAAAAAATGTAAATTTTAATTTGTACAGGCAAAAATATAAGGTGTTGATTTTTCAAACACGATGATACAAATAAAAAGTTTAAAAGTAATGATTTCACAATTCTATCTTCTTATCTCAGATTGTGCACAAACCTGAGAAATTTTCACTACACCATTACTAAGAAGCAAAGCATCAATAATATTTTACAAGTAGCATTTGCTCAGATTTACTAGTGGAAGTACTTTACCATCAAGCAGACAGTCAAAGTGAAGGCACTGCAGGTATTCTCTCTCTCTCATAAAGCCACTCAGGGGTGTTGCCCAACCTTCTGCCAACACTTGCACCCACTGCATGTCCACCTTGTAAAGAAACAGAGAAATTGAGCAAATAAAAGGCATTGCTCAGTGACTGACGTTAGGTGTTAATCATAACAGAAGATGATTTACGCATAAAACGCAACATGAACGGAAGATCTCTCAGTTGATGGTCTCAATCAAAGAATTTCAAATCTCTGTAAGTAAGAAAAATAACAACTTGCTCCTTAGTGTTTATAACTACTTTCCAATTCTAACACTAGATCAAACTTGATAGCGTTAAAAACAAATAAGCTTTACTCATAAACATTTGATAAAGTTTATCTTACCAGAACTAGTTTCATTTGTATTTATTTTTCAATAAAGCAAGATAAAGAAGAGCTTAAAAAAAAAAAAAATAAATGACAATAACACATACAATAACTACAAAACAGAATTAAGGAGAGAGAAGACTAGCGCTTCTGATCTTAGCACGGATTAGTAAGGAGATTTTTATTGCAGAAAGTAGTAAGAAAATCCAGAACTAAAATTCTTTCAGGAAAGTATTTATTTTAGAGTAAGATGCAACATTTTACAGGGAATTTCCTTCCTTAACATCAAAACTGTCACACTGCGACTTAGAGTGCAGCCTTTATTATTTTTGCATGTGCATTACTAAGACTTCGTAAGAGTTTTTGACAAAGGACAAAGTCCACTGACTCCACTTGTCTAAGTCTCTCTTGCAAAGAGCATGACTAGTTTTATTGCATCATTTAGTTTACGTTCAGACAAATAAAACACATTTTCTTCCCTAGCTGATGTTATATACTTGCTGGTATCTGAAAAAAACACCAGTTAGGAATGGAGGGGGAGAAGGCTGGTTTTGCTAGATGAGAAGCATTTCAGAATGGAACCCTACAGAAACTCAATAATGATGACCCTAAATACTTATTCCTCTGCAAAGCAATATACAGTTTTACTGATGCACGCAAAAGGAAATTTCGTAAGATGCAGTGAGAGGAACCATTAAAATATATTAGAAATCTAAGCAGTTTTAAAACTATTTAGTTTAGTGCTTGGTGTGATGTCTCAGAACTTCAAAGTCATTCGCTGCACATGCTTACTCAGGTCCCAGATACAATACTTAAAAGTTTTAATAGAACAGAGAAGTTTAGTTGCAAGGACCATATGAACATCGAGTGCAACTAACCGGCCAGATCAGAGACAAAAAAAAGTTAAAGCATATCAAGGGCATTATCCAAATGCCTCCTGAACACTAACAGGCATAGGCTATCAACCACCTCTCTAGGAAGCCTGTTACAGTGCTTGATCACCCTCACGTTTAAGCAATCTGTCCTAATGTACAGTCTGAACCTTACCAGCACAGCTTTGTGTCGTTCCTACAGGTCCTGACCTCAGCTACCAGGCAGAAGAGCCCAGAGTCTCCCTTCCTCAAGAAGGTACAGAGAGAAATGAGGTCACACCTCAGCCTCCTCTTTTCTGGAGCATCCACGCATCCTCAGCCTCTCCTCACAGGACGTGCCTTCCAGCCTTCCAGCTCTGTTACTAGCTTTGCTGCCCTTCTCTGGATGCTTTCAAGAACCTTTTGCATTGCGGAGACTAGAATTGCACATGAAATTCAAGTTGAGGCTGCACCAACACTAAATACAGCAGGAGAATCATCTCTTTTGACCAGCTGACTATGCTGTGTTCAACTCAGCCCAAAGCGCAGCTTGCTTTTTTGGCTGCCAGGGTACGCTTTTAAAATAGAACCATTAAAAAGTCAGAAGTCAGTGAAAAAAATCATCTGTATCTGTGTTTAGGCCTAGTTCTTCATAAAAAGATGACCAGGAAGAACAGAAACACAGTCAGAAGCAGCTTTGTCAAATTAAATACCACACTGGAAAATCACACATTTAACTTAAGTAAAAGCATTACACTGATCCACGCTTTTCCAAGTTATTTTTGTCCTGGAAGCCAGAAAATGTAGCATGAATTCATTCCAATTAGCAAAAAAATTAAAGCAAAAGCTAATGAAGTAGGTCTGATCACCTACAGACGAAAGTTTGCAACTGTAGAAGCCTGATATACAAGGTTACTACTTTAACCTGAAGGTTACTAGCAAGGATAATACTCCTTGGTCACTACAATTCAAAATAAAATTGCGTAAGCAATCTAAAAATGTATATATTAATAATTCATCTAGAAACAACTATGCACAGGATGCATGCAAAGAATGGTTTGGTCAATGCTCAAATGGGAAAAAAATGACCAAATTTTAATCTCCAGACTTAGGACAAACTAAGTAGCATTATCTGAAATTCCAGCCAATACTTATGAAGTTATTAGTCAACTGCTACCTCTAAAAGACGACAAAAGAAAACATGCTATTATGCTCCTCAAGAAAAGAAGGACAATGTGTGTCAAGTTACAGTCTGTAACGAGTACAGGTGTTTTGACTGTACACTGTTCTGCCTAACCACAGACTGTTTTGTCAGCTTCAGTAAGGAGATAAATGAACACACAGTACCTTGTTTATTTCCAAGGTTAACAGAGACTCAGCATCAGTTTTAGCCAACTTCAGTTTGTTTTCTGGCACGTAAAGCTCTTTCACCTCATACGAGGCATCTACTGGTACGATGTCCTGTACAAAAGGAATAATCACAATTTTACGTTTGCAAAGAATGCCTCTTGGACACCAAATATACAGTCAAGAAGTAAAATTCTATGTTGAGCTGCTCGCTAGCAAGAATATGTGCAGTAAGGAATTTTTATTAACTTTTTAAGAGCACTGGTTCAAGATTTGTATATATTACCAGCAGAGCTGCTGGCTTGAGTAGCAACAGTGTCTGCCAAAAAGTATTACTAAAACCCATATCACTATAAAACATTTACCTATTAAGTATTTAAGTACTGAATTAAGTGCAGTTTTCATGACTTATTAATGTTTACATTAGCCATAGCAGAAAGAGCTTACATTTTTATACATGCTAAAGTAGTAAAACATACACATAAATGCTCAGTCTCTGAAATCTTAAGTAATCAAGTATATAACAGTGCTAATATGAAAATAAAACTGAAATTGATTAATACACAAGTATAAAGTGAATCTTCTGACAGCTAGGGAAATAAAAGCAGTGTTCTAATTATAACTCAAATACCACAAAATATCACTAATAAAAAAAAGCATTTTTCCTCTATGGTTTTTTAAGCCAAACATTCTCACTTCATATGATCTAAATTTTAAATCCCTCATAAGGATAAGGACACAATTCCAAGGGAAAAAGGGGAAGAGAAAGGAAGGTCATCATGACAAAATTTCCAAGAGCCTCGTGACACAGGGTGATGCCCACTGTCAAAACCCAGTCAAAGTGCTCCAGTGGTGTTTAGTAGGAAAATATTCTTTTGAGAACAGTAAGAAAATGTTCTTTTCAAAGCAGGTTTTTAAGATTTTTGAAATCTTCTGTGAAGTAACTCTTTCTGGGGTAGAGGGAGGGGCTCACCCATACAGCAAGGTATACACACACCTACAACAACAATACACCGGAAAACTAAAAACGACTCCTGTATTTGCAGCCCACAGTAAATAGGTGTGTCTGTAGAAACACAAAGTTTGCCCAAGAATGTTAAAGCAGTTAGTCAAGCATTTATCTGATGTCAGGCACCAACTCCATGGAAACTCAAAGGAAATGGCATGAAGAAAGAGAGATAAAATGAATGCAGTCATGAGTGAAAAGAGCCAGTGTGACCAGCAAACTGTTACACTATTTGTGTCTCCAAAGACAAATAAAAGAAAAATAAACTAGCACTTAGACACTGTGTTATATTAGGAAAAGCTGAATCCATTACAATCAGATTTTGTTTGAGAAGTGATTTTACTAGAAGGTAAATGAGGTAAAACCTGTCTTGTCTTCTCTCTGTTTGAGCAGAAGATTTACAGTCCAAGACAGCCATAGCAGACTCTCCACAGCAGTAAGCCTGGAATCAAATGAAAGTGCTGCCTGCTGGTAAGAACAGCAGATTTTATAAGCAAAGAGTAATGCCTGGGTACACATTAGACAGCTTCAGAGAATATTCTGCTCTGGACCCTAGTTTCTTACCACAGTACAACGTTCTTATTTTACAAACCACCAAAAGCTTTAAATAAATGTGTCTATTGAAAAGTTTTCTCCAGTATTATCCTACGTTTAGTGTCCCTCTAGTGGGCCAAACAGCGGAAGTAACAAACGTTACAGAATGTATTTTCTGTGAACAATCTCTCTGCCTCATACTGAGGGCGTAGGCAGCAGGAAGGCAGCTCTACACACAGCGAAAGGCAATAAATCCAGAGTAGGCAATTCAACCTTGCTTGTAAAACAGCTCAAGCCCCACCACCATTATCTAAAGCACTACGTAGAAAACTACAACTACAGCCATGGCCACACATGCATTTGTATTTCTACCCAAGTAGATAAAACAGCCGAAGACATTTTCATGGTATTTTTAATCTAGAGTTACTTATGTTTCAACTGAAACCAAGGAGGTTATATGGTTAGATGTGGGATTTTGATGGTTTGTTGGTGGTTGTGGTATTTGGTTGTTGTTGTTGTTTTTTTAATTTAGGTGTTTTTTGTTGGTTTTTTTGTTTGTTTGTTTGTGAATGACACAAACATTATGGCGCGCTAAGACATTAAATAGAAGCTAAATATCTAGAGGACTTGCAGGATGAGTAAACCTAGACTCATCAGCAGACATAAAAATGGGATTTAAAGCAGTATTTTTGACTTAAAACATCAGCAAGAGAAGCTCATAGGTCGTTGAACTGAATGAATTTTAGATAAATATTAGGCTAGTAGGCCACCTAGTGACCACTTTAACGTGGTGACTGACATCTTAGACTGAGGTGACAGTTCCTTGCCAATAGCAACGCCCTTCTCAGTCTGTTAAAAAAAAAATAAAGAGCCTTCAGGCAAGTTTCCAATAGACAAGCATTCACAAATGTCAGCTTTTATAAGATTTATAAGACCAGCCATTCAGTAATGTAAGTTTGTATTAACTAATGGGTGAGGCCACTAAACAGTTTACATAAAGAAAGAGACAGAACTATTTGCTTAAGTGTAATCACTGTTTCACACAATTACTGCTATCTAGAACTTGCAGGGAGGTTTATCAGAATATTAAATACGGGAAAGAATAAAAAGTGCAGTGACAGTTGCAATCTTACTAAAGAGAACTAAGATTTTCTGTACTAACACCTGTTTTGTTCCCATCTCTGTTACATTTCCAGTTCACTCGAGCCACAAAAGCACTCCTCCTTGTGTCAAAAAGAGAAATTTCTGGCCCCAGTCATTCACTGCTATTTCTGCCCTGACTATGCTTTTCACACATTTGTTTTGGTCAAAATAAGCCATGTTTAGCTCAAATAGAACACCTTAACTAAGACAAAACTTTTAGACCCCAACACATTGAGGAAATAATCATATAAGCCAATTAGTCAGGAAATCCAACTAGAAGATTACCTTACAAATGGACTCTCTGAAGCCTACCAAGATTGTGAACTAAAAAATTGCCACTCCTTTTTCCCAGAATTCAGAAGTTAAAAAACAAAGAAAGCAAAAGTAATTTAGCAGCAACAAAAGTGACACCAGCACTGTCTCTAATTACACAATTCACCATAACTGAAGTTTTGTTTTTTAATAATAACCACAAAATCATACATGCTTTTTCAAAAGAAAGAAAACACACTTGGAGCTGCTGAAATCCATTTCAATAAAATCACTCTGTGCTATACTTCCAATGGAAAACATTAATAACCAAAGTACACCTACCCCATAGTAAGAAATCCATAACTTAAAATACAGAAGGCTGTGCTTACTTCCCTAAGCAAGAGAAGAAATCAATGTTTTATTGATGCAGGAATTACTGAAGTTGAATACTGAGGTGGGTGGGTTTTTTTTTTTAATTATACTTGAAAGCTGAACTCATTTTCTGCTCACTGTGGATATAACAATAAATACGTATTTATTGTTGTGTGTAAATCTTCACTGCAGCAATACAAAACTACCAGTACAGCCTTGTATATTGTTTAGACTGGACGTGTTGGGTTGTTGTTTTTTTTTGTTTTGTTTTGTTTTTTGTTTTTTTTCCATTGCTTCTCACACAAAATAACTACTGGCCTTAGCAGAGAATCACACAGGGACCTCTGCAGGTCACCTAGTTCAGTTTCCTGCTCAAAACTAAAACAATTACAAGAGGCTGCTCAGAAACTTGCTCAACCACTTTTCAAATATCTGCAAGGATGAAGTGCCCACAAACTCTCAGGGTCACTTGTTCTAATCACTTCCCTTAATCCGTTGTTGTATTAGCAAGAGTACAGCCAAATTTGCTATTGCCCTCTTTGTTGCAAAGGCAACTGGAAAAAAAACGTACTTACACAATTATAAATCATTTTAAATCCTCATGATTTATCTTACAAAACCCAGAAAGTCCCACTCAGTCACCTACTGCTGTAGGTATTTGGTATTATCATCATGGTCAAAAAAGTAAGAAGTTGTATTCATACAAATTTTCCACTGAAGTAGTTTTGAAAGGAGATGGAAAACAAGGCTGCATGTAAAACAATTATTCCATACCCAGCCAGCAGGTGAGTACAATCAGCTGTGTCAAATACACTCTACTGACTGTATACTTTGTAGTCAATTGTGAATTGGGCTGAAGATGTGAAATGTCTGCCCTACATAAAGGTTAAGATACTAAAAATACTGATCTGCTATGTTTGTAGGTTTCTCAAAAAACACTGAAAGATGGTTTCTGGCCTGTTGCAACCCAATTTCATAACCAAGATGATCACACAGAGTATTCGTTGTTACATTTTTGACCAATGAATAAATGAGGAACTTAGATAAGACAGAGAACTTTGATCCAAAAAGAATAATTACGTGACAGTGATAGCTGTAATATCAACAGAGGAAAATATATAGAAAGAGATTATACAGAACAGAAGAATTGATTTCTGTGTATTTTCCTGGAATTGTTACTCTCCATTTCTACTTTGTTCTGAATACACTTGTAAAGAACTGTATGAATACAGTCAGGAAATCAACGCTTTAAAGGACCATATGGAGAGCCTCCCTCCAACAAGTGCAGCGCTGAGTCTCAGAACAGAAAGTCCCTGAACTTAGATAAGAATTCAGTTCTTAGCTATAATTCAGGGGCTGGGTGGTAAAAGGAAGAGTGAAGGTTTATACTCACAGTAGATTGATCTAAATAGTAGAAGTACAAAATCAGATTCCCAAAATTTGTAGTTTGCTTTTGTGGTATTTCGAGAGCTGTGTTTTGTCCCCAAGAATGGGACTTTTGTACAAAAGCTGTTAAAAGACACTTTTTCTCAGCATGTTGAAAGTTACATACTAGAAACCCAATACTTTCTTTATACATTTTTGCATTCCTTAATAATAAAGGTGGCATTCCTGAGAGGTGACTTCTTGAGAAAATATCTCCCTGGTTAAATATTGAGCTGATATAATTACTGCAAAATCCCGGCTTTGTTTAACGAGGTAGATCAGCTACAATTGTTGACAGGAAAAAAACAAATGGAAACAATGAAATCTCTACAGCCAAATATCTGCACTAGGCGTGTTTGACTCCATTGGATGGTATCAGCGCACTAAGAGCCAAATTTATCAAGCCCAAAGCCACTCATGCCTTTCTGACTGGGGAAAAAAAAATAAAAAAACATTAAGCAAGAACATCTTTGTATAGTATTGAAAGCAGTTAGGAATAAAAGGAAATTTTCATGACTCCGACTCAGTAGCTTTAAGAGATACTCATCAGTAGCTTGCATTCTAACTCCCTGAAAAGAACTTTGAAGTGTTTCACTCATTGCATTTACATGTAAAGAAACCTATCCAAATGCTCCTCAAAACTGATTTACACCACACAGTAACTTTCCAGATTCAACAGCTGCTTATTAGTCCTCTATGGGGTTACTTCCCTTTTCGCCCAATAAAGGAAGAAACACATTTCTGGTGAATACTGGATACATTTGTTAGAGTTCTTCGCAAATATTATGAGAAAGTTTTAAGAACTAAGTCATTCCATTTCCTACGAAATAAAAATATTCCAAATTCTCAATATATATCTGTGTACATCCATCTGTTTAGCTCAACACACACATACAGTTCAGCTGTGTTTCAGCTCTTGAAATTCCAGTATCACCAATACTGAGTGGACTTCTGAACCATGTTTTTCTCAGATGATTTTTAATGCTGCTGGTTTACAACCCTTTTCCTAACTAATCATGGTGAATTGTTTAAAACCACGACCACTGGTCTGTCACTTCAAAAAATCCTATAGAAATTATATCGTGAGGGTATCATTGGGTTACATATGGCCTGAGAACAAGATGTGCCTGTTCAGCCATGCCTTGGTTTCAATGTCTTATTGAAGTAAGTAACCACCAAGACATGTTTCTATTCATGGCACCATTCTCCTAAAAGAAAATAAAATACTAAAATGTGCTTTAAGCAAGGGATAGAGCCAAGCTGACTGGGCCAGAAGCCACCATTCACTATTGTGTACCAAATGTACCAACGCAAGACACTAGGGATCACTATGTTAGCACACTGGTTTATAGAATTATGAAATGTACTGAATTGGTCTTCTGAACAGGAGGCTCAGGGCCTCTCACAGTCAGGAAGTGCCCCCTCCCACAGTAGGACTCAGGCAGCTCTTTCCTTATTCCCTCCAGAAAGTATTCAGATGAGCACTAGGATACACGTCTAGCACCCTGTTGTGGCTTGTTGTCCTGCCAGAGCTCCCGAGCAATACTGATCAAACAGTGAACTGTTAAAACCATTTTCTTGAAAATTTGGAAACAGGAACTAAATGTCTCCAAAGCTGTACTGGCAACAGTAGAGTAAAATGAACTCAATGCTTTTTATATAATGAGGTCTTTTTTTCTTGGTGGAGCATTACTCAAGCTATTACCAACACCTTAAATGTCCCGGACATCCACCTCACAAAAAACATGGGGACCAGTCTGTTGGAGAATCTAATAATAACCTTCTGTAATTCTCCTATGCTAGCAAACAATTTAAAAGTTAGCATTCACCATTTCCATATTCTCCCTTACATTTGTTATTTATTATTCATCCCTTACATTGCATTTATGGCAATGACTATAATTCTGTACTTCTACAGAGCTTATTTCACTTGGTGATCACTGTTGTTGCAAGGCTTAGGTCAGAAGAAGACAATTTTAAAAGTTGAAACTTAAACATGTGGAAGTCTAACTCAAAAATTCCATCTGCATTTTTCAGTGTGCACATCAGACCTCATGCTTTGAAAAAGTCACTAAGATACACCTGCATTGCTGCTCACCCTCTCTTGAAGAAGTTCCACAACTTGTTGTACACAATCATTCACATCACAGGAATCAGTTTTAAGCACAAGCTCTGGGGCTTCTGGTTTTTCATACTCAGAGTCAATCCCAGTAAAGCCTACAAAACAGAAGACAAAGATCTGAAATGATTTCTTCAGAAACATGACTGTACTTTAACAGTGTTCATGTAGCAGTTTCCTTGATATAAGCCAGGCAGGAGCACAAAGTTTTAACTTCATTAAGAAATGATTTCATAGGGAAAACAACTGCTTTTTTCTTTATTGAGCCATTTGCCAATCCCTACCACATGACTGCATTTAAATTCAGCATTCTGCAGCAGGCAAACTGTATGTTTGCTGATATTCAAGGAATCAAGAAAAGTGCAAGAAAGCCAGAGAGCTGTTGGAGAGGGTCCAGAGAAGAGCCACGGAGATGATCAAGGGACTGGAGCACCTCCCCTACGAAGACAGGCTGAGGAAACTGGTCTTGATCAGCCCGAAGAAAAGAAGGCTGCAGGGTAACCTCATTGCAGCCTTTCAGTACCTAAAGGGAGCCTACAAACAGGAGGGGAATCAACTCTTTCGAAGAGTTGATAACTGCAGGGCAAGGGGAAATGGTTTTAAGTTGAGAGAGGGAAGATTTAAGTTGGATGTCAGGGGGAAGTTCTTTGCAGAGAGTGGTGAGATGCTGGCACAGGCTGCCCAGAGAGGTTGTGGATGCCCCGTCCCTGGAGGTGTTCAAGGCCAGATTGGATGGGGTCCTGGGCAGCCTGGTCTAGTATTAAATGCGGAGGTTGATGCATGTGGCAGAGGGTTGGAAATTCATGATCCTTGAGGTCCCTTCCAACTCTGGCCATTCTGCGATTCTGTGATATTCGATTTACATTGTGAATACAATAGTAGCACTTATAAAAGAACTGCACTACAACACATTCATCAACTGTCTGTCACTATTAGTGATTTCTTTTTACTTTTTTTTTTTTTAAGTAGGTTTTAGATTTTTATTTTTTTTAAAAAAAGGTCTGATTTTCAACAAGTTTATATTTAAATTCACACAAGCAATACCTTGCAGAGTAGGGAATTCAATCCTCTATTGAATTAGTTTGCAGTTAACATACCAATTCTAAGATAACTAGATAGAATAAGGTAGACATCTGACTCCTTTGTTTGTAAGGACTGTTTTCACAGACCACGTAAGCAATTCACAACACGTCTTAGAAGTCTGCTTTGAAACAGGAGATTCTAACAAACCTGCTGCATGTATGCACAAGCAGCACCAAAAAAAAAAAAAAATTAAGCCCAGTGGCTAAGCAATCTTCACTCAAATGTGAGGGTCTTAAATCACATTCATGGGCACTAGTACAATATCCTAACTTCAGAATAGAAGTTATTCTCTTCAGATGCATTTTCAGTGAAGAGTCTTTACAGAGTGATGGTGACTACACTCTACTTTTTGGGAGGAAAAGACAGTAATTCTTACTAATACCATTTTTTATGGACACAAAGAGAGAATCAGGCTCTTTTTTAACTAGTCAATGGACACAGAAAGATAGACTAATCTTTAATTCTGAGAGTCTGCAAATAAAAACCTGGAGCAAATTATATTTTCTATGTGAGGACAGACGTTTTTGCTCTGTTACTGTATTTTGCTTTTAAAGCAGTCAGCTCTCTCAGCTGGAAGTTAATCCCAATATCTTGCTCAATCCTATCCCCAGTTCACCTGTTTCTGCTTCACATTCACACACTTCAGCACAGTCACTTATGTGTAGTCCAATCACAACATGTCACTTATATAGGAAGGATGAAACTATATTCGGGTTTACCTTTAATTTCTCCAGCTCTGGCTTTCTTATACAGTCCCTTAACATCTCTTTGTTCACAGACATGCAAGGGAGCATCCACAAATACTTCAAAAAAAGGCAAGCTGGCCCCTTCATGAATTCGTCTAGCATTATTACGATCCTGAAAGAAAATGGGAAAAGAAATATGAAAGACTGCACCCATATAATATCTGTATTGCTTTTCTGCTTTTGAGCTTCATTTTAAAGACACTGATAGTAAAATGTAAGCAAGTTTGAAGAAAAAGAACAAAAATGTAGCTCTGCCAGCTAGACTAACTTTTCTAAAGTTCTTCACACGTTAACAGTTGACATGAAGATAAAAGAGGTTTTACATTAACCAGTTTTGGTTTTTATTGACAGCCACAGAGTACATAATTATCTATACCTGCTCCAGTACTAAGAATGCCAATCCTCAGAGTTCATCTACCTCATGTAGTAAAGCCAGAGCAAATACTACCTGCAGCTCCTGTTATGATCAACTTTCTCTCCAGATCACCAGATTTCTGCACATTCATTATCGGACAGACTTGTACACTCCAAATACTTTATTTGCATGGCTTACTGATCGTTGAAACAATTTGTGAATGCCATACATGAATTCAATAAAATAACAAAAAAAAAAAACTTTCCAAAAATCTAGTAAAACCATCTTTCATAAAAGAGAAATGAGAAAAAAAAATAGTCATGTTAAGTCTTACTGCAGGATCTCAAGTTCCACAAGTCATTATCAAAAGAATTGTTTGTTCTTCACTATGACCAAAGAAATAACATCTTCTCATGCTATGTAGCTGAGCTACAGCCATTGGGCTGTTCTTCAAGATAGTTTGCATTCATGCATTCTACTTGTCTCAGCCATCCTGTTCTCATATATAAAAAAAGTCTTCAAAAACAAAATGAACAAGGACTTCAGCTTATCTGCAGATTAGCTAATGTCTTGTTGAACTAAAGAACTAAGAGCAACCACATGCTTGTTACTTGACTTGGTAAAATAGAGTTCCCACCATCAATTCACTGAAGGAAGAGCTGCTTTTAAAAAACAGTTAAACTGAGGATTCAGGTGAAATGTATACCAAGTTGTCGCATTTATAAAGTACTGGCATTTAAGTGAAGCAAGCAAGATATTGTAACTTTGGACAATTTTTTATAGTATCTTTTGCTTCTATTCCTAATGCTAAATTAATAATTCTACCTAGTAAACTGAAGAACTGTTCCAGTTTTAAGAGTATTCTAAATTTTTTTGATGTTTTAGTTTAGTGCTTATGACTTTTGAGTCATTTTAGAAGAAAAAAAGGAAGCGTTTCATCCTGTCTAAGTTCAGTGAGAAACTCCTAAAAACTCAAATTCAGAATGATGCTTTGCATTTTGCTTTCTTCACAATATCTGGAAGGTTTTTGCATTTACCTGAGCATAAGGAGAGATGAAACTAGTGATGCACACCAAACCAGCATCTGCAAACAGTTTAGCAACCTCAGCAATCCGACGGACATTTTCTTCTCTATCTTCTGGTGTGAAACCCAGATTCTTATTAAGGCCTTGACGAATATTGTCACCATCCAATGTGTAGCACGGAATGCCATGGCATACTAAATATTCTTCCAGGGCCATGCTAACTGTGGTCTTCCCAGCACCAGAGAGACCTAAAATATTAAATATCATTATGTATCATAAGCACAGAAACAAATTAGGGAAAACTGCAGTGCATGTACACTGCTGGTTTGAAAAGCCCAATAAAGTGACAGCAACAATGCACGCTTCTGGCCTTTGAAGGCATTTATGTGCAATAAAAGCTAAATGCCTAATACAGACAAGAGATATAGGGAGAATAAACACAAAGCTAAGTTTGCCACTTGAGAAGAGTTTGGCCTTGACAGCTAGAGGTAGTACCTAATCCCAGCTGCTGGCAGTTGTTTTTACTTGAGCAAACTAAATTCAGAAATCCAAAATGAAGTTGAGGATATGTCACATTTACATCAGAAAAGAAAATCTCACACTGAAGAGAATTTCAGTCAACAGAAAGGGACCATACCACATTCCTTGCAGAGTAACAGCACTGAGTTAGATACCACACACACACAAAAACAAAACACGTTAGTCTGTTAGTCAGAGAAATCTAAATAAATGATGCTCACAAAACAAAGCCATCTTCCAGAATTCATTTCTCCTTCTTTTTACAGACAAAACAATTCAGTGGAAAAAGACTATGCTGAAATACCTCATCATATGCATTGCATCAACATGCAATTGCCATTAATAGGTAAAGGTTCATGTTAAAGTGCTATTTCGACCCAAAGAGACAAGAAGAATATAAAGAGAGGAAATCTTTGCAGAAGAGACTGAGCAACATAAACTCTTAAAAGAAAAAAAAAAAAAAAAAAAAAGTCATATATTAATAGGTGAAATGGGAAGTAGGACGAGGCAGAATGGATTTTAAAAAAATAAATAAATCACAAGAGGTACCAACATGGTCCAAGAACTAGAATTAAGCAAAGGACAAGGCTAAGAAAACTTAAAGTTCCTAGAGCACCAAACAAGGTGGATTCTCAAGTTACTGTCCCAAAGCAATTTCTTGACCTAAAAATAATAATAAAATAGCATCAAGGGCTCAGGTGCCACATTCCACTTTGGATGAAAAGAGGAACTACAGTTAAACAGCTTTCCAGAAGAAAAACTAAAACAAAACACAAGGAGCCTCAGAATTCCATAAATGTACCTGTTAACCAGACTGTGCATCCACGGAAACCACTTCTTGTTCCTACCACTTGGCCTCTCTTATTTCGGCTGACATGATGAGCTTGGTAGGTAACATTGGTTGCCCTCTGCATTCCCTGTAGAAATAGTAGTTGATTAGATCTTTAACTTCTAAAAAGGTAAGCTGGCACACATAAACTCTTATTCACAGGCACAAAGACTGAGAGACCTGCCAGTGGAAGCAAAAACAATACCTAATCCATCTGCTGCAGCAATTCAAAGGATGAAAGGAAGTTACAAAAGTCACCCACAGAAAACCACTTTGCGCTCCTTCTCTGACACCTGGGTTTACAGGCTAGTCAATTACTGTTTTCAAATGCAGCTGGCTTAAAAAAATTAACCAAAGAGAGATGAACTGCTATATTTGAATCCTACTCGAGTCACTTAAATCTAAGAAGGTCAAGCAGATTCCTCTTACCTCACAGAAATTAAGGTTCCTGTCATAAACAGACTAACATTAGCCCACTTTCAACTCAAAAAAAGACACATTTTCACTGCAAACTATGCATGCGATTCACCTTTCAGTTCAGCAGTCACATCTCTGAACCACATTGCCTTTACCCAGATCTTAAGTCTCCAAAATTACAAGGGCTGCTCTGAAGGTAATGCCTCCTATTTTACTATATTGCCCCAGGATATCAGAGATGGATGTTGGTGGTATGGCAGCAAAGGTTGAACCTTGCCACCAATATTCCCTTGCACGCTGTTGCTGTGTGACAGATGGCAGCAGCGGTCTGACAAAATGGCGTCTGACATGGAAGTGTGTGTGAAGCAAAGGTGTGGAGCTGAATCCTTCCATGGGGAAAAAATGTCATCCATTGACATTCATGTACACTTGTTGAATGTTCATGGTGACCAAACACTGGATGTGAGCACAGAGAGGCATTTCAGCAGTGGCAACAGTGATGTGACAGACAAGCCATGCTCCAGTTAGACATGCAAATTTTTACAAGCATGGCATGCACGCTCTTGTTCATTGCTAGTGAAAATGCATAGCTAATGGTGGTGACCATGTTGAAAATAGTGCTTTTGTAGCCGAGCATACATGCTTTAAGTGGTGCTACTGAGTTCTGTCTGTTGTAGTTTCCATGGAAACAAACGCAGGACCTTACTTCCAGAGTGACCTGAGACAGTTACTGTATATTCTGAGTCTATATCAAATAATGTTTCTAAATGATTTTTTAAAGAACTTACTTACAAAGTAGATTTTCTGACAAAATTCTCTCATAACAAATCTGGTTAAAGACTTTCTTAAAACTATCGAGTCATCACAATAAGCTGCTGCATCATCTTACACAAGATGACAATGTTGTCAAGCACCTTTCTTAGTGTAAGCCAAAGGAACAGGAAAATCAGCCTCAGCATCCCCTTGAGTTTTGCTGGTACCCGGTTCCAAGAACTTTGTTGGTTCAAGATCAAGATCTTAGATAACCAGACCCAGTACAAACAACCTAATAAACAGAAATGAAAGCTTCAAGAACATGCTGAGGGTGGGACTGTTTGCTTATGTAATGTTGCTTTGACTTCTCTTGCTTACAGATTGCAAAATATTTGTATTATCTTCTCTTCCATCACTATATCAATGCTAGCTGGAAAAGGTGACAATGAAAAAAAAAAAAACAAGGTTGGATATCAATCAATGGAGTACAAGCAGAGAGCTGCTCAGAGTTTTAGCGCCATCACAAAACAGGGTTAACAGAAATACATTATCTACTTATGACTTCAAGAAATACCGTTGCATCATTCTTTAGAACAGTTTTTCAAAGTTCAGCTTATTATTAGAACGTAACAGGATTGTATTTATTTGAGTGGTTGTGTCTGTCCCTGCACAGCTGGGCTCATAGCTATTAAAGAAACTCAAGGTAGGAACAGATGTTCAGATTTTTAAATAAATCAACTCTGTAACTCAGCAGTGACAGCATCTAAAATAAGAGGAAGACTGAGTAGCAATCCATAAGAAACCACCACCTGCACAGGGTATAGCCACGTAGAACAACATTCCATTCGCCAATTGCATTGTCCTCAAACAAATTATCTTCTACTTGCAAAGCTGTTTTGCAGATAAAGTGAGTGCAATAAAGCTAACTAAAACTAAGTCAAAGAAAAGTCCAAAAAAGCAAAAGTCAACAAGTCTTTCTTCTTGTAATAGAAACAACGATGCACTACCTAAAATCAGAAAGCTCTGAGTAGACACAAACTGTGTCACAAAAAACAATGAAAACTGTTTAAGAACTCTGTCTTTAGTTAAAAGGAAAGATACACTGTGGGCAATGAATGCACACATCAGTCCAAACTAATAGGTTACTAAGAACATTCTCTCTCATTTAGTCAAGCTTTACCATACTGTATAGTCCCACAACACAGCTCCCCTGCCACTGTCTCAGTAGAGCTGCAGTAGATATTCATAACAAGTAACATTTCCTCCAGTTTCAAACATGAGGTATCTTGGTTTGCCTAACACAACTGCTTTGTTATATGTACTTAAATAATTTCCAAAAATAAAGAATTTCCATTAAAATCTCCCACCCTTCAAAACAAAATTATATTTAAAAAAAAAACACACCCATGCTTTGCATTCAACTCATAGCATGGGCTCAGTTATCAGCATAAATACTTTGGAAGTTAAGTGTGCCATACAACAGGATTTCTTCCAGTCTGTATTCAGTGAATTACATTAGGATTTTGATTCGTTTTGTTTTCCAGAACTAGTAAAGCAGCAGCACAACTGATCCAGATATTTTACTAGCCCTACACCTAGAAAACACATAAAACCCTGAAGAAGCAGGCAGAGGTAATTTTTAAAATGATAAGAAGGACATAACTTTAAAAAGAAAATACAAAATAAAAGGCATCAAGTAAGGAATTAGCAAATAAGACAAATCACAGCAATGAAAAGGCCAAAAGATTGCTGAAACAAAAAGGCACACAAGTGCAGTAGAACAGTCAGCAAGCTCAGTGGTAGGACAAAAATACACCTCCGAAGCAGGCATCTGAAAACTAAAATGCCCAAATAGTTTGCACACATTCAGAGACTCACCCATGCCCAGCAGGATGGGTGCACACACATGTACACCAACTATGCAGCTCAGTGGCAAAATCCTCCTTAACTTCCAACAGAAAAGAGCTTCTTATGGAAGCACATTGGAGTGTTAAAATCTAGCAAGTTATTCTCGTTGCTGACAAAAACAGCAATGTTTTCTAATCTCGTCTACCTTCCTACTAAGTCGTCCACTACCAACACTGAACAGCAAAAGCTGAGCAATCAATCACTGACAATTAATTACTGGCACACACACTTACTACAAACACTGCTGTGGCACAGAAGAGTACTTAGGAGCAGAGAGTGGTTGTGCTCGTAAGTTACTTTGCCAGTCTTCAAATTCCTGTACTTAAAATTTGATGAGTATCGATTAGTGAAATTTAATGGTCATCCAAAACAACAGCAGGAAAAAAAGAACAATCATTTCATTTTATTCTCTAGCAAAGCACTGCTTACCTAGGAGAACACTATAATGGATGTTAAAGGAAGTGAGGCATATTAAAATGAGTAACAGAAAAAATATTAATGTAATATCAATGTTATGAAAAAGAACTTTTTTTTTTTTTTTTTTTTTAAAAAAAAAAAGCTAATTTAAATTTTCTAGCCTAATTACAGTTCTTGTAATAATCTCTACTGAAAAGATACACTAGACAGTTTGGGCTTTACTTTGGTTGTTTTTTTTTTTGGTTTTTTTTGTTTTTTTTTTTGTAAGGAAAAATGGCATCAATCTCAAAGGCCTACTTATCTCTTTTTTTCCCCACAACCATTGGTAATTTCATCACTTGATTTGCCCACAGAATTCTTTCTCCCCATGTTACAGTTCAAGGCTTCCACACTGCTTTTAAAAACACTCCCTGTTCCCCATGTTAAATAATAATAATGCTTCAGTCCCCTATTACACTGAAACTGGAATGTCAGACAAGAAGCGTGACATCTTTTCCCTTTCTTCCCTCCCCTCACTATGCCGGTTTGTTTCTCATATGAAATCTGAAGTGCCATCACAAGCTCATATTTTTGCATAAAAGATGGGGGGGAAAAAAAAAAAAAAGAAGAATTAAAATAAAAAGTTCCATCATGCTTCAACAGCCACCTGTCAGCAAATCTTAACTTCTCACAAAAGCAAGACCTCTGGGTTAAGAAGCAAAGCTTCCAATGTCAAGTAGAGATTTCCCAAGCTACAGCACTAACTCCAGACAGTCAGCTTTGAGGCTGGAAGCATCAGGAAAGCACCGTGTACACAACAGGTGAAGTTTCTAAACAAATCATTTATATTCAAGAAGCTTGGACTAATTCCATTAAGAACACAGTGTGAATACTCCTAATACTGCTAAAAATTTCCACAAGCTAACAGCAAACACATCCACCACCTTCTCCCTAGAGTAGTCTTATCTTCAATGCCCTCCCCACTTCCCAACCACTCCAGACATTTTCTAGGCCATTTGCTTACTTGTTCACCACCCATCCCTTGTAAGACAGGGATATCTTGATAACAATATATTTGTATGATATTTATACTCAAATTGTATGTTTCTTTTTCCTTCCAATCTGTTCTCTTCAATAGCCAAACAGCAACTTAAACACACAGAACATTTCCCATCTTCTCCGTCTGCACACAAACAACTTAGCAAAATTGTAATGCCACATGTGCTACAACAAATGCACTACAGCCCACAGTCTGTCCGCTCAACTCTTCAGACGAGGTATGAAGAGCTGTTGGCTAAAAAGATCTGCCAAGAACGCCTTCCGAAACTACCTTTTCAAATTCAGGTTTGAAAATTTGTGCTTTGGAATGAAGGGCGAGTCTAGAATTGACGGCCAAACGCTAAGATTTTTACTATTGTTAAGAAACTTACAAAGCACCAATCCATATTCTGCCATAGCCTACAGCATTACATTTTCTCCCACCAAGATTTACAGCAAAAAAATCTTACTTTCATCCTGATATCTGCTCGCTGGAACATGTTTCACTACAGCGATGCTCATACACTATGTACTTACGTATGTACCTTCGTACATCGCCACCCAATTAGCTAAACACACGCACCCCTGCCACCTACACAGACTAGACTCACACAAGGCTGCCTTTGTCAGGAGTCTGAATGCTGCGGTGGTTTCAAAAATCACGGTGACAGAAAGCAAGCAGAACATTTTGAAGCACTGTGGATATAAGTGACTCTGCAACAACCAGATAGCAAACGAGTTTATCTTTACCCGTCAGCTGCTGTGACCACCATCAGCAGCTCATTCACCAGTGTTGAATCCAGTCATTAGCTGGCAGAAGGAACTAATCAAAATGAAGTACTAACTGCAGAAATGCCTCAGCCAAAAATAAATACTGGAGAAAATTATCATTGCCTCATTTTGCAGGTAATTCCTAACACTGCAGGACTTGAAGCTGTACTAAGGAAAGCGTTACACAAGTTTTCCAGCGGAGCGAGCCACAAATACTGGCATTGTACTGTGTTGTGTGCTGCTCTGTAACTCTGAGCACACTGTGCTCAGAGGTAGGTCTGGCAAGTCCACGAACACACACAGGGGTTTACCCAGATGGAGGGGCATTCTGAAAAGCACCAGATGCCCAGACAAAGTCAGGACGACACAGCTCTGCCTGCTCTCCTAAGGGCTGCCGGTCCCAATGGGACATCAGAAGCTGCTATGACCTCATTCTCCAAGGAACAGACACAGCCAGAAGTGCCAGGACATTTGAATATTTGCAGAGTGCACGAATCAGGATATTTTTTTTCCAGCAAATCATATTGGATTTAAGAGAGCACTTCAGCTGAGGCCTTCTGAAGAAAAAGGAAGAGACGGAAGACTTCCTCTGCTTGCCACGTATCTTTCGGCCCTCGCTGACATTCAATGAACTCAGCAAACAGCTAATGTTAATTAAGTTTTTTTAGCACAATCTCCCTGCTTTGAGCAAAACCATCACAATTCTGCTTCAGACAAACTAAATGATGTCGTGTAACTTCAGAATAAACTTCGCTGCCTCCACCTAGAAAGGATTCATTTCACTTTCTTCTTGATAATATTTGATTTCAACTTTTCCTCACAGGAGCTGGAAGAATGTGATTTACCCATTACTCTGCTACATAAACAAGTTGGAACTCGCACACAGCAGAGGAGGACCGGAATGGCACAGCACCTACTTAACCTCTTATAGTACAGAAGCAGCTTCCTCATTTTTCCAGGACAGTGATGACGACTTCTTACTCTTTTAGTAGAAAGCTGGGGCCTGTTCTGCTCACAGCAAGCATCAGCGACAGCTCTGCAATGCTGCTATCATACCAAATAACTTCCAGACCTTATCTCTCATCCGCTTCAGCTCAGAGCTCTTTGACAATAATCACGCATCTATTTCTCTTTTTTTTTTTTTTGCCTCTTACTTGCTTTGCATCATCAGAAGTATCAAATGTGCCCAGTGAAGGCCTTCAATGTGTCTGCTAAATAGCTGCATTCTGATCTGTGCTGTAAGCCAATCTCTCTCCTCCTTTGAATGAAGGCTTTAGTTAAGTTTTTTCTAACCCCTGTCTCGACAGTTTTCCACAGAACACCCAGCATACAAAGAACCTCAGTCCTGGCCACCCTAGCTGTGTGAATGCCCGCATTGTGCATCACCTTCTTGACTCTGCCTTCTGCCACATCGCTGGAAGAAGAGTGCTGGCGGCGAAAGCGGCGGGGACGAAGCCCCCAGCCCTTTCTCACAGGCGGCCCGGGCTCCCCGGGGCAGGACGGTGCCTTCCAGGGGGGGACCGCGGCGACTCCGCCTGAGGGAGCGCGCGGCCGCTCTGGTAACGGTCCCGGCTCGCGCGCGTCTCTCCTCATCCCTCCCTCTGCGGGGCAGGGCAGCACCCAGGCCGGCCGCCACATCACCTCAGAGCCTTGGCCGTGTCTCCCTCCTCCCCACGCTCCTCCGCCCGCCCGCCCGCCAGCTCGCTCACCCAGCTCGGCACCCTGTTGCTCAGCTTCGCTTTCTTGCACTGGCTCTCGGGCAGCTCCATGGCCGCGGGAGGACGGATGAAGGGAAATAAGGAGGGCGAAGACGCGCGGTGCCCGCTGATGCTCGATACGGACGAAGCTGCTGCTGCTGCCGCCGCCGGCTGCTGTGCCGCGGGTAGGGCAGGGAGGAGCCGCGGCCCGGCGGGAGGGAGGAGGAAAAGAGAGAGGGAGGGAAGGAGGCGCGGTGGGAGACGGCAGCCCGGCGTGCGCAGCGCCGTGACGCGCCCGAGGGGTGGAGGCGGCCGCGGGGCGCCGCCATTTCCGCTGCCGCCGCGCTGGGCGGAGCGCTCTCGGCTGCCCCCGGCGGTCGGCGGGGCTCTGCCGGCACGGGGCTGCGTCCCCGCCGACCGGCACGTCGTCGCAGGGGAGGAGGGGTCCGTGCCGCAGAGCTAGGCTTGGAGCGTCGCAGTAGTGGGCGCTGGTGGCGATGTGGCCCCGGCGAGTATGGTTTCCATTCACCCCCTGCTTCAGCCGGACTTCTCCATCGAGTAAAGCTAGGAAACGGCTCTTGGCCTGAATTTACAACTGTGTGTCTCTGGATTCTTAGTTCAGAAGGGAATTGCTCTCACACACCCAGGTGCTAAGCTTATGGTGGAGGTGATGCTGTACTGGCATGAGTGGCATTTACTGTGTAAATATTGACCTAGTTATACTAGTTCAAGAAAGGCACTGCTTTAGCACTTAAGTGCTAAAGGTGAAAACGGTATCGTGGTAACCCAAACTGCATTTTGTGTATACGTTAGACCATTTACATCTGTAGATTTTTTGTCCTCTGACGTTTTCAACAGGAAATTGAAAGGCCCTACTTGCATTTACTGCACTTTGTCAAGAAGACATCCTTGCAAAGGTCCTAATGCAAGGTAAATGACCTTTCTGAAATCAGGAAGGGAAAAAAAAAAAAGCTGTCAGGTAATTTGAAGGACAGAATTATCATTGTGTAACTAAGATATACAGTGACTGAAGCTGATTGTTTGGTCTTGACTTAAACAGTAACGTTGTACTGCTCGGTGCCCTGAAAAAAATTGTCCAGCAGACGATCCCTTGTTGTATAGAGACATTCTGACAAACAGTGACAGGGAGAGGCCCTGGATTTTATGTAGCCGAATTTCTCACATGATGTTCACCCAGGCGTGGAATGAAAACTATCATGCTTCTGTGGAATAGCAAGTTGGGAGCTTCTCTGTTGAATCACACTGAAGGCAGGCTTGGTTAACTGCACACTGCACAGTGTTGTATTATGTGGCTTAAGAATAATCCTATATCTTATTTCCAATCATAAAGACTGGAAAAAGACCTCTAAGGTCATCTGATCCAACTGTCCACCTATAACCAACTTTACCCATTAAACCACTTCCCTAAGTACCACATGTACACGTTTCTTAAACACCTCCAGGGACGATGACTTCAGGGAGCTTCATGATTCCTTCAACAAAACATTGTGAGAAAGCTGATGAATGGACCTTATGTTAGCGAAATATATAAATACACAATCAGAGAAGGTACTTAATCTTGAAGGTAATAAGCAAACATTTATGAACAACTTTTAAAAAGACCACCTTTTTATCACACTAATTTTATAAAATTGTGTATACTTGTGTATGTAGTATAGTAAAATATTAACAATATAGTAAAGCCGCACACCTGGATTAGATAGATCAGGCAATCTATGTTTACCTGCTTTACTGAGGCTCATGTGACAAGCATAGGCCATATTTCATCAGTTCTTGTTAACCATTTCAGTGAAAATGTGATGATGGTTTTGATATAAGAAGGTAGATGTGTAAGTCCATCCAGAACTGCCCATGCATTTTGCTTCTCTAAGATCTTAACCTCCTCAAGCTGTTGAAGAGGGAGATAAGAACAACATTCTATAAATGTAGGAAATAAATATGTGTTTGTTTATACAGAGATTTGGAGAAAAGGCACAGCCTATGAATTCTTTGTGAGGTTACATGTATGGCTGCATGGCTATTAAGGTGTCAGTTCCAATACCACTTTCCTGAAATCTTTCTCAATGGGATGATTTAGATATACAAGCCAGCTGTTTTCTGGACTCCAAAAACAAATTTCTATGGGAGCATAGTGAAATTCATAATAATATGATGAATCTGATGAATTGCTGTTATTTTCTTAGTATGATTCCAGTCAGAGTTCAAAAACCATTCTCATGGTGGCAGATGCTCTTGCCACTGTTCTCCATCATGCAGTGTGCCTGTGCCTTACTAAATGTTGTCTGGCAAGAAAATGAGGGGCAGAAATGATAATATGACCTACAGTCTTTGGCTAGTCTGAGGCCCCAAAAGAAAGTGACCACTCTGCCTTTGAAAGAACCACCAAGACTCAGTATTCTGGAATGGATTGTGATGCTGAGTACTTCTGCCAAACAGCTACTCTGTAAAATCAGCATAATGAGTTTGAATTTAATGTTCTTTTGAGAGCAACAAAAACAAACCATCCACTACTATTTGTGATTAATTTCAAAAAAGTAAATCACATAACAAAAGAAGATATTTGTGAGTAGAATCTAGTAATTACTAGAATCTAGCACAGAGAATAATGAAAGAAACTGTGTTGGATTTTAATTTGAAAGCTGAGAAAAAGAGGCTTGAGCACAAGAGAAGTTTTAGACAAAGTATCACAGCACAATACTAGGAAAGGACTGAAAAAGGACTGTCAGCTCAGAGCACATTTTACATACAGAAATCAGAAATCATAAAATAACAGCTCACAGGGAAAACTTTAATTTTACGTAGGGAGAATGCCACAGAGAATAACTCTACTGAGCCAGCTTCTATGTGGCCACTTACACAATGCAATACAAATCAATCCTAAACGTACAGTAAAAGTCTCAATCTGCACTGCATTACGTATCAGATACATGGCACCATAACACTGTATACATAACTGTATGTTGCCATACAGTTTCAGTCTTCAGAAAATTTGAGCTAGGTACTAACAACAGTAGGAAAAGGATAAACTGATTTATTTTTAGTTATGTTCTGAAGAAACGCAGGAAAAATAACCCAATTGTTTTAAATGATTTATATAGTCAAAATATTGAAATATTATGTCTGACATTCTTAATGTAGTGCTTCAGGAGGCAACCTTTCCCAAGATTTCAATGAAGCAACACAGCTAAAATCAGTCTATAAAGCATCCAAAATTAGGCAAGATTATTTTGAAAGGATTCCAGGTATCAATAACATAAAAAGAATGCCTGAATTAGAATATATATTAGAATTCCTTCTCTGGCAGCCATCCAGTTCCAATGACACGACGTGTCCACGTAAACATGCATACATTCAACACTTGTTTTTTTCTATGGGGGGAAAAAAGAAGGCAAACTACAACAGCATAACTCAAGTAGTCAGGCAGACAGGTTTTTGTGTTTTATTTGAGAAGGGTAACTTTAATATAGATATTGCTGCCTTGCATAGAAAAGGCTTGTTGCTGTTCTGTCAAATACTTTTAAAAGTAGGACCTGGAAGCAATCTTTAATGGCTCTTAACCATTGGTTGCTTATTCAGTGGTCTCCCACTGGAGGTGCAGTTTTTCCAGCATACAGACCTTCTGGGGGAAGAAAAAATTGACAGCAAACACCACTTTTAAATTGTTACCTGACTTTAACCAAATTAACATGTGGATAGCTCTCTTGTAATGCAGCTCATGTTTGTGGGCAACATATGTTCATCTAAGTACAGAATACACAAATATAGGAAGTTCTTTGTATACCTGAGAAAGATTGTAATACAAGAAATGTTTCTGGGAGCCAACTCTCCATCTTCAGCAAAAGCATTTAATAAATTCTCTTGTGTCTGGATTGATAAAAGCATCCAGCAGAACAATCCAGCTCAGCTTTTTAAAGAACCCACAAAAAGATCAGCAGAATTGCTAATCAAAATCCTTGGTGATGAGAATGCCATTTGCTTTCCAGTGTGCTGCTGAACGTTCAGCTGAGATTTCTTTTTATGTCCTACAATACAGGGGATTAGAGATCTCTGTCCGATTACGTTACCAGCATTTCCTCTGCTGCGTTGGCTCTTTGGACAGATGAACTCAGTCTCTGTTTTGAATGAAGTGGTCAGCCTTGATCTATTTTAGCTAGTGGTGAGAGATTACACTTGGTGGCCATTTGCCATCTCTGCAGCGAATCTGAGAAGTAGATGAGGGAGGTATTGTCTTGCAAAGAGGGACAGCAAGGGGTGGGAACAGCTACTCGAACTCAAGCTTAAAACTCCCATTGAAGTAGTAGAGTGCTCACTCATTAAAGTGGCATTTAATTTCACTTCACAAGTACAAGGAAGACTTTCAGGTGTAAAGCAAAAGCACATAGTGCACACTCCATATGTTGCAAAAAATTACACAACTCCTCTGGAGAATGACCACTAGGGGTCATTCAGTGAACAAGAAATATTTAAGGCAGTTGCTTTTCACTTGGGTGATGTTCTGCTTTGCATTTCAATTGTTTTATTCATAATTAAAAACAGTTAAATTTACAAGAAAACTAAGTACTGGATTTCTAAGGATAAATGTCTTTTGAACAATTGTCTATCCCTGTCTCTTATACACTAAGTGACTGCTGACATTTTCAGGAGTGCTGCTTACTTGGACTGGAGCACAGGCATACAGCATGATACCTGAACAGTCAGTCTGTTGTGTACTTCTGTCTTTAGGTAAGTAACAGCCTAAAAACTCTGGTTCTAATTCCAACGTTGAAAATTGTGAAAGTATTGATCTGTTTGGTAGCTATGCATATTCCAAATTACACTGTCTTTTTAAAAATTTTTGTTTAGTATATAATTTCACTGTTTTATCAGTCTTTAGTAGATAAAAGGACCACTGTGTTTTTTCCTTAAACATCAGGAGCAAGATGGACAAGTTGCACATAGGGTTTCTCTGGTGAAATGAAACTAAAGATAGGACAATTAAAGATTTTCTCCTCTGTTCCAGTTTAAATATTTCTTAAATATGTGAAAAAAGTGTGTATGTGTGCAGAAAATGCTTTTTGTACGGGAAAACAAACAAGTGAACAGACAAAAAAAACCTCATGACAATCCTGCAAATAAGCTAGACCTGTTTGTAACTCTACACTTAAGACTGAAACAAAAGAAGGCAGGAAGACAGGTAGGTGTTTAGAGAAGAAAACTGGGAGAAGGATGAGCAGATTCAGCTCGTCAGGTGAGCAAAGGCTAAAAACACAATAGCTCTTACCCAAAAGCCAAGGAAGGAAGAGCTCTTTTGAGCTATGAAACTGCTAGGAAAGATGAGCTGGGAAACAAAGCAAACATGTACTAACAGCTTGTTTTCTTAGGGAAGAGGGCATACAAAGGACTTTCACTCTCATCAACAAGTGTAGGACATAACGCCCTCAAGAATGTTTTGCCAAGTCGGTTTTGTTTTCCATGCTGAAAGGGACATTCCTCCCATTAGAAGATGGTTTTCATCTGAAGTAAAAATACTGCACATAGAAATCTGCAGAGTAAATTCTTATGTCTCTGTACTTCAGAGTTGCCTTCCCACCAGTTTTTCATAGCTGTTCAATCACTTTCCTGCTTGCTACTCACTGCATACATATATCATTATAGTATTTATAATTAGAATGTAAACAACTTCCTTAATGAGAGAAGAATTTCTTTCAGAAATATTTTAATGTGGTTTCTTCCTCAGCCATTTGATTCAAATGGAAACTGAGCTATTAGAATGCTTTTCAATAATTTATTACTCGCAACATACAAGTCCATCAACTAAGTATAAGTCATTTAGGAGCAAAATCTCCATCCTGAAAAGATTTTTGGGCTGCTAAATAGAGAACTATCTCAATCATACCCACCCATTGGGTAACACCCAGTTTGCCAGTGCAAAAAATGGCACAGCTCAGGAATGCAACTTGATTATTACCCTTGAAATTATTTATTTGAAAGAAAATTTAATAAAAATTGTCTTTATCAGTTTGGGTAAATACATGGACTTTTAAGTTCTAAAGTATTCTAAATGGAGCTAGCAAGTCCCAGGATAATTCATACTCAAACACTGCAGTTACAGCTTTAAAAGACTGAAAAACACTCTGCATGAAAAAGTTTTATAGCTAGAAGTGCTGTACACAAGGACTGTAGTAGATCAGTGAATTGCCACAGAATCACTAAGCTTTGAAAGACAGGTTCACAAGAGTCACTGCTGAAAAAGTGCATAAAAGGCTTCCAGAAGAGTGTGATCTGCTTGTTAGAAAGCAGGATGAGGATCATGGAACGCATGCTAGCAAAGAAAAAAAGACATTTACACATTGAATCTCCATTATTTGTCGCTGAATATCAGACCTTTTGATGTAAATTTTGGAGAAAAGCCAGGAATTAAAAGCACATAGATGTTAACCACCTTTGAAAAACAGAGCACTTCAAATAGGTCTGCACAATTAGTGCTTGACTGTAAGGATTTCAGACTTAGCTTTGAGTTTCAATTTTTTGTTCTGTAGCATATGAATATTCATTCTTTTTAGTGTTTTGCGTTGCTTTAATTAGAGGAAAAAGCTTTGAAAAGGAAGACATTTCATCCTAAATATTATTGTCATACACATTAAATAAAGTTTTCTAGTGTGATAGCATTTATTAGTATTCAATTACAGTGAATGCATTTCAGTGGAGAGCATCCAAGGGCCAAAGCTAACAGATTCAAAACACACTAATTCAGTTCAGAAGGTGCTTAAACCCAGCAATTCAAGTGAAGAGCAGACAGAACTCTTCCATAATCCACGTTTTCACAAACTACAGAGTTTTCTTAAGGATTAAAAACAAATATTTTCCAGATGTGCAAGCTTGAAGCAGCTTTAACTGGAGGTCTTCATTCAAGACATCTCTGAGGAGCTTAGAATTCATATTTTCCCAGTGTAACTGCCTGCATTACTAACCAGGGTTATGGCAGAACCACTGCAGGCTGTTTTGGTGTTACGCCATACCGAGATTTGGTCACTTCCTGCAGACCTGCCACTGACTAAAGGTGCCAGCAGCAACTACTGGTTAGTTAACTGACAGCTAACTACATTCCCAAGTAGCACTGGTCTCACCTCTCTGCTTGACCTTACTGCGGCTGTGAGCAGAGCAATAGAGAACAGCCTGTGAAGCATTTGCACCCAGATCTCTCACCATGACTTAAGTTGGAACAGATGATTAGTGCATGTAATCAAATCAAAAGGAGCTGAAGGCTTTAGCCCCTTTTAAGAGGCTTTCAGCCCAGTAGTTAAGGATCAATCTCTTAATGCTAGAGTAAGCATTTATTTTCTTTTGCTCCCTTCAATGTTCAAGATACTCTGTTATGCTGACAGACACACAAGTAAAACTGAAACTGCAGAACTACTGGCAGTTTAGAGCTTCTTGCAGACACGGTTTTGATCAGACTCATTTACCTAGTTACCTGCATTCCTCTCCATCTCCTCAGATGTTCTCTCTTACAACTAGAACCAAGGTAAAAACTGGGAGGGAGCATTTTATAAAGGTCTCTGAAAAGTAGACCTTAGAATTCTTCACAGTTTTGCAATCTCATTGGAATAACCTTTTGAATCAGTAGAGGTTCCTAACCACAGAGCTAAACAAGATCACAAGGGTGAGACCTGGAAAAAGGTCTAGGAATTGTTGTTACTGTCTGAAATAGACTTGCAGTATCTTGGGCAAGCTATGCAGGCCAGATAGGATTGCATCCAGAGTCTGACATTTTGTTCAGAGGCAGCAGATGTTTCCAGGCTGGTACGTGTCTGTTCTGCAAAGCTTCAATTTTGGCAGAAGAAATTCTGAAAAGCACAGCCCTGTGAACAATGCATTGGAAACCTTCAGAACAGCACATACTGAGGTGGGAAAAGAATAGAAAGAGTTCCTTTCATTGCCATGCAAAGAAGGGAGAGAAAGGGAAGGAGGCAAAGAAACAGAAGGTGTGTATCTGGTTAGAAAGTTCTCCTGAAACTGACTGTGAAATATCTCAGTAAGAACGAATCATTACTCCATAAGTACTGTAAGCATTTGTTGTTCTTATTATTTCTTTGTCATAATACTTTCCTGCCACTTTTTATCCTATCAGACCTTCTCTCTAATGTCAAATAGCTAGAGATGTGCTACAGAATTATTCACTGGCTACAGTCAGAATGAGACTGTCCTCCTCATGAATATTCAGCAACTACAGTGAAATGTCTTGATGTTCATCTTTTGCTCTTTCTACCATTCAGAACTTCAAAAGTGGAACAATTTCAGTTCCTTGCCTTCAGTTTAGTTTACCACAGCATTATTTACAGACTTGCAAAAACAAACAACTTGCACAAAATGCAACAACTTACTTCCATATCAAGAAGAAAATATTAAATACCAAATGCTTAAGCCTGGAAATTTCTATTTCAGTTTCACTGTCCACCTAGAACCAATGGGCATATATACATCCTGCTTCTCTCCAAGTTATTAAATAAGAATCTCAGCTTTTCTGAATAGAAATTCCAATCAAGTAATCTAGATGACTGCTAAACACGGTTATGAATAAACAGTATTTACATAGAACACATTCGTACTCATGAAGCAGATATGTAAAGTTTGTCTGATTATGAGCTGTGTTTATCCTGGACTTCAAACTTTGATTCTAAGGCATGGGCCATTTCTTTACCTGCTTTTTGAAGCAGAGTTCCAGGGGAAGTTGGCACAGGATCACAGCATTTTGGCTATGATCTTTTGGACAAGGAGATGCCTGTATGACAGCATATCCTTTCTAGTCTGCAATGGGAGAAAAAGACAGTTTAAACCACGTATTACTTGGTTAAGAAGATAAAGAAGAAAAAACTTACGATGGAGAGGCAAAGAGATTGAAAAGTAGAAAGAATAGATCTCCTTGGGCATTTTGTCCAAAAGCAGGTAGATCAAGTGCAGGAAGAAGTCCTTCATGCTGAGCAAATACAATTTTAGATAAAGAGAAATGCACATCGCGCTTGGATATTGTTTTCCTACCAATAAATTTGGTACACTGTAAGTACTGACAGATGATATTTTAGGGTTTTTGGGCAGCTTCCTAAGACTTTGCTTCTACATCTATGCATGCCCTGAAAACTGAAACACTCTCCATGTGAATCAAACCCCTCTTGGAAGTTGTTTAAACAAAGAACTCTGAAGCGTCAACAATAGGCATAGGTGTCAGTTTGTTGAACTGCATGTTCGGTTTCAAAAGGGAGCATTGGTTTGCACCTCACAGTACAAATACAAGCACCTGCAGTCTCTTTATACTACAGAATCTTAACATATATCAAGCTCAGTGGACTGCGTGCAAACAGCACAATCTGGTAAGAGTCCAAGGAGCAGGCTGACCTGTAGTAGTAGGCATCTACTCATTTATTACACTGTGTTTCATTTGGTCATGAATGATGTGATTGCATTTTGTTTGGTATCTCTCAATCCTTATAAAGGTTGTATTTGCGCGTGGCTCTAAAATCCACACTCAGTGTTTAAAATATATTCACGTGTTAATTTACAAATGACTCAAGTAAGTTTCAGCAGAATGCTCAATAGTTACTAGGAAAATTTTAGGAGATTATTATGATAAATATTTCTTCATATTTACAGTATTACTCAGACTTGGATTGAAATGATTAAAAAAAAGAACCATGCAAGACGAAAGAACACTTCAACAGTATGCCTTTGTTCACAAGAAAATTAGGTTGCAGAATCATCTTTCAAGATGCTATGATAGAATGAAAAACAGAGGTCACAGTAACTTGAAAAAAAAACAAAAACATTTGGATAGGAAGGACAAAGAAGCATAACGGAGGAAGTTAAAGTAGAAAACAAAGAAAGCTTTGGATTTGTAGAGTGAGGCACTTCTAGCAAACTCATCACTGAATTCATAGCCAGTTATCCTTTCGTACAAAGTCTCCTATTTCAATTTTCTGCTAGTCTGATAAAATGACAAGATAAAATTACTTGAATTATAGTTATTTGTGTACAGTTTCCTCTTCTTTCTCAATTAAAATTGTTCTTCCCAGGTAAATTTTAGAGAAAAGTGTCAGCATCTCATAAACATCATTTGCAACATTTCCAGTGTTATCATATTCACTGATAAATTAGGGTAATTAATAAACATCATGGTTGTTTTGCATAGGAAAAAATTGTTACATTTCATTTAGCTTAACACATCTAAACACAAGCTATGTACTCACCCCACAGTGAGTCAACACAGTGCTACCTAAATTCAATCTAATAAATCAGAGGGGTAGCAGCAAGAGGCTTGAGTTGGTTAGGTTGTAAGGCAAGATACTCTGACCTCAATAATTTGTCTAAATAACTATATTGACTACACAGAAGTAAGGTACCTTTAAATTCCCTCTGTTGTAGCTGGTCAATGGAACAGATGGAAGAGCACAGTCTTGTTACTGCAACAAGGTTGTTTACTGCCAAAGGACTACTTTAGCCATCTTTCAATCAACCAGGTTTTTTAGAGGGGAGTGGGATAATGCTGTCATTTAGCCCTTTGTACAAAAAGAAACCTGCGATGATCACAAGGAGGGTCGTGACAGGAAATACAGCTATTTCTTGTTTATGATATGTACAATCTCATAAATCTCTAGTTAACCCAAAATACAGTCCAGACAGAGATGGAATAAGTTCCTTATAACTGAACAATTTAAACAAACTGCTTGTTAAGTTTTTGTTGTTGTTGTTTTTGGTTTTTTTAAGAGCATCATTACTGTTTTGTCAAAATGCTTTGGTTTAGAAATAGTATTTTCATAGCAACCCATTAAACTTAATTTCAGCTCACGTTGCTTTTAGTCCATAGTTCGGTAAAGTTGTTACATGACTTAAACCAGAACATGTTTTCAAAGCTGCATACGAACAGCTGGCTACCTGCTGTGGGGGTAGCTCCATGTGATCCTGAGCCTTTGTGTCTAGTACTTTTGTTCTTGTTCAATTGACCCGTATCATAAAATTACTTCATTTCTTGCTGCCATTCACATTCACCTTGCCTCGTGTGCCTGGAACAGTCTCCATTCTCTTGCATCCCTTACATTTGTCTATACTTGCAGTTTTACAGCAGAGCTAATAGTGACCTGCCCTCAGTGTGTGAAGAGAGAATTTAGCTACAAAAGTGCTTGTTTCAGAGTGCATTTTTAGCACCTAGTTGTTCTCTACAGATTTTTTTCTGTTTTGGTATTGCAGAGCTGAAAATGAATAAGGAGGGTTTTGTGGAACCTGTCATTATAGCACTCCATGAAAACTGCACTAGATGAAAGCCTAAAGCAACTACTGTGGGAAACCACATCAAGATCCAGCCTGTGTGTACTTACACAGCAGCCTATTAAAATTTATTCTGATCTGATATATGACAATGTCCTCCATAATCTTCCTGTGTAATCTAAAATTGTAAAAGTACAGTTGAATGCATCTTTTTTAGCCCAGAGAACACATTTCATACATTTCTTGGAAAAATTCCCAGAAGGGTAGTTAGGAAGGGATGGGCTAACCTGATTAAAAAAAAAAAAAAAAAAAAAAAGAAGAGAAAGCCAAGATAAGCAACTTATACACTTGCCTTTAAAAAAAAAAAAATCTTTTTAGGTGTGTAGGAGAGGTATAGATACAGTTGAACATTTGCATTCAACAAAACTATAAAACCAGTCATTTCTTTCCTACACATGTCATGAGAGGGCTCAAGGCACAATGTTCACTGCCAGTTCTTTCATACAGAACAGTTTGTTTGACACATAGAACACAAACTTCTTGCAGACTTTCCCACTTTTCCCTGAACTTCAAACAATGCAAGCTTTTCATATTATTTACTCAGAAAAGCGTAGCTAAGATCCAGCATGCAGTTTTCCACCTTTCCATAAGATTCACAGCTCAGAGAACAAAATGAGCAGCCATCTTGTTCTGCAATGACACAGCAATATATCTTCTGACTGAAGGAAAACATGGGAGCATCCATCCCTGTGCACACACTTCTGCATACATGGTACTTCTTAGTCTCTATATAATTTGGTAGGTTTGGATAATTTCTTTCTCTCCTCAATTCAGCCTCACCCTTTCCATCTAAGACCACAGTTATCAAACCATTAGCTTGAAAGGCTCTCTTTTAGGATTAACAGTTATAGCCACCCTTGTGATACATCAAGACAGTCTTCCCCTCGGAATCCGTAATCTTTCGCTTCATTTGAAGCCCCTGATTCACTGTGGTTTAAAAAAAATTAGAAGGAAAATGCATTCTTTGGCACTAAGGAAACCCACAAGCTTCTGGCCTTTGTGATTAATCTATCTGATGCCCAGGAAAACAGATGCCTTCCTTCACCTTAATAGGCATGTCCCTGAAATAGCAGGCATGGTAAACATTGACCATCTCTTTACATTTCAGGACATTAACAAAAAAAAATCTCATCCAAGAGACATTGTTTTCAAAAATGTAGGACAAATCACTGTATCTCTTTGAATATTACTGTTTAAAAAAGGCATCAGTTTTCTTTTCAGGTGCTCTGGCTTCAAGAGAAACAGCTCTGATCTGTGGTCAAGGCTTTGTAGTATCCATGGCAGAGTAAGACAAACAATGATGGGAGAGCCAGAGCCTAGCGGGAAATACCAAGGCCTTCTATATTTCCAGGTGAATGGTGAAACTTCACACTCATGCCTTACAGAAACTTTAACTTGATGTTCCTTCTTTAGTAAGCAGAAATCAGATTTCACTGGAATCATTACTGGGAATGCTAAATGGCTTCATTTGCAGATGCCGCTGAAAGGGAAAATCCAGTTCCTTTCTCAATGAGCAGGAGTCCAGATTCCTTCTTGAAATTTTTGCAGTTCTCTTTGATGGTCCCTTTCTACAGCACTGGACAAATGGTAAAATTATTTCACCCTGGAATTGTATTTTTAAAATAAATTTCAGATGAATATTGTGAGGATCTAATATACAAGTTTTAATATTTCACGAAATAATAGAAATGCAGGATACCTTAAAAATTTCAGTTCTCCAGTGCTGTACCTAGTTGGAAAAAATCAGTTTCAAATATCTGCTGCACAGCAGACATTTGTACCATTCCTTACGGAAATACCTTGATCTTTGTATTTGCTTGTGCTTTCTGCAAATTCTGACAACAACCTATAGCACGATGGCCAGTAAAATACTGTGCAGTTGATGCATCTTTTCTGTTCTGTTTTGAAGTAAACTCTGATAAAAAAAAACACCATGAGCTAATGAGGAAGTGCATTTGAGAAAGTCAGAATAATATAAAAAAAATGAAAAAAACAAGTGGCATCTTTTAAGAATGTAGAATATAACAGTGATACATATGACCAAGCTGATTAGCAATTGTTATGGTAAATCGCAGTGACTTCTAATAACAAAGAGAAACAGGCATTTCTGTTCTAATGTTCTGATTAACTCAAACAAGACAGTTATAGCAAGCCACCTTCTTTTATTCCCTAGTTTAGATACAGCCCCTGCGGATTTACTGACCATTAGGCAGGCAGCCAAATGCTTTCCATTTATGTGCTTATTACCACTCATGGAGGGTAACCTTTCTACCATAACTGATTTTAAAAGAACATTTCTAAGTTCCCTTCAAAAAGGAGTAATTTGCTTTAAATGCAGTATAGGATTTTCAAAGTTATCCTTAAACCATTTATGCCTTCACCACTGGTAGAAAGTCTACCTTTAACCAAATTTGAAATGACTGTTTTTTAAAAATAAAAATATGTGGCTTCTCCAGCTTTTCTAATTTACTTTGAAAGTTTTTCACTTTAGTAGTAACTAATTTAATAAAAATAACATGAATCCCTTGGATCCTAGAGAACACACATGCTGCTTTGAGAAATACGGTGTACGAGATGCATTCTTTGCTATATTAGTGATCAGGATGGCTCACTGAAGGGCCTAATGAGCTCCAGAAAAAAGGCAAGAAGGGGACAAAGCTTGGCAGTGAGCAGTGGAGAGAGGACAGAAACAGTGGGAAGGAGGAAAAGAGAGAAGGAAGACAAAGTCCACTGTTTGTAGACAGCATTACATTAGAGCAACACAAAGATTGTTTAATTGGAAGCTGAAGCAGCTGAGCTGTTACCATTCCTCTTTTCTGTGCAGTTTAAGCATCTTCCATGTTTTCATGTAGATATCACAAAAAAAACCACCAGTACATGTTAGTTAGAAAACACACCTGAGAAAGACAGCAGAAACAACAAAAGTGGTGTTTTATGAGACCCTCACTGTTCTCTCTGCTTCTGTCTCCTATCACTTACATTTATAATTCAGGCAATCTTTCCTCATGCACTGCCTGGCTTAACTTAATGTGTAGTTGTTTATTCAGGTAGCTCAGTCCTGCTTCAATAGCACAGTACTCCTTCCTGAGCACATTTTTATAATACATATATTTTACCTCTGTTACTGTGCCTTAAATAGTGACCTGAAAAGCAGGGGACTGGTTAATAAAGCAAACAAGGCAAGTACTGTGTCATATTACTCAAGATCAACAAATGAAATATGGGTAGAGAAGAGAAAGTTACCTAGTAAACTACAAGCCTATTAAACTTTAGTAGTATGCCAGGTTTTAAAACACCCAACATAAGAATTACCAATACATCAACTTAAATGTAAATTTGAAAAGAAGTGAAGGGTAAAGAAGTCTTTCACAGGAAGAGGACTGTACGAGGTCAACCTGGATGCCTTTTTCAGATAAATGCAAAACAACTCCTTTTTTTCCTTGTTTAAAATAAAACCAGTAAGCCTAATTTTGATGGACATCATGAAACCTTTTGATACACAAGTCTTTCAAAACTTAGCTGAAAATGAGAAAGATTACCATGTAAGAGAAAATAAGAATTTAAGGCTAAGGAATGAACTGGAATCAGATCAAAATCACAGAAAAACATAGATTTCTTGGTGTTGGACAGACTGTACTATCTTCATTACCAGGGCAAAAATAGAAAGATTCAACGTGTTACACTGAAACGGGAAGTATATGTTTGGAGCAAAGTTACCAGCTGAATTTTCTAGGATTAGTTTGTAGACTAAAAATAGTGGATAGTATCATAACTAATTTTGGCACACCGTAAGTGTGCTTATGACATTTTCTGATGACAAAGTTTGGAGGCAGTGCCAAAGCAGAAAACGCCTAGAACATCATAAAGGTCATTGAACTTCAGTTACAGAAAGTGGGTGAGTTTAAAAGTACAAAGTCCAAAGTCGTCCCCTTTCAAATCACTAACAGGAATTTTCTACTACCTGCTAAAGGTTTATGATTTAGAAAAGAGGCTTAGGTAAATAAAAAAAAATAATAAATCAGTATTTTCATCTGTTGGAGCAAAATCACATCCCCTCAGGCAGAACTAGTATGAAAAAATGTTACCCTATAGACATGCAAGTGTTCAATCCATTATGTAAGATTTTGGTATGGCCTTTTCTGGAATAGTGCCAAATGGACAACAATCCTGATGAAAGAGATTTAAAAGGATTTATATTATATAGTTTATAATCTTATTATTATTTATCCACTTGAAATGTGAGGAAATGTGTATTATCACTCTCTGAATATACTGGAGATAATGAAAGGGGGAAAAAGAATACCACCAGAAGGAAAGAATTTAAGAACAACTCAGTTTCAGCATAAGATCACCTGCATATATTGTAATTTCCATGATACATTTTTATGACAAATATTTTCATATGTCTGGGATAAAAACTACTTCAGCAGCTTCATTACAAGGGTATGCAGTAGAGAAAAAAAAGACCAAAAAAAAAAACCCTTCCAAGTTGTTTTAAGATGAAAATTTCATAAATTTACAAGTGGGGTTATATTATCAGTTAAGTTGCAGGAAGAAGCTGGACTCCATAGTCCACAAGAGTTTCTCTGATCCTACCTTCTTTCTAGAAAAAGAAAAGCAGGTAAAAAGGCAACAAGTTTTCTGTCCAAATATAAAGAAATAAAATTTAAGTGATATGCAGCTGTGATCTGATCACCAGGACCTAGGTTAGCTGGCAATAAACTGGGCTCTCTTACTTGAAATTTTGGAAAACTTTACTATTCTGTTCCTTTCACAGCATACCCAGCTGCTCTTATAACTACTTCTGGGACATTTCCAATGCAGTTATGGGAGGTCGATCTGTGTCCTATCTGAGCAGTTCTACTTTCGTTTCCATTACAGCAAATAAGGAATTGTTTTCACTATATAACAATTCAGAGCCAGAACCTCTTCTGGTAAAGCTCTTGTATACCACCTATGAAAACAATTTGCTCCCCAGGGATAGCACCTCAACAGAAACTGCTTTCAAGTTTTAGTGAGTTTTTGGCAGAATGGAAAGGAGTTCTTGAATTTTATGTACCTATGACACAGATACATCCAGAGAGGGAATAGTCAGTACAGCAGAGATGAGGACTTACTTGAACACGTGCAGAGGAAAGCCACAAAAATGGCCCAAGGGTTAGAACACCTCCCTGTGAGGACAGGCTAGGTGAGAGAGCTAGGGCTGTGCAGCCTGGTGAAAAAAAGGCTCTGGGGAGACCTGAGAGAGCCTTTCAGTATCTGAAGTGGGAATGTAAGGAGAAAGGGACAGACTCTTTAGCAGGGTCTGCTGTAACACAACAAGGGGAAAAGGTTTCACACTAAAAGAGGGGAGATTTAGCTAGGACATAGAGAAGACTACATTTACATAAAGGGCATAGGTGCACCAGCACAGGTTGCCCAGAAAGGCAGTGGATGCCCCATCCCTGGAGACAGCCAAGGTCAGGCTGGAGGGGCTCTGAGCTCCTAACAGAGCTGTAAGTGTCCCTGTTCAGTACAGGGAGTTGGACCAGATGGCCTTTAGGGGCCCCTTCCAACTCAAACAATTCTATGATTCCATGACAGCTTTCTACAGCACAAACCCAGAGGTTCTGTTTGTCCTAAAGCTCAGCTGGTTTTGCCAACACAAGCAATTGGTCTAATAAAAACCCTTTCTCATTAAAGCCTTGCCTTAAGCATCTTGTAAGCAACAGGGGAAAGCCAAAACTTAAAAGCTCTTCTTTGACCACGTTGTTTATGATGGAAACAGTTTATAAAAGTCTAAATAACATAACTGATGGACAGCTCTATCACTCCCAGTCTTGGGCTCTGGGTTTTGGTGCCCTTGTTCAGTAACAATTGACTTCTACAGTTGCACTGCCCTCAAGGCAGCCAGTAACTGTACTCATTCCCCTGGAAGGTCCATGGAGCAGCTCCCTCACATCACCTTTCCTCCCATCTACACAGCACAGGCAAGCCTGGGCTGTGCTGAAATCATGTGGCTCAGTGCCAGCATACAGCCCACTGCTGCAGCTCTGACCTGGCAGCTCTTGCCTTCATGGGCTCCAGGCTGTTGCTGCACATCTTGGGGCGCCTGCCACTCAAGCCTTCCATTCTGGGACAGACAAGTTTTGTCACAGGGCCTTGGCATTGGGGCTTGATGCTGCCACAGACAAAGCAACTATCAAGGAGGCCATTTCAGTGGTGCTGTTGGCTCTGCTGGGTCAGGAAACGCAAAAGGCAGTGGGCATCCTGGGGCCTCACAGAGGGAAGACCTCAGAGCTCCCAAGAGGCCCCTTGGTCCTACAAAAATGAACAAGTTTATCCACCACTCCCTGATGCAAATTCTGCAGCTTCTGCTTTTCCAGAGACATTTAGCACTAGGTCTGAGCTTGTAAACTCTTCGGGTGGTCTCCTAAGGCAGCCAAGCACATGGGCTATGCTTTTATTTTAAGGAGAAATGGGAAAACCATTTGATTACAAAGGATGCTCAAGCAGGCCTCTTTAATTTTGATTTCTTCCCTCTTTAAGCTATAAATACAGCTGAAGATTACAAAGGGTTCTTAAGTAAATACCAAAAGACAACATTTACAATTTTCCACAGAGCTACACCCTAACCAATAATACAAGGGAATCTGTCCAAAACTTTGAAGTGTTATTATAGTTTGCAACATGGCAAAACACAGGAGTTTCTGTGTATTTATTTAGCCAGCCACCACTCCCTCAGCAAGTTTCTGTATCTGTTTATTTGCTACATCGAAATACACGAAGTTAAGAGTTGTAGTATTTTCAAGATATTTGTATCACAAACTCACATTCGCAATGTCTCTTTAGCTTTTACTTACATGATAAAAATAATACCTGCTTTTAATCTATTTTGAGAGAGAAAGGAAGCCTTTGATATGATAAATCTATTTTGTCCTTAGTTGTTTTCTTCCCACTGCATGTTTTTCCCATGGTTCCAGCAAGAAATTTTTCCAAAAAATATTTTCTGCATTGGATCCTATTAAATAAACAAAAGAAAACAGAAGATGATAGATTTGTATTGTTGTTTGTGACCATTTGGTAGCACATAGAAAGCATCAATTGGTACAAATGATGTAGTTTAACCAAACAATATAATAAAGCAATTACAATTAGGGTAATTTATTTTAATTGTCCATCACTTGGATTACAGTAACTCGTGTGCCTTCCAAAATCAGATTCAGTAACTGAATTATTTCAGAAGACCAAGTATCATGGTTTGTTTTGTTTTATTGTTGGTTGATTTTGATTTGTTGTTTATTGGTTTTGATTTGTTTGTTCGTTTAAGTTAAGAATTTGTCAGGTTGTACTGCTTATGTTACATTTTGATCTTTTTCCAAAATGACTTTCACCTGCAGTAATGTTCTGTAATAAACTCTGTAACATTCATACCCCAAGGAAAATTGCACCCTCCCTTCTGGTAGATGTACTGCATTGCAATTTCACTTAAAAGCATTGTCAGCATATTTAACATGAGTTAGATCCCAGCTCTCTCCTTGTATAGTTTAATGTACTAAAGTTTATGGAAACACCTTAACAGACCTCAATATCTCAGTCAGGTGCAGACTAAAAGGTCAGAATATTTATTTCTCAGAAACAAATGGTGAGCTTTCCAGCAGCAGTGAAGTTGATATTTACCATGTATTGCAGTTCCTCTTTGCTACAATTATAAGGTAGCCATTAAGTTTATGCAAGAAAGCCCAAACATAATCCACTAAAGTCATGTGCAGTGTGGTTTCTAAGGCTTTTTATGAAAACTTGAAAGAAAACATTTGGGTAAAACACTGAATTGCAATGTTAGGTTCCTGGAATGAGAACAACAATATTTTGCTATTAAATGAAAATATTTTAATTACATCAGAAACCACAGAGTTTGTGATGCCTGCTCACACCCCTGTTTCTATAGAAATGCATTAACAATACATTCCAAGTACTTTTATCAGATGGGTGCTACATATTTGACAGGGTTCTTAGCACATAGAATTCCACAGAATTCCAGAGTAGTTCCATCCCAATGTTATTAAAAGCTACGTTGCTTCATTTTGAACTGTTCTAACAGATCCTCAGTAAAGTATATGCATACAAAAGTTAGTCAGAATCCCAGTGCTATATGGATGGCTGCGCAGCAGCACGGACAGGTGTTTGCTGTACGCATCCCCAAGGCAGCAAGTTACTGAAAAAGTTAAATATGCTTTTTATGGACATGTAACAAACATTTTTGAAACTCAACATTTATAGGCAAGCCAAACTGAAATACTGTGTTTCTGCAATAGAAAGTTGCAGTTTGCAAAAAGCACACAGTTTATTTCTTCTGTAATTTTAGACAAGTACAGAGCAATGCTAAACCAGTTAAAATCACAAAGCCAACAGCAATTATTAAAGTAATTTACTGGGACTACCCAAGGGCATAAATGCAGGTATTTGGAATGTTCTGCAGCACTTACTACACCCATAAGTGTTCTCACTCTAAAATGTTCTCTACTGTAAAGTTCAGAGATAGAGAGAGTAATAATTTTCTAGTAATTTTTCTTAGCCAGTACAATGTGTTAGGTGTAACACTAGCTTGATAGATTTACAGCATGTTGCTAAAACAGAATATCAGTTCATTGCCTAGAATTACTGAAGAATATTTGAACTGCAGCCATAGATAGGGAAAGAAGAAAGCACTTTATGAAATAGAAAGAAAAACTTCAGAAAAAAAAGAAAAAACTTTTTATTTCATATTACATATAACACACAGGCTGGCCAGATAAGTGATAGATTTTCCTCTAAAAATATTTAAGTATTATCTGGATGCTCACATGTGAGACCCACTGTAGAAACCCTATTTACCAGGGAAGTGAACTGAACAAACTCTACAGAGCTCTTCCAAGCCCTGCAATTCTATAACTCTTCACAAAACAATGAAAAGCAACAACATAGTAGCAAAGCTCTAAGCTGCAACAAGTGAAGACTTACTCAAACACAAAAGCCATTGACACAGACTACAAGAACAAAAACACTCACACTCAGAAGACTGCAAGTATGCAGGAAACTCCACCAAAACACCCCTACCTCCACCACCAACCCTTAAATGAGGTCTGGGAAGGGGTGGATCCTGGCTATACCCCTTCTGGTCACTCAGGTACATTGCATGCACCTGAGCAGCCCTGAGTTGGCCCCACCTTCCCACCAGGTGCTCAATCATTGGTTCAAGCCCTAATTTATCATTTCCACTACATCTTTGAATATCTCTAATAGATATTTAAAGAAAACGGCTTTCCAAACACTTACTTTGTATAATAATCTTGTGGGTATCAATATCGTCTGAAAGCTTATTGATACGGTCATCTGTGTGGGAGCTACTGAATCATGGCCTGAACCTCTGATTGATCACTTGATACAAGCAATGAGTCAGCCAGGTGAAGCACATTGCTGACACAACGAGTCAGCAATGAGCACAGGTGAAGGCAATTCAGCTGTGTGACCAGAAGGGGTGGAGCCTGGCTGCACCTCTCCTAGGCCCCATTTAAGGGCTGACTTTGACAGAGGAAGCTTTTCTCTCTGGAGATTGCTCCTTTTGGGTTTTTTTCTATAGGCCTAGAATGTGGGTAAGCTTTTTCATTCTTTTCCAATTAGCTCTTTCTAGTGTGGTAATCTAGTTATGTGCTCTTTAATGGTCAGCTTAACTTCTTTGTATGGTTGTCGATTATATGTCATTGTTCTCAACTAACATGTTATGGGAGGTGTACATACAAAAACTGCTCAATTTTAAGAACAGTTAAAAGAATTGCTTTTACTGGTTTTTCTGAAAGCATTACTGATGGTAATCCTGATCAGACTCCTCTTTTCAGTACTGACAATTTTGTGAGTTCTATGGATTAGGTAGAAGAAAATCAACTAAATTTGGAATGAGAATTTGTTTATTACTGTCTGCTAACTTCAAGGTCAGATTATTTTAACTTCAAGCTTTAACTCACTGCCTCTTTCAGGGTGCAGAAAATAATCTACTAAATTGTTCTTTAGAGAATCTAGTTCTATGTAATAAAATTTGCTCAATTTTATTTAATTTTAGCAGATTATGCATCAGAATTAAGATGAATGTCTAGTCTGTGTCTTTGACTGTAAGGAGGAAGTAAATGTTTTATCAAAGTCGCTTTTTGTGGATTTTCTTCTTTTCTCTTTTTAAACTGGCTAAAGAAAGTTACATGATATACAGTAAATGTTGAAGTTCTAAAACTTCAGTCAGTAAAAATGGATTTTATCTTGTATCTTTGTATGCATCTCTTAACCAGTCTGGAGCATAACTTTAAAAGTAAATTAATCTTTAAGAGTTATCTACTTGAATGTGTTTTTGTATCTTGATTTTTTTATAATGAACAATAACAAATATATGTAAGTATGTAGAGGGCATTGTACTGAAGAGACAAGTCAAGGAAAAGCTGCAATAGGATATTTAAATCAAATTATAAACTATTGTTATTTGAATAATGTTGATCTATTTTTAGGATAAAAATGGAATGATTTAAATACAAAGCAAGATAGATGGGGGCAGCTGAGAAACAGTGGGTTTTGTATTGTATTTTGTAAGACATAATTTATTGGTCTCCTCCCCTTTTATGTGTCTTTCTGGACATACTTCCCTGAAATAGAGGGTGAATAAATATATCTAGGTTTAGTGCAGGATGGTATAGATTTCAGCAAACTGAAAATTAGTCTAAATCAAACTCTGTTTTTAAGAATGTAGTCAGTTTACCCATTCAATAGCACATCTTTACTTGTAGTAACAGGATCTGTAATATGTTAACTGTAAGAAAGGCAATTTTAGAGCAGGAGCAATTCTTAACAACGAAGTTAAAAAAAAAATAAAAATAAAAACCTAAATCCAAATAGGTTTTACTGATAGATGCTAAGTTCCAATACTAAGAAAACTAAGTTCAAAGCATGGGTCAAAATCTTGGAATGCCTTGAGTATTCCCTGAGGAGTTAATGTTGATGAGGCATCTCGAGAAACAGTTTGAAATCCAGCTGTTTTTTTATGGCTTAGCATGTAATTCCTCCACAGTCATCATAGAGTAACAGTGTGTTACATGTAAGGTGTTTTTCCTTGTTGATATATGTAGCCTACTATTTCAACATTTTATATGTTATGGTATGCAAAAAAAGTAAGTCAGTGGCAGCTCAAGCCATGGATGTTGTAGATTTGTGAAGTTATTTCTCTGTTGTTTTAAATAGAAACGAGAGCTGCATTCAAATGAACTAGCTCAGCTACTGAAAGTAGTGTAGCTATGGCAGCATGCAGTTCAGTGTCAGCTGTAAGATGTGCCTGTGAAAGTAAGTAAATATTTGGACAACTTGTTGGCAGAGTTCTAGTGCTGCAACAGTACCCAGCCAGCACATGTGGCACTCAGAAAGAGCTGGGCCTAAGAGTGTTGCTATACCTGTCAGCTGCTCAGTGCTGTGGAGCGGGCCCAGATGCTCTCATGAACTGGCAAAAAAAGGAAATAAAAATCTCTATTCTGCTTATGAGTGTGTGTGTGGTAATCTCTTAATCAAAAGTGTAAGACTAACAGTTGCTTCTGCTCAGCTTTGAACCGTCAGTACTTTTCTCTTCCGTATACTCTGGTATAATCATTATCATCATCCAAACAGTATTACTGCTTCCTCTGTATACATGTTTTCTATAAATAAAGTGTTTACGTATTCATCTAATTATTCAGATGATCACTTTACAAACTTCTTTTTTGTTTCAGTACTACTACACTGAGGAGCCCAAGAAGATGGGCTTTGCCAGGAGTGCTTCAAAATGTTCACGGAAGGCCAGATGCCATTCCTCTAGAAAACTGCAAACCTGGATCACTTCACAAAGTTTCTTTGTAATGCAGTCTCAGCTCAGGGCAACAAGTATGTGACCAATGTGTGCTAGTTTCAAACATCTAGGGATGGTCATTTAATATCTACATAGGTTTGTTTCCTGCTTGGGAAAGTGTAAGCATGCAAATGCTTTGAGGGCAAACAGATATCCCATTGAAGTGCATTCTAAGGCTTGTCACTTAAGCTGACTGCACCAGTGCCTTTACCTTCGGTGTCTGAGGGTAGATTTAACGAGGTGATTGAGGTATTATTAGCAACTAAATGATTGTTAGAAACAGCTCTAGCTAAGTCAGCTGACTTTACAACTCTGCTGCCCTTAAAATTGATTTCAGGAAAGCTTTTTTTTTTCTAGCATCTAATTTGTTTTAGATATGAATAATTTACAGGCTTCTTTTATGATATGCCACAAAGGATCGATACAAATATAAAACATACCACTGTATATGCCTGCTATTGCAAAATCTGTGCTGTTCTTTTTACACAACAAATCTCAAATATATGTACCAATTCAATACAAATTATTTTCTTTAAATCATATGAGCTATTAATTCAATAGCTAGTAGTGTTTCTTAGCTTTCTTTTATCTTCCTCCTAATTACAAAGTCAGATATCCCTGTTACTTTTCAGTGCTCAGCATGGGTAACAATAATAACCATTCTCTTCTCAGGGTTTATTTCTAACTGCTGGAAGTTTCTGCTGGGGAAAAATAAGGCAAATTGAAATAAGGACTAACACTAATAGTTAGAACCTGTGTTTCCAAAATGGTGGTAGTAGCATTTTGTTTGATACATATTTTATCATATTTATGCTTTTAGGTACTTATTATGCACAGACATTAGGAAATACTGTTATTTAGATGGCCTATACTCATTTGGCTCTGTGGTTTTTGTCAGACAAAGTCATAGAAATGCATTTGCTCGAGAACATCTAAGCTCTGCAAAATGCACAGTTTGGTCTCCGTACTGTTACAACGGGGCTTCGGAAATCAATATTAGTATGACTGATGATAGTTTGCTCTGTCCAGAATGGCTTGGATCTGATCAGAAGGTTCCACAATTGAGAACTGAGTTATACAGTGGGGGCAATTTCCATAACGGGATTGAAGGGAACCTAGAGCATAGCAGTGCTTCAGTTTATAGCCTGAAAATTCAATTAGTATCTATTTGGAATCTAGTTGGTTAAACACAAGAAGTGGACAGGAACAAATGAAAGTGGTTAGTTACTATAAAGAGCAACATCTTCTGAAAGTACATGTAAGCAGTGAACACTGGGTACATTATACATTTTTTCCTCAAATATGTATAAGCAGAGTTTGCCACCCACTGACACAAGATACTGTCAGAGCCAAGATTTGCCTGGTTCTAAAAATAGCATAAAATAGATGTATTTTAAGCTTCCTTTAGGTTGGAGACAATAAATATTTAGAAGTTAGATTTATTTAGCTTATAATCTAAACAAAATTTCGCCAAACTTCCAAGTCTGGCAGGTTTTACTAGTTGTTCATTTACAAGCTTGTTTTCAGTGATGAATTAACAGAGCATTTATACTCAGGGTAATTGGTTTGGATAATGTCCAGTATGTGGCTATCTGGAATATAATACGAAGCCTTCATAGGTCTGGCCATTGTTGTTATATGCATCTACGCTTCATTTGACCCTGGCAGCTCTCTGTATTCTAAACTGTATTTCTCCATCTCCTCTGTTCCTCAGAGATTTTCTAGTGCATTTTATTTTCCGTATTAAAACCAGTGTTAGCTGCATACCCTTCTGGAGGTGTATACTTCTATATAATATTGGAATGACTTACATCCTCCTGTACAAGGTCCTAAAACATAGCCACTGCTATGGTCTACTGCTGTGTTTAACTTGCAATTTTTCCTTTAAAATTCAAAAATATCCTTCCATTTTACCTTTTCTCATTCCTACAGCATGTAGCAGAATGAAAACTGAAAACAAAACAACCTCACTTCTGTTCACCGTGGATACTTTAGTTTCATTTGTAATGTTGGCAGAAAAGTGCATGGCTTTGGAAGGGATTAGTTAACTACTACTTCAGTGCTAGGAGCTCCGAGGTACCACAAGCTGTGCATGTAGCAGCAGTAAAGGTAGGCCACCACTGGTAATACCAGCTCTTGTCCCTGGGTTGGATTAACGTGATTTTGAAATGTTTCACTGACCAAGAGCAGTGTGCGTACCACAGAAATTCCCATTGGAAATTCCTATTCTAACAGCAAAGCAGAAAGCATGTCTTCTGAGGTGCCATGACAAAATAAAGAATCCTACTTCTTTTTTTTACTCTAATAGTTGTAAATATTTTAAAATACAAAA